>NC_141466.1:108271793-108871793 GCF_009769465.1 Tauraco erythrolophus | reverse complement strand
GGAGTCAGATTCCTCAACAGTTCACATTATAAAAACTTTCATTCAAAATGGACTCCAGAATAAAGCTCAAACATTTGTTCACTCTGAGCAAAGTAAGGATAGCACTATAACATAATAAAGAGAATAAATTAGTATTTGATTCAACTTTGACACATTTAATGATTAGTTTCCAGCAAGGTGAAGCCACTGTTGCAATAAAGCAGCTGCACAAAAGGAGAAGAACAGACACGAGCGTCTGTTTGCAGTAGAAAACCAAAATGCAACATTTGATGAAGTGCCTCAACTATAGGCTGCTTCAGCACATGCTGAAGGCATGGGAATGGTTTTGGTGATTTCAGCACATTCAGAAATAGCTCTTATTTTCTTACATTCATCTACCCATCCAACAAGTGCAACATTTATTACAAGAAGATACTCTGAAACATCTGCTTGGCCCTACAAGACTGTCAGTGGTTGTCAGTTATTGGGTGTTTTTGACAATTCCTCTCCCATTGCTGAGTCTTGAATCTCTGTCTGAGCTTTTTCCTGTTGAAGTAGCCATTCCACCAAAAAGTCTTAAAGAATGTGGTGTAAATGATGAATTCAAAAACCAAGACATGAGAACATACTCTCCAAAAATCATAACTGATCAAAGTAACATGTTTAGTTTTTATTGTGGCTCTCATTAGATTCATATCTAACTAAATTCAGACTTTAAAACAATAGGAAAGAGAAACAGTTCTTTCTGAATTTACCAGGAGCTTTTTAGCATGAGTGAAGATTCATAACAAAAAAATAACATTATATGAGATATTTAGGGGATCTAGTGGGAGTTTTTCATATATATATGAGATGTTTTTCTTTTTCGGTATCGTAACAAATGCATGCCACAGACTCTCAGAATGAAATGACCTGAGCTCCAGCAGAATAAATAAAACTTGTTTAGGAAAAAATGTGGGACTGAATAGCAGAAATTTCTCCTTCCCTGACAGCTTTTCCCTTTTAGCACTCCAGTCTAGAATATCATTTTTAGAAGCAATGAAATTAAACTTGACAGAAGCTTTAGACTGTGAAAAGTTATAAATAATTTGAACCAACCTAGGAGCTTGCATGCACATAATTTTTATCACACTTTCATCATCAAAATTAAAATTAGACTAGCTGTTCTGTATTAAAGCAGATGAGGAAGTTGCCTTTCAGTAACATGGAGGCTCTTCATGAGAACCCATCTGGCTTCTGTACTGTCAAGACAGAATGTCTTTTTGCTGCCTGATCTTCTGAGTGACAGTCCGTGTCCTCCTTGCTTCTCAGGATATCTGCTTCATGATATTTTAGACCCTGACTGCCTTATCCTCCCCTCACTAGCTCCCAGTGATTCTTAGGGCTGATGTGTACAGCGAAGTGAGAATTTTCTTTCAAAATCATAGAATGGCATAGGCTGGAAGGGACCTTAGAGATCATCTAATCCAACCTCCCTGTCATGAGCAGGGATGCCTCTCAACTAGATCAGGCTGCTCAAGGCTCCGTCCAACCTGGCCTTGTACACCTCCAGGGAGGGGGCATCCACAACCTCTCTGGGCAATCTATTCCAAAGCCTCACCACCCTCGTACTGAAGAATTTCTTCCTAAGATCTAATCTAAATCTGTTCTCCTTCAACTTAAACCCATTTCCCCTGTCCTATCAGTGGACACTCTTGTAAAAAGTCCCTCCCCAGCCTTCCTGCAGGTTCCCTTCAGGTATTGGAAGGCAGCTATTAGGTCCTCCTGAAGTCTTCTCTTTTCAAGGCTGAACAATCCCAGCTCCCACAACCTGTCCTCGTAGCAGAGGTGCTCCAGCCCCTGTATCATCTTTGTGGCCCTCCTCTGAACACGCTCCAACAGGCCTATGTCTCTCTTATGGTGGGGACACCAGAACTGGACGCAGTATTCGAGGTGGGGTCTCACAAGAGCAGAGTAAAGGCGGAGAATCACCTCTCTTGACCCGCTGACCACGCTTCTCTTGATACATCCCAGGATGCGGTTGGCCTTCTGGGCCACATGAGCGCATTGCCAGCTCATGTTGAGCTTCTCATCTATAAACACCCCCAAATCCTTCTCTTCAGGGCTACTCTCAATGCTCAGTTTTCCTTCTCCCACAGCTCTAGTGAAGAGAATCCTGCCACAAGAGACATTTCTTTCACTGCTACATTGGAATGAGCAAGACTGAGGAGGTGAGACACCCAACCTGCGGCCAGAGCAAGCGTTTCCACCCAGCCAGGCCAGAAGCTGCCATAGGCAGCAAAGAGAACCATGCACACAAAGAAAGCATCTGTAAGCATCTGTGCTGGCCAGGGGGGAACAAGGACCGGTGCACAGCTTTACACCTTACCCCAGCACTCATCCTGCTTCAGGGAGACACATGTTAGATTGAGGGGACATCAGAAAGCAGGAAGGGTTAGATCTTCTCTTCAGCAAGGATTGTCTGAACAGTTCGTGAATTCACCCTCTTAATACTTCACCATAGCAACGAGAAAAGTCTACACTTCTGAGTTCGAAGCTCACATCTTACCCTGTGGGCCCCTATCCATTGCACACTTGACCAAGAGTCAGACATCATCTAACTTGATTTTATGCTTATCATGATGAATGCTACCAGTGTCTTTGGAATAGCAGGAAAGAGCATACCTACTCTACTGGGAAGGACAGTAAGCCCTTGCCTCCAGCCTACTACCTTGTGGTACTGGTGAACTGTTCATTGTGACATGACTTTCAATCCTAAATTTTTATTCTAAAAAGCCTCCATGGAACAGTTCCTTATCACCTCCTTAGTCTCTGCCTCTCCTCAAGAGCCTCCTTCCCAAGCTGACTCCACCAGCTAGCAGCACAAGCCTGGGAATCTGCTGACCTTCTTTGCTTTGACCTATATTCCTTTTAAACCTATCTGCTACCTCTACACAGACATACCTTTTAGTAATTGCAGACAAAGTCTGTCCTGGCTTGGGACTAAGCAATTCAAATCTGCATCCAAGCCTCATAGCTGATTGTGGGACAAACTGTGTGAATGGCAGCTAATAGTACACACAAGCAGTGTGCAAAAAGTGCCCCCACCTTTCTCCCCACAGTATTTGCTGTCACGTCTCTTTAACTGTCCTGTCAAAATGAAAGAGATTAAACATATGCCAGCTATTTTTATAAGATGCATTCTTAGAAACGAATGAGAGATTGCTGGTATTACTGCAGAGTGTGGATTCAACCCACGTGGGTTTGTTATTTACAAGTATTTTCACTTGCACCTGCTCTCGGGCTCCGGGAAGGAGTTAGAGGCGGAGCTGAGAGGGAATACACCCAAGAGGACATGCTGTTTGCAAGCCCTCTTGGTCTCTGAAAAATGGATCAAATACTTTGCCTGCTAAGTTTCTCCCAGGCGGTGAATTAAGATGAATGAAAAATGTAGTTCAGCCTGCCTGTGCCTCCTCTGTCCTCCACCTTCTTTTCTAGACACTCAGGAAAGGCACTGCATGCACTGAAGCTGATTCTGGTCTTGAGTTCTGGCCCAGTAGTTTCAGAAAGCTAAAACAAGACTTTATGTTTGGACACAATTTGTAAGCATTTGTGTGAAAACACAGTTTAAGGACTTGTCCTTGAAATGCCCGCTGAGGGTAGACTTAAATCCTGCTCTATTGAACCTAGTGTGTGGGAACTACACTATGGAAAGAATATAGATTCAGAAGATTGCATCTTTTGTCCCTTTTGCAGGGGAAACGGGCTATGCCAGTCACCTCGCACCTGTGTTGTGCTTCTGGTGGCCAGGTCCACGTTCTGCATATGGTAAAGCAGAAGCTCCGAAGATTTCAGAGGCAGAGCTTGCCCACCCACCCTGCCTCTCCAGTGGGAGGGAGAGGAAGGGGAATGGGGAGTGCTTGTGTTGTAGTGCTGACTGCACATTCCACCCCTGTAAGAGGAAGAGCAGACTAGCTGATGGCTAAGCTTTTATTTCATGCGTTAGACATCAAGTATGTCAGAAGAAATGCAGACAGGTGAACTGGTGCTTTTGTTTGTCTTACAGTGGACCCAATTCACAATAAAATAGTTTTCTTTTTGCAAGAAGACTTAAAGAAAGAAGTCCATGTTCAGACTTACAAAAGGTGTCAATAGCACTCACTTTGCAGATTCGTTTCTATAGTTTTTATTAATTGACTCGGCTTTAGACAGGATGGAAAAAGGATGGAGTTAAGGAACTTTGCCACAGTGTGTTTCTCCATGAACCAGTTTATACAAATTGAGAAGTGACAGGTCCTTTGACAACTTTTACAGTTTTCATTTACCACTTTCCTTTCAACACCCCCACACAAACCCTGAAATCAGAGGAGTAGAACTAGGTTGGTGCTACTTAAGTCTTTATATTTTATTGGAAATATTTTTTATAAGTTCTTATAAGATTTAGATGCTGAATACCATAGAACATCATGCGCCTAAGTAATGAAAATCAAAGGGCCTTCGGTCACATTTTACTGTGTGCTTCATTATTTAATATTCCAATTCCAGAGAAAAATAGACTGTTTTGCAATATCTATATTTTTTTCCTCCTGTAGAGTCCTCTACCTCAATATAAACAAGAGTTGCAAAATACAGAATCATAGAATCATAGAATCGTTGAGGTTGGATAAGACCTTTAGTCTGGAGTATTTTTTTATATAATTTAAAAAAAAATAACAAACCAACCAACCTCATATGATACAAAATTTGTACATTTCCCCTCTAATTTAAATAATTTAAACACTCTACTGATAGGGATATAATACAGACATCTACTATAGTCCCAAAATGGTGCATATGAACAAGCTCTATGGGGAGAATTATTGCAGCCCACATCACCCTTAGGCAGCCTCTCTGCTGCCCCACACTCTCTGAAGGTCTCAGCTTTGTCCTTTTCCTAACTCTAAGCCTAACCTTAATAAAATCCCTTGGCCTTTGCTAAGCCTTAACTCAAGACAAGCAGCCATGGCCTACATGAGCAGGTCTTGGGGAGAAATCTTTCTACCATCGAAACCGTCCTTTGGCAGCCCCTTCACAGCCTAACTCCAACTGCAGGTCTAGGCTATCTCTCCATCCCAGCCACAACACCTCACCTAGCTCTAGGCTTCGACAGAGACTTACCCCAAGTCCATAGTTAGGGCACAAAGAGGTCCTCAGTGAGGAAATCTTTCAGCTTTGTCTATCTTTCAGCAGCCCCTGGCAGCCATGTGCCACCTGGAGCTCTAGGCTTAGTCTATCTCCTAGACAGCCCTACCCTAAGACCCATAGCAATGACAAACACAAACAAGTCTCAGGACAGACTTTGTATGACAGTCAACGGTATCCTTTGACAGCCTCTTTTTAGCCCTACATCACCTGTAGCTCTTGACTTCGTTTTTATCCAATCATTTACTCGAAACTGAACTCCAGGCTTTGGCCAAGCCTTAGCCAAAGACCAACATCATTGTCTGCATGAACGAGCTCTCAGAGGAGCATTGTTTTTGCAGTCTACATGATCCTCTGGCACCCCTTTGTATTCCAACACCACTTGGAGCTGTATGCTTGCTCTATCTTCCAACCTTAACCCTGACCCTGGGCCTTGGCAGAGTGCTGGTCTGAGATACTTAGCTATGGACAATGGGAACAAGCTCTAAAGGGAGAAGGAGTGCTGTCCGTAGAAGCAGCGGTGTTTGCTTCCTTGAATAATACATTTAATTTAATGTTACAATTGACACTGCTATAGATAAGTTATAACTGCATCTTTTTAACATCTAGAAAATTACCCTGGAAGAATATTTTAGATTTTTTTTGAGGTGATCTTAAATTACAGAAGCTGCTTTGCCTTGGGGATGCTAATATTTCATACTTGTATTAAAATATGGATAAGGTGAAATAGTATTTCAATGCTAAACTTGTATTTAATTTATATTAAATTTAGTACCTGGTGGAAAATGTTAATTATTCTCCCTTTATGTGCTGTTACTTTGTAGTGTATTAATATACCAGAAGTACATCCAGAGCCTACAACTGAAATTTAAGATTGTACAGATATAAAAATATGGAAAAGAATTTCCATTATCTTTATTTTACTGATGGGGAAAGTAAGCAAAAATATAAAATTTTACAGCTAAAAAAGGATGTAAGTGTTTAAACAGGGCCTGAAGCAGATTTTAATTAAAGTTGGAGTTACTGTCCGGCAGTGTTCAGTCTACCTGGATATCTAACCTAGAAGCATTCTGATACTATTGTTGCAGCTACTTGTAACATTAAAATATTCATAACACCTGAAAATTCTACTTTCAGACACAAACAGAAAAGTAATAATTTTAAGAGTCCTGTGGTATTGGATGATCATTGTATTTCTTATATCAAGTCACAGAAAGTAGAAATTTTCTGCATGATCCCCTTATGAAGAAAAAGTCTTGAAGTTCCCATTTATTCAGAAGGCATTAGCAAGATTGGGCTTGACAGAAAATATGGTGGCATTACTTTTTTTTTCTTTTTTTTGGTAATACAATAACATCAGTGGAAAGGGAATTGAGTTTCTAGACCTTTCTCCAATGACTGTTTATGTAATTTATCCTATGGATAATATATAATCGAATTGAGTGTATCTTCCATACATTGCAGCGCTATACTTTTTTTCAAATCTGCTTCCAAGGCTAGATGTTGTTACTGAAGTTACTCTTTCAAAGCTGACTTCAATACATAAATCTGAGGTTGAGCTGCTAACATTTGATCACTTTCAGAAATAAAAGCTTTTTGGAGAAGCTATTCCATGTTTTCCTGCAATTATTGTTAGCAGAAACTGCCACAGATGTCTCTGTGTTACTAGTTTCTCTGAAAAAGAATTGTTGAAGGAGCAAAGTTTGGGGTAAAGCTGTGCACAGATTCAAAAGTCTTTTAGCAAAGTTAGAGATTTGAGACTATAAAAGTATACTCCTGAGAAGGGTTTCATCTTTCTAAATATGTGTAGGAGACAGTAGACAAGTTCTTTGTAGCAGGCATCAAGGAAAACAAGGAGATGACAGTCTCTGCTGTTCTCTTTTCCACCATCAAGATATCTTTGTTAAAAAAAAAAGTATTACTCCCTCAGCTCTGCCTCTTTTTTCCTTTTTTTTTTTTAATGCAAAGGCTGAGATATCTAATAAAAAATACATATTTCTCCAGATTAATTTATCAGTGCTCTGCCACTATCTCCTTGCATGCTGTTGCTTTTGATGATGCCCTTGTGCTTAGCATCAGAGCCATCCAAACCTCAGCTATCTGCTTGGATCTCAGTTCTGCTTTTAAGTTTTTTGTTATTCTTACACTAAGTAGAAAAAGCAGAAAACAGAGTCTTGGCAGCCCAATGTGTTTGATTTTTAAAACAATGCCCATCACTTGAAACAAAATAAGTCTTTGTTTGAAAGAAATATTTTCATACAGAAATTGTTAAAATGCACATTTCTGAACAAAACTAGACTTTCATCATCCTGAGTTGTTTAGTTACAATCAGAATTATCCCTTTAGGTGAGGAGTACGTTTCGCTTAAGCAGCTCTAACATTTCCTGAAGCCGTGGTCCCCGCAAGGAACGTGCCCTGTTTGCCAACATCAGGGAACTGTCCTTAGGACAAAAACACTCCTGCTGTTGAGCACACTGGCAGTCTTTCCTGCCAGGGAGAAATAAAAACAGAAGCTACTAAACTTTGTAAGGATTGCTACATTCAGCCCGAATTACTGATAAAATATCAAACCATTACGCAGGTCAGAACTGCGACTGGGTGTTTCCCCTTAGTTTTATACCTTTTTTTGGGAAGGGAGGCTGTGGTGACGACACCAGCAAGTGGGGCAGAACTAGAGAAGGGTTAATAATGCATCGGCATCTATAAAATGGAAAAGGAACCAATATTAGGAAAAGGCGGCCATTCATTAAGAAGTCAGGAATGAACAGGAGAAGGGCTGGTCATTTCCAAATGAACACATGGTATTTTAAGTGACTAAAGATACACTTTGCTTAGAAAGTTTTGATTAGTTTAAGTGGTTGCTAAACATACTGTCTTTTTTAAAAAATAATATCTTTCTTGGTTTTTTTTTTTTTTTTTTTAATGTACCTTACAGGGACTTAAATACTGAGCTCAGAGATGCTGGTTCAACCCGAGGGCGAGGAAGCAATAAGTCCGATGTGAGAATTTGAAGTATTACAATTCCCTAAACCTTTTGTATAGGTTTAGTTTGCAGCTTCACTCAAAGACATGTTCAAAGCCTTGCAAAAATTGGCAACAGAGGCCAGGTCTCCAGAGATGTTTCAGCACCAAATCCTACAGGAACATAATGAGAATGTTGGTGCCTATTATGTAATTTTATGTATTGAGCTCTAAGACACTCAGAAACATTTTAACATGAAAAGACATGCTTTGTATATTAAGCACACACCAGATTTACAAAATTTATCAGTCCACAAATTCTTGAAGAAAATTCTATATCATTCTTGCTCTTTTTTTTTTAGACAAAAAATGTCTGTTTGTATTTGGACAATTTGCTTTTGTTGGTTTTAGAACAATGCAAGAGAAAGGACATTGTCTGTGTGTGGATGACAAAGGAGAATAGAGAATAACTATAGATGCAAAAATTTAGAGCCATGTAAATCAACCAGAATTTGGATTGTTATATAAACTGGTAATATATGCTTTCTTCTTGGCATAGATAACCATTAATTGTTATTATTGATGCAAGTTCAAAAGTCTGCAATAGAGTTGGTATATAATACCAGCTGTGGTTTTTTTTTTCCCTGTTTGTCTCTGCCAGACAATACATCACATCTGTTAAGCCAATTTTGATCATTATATTATCAAAAGCATACGAAAATGCTTTGAAATATATTATTTTAGAACTAAAATGGCACAGGAAATTGAAGGATGCTTATGTGAAGCAGGAAAATTGCATCTGGGCTTCTTCATAAAATATATGTTTAAGACATCATTCAGAGCTTCTCAGAAAGATTAGGAAAGCAAGCCAAGGTAATTGACCTTTTCTGATACAATTGGATGCACAATATATTTAAGGCAGAGATATTAAGTCTGATACGCTAATACTTATTTCTGCCACCACCCCACCCCTCCCCGCCCCCCCCCAATAAAAATAGTTCTGAGCTCTATCTCTGCCTGTTCCTCCTCTCTGCCCAGCTACAGGTATAGTAGAACTAACCCTCATGTCAGCATTGTGACCAGGATTTTGCACTGACAGTTCTAGTCCATCTCTTCAAGACAGATTACTGTTGGTTTCCTATTGTTCTATGTATCACGAGAGACGTTTATCAGGATACCACTGCTATTTTTCTGGCTTCCTTCATTTTACTGGTGCTATAGTATCTGCATTTTTGCCTAAGCATCATGTAAAGTCAGGATTACATTGCGTATTATAAAGAAAAATCACAGAAAAAGCTGTAAATAAACTTCAAAGCACTCAAAAATTGATGCTGCTTAATACTACCCATGGGAAGAGCAGCTCCTCTGCCAGGAAGGATGCCTAATCTTAAACCCATTTTCAGAACTGACCTTTATCTAAGAAGCTGCTATCAAACCCTGGTATAGTACAAACAGCATTCCTGTATGATTGAAAACTATAATATCAATTTCTATAAAAACAAACAGGAAATTTAGAAAAATATCAACCCAAGATTTGCAGCATTTCCACATCTGAAGAGTTTTAGAGTTCCTGGATGAACCTCAGAAACACAATTCTGTGTTTCTACATCACCGCACTTCTTTATTCAATCCACTTTAGCAGAGGCATTTACGACGCAGTAGCCCACCATTGGGCTAATCTGGTCCAGAGGATGGTCCCAGTCTTGTGCGTGTCTAAATCCTCTAAACCACCATCTCCCACTGCAGAAGCTATACCCATCCTACAGGATGAAATTCCTCTTTATGGATAAGCAACAAGGCATTTAAAGGGTCTGGATGCAGTGAAAACTACTTAATTGATTAAGATTTAAATCTAAGACTCAAACTACCAGAAAATTGCAAATTGGTTTTAAAAAATATATTAAAAAAATCAATCATCATGTGGTCGACCCGACAGAAGCTATTTATGTTAGTTTTTTTCTGATTTACAGCAGATGTATAAACCATTCTGGTCATTACGAAGAAGTCAATCTTATTCTATTAAATGTTAAGAGGCTTGTTAAAATTTATGTCAATATATGCTGTAGTGTTCTGTCTTTGAATACAAGCCAAATTTACTCTGATTTAAGCTAATGCACATGCCTGAAAATCCATTGACTGCAAATAAGTGTAGAACTTGGCTTAAGACATTCCCTCAGTATTAATTACAGTTTTCATTAGTTTGTTTTATCATTTATTCTTATTTGTTAGTATTGCTGCAGATGTTGACTTAGAAGTCCCAGAGAGTGAAATTATTTGGTTATTACAGACTTCCTTCTGACTGTTATCCTAACAGTATGTGTTAACTTTTAATGATTAGTGAGACATTAATAACTTGGTCTACTAAAACGGCATGGGGAGCTTGGATTCTCCTTTGTTGTTTCCCAAGTGCTGCAGAGCCTCTGTCATTTTTATCAGCTTGTGATCTATTTCATTAAATCTTACCAGAGATTCATCTATCACTCCAACTTGTATTAATAACCTACTGATGATCAGGAAAAGATAAAAAACTACAATACAATACCTGACACAAAGGGCTAAGTCTGCAGAGGAAGCTGGGCTACCAATTGACGTTAATTATTATGACCATCCTCACCTTGGTCTTCTTCCAGCCAACTCTTCTCATGGCTTATTTAAGTTCAGGTACTTGAGCTGTGTTGAACGTACTTGAGCTGTGTTGAGTGTACTCGGCACTGGTGAGGCCGCACCTGGAATATTGTGTCCAGTTTTGGGCCCCTCGCTTTAGAGAGATATTGAGCTCCTGGAGCGGGTCCAGAAAAGGGCGACTAAACTGGTCAAGGGGCTGGAAAATAAAATTTATGGGGAGCGGCTGAGGGAGTTGGGGCTGTTTAGCCTGGAGAAGAGGAGGCTGAAGGGAGACCTGATTACGGCCTATAAATACTTGAGAAGGGATGGTGGGGAGGTGGGGGAAGGGCTCTTTACATTAGTGATGGTGACAGGACAAGAGGAAATGGGTATAAGCTTAGTCAGGGGAGATTCAGGTTGGATGTTAGAAAGAATTTCTTCTCTGGAAAGGGTTGTCAGCCACTGGAGTAGGCTGCCCAGGGAGGTGGTTGAGTCCCTATCCCTGGATGTGTTTAAGAATAGGGTGGATGAACTACTTAGGGATATGGTTTAATGGGAGATTAGGGATGGTTGGACTCGATGATCTCTAAGGTCTTTTCCAACCTAGAAAATCTATGAAATCTATGAAGGTGCACCTGTACCTGGCCTTGTTCTTTGCTGTCCTGACTTGCTGACTGGTTTTCCTGGATGAACCTCAGCCCTATGTTACAGTCATGTTTCCAGCCCCATCTCCTGCTGCTCCTAACCTGCATTCCTGGGTGAATGCTGGATTTGTTTCATTACTTTACCATGTCTGTGAGTGTCTGTAGACCATAAGAGTAACACAGCTGTGTCCCCTGATATTTTGGGACAGTGTCCTGGTTGCTGGGGTGACTGTGTCACCTACCTGTGTCACCTCCCAGATCATCCTCTCTCTTGGAACAATCCTGCTCTTGCTGACACAGAATATCTTTCCACCTAGCAAAACCTTTAGTTTAGCCTAGGAACTGGGGACTTAAGGAGCGCATTTACAGAAAGCATGCTTGGTTAGAAGCCATCCCATGCAGACCATAGGAAATGATTAGGAAAAAGACACAAAAACGGAGTAGGTCTTGCTGTTGTTCAGAATAGCTCTCCTAGAGCTTCTGTCATAGAAAGAGGCATACTGGAACACATCAGAGAGAGATTCAAGCCCATCATTTTGTCTCTCTCAATGACAAGTAATAGATGTTCAGAAAAGCATACAAGAAACAGCACATATCAAAAGATTCTTCATTGTATACATCCCTGGAGGTATATAGATACAGGGACCTCTTAGACAAGGTGACATCAAGTTGCTGCATTTAATAGCCCTCAGTTGACGTACCCTCTGTGATCTGTTTAGTCCATTTAGATGTCTGAACTCTACAATAACCCACAATAATGAGTTTCACTATTAAGTTATCTGTTGTGTGAAAAAGCGCATCTTTCCCTCACAAGCCTGCTGCTCGGATGCTTTCTACTTCTTGCCCAGCGGATCAGAAACAAATCTCAAGAAAAAACAGAAGTAAATCTGAGTCAAAGCAGCTCAAGACGAAAGCAGAGCGACAAGCATGGGTGACAATTCCCAAGCTGTAGAAGTAGACAAACAGCATTACGTGTGTCCTCCTGCGCTTTTTATGATTGATATAACCAGGCTACACGTTCCAGAAAACATGCTGCATGCAGCTTGAGGGCCTAAATAAGCCAAAACTCTGGGGAAGAGTGGGCCAAAATGACTTGTTTTTTCTTTCCAGCAGAATTCAAGTGACAGAGTTCAAATCTGGATGTGCTTTATTGGTGTGCGAGGTAAACACACGAGCCAGTAAGGGTTCCCGGGTGAAGTCAGCATAAATGCAAGGCATGCCTTCCCACGGAGCATGCCTTTTTGTAAGAGCAGTAAAACAACAAACAGAGCTGAAAGAAATAACAAGAAATAAAATACTTTGTGTTCTAATCTGTCGTCAATGTTATCTAGTAAATATATAGTTCAAGCGCCTGAACCATCCAGATTGATTTAATTTTAAAAAAAATCTTCTGTGCAGACCAGTTCCAGGGAAGACAGGTTTTGTTATAATACACGACATGTCGCTTCCCTGGCTGCACAGCAGAGCTTTCAAACGGGGCTTTCAAGGCCTTGTTGTACTGGGAGGAATAGCCCACTTTCCTTGCCTGGGCAGCAGGGCTTGCATTGTGAAAGAAACAGGAGCTCCTGTCCTTCGCTTTATTATTTATTTCTTTGGAGGTCTAGTCACTCTGGAAAACGTTCATTCTGTTGAAAAAAAGTTCCCCATTCAGCCATTTCACTTCTGTTCACAATCAACACATCACAGGCTCTTTTATGTCTTAAACACTAGCTGGTGGCGTTTCAGCAATTACTGGCTGTCAGTCCATGTTCACCTATTGGCATGTGCTTACAGTTTTACTTTGAAGTGAGACAGATGGGTTAAAATTACTATCAAATAGAAATCAAACTTTCTGAACTACTTTAGTAATCAGATTGTTTAGTGAAGTCAGTAGTCATCCCACAGGCACAAACAATTTATTTTATTATTTAATCTAAAACATACCATTTTTCCCTCTAGTCTGAATAACAGTCTCACTGATACTAAATGTCATTTAGCACATGATAGAAGTAGTTAGAACATATTCTAGGTTTAACTATTTCCTTTTAGTTTGACAGTGCACTGTTGAATATTAAGTAGCTAACCAAAAAACTTAAAGAACTGTTGTCAAAAAATGCTTTACTAAATTCAATTTAGTATAAATGATTATGAAAGCACTTGAAGAAACACTTCTTCCCACTTATACCAAAATTGTTCAGTTAAATGACTAAATCAAAAGTACATTTGTCTCTATTTTCAATACTGTTAAAAACTTTGCTATTTTCCCTTACAAAAGGAAAATACGGCCTTCACAATAATCCTGTGAATTACTCACTCAGAATGCTAATGTTTTGTACATTCTGCATTTTTATAAGTTGAATTCCTTTTTTAGATCTGTGTTACTGCAACATTCAGTATAGTGAGGTCTGCCATGGAGCTGATTTCAAGTCTGCAAGGAGTAAGAATGTCTTGGACTAATGTTCTGCTGATATTTAACCTTAAAGGCTATGTTTCTGAGAAAACACCACTATCCTGCCTTAATACAGGCTGCGATTTTTTGTGGCATAGCAAAGCAACTGAAGAGAAAACAACAGACAAAATCTGCAGTTTTTATATCTGACTTCTCTTTCTCAGCTCTGATTTCACCCACGCAAGTCTACCATCGGCATTATTTTTTCCTATAGTGAGGCCAAACGGTACTCAGGTTTTTGCCACTGACTTGCAAAAAAAAAAAAAGGCAAGCATATTGTTGATTTACTATATACTATTACTTATTTAAATTTTTGTGTAGCTAAAAAAAAAAAATCTGTGAAATTTTGTGGCTTCTGGTTATACCAGTTTTGCAAAATTCTACTTGCCACTTTCTTCAGGGACCAGCAATATTTTCTGATAAGAAAACAAAAACATCTTCATGTATTCCATTACTGTGATCTCCAGATCCAAAGGTAAGCCAGATTGATTTTAATTTATTCATTTCTCTACTAGATTAAAAGACAATTTATTACCTTGAAATACTAAAAGTCATGCACACAAAGAGCAAAAATGTCATAACTCAATCTGAGGATCACTCATGAGCCATCTGAACTTCCTGACTGAAACCGCAGGATTCCTCTGTAACTGGTTTAATGCAATCCTAAATCTAGCCTTCCCCTGATCCAGCCCTACCTTAATGGTTTCATAAATGCAAATGCCCACTTATATGCAAAATTGAGCAACCCTATTGGAAACAATTCTCCATTCAGCCTTATAATCCTTCTGAAAATAAGCCTTCAATTTCATCAGCTTCTGGAAGACAAAATCCTATATCACAACCCTAACCCAGGTAAGACTGCAGAGGCATCAGGAAACATCCATCTTCATTCAGTTCAGGTGCACACCTCCATGCAGGCCTTTATTTGCAGTGCTTCAGATCCCCACACTAATTTAGTCTTGCTCATCATTTCCCAGAAGGTCCAAGATATCAGAGTAACTTGCTGACCCTGGCAGAAGTCTGTGCCGAGAGAGCTCTACAGGGTCCTGAATTTTAATGCTGACATCTAACTGCAGTACCAGCAGGCATTCCAGGAACCCTATGGAAGCTACGGGTTTCTGGTTTCTTTGACCAACCCTAGCAAATTTAGATATTAATGCAGAATTAGTGAGATAAAAAGTTTACAGGTACCACTCATCCAGTAGCAAAAAAAGCTGCAGGGGCTATTTTCCTGATGGACTTTTGAGCATCTCATGCTCAGGAGATGCATATCTTGATGCTACAGACCCTGGCTGGATTTCTACATGCAGGACCAGCACTCTGGCCTAGAGTGTTTTTCTAGTATTCCCAGATGACTGAAACTGGATTCACATTTTAGAAGAACAAAGAAATTTTTTTTCACATTAATACATGAAGGTTTAAGGAACTTTCTGGAGCTGAAAAGCAGACAAAGCTGCCATGGAGATACAGGCTTGATCTCTCAAGACAGGCATGGAAGCAACACCATTAATTCCTTGTGTTTAGTCAGTATTTGCTCTAGTTGCTGAACGCAACTGTTAGCAGATGCTATAAAACCTACAAATATAGCTAGCACTAAGGTTACTGATAAATAATCCATACCTGCATGGCACCACACTTGCTACCACCATGCTAGATGACATTCTGATATATTAATCTCTATTCCAAGTTTGGAAATCTATGACTGGTTCCCAAAGGAAATTTGTTTTCTTTTAAGATTAAGAAAAATTATGGTCACCTGCAAGCCTTAACTGCTGTGGAAACTAAACACAACCCAGAAGGGAACATTTTTGCTTAGACAACTGCTGTGCAGACATAAACTCCTGAGAGAGTAGACAGTCAGTGGAAACCTAGCGAGGGTTCCCTTTATTATTTAAATAATCACAGAATGGTGCTAGTCAGAGAAGAGATCTACAGCTTTGCTATGGATATGTGGTTTATCAATTTCATTTCTGAATTGGTGTATTATATCATATTGAAGCCTGAGAATAGAGATATAATTTCAGGAATTACAAAGCCAGAGAGTAGATAATTCAAGAATAATCCCTGTTGAACAAATTATTTTCAGTAGTTACTGTATCTTTGTATTTCATCAGCTCAGATCATCTAAGATAGAGAGTGTATCACTTTGCCTGTTTCTACTAGCCTGAGAATATGAATAATGTTTAAACTGCAGCCCCCTAAATCTCTAAGATCAGGTCACTTAGCAGAGATATTTATCTCCAATCAGAAGTATCAAGTCTTTATTCCTCCGAGGTTTCCTTAAAGAGAAGTATTGAGTTTCAGCAGACTTCAGTAAGAACTGCAGAAGCAGAGCTTCCCCAGAACCACAGCTGCTCTCCAGTCCTGTAGGCTGAGCTGCTCAGCTCTGGGGCTCCTCCAACCTCACCGTGTCAACTGCCATGTCAGTCTCCCATCGTTGATGACTTAAGTTTTGGTTTTTTTAATTAATCAGCATCCCAGGGATGAGCCTGTTATGGTTTGAAGTGGGGGGAAGGTCCGGGTGGCAGAAGCTGCCATCACCCCGGACCTCCCGTCCCCCTCGGGGCTTGAGCCAATCGGCGCCTCTGCGAATTGCCCTATTTACGTCGGACAAAGGAACCGGAAAGGTGTGCCGGTGCCCAGGAGCAAGGAGACGGGAGGGGGGCACGGCCCCCGCTCCCGGCTGGGCCGGGGCCCGCTCCGTCGAGGATGGCGGCGGCGGAGCCGCATGGGAACTAGGAGAGAGCCCCCGCTGCCGGGGCGCCCACCGGCCGAGTTCACCCAGACAGGACTGAAATCTAAGAGAAACGGCCACACAGCTAAGAGGTCAGTGAAGATGGAACGGAACAACGTGTGCCGCGGCTGAGTCCCCCTTGCGAGTGGCCCCTTGTAACAGTCCTCGGTGGAGCAAGCAGAGACCCACTCGCAACCAGTGGATGACCCACGTCGGGAAGAGATGCCTGAGCCTGAGACTATTGTGAAACATGGGCACAGGTAGAGACACATTCACGCATTTCACATTTACGCATTATGCATTTAAAGTCTGTAGGGAGACGCATTTAAGGTCGGTATGCCGACCCCACGCCGGAGCGCATTTAAAGTTTGTTGATGACCCACGCCAGAGCGAGTGGCTACAGCTCCTTAAAAGCCCAGGACTGGTAAAGCCCGCACTTGGGGCAAATCCGATGGGGTAAGGATTTGCCCCCCAGCGGGTAGGATTCACACTTTCGCCGTGAGTAGGGGATCCGCTGGAGCAAGGGACAATGGTGTAAGGACTCCTTCTCCTTTAAGAGAAGTGGCAGTAACAACGTGGAATGAAACTGACCTGCACTCCCCCATTCCCTGCCCCCCTGCGCCGCTGGGGGGAGGAGGTAGAGCCGGGAAGAAGAGGCAAAGGGGGGGAGTGGTGGTGTTTTTAAGACCTGGCCTTGTTTTCTTGTTATTCTCTCAAGTAACTGTTTTTGTGTGCTTTTCTCTTTTGTAGGTAGCTGTTAATAAATAGTTTTGCTTTAAGAAAACAGCCTCTTTGCCTGGGACCGTGGTTGGTGGGTGCTCCTCTGTTCCTGTCTCGATCCTCAGCTCTTTTATTACATTTTTCTCTCCTCTCCATTTTACTGGACTGGAGAGCTGCGTGGGTTTCGTTGCCGGATCAGCCTAACCCACGACAGAGCCTAACCAAACACCACTAAAATCAGATCTCTCAAGCTGGCTAGAGTTCTCCTAATTCTTCCCTTTCCCCCTCACGTTTGTCCATTTTCTTTAAGAACTTATGGAAAGTAACATTAAAAGGGTGTTGTTCTTTTATGTTTTAGAAGAGACCTGAGACCATCGAAAGAGAAGTACATTCCTTATGTTTTATTATACTCTTCCAACAGAAGATATTTGCAAAGTGTCAGGACAATGGAGGTTATTAAAGATCATGGGGCTATTTTGTTAACTCTGTTTTCTTACCTCAAAAAGATGTGATGCATATCTTCTGAATCTCCCAGTTTTAGAAAATAAGGTGGTTAGAGCTTCTTGGATTCCAGATTAAGGAATGACTGGGAATTGAAACACAGAGTAGCCCACATTTTGCATTGACAGCTATTCATAATTATTATTATTTTTAGCTGGAAAAGACTGTCGAGGAATCAGTGCAGGATTCTCTTGCAGGAGCTGATTGTGCCAAAATCATATGTGATCACACAAGGCCAGAGAAGAACAGGTTTTTTTGTCTTTTTTCCCAGATATCAAATCCAGAATAAGGGTTGAAAAAATAGTTGCACTTGTGTTGTTCATAAATCCATACTTCTGAGATGGACAAAAATACGACAGACCTCACTATAAGGACACAAATTACATAGAAATGGGGAGAGAAGGTAGAAGGTAGGTTTTTTTTGGGAGCTGGGGTTCATGCTGGGCCCAAGCTCATGCTTAAACTCCTGTGTTCACTCACTAGAACCACCTGCAACTTTTTCCCAACCAGGTCTGTAAGGCAGCTGGTTTTGGATAGGAAAATCCAGGCACAAACTTCTTTTGCACTTCCACCTGAAAATAATTAAAAGCTCAAGAGTATTTTAATAAGATTGTGCATTTTTTAGGTCCTGGGAGACAACCTTAATTAGTCTGATCTTTTGCAGGCATTTTAGTTAAAGCAAATTGAGCAACAGCATCATCTTAGCTTGCAGTTCATGCTAAGATTTTTATAGTTTCAGCAGATACAAAACTCAGCCCACAAACTTATCCTCACAGTCAGCACAATCTGCTTGCAAGAGTCCAGGTTTGCTAAACTGTTTCCACTTCAGCTAAAAAAGAAATAAATTTAAAAAAACCCAACCAATCAAACAAAAAAACACCAAACAAAACTGTGCTAAACTAGATTCTGTTCACAGAATGGAATGAAACGCTATTTTAAATATCCCAAAGCTACCTCTGAACAGTCTTATACATTTACACACGTGACCATAGTATTTATTGCAGAGATATTAGGAACCATCTCAACACAGCTGAAGTAGCACAGTTTGTGCCTGGGAGCAATTCACCATACACAAAACCTTCCCAGCACATTGTATCAAATTTGTTAGCTACAGCAAGTCATCATATGCTACAACTATAGCATGTCATGAAATTTCAAGGGCACTGCACCTATTTCAGACCCCCTGAGATTTCCTAAGTACAACTCCAAGATGACCTTGGAAGTGGATGGCACGTGTGATCTAAAGAAGGGTTGAAACCAAACAAAATCTTTCAGCAACCCTTGCTCGCTTGCTAGGGTGTGTGGGGAGAAAATGTGGTCTTGGCCCTAAATCAGTTTAATCATGAACATATAAGCAAATATACCATGTGGTGCCACAAGAGTGTGGGAACCCCTTTCCTTGGTTTATCTGTGGTCAGGCTGCAACAGTTCACAAAAAGTGAGGTAAATGTTGGATTGAGAGAAGAAGGTTCTTTATGTCTCAACCATTTTTGCCCTGCCTCCAAACAGAAGATGTAAGCAGAGGATTAGTACAATAAGAACACAGTGAAAACAAAGTAATCTGGTGTCCTTCCAATGAGGAAAGCCAATTCTTTGGACACAGTACTACTTCTAAAACAATTCAGCCAACCCTGGCTTTGGGATTACCTATAAGAAACACACTAAGCAGGTGTTTGCATGATTTTCTTGACCCCTCTTAAGCCCTTCACATGATAACATGCTGATGCAGAAAGTAGTATTAGGGTGATTCACACGTGAAGAACCTTCCCAGGCCAAATATAAGGTCAAAAATATCACCATTTTTTGTGTTACTACACTAACAAGTATCCAGGGTCAAATTTCCTGGCTGATACAAGATGTATTTTCCATGCTGTAGAGTTTAGCACGTGATGGTGTGTTAAAATGGAAATTCTCATTTCTAAAGAAATGGCAACGATGAAAAGCAGCGCTGTACTCCCAGAGCCACTGGTACTAACACTGCTTTCCTGGTTGTTTTTTTTTTGCGAGCTAATGTCTTCCAGTACCTAGACTCTTGCATGTGCACCCACACCTCCTGACATACAATTCATTTCATGAACAACAAAAAAAAAAACAACCCCAACTTTGTGCTTTTTACTGCCTTTATTAGCCACATCTTGCATCTGCGCAACATACAAGCCACAGCCATGTATCAGCATCACACTGTACTGGGCACTGCACAAATAGAACAAAGAACATTTTCTCTGTCTCAAATAATTCATAATTTAAGCCTGTAGGACAGATGACAGTGAATGCTAAAGTATCTCGATGATCCGAGGGCTGGAGCACCTCTGCTACGAAGACAAGCTGAGAGAGTTGGGACTGTTCAGCCTGGAGAAAAGAAGGCTCCGGGGTGATCTTATAGCAGTCTTCCAGTACCTAAAGGGGGCCTACAGGAAAGCTGGAAAGGGACTTTTTACAGGGGTGTCTAGTGATAGGACAAGGGACAATGGATTTAAACTGAAAGAGGGGAGATTTAGATTAGATCTAAGGAAGAAATTTTTCACTCTGAGGGTGGTGAGGCACTGGAACAGGTTGCCCAGAGAAGTTGTAGATGCCCCATCCCTGGAAGTGTTCAAGGCCAGGTTGGATGAGGATTAGGGCAACCTGGTGTAGTGGAGGGTGTCCCTGCCCATGGCAGGGGGGTTGGAACTAGATGATCCTTGCGGTCCCTTCCAACTCTAACCATTCTATGATTCTATGATTTTGCTAGCCAAAACCATAAACTACTGCAGATACATTCAGTTCCAAATCTTGAGTTTTCACTCATTCCTTACTTGAGGAGAAAACACACCTATTATCATCAGCGAGAACCCTTAACTAAATGAGGAGAGAGTTAATCTACCCTTCTCTCAAATCCTACACAGCATGTGAACAAATCGGGGCCATTTGTCTTGCCTGTCTCTGATGTCTGCCTGTTTTTCAAGGCTCTTTGCTTCTTTCTCTCTGCCTGTCTGAAAGAACTTCAAGTGCTAGAAACCAGCTTAACTAATTTACGCAGAAAATAAATTGTTTACGTGTGCCACATCATAATGAGTGTTAAGTATATAAGGAGGTGCAAGGTAGAAAACACTTCAGCAGACTAAGAAAGAACTGGGAGTTGGAGTGAATGATGAAGGAGAAAGGACCCTTACAGAATATCTTAAAAAGAGGAGGCCAAATGAGGTCAATGAGAAGTGAAGACTTGCTAGAAAACAGTGGTGTAAATAAGCCTTTGTGCAACACGTAATGGAAAAATGAACAGCTGTAGGAGCAGGGGTGATAATGAAACCAGATTTCCTATTGATTTCTGTCTCCTGCTTGCTGTCTTAGGTACAAGTTCTGACTAAAGCTTTTGCTGCTGGGAGGCATTTTGTGAGGCCTCTCTTCTGCCCGGACTCCCTAATGAAGCACGAGCTCCGACTGCCTGGGCAGTACGAGAACCACAGTTGTTCTGCACCTTTATCTCTCCACCTGTTTTCATGGGCCTTAGAGAAACCCCACTATTAAACTGTATTGAAGTAACTGATGGATTCAAAAAGCTTCTAGGAAAGGAACGGATGCACAGGTAAATGTAGGACAGTCCTGCACAGCATGGTCTCATAAGCCTCTGTTACCTTCAAGGGGGGGGGGGGGGGGGGGGAAGAAAAAAAATCAGTAGAATAAAAATAACATGGCATCAAAGGAATTAGGTCATCTACATCACGTAGAAAGGGACCCAGCAACTTTTAAAATGCACAGTCATTCCTCTGCTGCCCTGTGTCCCACTTCACACCCGTTTGCTTCTACTCCCGGTTACACCAAGGTGTGACTTCGGCACGTGATTCCTGAAACCAGGGACTGTAGGACAATTTGCGTCGGATGGCAATATGGGCTATCAATCGAAAGCATTTGCTATCTAGATTATTTGAACTAAACATTTTAACGTGGGTAAGGATTTTGTCATCTTTAGAAGACGGTATGGTAAATCAATAACTGCAAAATGTTATTACATTAAAACAGCGGAAGGTATACATAGCACTGCCTGGTCTCTATTAGAAGGTTAAAATTGTCATATATTGGACATTATTAAAAGGACCTACATGCAAAGAAGAGTCCTGCTGCTAATATGCTGAATTAAACTGCTTTATAAACTGGCATAAGTCCTGTACCAGCATTCAGCTCTGTTTTGCAAGCCAAAGTCACCCCTCGATCCCATTCTGCTATGTCCCTGCCACACTGCTGGCTCTGACCATCGTTTGAAGACTTCTGTGCAGAAATCGCAGTGACAAGATACCCACACCCCCCCTCGCTACTTCTCTTTCTTTTTGAGGTACTCCTTTGTAATTTCTCCTTTGCAATCACATAACTCTGGCTCTTTGCACTGCTACAGTAATATCTCCTTCTGCCTGGTCTGGGAAAGAAATTCTGGAGTTCCTGGGCTGCGAGAGACGGCAGGAGCAAGCCAGCTGCCAAAGTCCTGCAGGGATTAAAAAATGTTTGTTTGGACATTGTGCTGGTGCTGCAGATACTGGGATGAACTGAAGCGCACTGTTTCTGTGCTGTCCCACCTAAAATAATGAAGGACGAGCGACAGCTGGGAGCTGCCCACGAGATCTGCCCTGTCAAGGCTGCAAGAGGCACAACGCAAGGCAGGTGAGAAGAATGCTGGAAGGGGACTCCAGCAGTGGGCACATGCTGCCAACACACCAGAAACCACCACTTCTCCAAAAATTAACTGAAATCAGAAGCACACCCACATAGAAATTCCCGAGCCAAGCTAATGTTCAAATAACTCACATGGTTTGTTTGTTTTGGTTTTCTTTTTTTTTTTTTTTCTTCTTTTTTCAAAGGACACTGATCTAGCATGTCAATCTCTCTCCAACTCCATCCCACTTCCAAGACCTGTGGTCCCTCCTTTTCAAAACGACAGCAGAACAGAGGTAGGGCACAGAAGGAACTGTCTTCTTAAGAACCAGTTTCTTCTCTGGCTGTTTGTGGGCTATTTTTGAAACATTCTCAAACACATGCTTCTTGCAGAATACACAAGCAGGCATTCTAGCAACACAGCTGGTGCATTTGAAGCAGAAAACAAAGTATGTGGAAAATGTAAAATGAGCCCTGCAAGCAGGTCCAGTTGTACAGAAGACTGCTTTTTCAGACTAAATAAATTGCAAGGTAAATTTGTAACCGAAATATCTGAAACACATGCTTTGCTGCTCCAGATTTTACAGCAAATTACCTGCATGCTGTGCTTGGGTTTAAGGGTAAGAATTTAGATGTTTTGTTCTAGCTCCCAGCGCTAAGCAACAGCACTGTGTCTGCTTGCAGAATTCTGGGTTGATCTTGGCTTGAGTATCCATTCTTTCTCTGGCACAGGCTTGCGTGCATTTTCGAGGAGACATTCAAGCTTTAAACTTTGTGTGCTCATTCCTATGGAGACCTGCCTCGTCACCTCATTTGCTCCCAGTTGTAAGCAAGTTGGCAGCACAAAGCGTGTAGACGATTTTGAGCAGTTACATGTTCTGATCGCTGGCTCCTTTCCTGAGTCACAATCTTGTGGATAAGCTTACAGTGACTTTTTTAATGCCAGTTCAATTGAGTTTATGCAAGATCAAAATCAGAAAGAAAGATCTGGCTTTTTTTTTGGTTTTAATTTAAGAAAGTGCTGAATGATGGACAGCTCATTTACACTGCCGTCCATTGGCAAATTATTACACTGTTCAGACAAAATTGTCTTTTTGGCAGCTGTTTGTTAGTGGTAATTATATTACAAACAAAATAATTTTATTTTTGTAGGAATTAAGGAACAGAAATGACACCAAATGAATCAGAGTATGGATACCTAATCGATAGTAATTGAAGCACAACAGGTTATCTAGTTCTTCTTTGCCAGATGAGCAACAGTAACCAACAGCATGGGCCGTCATAGAACTGTACATCCTGACAGCTCACATCTATTGAGAAGCCGTGCAAGACAGGTTCACCACCTATTTTATTTATGGTCCTTTTCTCATCCCTGCCTCCAGAAAGCATGAAGATCCTTTCAGGATCTAACACAACCACAGAGTTGCCAGTTGTGGAGACTGAGCAGAAAAGGAGGGGGCAAGAGCCCTCTGTACCTTTCCTCCACTCTTGGTCAGCCATGGATCACTAGTGGAAACTGCCTTCAGCAGCCTGAGGCTGCTTGTGCCCTGGGCAAACTCAGAAGCAGGTCCCATCTCCTCCCCAACCCCTCAGGAGGTCCCTGGTCTACAGCTGTGGTCACTAAAGGGTGCTGCCAGGCACATAAATGGGCTCCTGACTGTTGTTCTTCCATCACGCTTCTCAGAGATAGAACAGGATGGACTCATATAGCTTTTACCTTCTGGAGAGGGAAATATAGTGACCAAAGAAAAATCTTACCTTACCCACAGAACTGGTCAAACAAAACCTCACCTCTCCACTTACATAGAAGCCTCATGTTTCTGCCCTTGTTTCAGAGACTCACAGAAGTAATAAAGGCTGGATTTTCTACTAATAATTTCTCATGGGTCTCTCAGGTCTTTTCTTTTCTCAGTTTCTCTACCACTTTGTCAACAATGCTCAGTAATCAGTTGAGAGAGACTTCTTTGGTATGTTTCCTCCTGGGATTAATTTTTCTTGTTTGGAGCTGCTCGCCTCAGCAACTGAGCGCTAGTTTCAGTTACACCACATTTAAATCTCCCCCAAGTTCTTTTACACTTGTTTGGGAAAAGGAAAAGTTTACCCACCAGATTTTTTCAGTTTTCTAGACTAGCACAAGCTGTATCTAACCAATTTGAACTTCTCTCTGCTAACTCCATGGCCCAAATTGGCATGAAATAAAAGTAAATGTTAATATAGAGAAGGAAATCTGACAGAGGTGACATCTTTATATTAGACATAGCTGCAGAGACAGAAAGAGTTATAAAAGTATGATAAACTCTTGCTTAAAGGATGATCGATAGCTAAAAATATTGGTTTAGCATACCATTTTGCAATGTAGGACATCTAGAAGGGTACATTATTAATGACATCTCTTGTGGTTCATTATTTCTGCAAGCAACAAAATGACTTTATGATTTAAAGATGAGAAGATTCTGCACATATAAGCAATAGAGTAAGCATGTTTAAAATTATGAATCTTACACATCTGCTAACATAGGAGCACAGTTTCAGTGGGTGAAGTGTCTTGCATAGCTCTGTCCCTACCATGAAGTTGGACATTCCTCAACAAAAAAAAGATTTCGCGTGTATGTGTGTGTTTTCAATGATTCCTTCTTGCATACATGCTGTATATAGAATCATAGGATAACATAAGCCCTAAGGGGCCTCTGTAGACCATCTGATCCAATTCTTGCTCACACCAGGGCTAAATCCAGAGATTATTAAGTTGCTCAGACCCTTAGCCACTCAAGTTCTGAACATCTCCAGGTTCTGAAAGTCTCCCTGCCCTGCTCCCCAGCTTGATGTCATCAGTGAGCTTGCAAAAGCTGAGTCTGTCCCATCATCCAGGAACAAAGACATTAGACATTACTGCCACCTCTGTTGAAACCTAAAGAGTTACACCAGTAACCAGAGGTCAGCTGTCTTTTAACTGCTGACCGTTACTTTTGAAGCCCAGCAGTCCAGCCAGTTTGACACTCAATTTGTAGTTCACCCATGTAGTCTGTATGTCTCCAGTTTGACTACGAGAATACTATGAGACCGTGCTGCATGCCATGTTAAAGTGAAGGTATGCCCACTGCTCTCCCCTCATCCACTGGAACAATCACTTCATCATAGAAGGCAAAGAGGTTTGACAAGCAAAATGTGTTCTTAGCAAATCCACATGGGCAATTCCCAATCACCTTCTCCCTAGAAGAAATAACTTCCAGGAGAGTTTGCTCTGTGATCTTCCCAGGGACTGACCAGCTGGTAGGTCCCTGGCTTCTCCTTCTTCCTCTTTTTGAACATAACTGTGACGTTCTTTTTCCAGTGATGAGAAACCTCCCCTAACTGCCACAACCTGTCTAGGACGATGACAGTAACCTCACAATGACATTGGCCATGGATACATCCCATCCAGTCCCATGACGCTGGGCATGGCCACTTTGCCTCAGCGCTCCCAGACTGACCTTCCTCTGCAACTTCACTCTCCAACTCTCCCCCTGGGCAAAGGAACCAGAAAGAGCAGAGTGCAGATGAAAGTAAGGGAAACAGCCTTTGTGTCCCCAAGACACACAATTCAGCAGTAGACCTGTACACACAGAGTTGTTGCACATGCACAAAATGACCAGGATCCATACAAGCACATAATCTGATACATCCTTGCAGTGTTGGGCATCCTCCAGCTGGCTTCTGCGAACTGACTGTAGCAGGCTACTCACTAAATCGCAGGGCCCCATAAAACACAGAGAGCGCATGCACCGCTGGCTGTTTGCCAGTGCAGGGCTTCTGCCTGAGAAACCCAGGCAACTAAATATGAAATATGTGCTCCAACTGTAGTTTTATATAATACTGCATTTAGAGAGGAAGAGAAGGAGATGGTTTTTTTGAGACGATTTTTCGTCATTTGGGACTCACATTTCTAATTAAACTGTTAAGGTCTATGGGACTAAAAGAAAACTGCAATCACAGTTCATATAGAGGTCAAAATCTGTCCAAAATGGAAGTCATAGAGCATGGAGTGATTGTATCACATATTTTTATCACTTCATACTTATTCCAGACTGTCATCTCACTAGAATGCAAATACTATATTTTCAAAAGATGTTAGTCCTTTGAATGTAATAATATCTCTTTCATGGAGACACTTTTGAATTTAAACTTTTTAAAGTTTTAAAATTTTAAAATCCACCCTAAAGAGCTAATCCAACACAGAACTGTGCTCTTCGTACCCAGTTGATACTGGCATGTTTAATACCCTGTACAAATTATGCATAATGTTAAGTGTATTTTATAAATTCATTAACATTTATGTGGAATTAATAGACAAAATAAGTATATAAATCCTTAGGACTTTGCCTTAGAGAAGTTTAAAGGGGATCCAGCTGCAGTAATCTGCTGGTAAACAGGGGCTATCGTGAAGACAGAGCTAGAGTTCTCTTGGTGGTACAAAGAGGAAGAGTGAGAGGCAATTTTTGAACATTGCAGCAAGGGAAATTGCAGATGGACATAAGAAAAATGTTTAGAATTTATTGTAGACTTTTGAGGAGCGTTTTTTGGACAGTACCCTTGCCCTCAGCTCTGAGACATTGCATTTCTTGCACCTGGTGCTGCATAAAACTTCAAGGGTTACCATAACCGATGGGTGCCTCTTCAAGTGAATTTCACTCTGAATTATTCTCTGCTACCTGGGGAGAGAGAGAAGCATCCATTTGGAAACTGAACAAAAAAATGCTAGGATTTTGAAAGAAAATATCAGTGATAAGGAACATTCAAGAAGAAGCATCTGTATTTGTGACTTCCTTTTCTTTTAGGGTGGCACTGTCTTTATGCTCTGATGGAAAATGTTCTGATTATCTCAACAGTCTATAGGAGTGAGACATAGTGAGAACACTTATATGCCTGTTATGCTTAAAAATCTTAATTGTAAATGTTGACAGGACTGATCCTCATTTACACTTGGATGCCATTTTTATTGCAATTTACTTACAATGTAAAGACGATCAAGTATTGAGAGTTGGAATTGATAATTTTTAATATGCTCTAGTACAGAAGGACAGAAAGGCCAAATAAGGGATTTGGAACAACTCTTCCCTCTCATAGGCATTGTGGTACCTCTGCCAGGATTAATCAGGCTTTGGCCCTCTAAACATGAAATAGCAGCTAGCCTAAGGCTCAGAAAAAGGTCTTACTCTTCCTCTTATTGGGATTGCTGCTCGATCGGTACTTGGAATGGTATTGCTCCTCTTCTGTTTTCAATTTGGAGTAGCTAAGCTGAAGAGACACAGCTCATTCATATTCTACACTTCAAGGTTCTCCTAGCAATCAGGAGGATTGAAATTTAAAAGCAGCACATTTGAAGATATGGCTAAAGGTCCTGGATTTATCACATAAAAGCTCTCACATACTGCATGTCCTTTTACTTCTTGGGCTGTTACTACTGCTGTTTTCAGGTTGTAGGGTGGGGGGTTTTTTGTGTATTTTAATTATGGTTATTCACGTCTTTCAAATAAATTATCGTTATGTTCTGAAGTTCTTCTAGCACATGGTCAGCCTCTCATGCATCATTTTCTGTGAGATACTATACATCAGCAATGCAAATTACTGCTGACAACTGAGTAACTCACCTCTCCCTTTTTGTTTTAAGCCCATGTGAAAGAAGTCTAATTAATTACTCTGGATAGAAAAGTCCTGGTACAGACTTCTCCCAGTCTGACTTCATTCAGCCTCTCTGCCAAGACAACTGTTAAAGCATTCCAGTTACATATGACAGGAGCATTTACTCACCAAAACCTGGTTATATATTGGCTTCTTATTTACCTGTGCAGTAGGGGGTTCCAACACTGTACTCAATTATACATCTGTAAATATAGAGTAAGCCTTTGAATAAGTAGAATCACTTTCTGCGTACTGTCTGTAACAGGGCTGGTGTTGGACACACTGGTTTTTAATCAATGTACCTAATTTAAGAGCAATAATCTACAAATGGGTCAAAATATATCAAAGTAGCAAATCCTACTTCAGGTGAAAGTGAACGGCATATCAGAAACATCGCTTTATTGCTACTAAGATCCCTTTTTTGCCCAGATTTCTTCTGACCTATGTTTTCCTAGTTTTGCCTTGGAGTGCTCTGGATTTCATTTTAAGGATTGAAAAAGCAACATCATTTTATTTTAATCTCATTCAAATTCTAGAATTACATTATGATGGTTTTATTCTCCTGCACATTTAATGGGAGAGGCTTTTTCCTGAAGACAGACATTTAAATGCCCACGTTTGCCAACAGATTCAGCAGGGCTATCTGGTGGACATGTAAATACAGAACTGGTTTAAAATCGTACTGCGGTTAAAATCTCTGCTTTGTATCTGTTTTGTCCTGTCCTGCTGGCACTGTTGAGTGGCTCAGACTGCTGGAGATGAGCAGGAGGGAGCCTTTTACCTATAGCCCACTGAGCTGAACAACTTAGTGTCTCATGTTAGCCGAAGGCCTCTTCCCAGTTCCCAGTGAATATGCACACACACACACAAAAACATGACTAGATTTACATCCTTTACACTCTTTCCACAAAGTAAGCCTTTATCCTAGAATCATAGAATGGTTTGGGTTGGAAAGGACCTTAAAGATCGTCTAGTTCCAACACCCTTGTCATGGGCAGGGACACTTTTCACTAGACCAGGTTGCTCAATCTTCATCCAGCCTAGCCTTGAACACTTCCAGGGATGGGGCAGCCACAGCTTCTCTGGTCAACCTGTTCCAGTGCCTTGTCACCCTCAGAGGGAAGAATTTCTTCCTCAGGTTTAATCTAGATCTCCCCTCTTTCAGTTTAAAGCCATTACCCCTTGTCCTATCACTACATGCCCTTGTAAAAAGTCCCTCTCCAGCTTTCCTCTAGGCCCCCTTTAGCTACAGAAGGCTGCTAGAAGGTCTCCCTTGAGCCTCCTCCAGGCTGAACAGTCCCAACTCTCTCTGCCTGTCTTCATAGGAGGGGTGCTCCAGTCTTCGGATCATCTTTGTGGCCCTCCTCTGGACCCACTTCAACAGGTCCATGTCCTTCTTAATTTGGGGACCCCACAGCTGGATGCATTACTCCAGGTGGGATCTCACGAGAGCAGAGTAGAGGTGCAGAATCACTTCCCTCGACCTGCTGGCCATACTTCTTTTGATGCAGCCCAGGAGATGGTCGGCTTTCTGGGCTGCCAGCGCACATTGCTGTGTCATGTTGAGTTTCTCATCAACCAACACTCCCAAGTCCTTCTCCTCCAGGCTGCTCTCAATCCATTCTCCACTCAGCCTGTACTTGTGCTTGGGATTGCCCTGACCCACGTGCAGGACCTTGCACTTGGCCTTGCTGAACTTCATGAGGTTCTCACAGGCCCACCTCTCCAGCCTGTCAAGGTACCTCTGCATGGCATACCTTCCCTCCAGCGTGTCAACCACATCACACAGTTTGTTGTTGTCAGCAAACTTGCTGAGGGTGCACTGACTTCTGCAGTCAGTGTCATTGATAAACATGTTAAACAGCGCCAGACCCAATATCAATCCCTGAGGAACGCCACTCCTCACTGGCCTCCACTTGGACATCGAGCCATTGACCACAACACTTTGAGTGTGACCATCCAGCCAATTCCTTATCCACCAAGTGCTCTGTCCATCCAATCCATGTATCTCCAATTTAGAGACGAGGATGTTGTGTGGGACAGTGTTAAATGCTTTGCACGAGTCCAGGTAGACAATGTCAGTTGCTCTTCTCTTATCCAACAGTATAACCCCATCATAGAAGGCCGCCAAATTTGTCAGGCAGGATTTGCCCTTAGTGAAGCCATGTTGACTGTCACCAGTCACCTCCTTTTTTTCACATGTGCCGTTGCATAGGTGCCAGGAATCTTTTCCATGATATTGCCAGGCAGAGGTGAGACTGACTGGCCTGTAGTTCCCTGGATCTTCCTTTTTTTCCCTTTTTAATAACGGGGGCTATGTTTCCCCTTTTCCAGTAGGTGGGAACTTGACAAGACTGCCACGACTTCTCAGATATGATAAATAGTGGCTTAGCAACTTCATCTGCCAGTTCCCTCAGGACCCGCGGATGCACCTCATCAGGTCTCATGGACTTGTGCACCTTCAGATTCCTTAGATGGTCTCAAAACTGATCTCCTACAGTGGGCAGTTCTTCATTCTCTCAGTCTCCGCCTTTGCCTTCTGTAACTTGGGCAGTGTGGCTAGAGCTCTTGCCAGTGAAGCCTGAGGCAAAAAAGTCATTGAGTAACACAGCCTTCTCCATATCCTGAGTAACCTAGCCTTCTGTTTCCCTCTGGAGAGGGCCCACATTTTCTGTAGTCCTCCTTTATCATCAACGTACCTGTAGTTTTTCTTGTTGCCCTTGATGGGGCGACTTAAATCTCTGACCAGATTTAATTCTCTCAGGGCTTTAGCTGTCTTAATCTGATCCTTGACTGCTTGGACAATTTCTCTGTATTCCTCCCAGGCTCCCTGTCCTTGCTTCCACCCTCTGTAGGCTTCCCTTTTGTGTTTGAGTTTGTCCAGGAGCTCCGTGTTCATCCATGCAGGCCTCCTGGTATTTCTGCCCAACTTCCTCTTTGTTGGGATGCACCACTCCTGAGCTTGGAGGAGGTGATTTCTGAATATTAACCAGCTGTCTTTGGCCCCTCTTCCCTCCAGGGCTTTTTCCCATGGTACTCTACCAAGCAGATCCCTGAAGAGGACAAAGTCTGCTCTCTTGAAATCCAGGGTAGTGAGCTTGCTATGCTGTCTCCTCGTCATCTGTTGCTCACCAGCCTGGGCTGCGGCACCAAGGACACTGTTGCATCCTCCACAGCCAGGAGGAAATGGCCTGCCTCTTGTAGGCAGGATAGGTACCTTGAGTTGATTAGTAATTAGTTCATTATCTCAACTCAGTCCAGCTGGGTAAGAATGATTGGTGCCATAATTCCCCCTTTTGTTTTACCATTTTTTCTGTTTTCACAAAGGCTTTATGGGTGAGCAGAGACCTGGCCCATTCATCCAACTCCAGCACGCTTCCCTCCCGCAAATACCACGTCGGGGCTTGCGGCTTTACCTTCTTTTCCGAAGGACTCTCGCTCGAGCTCCCGGCTCCGGCTCTGGCTCCGGCTCTTTTGGCTCGGGCTCTTGGCTCGGCGAGGGAGTCGGGGCTTCCCTGGGTCTCACCGATGTATCACGTCAGGGTCACCAGTTGTTGCTCACCAGCCTGGGCTGCGGCACCAAGGACGCTGTTGCATCCTCCGCAGCCAGGAGGAAATAGCCTGCCTCTTGTAGGCAGGATAGGTACCTTGAGTTGAGTATTTAATTAGTTCATTATCTTCAACTCAGTCCAGCTGGGTAAGAATGATTGGTGCCATAATTCCCCCTTTTTGTTTTAGCAATTTTTGTTTTCACAAAGGCTTTATGGGTGAGCAGAGACCCAGCCCATTCATCCAACTCCAGCACGCTTCCCTCCCGCGAATACCACGTCGGGGCTTGTGGCTTTACCTTCTTCTCTGAAGGACTCTCGCTCGAGCTCCCGGCTCCGGCTCTTTTGGCTCGGGCTCCTTTGGCTCGGGCTCTCGGCTTGGCGAGGGAGTCGGGGCTTCCCTGGGTCTCACGGATGTATCACGTCGGGGTCACCAGTTGTTGCTCACCAGCCTGGGCTGTGGCACCAAGGACACTGTTGCATCCTCCGCAGCCAGGAGGAAATGGCCTGCCTCTTGTAGGCAGGATAGGTACCTTGAGTTGATTAGAGTAATTAGTAGTTCATTATCTCAACTCAGTCCAGCTGGGTAAGAATGATTGGTGCCATAGTCATCCTAAGGATCTTGAACTCCACCATTTCATGGTCACTGCCGCCAAGGCTGCCCATGCACTTCACATTCCCCACCAGCCTCTCCTTGCTGTTGAGAACAAGGTCCAGCATAATACTTCTCATTGGTTCTCTATCACATGGAGAAGCCCTGAATTCATCAGGCCTCATTGAGGGCTGTAATGATGCCCTGAAACCGGATAACATTTTTTACATTTTTAGTGCCAACTTCAAGACCTGAATAGCGCAGGGTTTCTGAGTTGGACCTCCTCTCTCTCTTATCTCAAAACAGGTTGTATGTAGCCAAGATGGAAGTAGCAGCACATCTCACCACACAAGGCAGCAAAATAGCACTGCATCCTCTCATGAGATCCTGAAGGCTGAGATCAAGCCACAGAAACATCCTTGAGAAAACACATGATGGCTCAAACGAACATTCACCACAGAAACAAAGAGGAATATAGTGAGAGATATTTATAATATTACAGCATTACTTCATGCTGTGGTGTTTACTTTGAAACCATTCACACTGAAATGCTTTGTGAGCAAAACAGAACGTTATTCAAGAGACTGAAAGTTTACCATCTACTACTGACTGAATAATCAGTTTTTCTCTTTCATAATACTGGGAAGACCGTGCTGTTTCACCTAGGTTTTCAGTTTCCGTTACAAAAACCTTACATCAGCTCAGCTGCAGTACTTCCCCCACCAACACTACTCCTTTACTTTCCCCATACAGAATCTGGGAATATACACAAATGCAGTCCTACTTCCAAGAACCTTCTTTCGCTTAAGAAAAAGGCATGTTCTACATTTTCCTGATACAAACATTCTCTGTAATTTTTGTCTACAGATTATTGATCCTCCAGATATCCTTTCACAGGCTCCAAATTTTCCAGCTTTCAACCTCTGGGGATGTAAGCTAGATGAGAACTTCAGATTGCCTTGCAACACCATTTAAAATAGCTCCATGGCTTCTACTTATGATCTGAAAGTCAGGCTGTTTATTACAAATTAGCACAATATTTTGACTCCTAAAGGCATATAAAATCCAAGGAAGCCACTTTCACTTCTGATATTCTTCTAACAGAAATACACTTGTTCCTGTTGCTGAATAACTTAATTTGGAAAACTACAGTGCATGGTCTTTTAATATAGTTCTCTACCCAGAAGTTATTAATGAAACATACTTCATTATCGGGTTTCAGACAGTCTAGTAGATGAATCTGTGTGATTGACTGAAAAACTTGCAATGACCTCCCAAATGTGAAGATTTCACTTGATATGTTGAAGAATGGAATATTCTTGATTATGTTGTGGTACACTTAGGAATTCTTTTACGCCCTATCATTGCTGGGTACCACAATGAAATATTGATTTCTGTTCTAGCAAATCCTTCCTTAAACTCGTAGAATTTGGTCAAAACCATTAACTTTTTGGGTAAGAATTTTTTGTGTGTGTACATATATATAAAACCCATGTGGTTTCACTATTTTAATGTTCATGAAAATAGAAACTCTCCTACCAACATGGAGCACAGAGCCCATAATTTCAAATATACCTCCATGGAAAAGGTGTCATGTGGAGATGGGGACTTTTCCTGCATTGACAATCCCGTTTAGATTTGATGATTAGCACTGAGTCTGTCCTTAGAAGAACTTTAGCACAATGGTCTAAGTACAAAAACACTTATCAGATAAACAGCTAAACCCCCAAGTAGTGCTCAGGATTTGCTAAAACAGCAACTAGAATTGTGTTGTTGTTTCTAGTAACGATACATACTTAGTATCTCTAGAACATATTGGATTACAAGGTGTCATCTAGGGACATTGTCTCTATTCTGGGACGTTTACTGTAAAAATTACAAACGGCCACCTTGTCTCAGAAGGGTGGGTGCTTTTAATCCATGAATGGGTGATTATGATGCATGAGCGTAGGTCATGTTTTAATATTTAATAAGTGTATTGTATGCTATTCCAGGCCACAGGACACATCCAGCAATTGCTATGATTTACGTTTCATTAATTGTAAAGAATCATCAACACAACTGTGGCCAAGAATTGAGTGATGTATATTTTGGTGCTCTGAGAGTAGTTCAGAAAATGAGATTGTGCTAGAACTTACATGACAAATTAGAGGTTGAGAAATAACTGATTTTTCTTTTTTTTTTTTTTCACAGATATATCTATACCATAATTTTATCAGCTATAGTGTTTTCAGCTAAGTACTCTGAGAGATGTTGAGCATCCTTTCATTCTAAGATTCACTGTTTGTTTCCACAAAAACTGGAAGAAGCATGCTTTATCACGATTGTGTTTACTATTTCCTAACACAGTTAGACCCCAGTTTTCTTAGGTGTTTCGAAAAGGTGTCCGCAATGTCATGACTACAAAGAACTAAGATTATACAGATATAAAAACACAACAATGCCAAAAAGAATATTCAGGGATTGAGTGGATTTTAATTCCGGCAAAACCTGAGTAAGTTCTTTCTCATAAGACTCACATGAGATCATCGAGTTAGAAGGAAAGTGATGAAAAAGCTTCTGAACTCATATGAATATACTTTACTTCCTCTTATGTCTTATGCAGGTCTAATTCTGAGCTGCGGATATCCAATTATATTAATACTGGGAGTACCACTTTCCCAGAAATGCAAAATTACTTGAACGCCTATGAGTTTTTCTCAGGACTTTTTAAACATAGTGTGAAACATTAAAAAACACTGGATGGTCAAAAATAAAAAGACTGATTTGCCAAGAAGAAATGTAAGTGTCCTGATGTGTCCAAGTCCACTAACCTGGAACTTCTGTTATTTCCATGCCAGGTGTTCAGGATGTCTAACCTAGATTCATAAGGACTGCCAATTCCAAAATGGGAAAAAAATCCATCTGTTTATGAGCTCTCAAAGTCCAGGTGCGAGGCTCAAAATGAAATACTCCTACGTTCTTCTGCTTTATCACTGAGAAGCTTGATACTGGTTGACGAGTCCCTTCCTGTTTGGAAAGTTTCTGATAAAACATTCATATCCTGGACCCATCAAGCTAAAGACCAGAGCACCATGGATTAAGTTTCCTCCCCATGAAGCAAGTGTTGATAAAACACATTTTCCACTGCATTCTCTCACAAGCAGCAACAGCAGTTTTAGACCATGAAGGTATTATGAGTCAAACAGGCTGTTCAACGAACCCAATGGGGTGCATTAAAAAAAGTCTTCCTGGGGTCATCTTGGAGAATTTCACATACAAAATGAAAGACTGAGTCCTAAGGGTTTTCACAGACTAGTGACTGATACATCTACTTTGTAAGCACTTAATATATTGTCATTATCCAGCATACTTGAGGAAAATTACTAATGAAATAGTTGTCCTGGATTCGCAGCTAGGCAATATGCTCAAAAAATATTGCACAGAGGAACTCTTTCAAAGGAGCAGGATCTCCCAAGAACAGGCTACATCAAGGGACTTCGAAAGTGATATTTCCCTAATCAAGCGTTCCCTATACTTAAGCTTAATAAAATATTTTAGGTCCAAATTGAACAAAATATTGGAAAGCAGTTAATTTTAAGCTGAGAAATAAGTATCAAAGGACATTAAGTATTAAGCAAGTGGTTAAATTCTTTGCTATATCAGTATGTTTTGAGGAAACAACATATTAGTGGTTTTGCTGTTTCAGAAATTTGTCAGGATTAATATAGGACTAAATTACATGATTTTCACTAAGGCAAAACTTGCTTCCTGTTCATATACAGAAATACCTTTCAAGGGCTTGTGTTAAACCTTCAAGATGCTCAAGCTCCAGTACAGAATCATGCATTAAAAAAACGTGTCCCCACCTAATACCTCATCATAATTTCAACGTGTTCAGATAGAGGATGGTAGTCTATTGTTAGCAATCCACTTTCCCTTCCTCTTTGATCTCAGAGAGAGCTGCTGACAAGTTGGATTTTTTTGATCATTGCCTAAAAGACAGAAAGATTAAGAGTTGTATAAAAAGAACTGCTTCTCAGAAAAATTATAGGGCCCATCAAAATGCAGAGCTGCAGAACGTGAGCTCATTCAGACTAAAAAGTAGTGCTATTTGCAAGAACTTCCACTCACCAGATCAGTCTCAGACGGCATATAGAAACCTCTAAAGGAAGATGAGAAAGCCTGAAAAGCACTTTATTACAAGCACTGTATTAACTTGCCACCTGGGAAGACCAGAACTAGTCTAAGACTTCCAAAAAGTCAAAGCATCAGAAACTGATCCAATTTGAAGCAAACTAGACACCTTCAAATGTAGATACAGCATTTTTCAGTTATTTTCAAGTTTGAAAATAACTGCCCATCTAAAGATAACCCGTGAAAAGCAGGTGCTGGAACTTCTCAAATCTGATCCTTACTTAACCTCTGAACCTCAGGGCTCAGATTGCCATCTGTTCAGATTCATTCCAAAGTCGATCGGGAGAGCCTGCCAGGGCAATGCATCCCACCCAGCATCTCTCTGCCAACAGTAGCCCAAAGGACTCGGGCTCTTAAATTAGGCCCTTAGGTCAATAGAATGAATTTTAGACCAAATACACAAGCCTGGACATGATTCTTGACTTCTGCAGCCTTCTAACTGGCAAATAATATTTTAATAAATTTTCACTGTGATTTATTTAGCAAAACATTTTTTAACAGACCTGCCTGCTCTCTGCCTTGATTTCACAACACTGAAGGCTGTTATTTGACAGAAACTTCATTCATGCAAGGAAACAAATAATATTTTAAAATAAGCTTAAATAAAACCCCAAACAACAACAAAAAAACACCGCATGAACTTAAATTCTTCACTCATTTAACTAGTCCCTTATTGAGTAAAAGCTCCCAATGAATGGACTTTCAATTCCATTTTGAGAAATAAATCAAAAAACTGAAAGCATAGAAATTGCTTACTTTAAAACTGCATTACTTTCTCCTGCTTCGTTTTATAATATGTTCTTCCCTCTACTTTGCACCAATGGAAACAGATAAATTCTTCATCTTTGTAAAATAATAGCAAATCATTTCCCTTTCACTTTCTAGTTAGCTTGTTCTATTTTCTTGTAACATATTTTCCCAGCCTTTTCAAACCTGACCAAACATGTTTTTGTAACATATTTTCAAGCCTCGGTCATCACTATATAAAAACTTAAGAAGGTCCCATAGTTAGACCTGTCACATTAAAACAAATTAATTTTCTATAGCACAGAAAAACAATCAAAGCATTCTAATAATGAACAAGAAACCTTGATTTTCCCTTTCTTACAAGAACAATTCATTGATTTACGTGTACTGTTTTTGACAACAAGTTGAAGGCTGAGTTACTTCATAGATATTCTCTGGCTGTTTTTATGTTCTTATCCGTAGTGAATGGTATGTTCACCCCAGCCCAATAAATTGTCTCCAAAATGCTCACTTTTTGCTGTGAATAACCTACTGATGTCATTAGAGCACCTTATGGCAAAACGCAGGTGTGGGATAATAGCCACAAGCGTTATCCACTTTGGATATGCATCTAAGATCGGGTCTGAATGCAATTATTTCTAGACTTCAGATTGGCCTGATGTCTTATGGGAAGAGCATTTGAGAGCCCAGACTTCAATATCTAAACTCAATGGCTACATCCCATACTAACGGAAGCTGATAACGTACGGGAGGGAGAAAAACACCTTTAATTGTTTGCTGGGGGCTGCATGTTCTCTGCTGAAGTGAAGGTCATAACAGCAACACGTGAACACAGGGGTCACTTAGAAAGGGGGGGACACAAGCAGAGAGAGCACAGCAAAGCTTTGCTTGGGTACCAGAGCCTGTGAAAGTCTTAAATCGGGGTGGATTTGTGAGTACCAGGAGGATCCCTAGCTGTTCTTGAATACTGCTATGCACATGCTGAAAAAAAGGGGATTTTCTAGTTAATTATCTGAACTTGAAATAGGGACCGTTGGACTCCACTGGAATTCCTGTTACATACAGGATTTAGACCATTTCCCCTCCCCCCCCCCCCCCCCCCCCCCTTGCTTTGCACTTTAATTTCTTTTAGAAAATGAACTTCAGAGTTTGCCAGTCTCGTAGTTCAGATTACATATTTTTGGGTGCATCCAGTGTCTGTCCCTGCATTTACAAGATGGCCTTTCACAGCACACTCCTGTGATTTCAGCCTCCTTCTTCAGAGCCAGCAATCCAGGACATGTTGTCAAGTGTTCACACCATTTCAGTGTCATCCCTGTGATCTTTTATACTTGCTGTTTTGCAGAGAGGTTGCAGGAGAATCTCAGTCCTCTCTCACATGCTGTTCTAGTTTGTATTGCTAAAGAGCAGTCATCAAAGGCTCAGAAGGCTAATAAAGTGGTTGAATATTGAATATTGTTTTTTCGTGTAATAAATTATAAATCAATCCGTAGATATTTAGCAGTTAGACATTACCATAATCACCATCCTCATCCTCCTTGACCACCACAGGCTGCTAGTGAACTGGCACATATACAGAGAGGTTCAGGACTACGATGTGCACAACCAAGGTGGGGATCTTTCACACTTTCCCTAGTGAGATACAGTATGAGCAAGTATGATCGAGGATCTTCAAGGCACTCTCTACCTCTTTTCATGCATTGCCCTTGCAGCCTTAAGGTCACACTGATCTGCTTATAAAACACCCATAATTGCCCTTAAGCAATTTGTTCTGTTGAAAATAATTGAGATAAGAATAACAGGAAATTGCTAGATATTGGCAATAAAGTCATTTATTGTAATTGATTGTATAGCATGCCTTATGTTGTTATAAGGTTTAATAATCAGAAGCACATAACTAAGTCATCTCTAGCTGTGCAGAACCGTGAACGACATGTGCCATAAAAATAGGAGCAGCTGTAGTCATTGATGTTCTCTGATCTTCTAAATGCACACTGGAAATTGTATTATCCAAGATAACAGAAAGGGAAATGTCTTGTTTCAGAAATAGTATGAACATAATCAGATTTGTGAAACCAAATGATTTTAGTAATATGGGGCACTGTGCGCGGAGAGCAGAGAAATGGTTTTATGAATTGTAATTCGCTACTCGGTAAATGGCAGAAAATAAACCACAGAGACTCCATTCTTCTCTGTTAGTGTGATTGCTATTTTTGACAATTCAGTATAAATTTGGATTTCTCAGGTGCCACACATAGGAAATATGAAATGGGGAGAAAACTTAACCGAGCATCTTCAGAGTAGCCAGTTGCACTCTAAAGTTGCATTGGAGGGAAGAACTGTATAGAAATAAGTCAGTGGGAGTCTGCACTAAGCATCATGCCTTCCTTAATCAAGGCAGTATGTTCCCACACTGCTCATATGTGACTGCTTTGTATATTTTAATGGTCCTTTTCCTAATCCTGGTTTGTCCCCCACCAAAGAGGTGAAAACAGGTTAGACATTTTTCCTACTTGAGAAAAAAAAAAAAAAAATTGCAACACATTAAGTTGAAAAGTTACTGCTTTGGGTCAAAATACACCTTTTACAGATACTGCTGGGCTGTGCTGAGTCATACTGCTCAAAACTGTCTTTATAGACCAACTATATATTCATTATAGGGAACCATAATAAAAACATCTGAAATTATGGCTTTATAGTATATCTAACACGAATTTCATGGGCTGAGCTGCCCAACTGGGACATCGATTCTGCCAAACCAGTGGGCTGCAAATTAGCTATCATTTGGTGTGACAACATACTCTGAGGTACAAAAGCAAACACAGAAGGTTCATTTTGCCAACATAATTTCTGTTTGAAGTGTTTGTCTCTGCATTTTTGATTCTAACTATTATTAAAGTCTATGTGGAAATCATGCTGCAGTGCTCCCTCTCTCCAAACACCACTTAATGCTATTCGACATCACCAGTCCTCTCACATCATTCTCTCTCACATCTTTTCCCTGTAGACTCGTCTGTACGAATGGACTGGAAGTATCTCCCCTATTCCCTCCTTCTCTTTATTTTGCGATACGGTTCCTTGCTTTCTCCCATGCTGGCCCTTGTGCTGGAAAGGAACTCCTCATCAATACCCTCAAAGTTACCTCAGTTATCTTCCTTCAGTTCCCTTGCTGCTCCTTAAAACTCAAACTATAAACCGTGATACACTTGGTAGAAAACAAGCCTCAGATACGTTGGTATGACTCCATATCATGCAAATAAAATCCATCTCATTGCTACCTCTATTCAGCTACTTCCACCTGTCAATCAGCATCTGCTGCCTTAAGACTTTTATATAGATATTAAACTCTCTAGGACACAGAAAATCTCTTTATTCTATGTTTATAAAGCTTCTAACACAGTAAAGAGCTGGTCCATAACCGGTTTATATAGGCATTGTGGCAATTTGGATAATTAATAATTAAAAAAATGTTTATACAAATCATACATCTATAATTCAGTTTTAGTAGAAGGAATCAAGTGTTTCTACCTAATGTGATACCAGTCATAGCTACAAAAGCTTGGAACCTCAAGCCTCAGGATAGCTACAGATTATAATGATGTTAAAGATCAGAGAAAAGACTAATACAAAAGAAAAATCTCTCCTAGATTGGAATATTGTCTTTTGAAGTAAGAAGCAATGGTCCATCATAGAGGTAGGATGCTGGACAAAACAGACCATGAGTCTGCTCACTATATAATTACATGCATGCAGAAAAAAACCCACCACCACACCCAAACAAACAACGACAAAAAACCCCAACAAAATACCAAAAAAAACTCACATGCAACATGGACACTATTGTAAGATATGAGATATGGTCAAGACATGCTTAGCTATGTTAAAAATATATTATTCATGTCTTTATGTCAGTCTAGTTTTGTCAAATACAGTTCTCTAATTCCTTGTCCTTTTAAAATAAACATTAGTTTTAATAAAACATGAGCTAATGTTCATGACATTGAACACTACGTTTTTCTTTCCCTAGGAAACTGTTAATTTATAAGCCACGGTTTGGATCCTCATCTGCTTGGAAGATTAACAAGAAGAAAGTAGTAAAGCAACTACTCTCCTGTATATTATTTATAAATATGTTAAAATAATTTCCATATTAGAATATCTGAATTAATCTGGAAGCTTATATAGCAATAATTTCACATTAGGCTGTTAAAAAGATACTTTAAAAGACCTTTTCTATCTAAAGAAGCTAAAATTATATTTAAAGATACTTTTGTATCATTTAAAGGTAGAGAGACAGTAAATCTATCAACTATAACCTTGATATTACTCAACGAGACTCCCTCCAAGTTAGATGAGGTGAGTAGAGGTATAAGATCAGATTCTGGAGTTTGAGCCAGGAATCATAACATATTTATTCATATTGTTTATGCTCATGGCACAGAAATAAAGAAAAAAAAAAAAGAGGAGGCATTTCTGCTGCGGCTGACTGCTCCAGTCAAAATATTTACAAGGCTATTTAGCAATGAACTGCTTGACTAAGGCAAAATCTAATTTAGCATATTTTACATCCCCATACCACACTTCACAAATTTTATCAATTCAGTGAGACTTCCTACTGAAGGATTTAAGAAAATTAATCCTGGGATTTATATTTCTCTCTAGGCAAATATTTTCAGCTACTTCATGGAAAGTAACTTTTAGTTTTGTGTTTAAAACTTAACCCCTATGAAAAATGGTCTTTCAGAAGATTATCTACTGGTTGAGAGACTCTTAACACCCTCCATGTTTCACTGGGCAAACTTCCAAAAAAAAGGTTTTAAATTACATATTCTTCAACAAGCTGATTTATATGAAAGAACAGCTGGTGACTAAAGAAAAGAAAAGGGAGTCTATCAGAATCAACGTGAAAATGTGGAAAAACTGGAAGCATACAAAACTGAAAACACTTCAGTAATTGCCATCATGCCTCAAAGGGCCCTTTGTTTGGTAAACAAATGAGTAGTTCTTCTCTTTATTGTTTGTGCATCAAAATATAGTTTCTCTAGGCCCTACTCAAAAGTCAGTTCAGCTCACAATTTCAGCAGAAAAATGATCAGTCCAAAGTAGCACATAGTTTTCTGCTGGATTCGTCAGCTCATTCAGCTAGCCCAAGCAGCTCAAGAGAAGGCTCAGGTCCACATAAAAGTATCTGGATCTGTGTATGGGGTAAAGAAGAGTTCTTAGGTCAGTTAGTTCAAAGCCTGCTGAAGTTGATGGAACTCCACAGATAACTTCATCCTAGTTTTGTATCAAAGACTAGAGCATCATATTCATAGTGCCTGTATCAACACGTAACTTGGGCAAAGCAGCCACTGTACGTTTCTCTAGGTGTACATGACCAGAGTTCCCTCTGCAGTCACAGAAAGCAGGTACAATAGATAGCGTGACTGGTTTTCAGCTCCCCTTTATTAGTATTTTTAAATTCTAGTAACTTTTTTAATTCTGGCTCAGCTCAGAGGTTTTCTATCACTAGACAAAATGACAAGATGGTGAAATCCAGTAGAGAAGAGTAGCTGCCCAGCTGAACGGTTCATATCACCATGCCCAATTACCTTGCGAGCAATCTGTCTTTTCCCACTGTGGGATAACTGAGCAAGTCCCAACTCTAATATTTAGGAAACAGCAGCTATTTCTACAGACAGGTCAAAACACACCTCAGAAATCCTTCCCCCAGAGCTGATTCGCTTCTTGGGTCGTGTAAGACTTTTAGTGCCAGAAGCCCCTCCCAGGAGGAATTTCACCTTCCTCACGCAGATGGAAAGGTCCCATCTCCTCCCTTGCTTTGCCCTGGCGCACCCACTGCTCAGTTCGGAGGGGAGGTCGCAATTTGGGAAGGGAGATTAAAAGCCAATTAACGTTCCTGACTCATTACTAACTTCGAGGTAAGGGAAAAGGGTGGAGGCTGTCAACCTTAATTAATGCCTGTTGTAAAAGCACTTTGCATTCCTTGCCTGATGTGTGCTTTACAAAGCCAAGCGCTGCTGTTGTTATCAACAGCTCGCAATGTAAACACACTTGGCCTGATTTTCCTCTTGCTCACAATAGGCTTCACGCTCCTTTAAGTCTTGACTGGGATGGAACAAGCAGGCTTTCTGTGGTCAGCGCCAGGGGAGGCTCTGAGAAGTGGCGTACAAGAACCTCCAGAAGAAAAGGCAGCACGAATAAAAAATAATAATAATAAAAAATGTCTTGGTTAAGTGCTCCTTTTCTTGAAGGCTAAGCATGGAATCAAAACAACATCGATTGTATAAGCCTTTGCCCTGTGTGCTTCTTAGTCGTCTGAGTGAAAAATCGTCTTGTTTGGAAAATTATTTTTTCCACAAAAGCTTTTTTCCCTTTTTAGTGTGTCAAACTGCTTATGATACAGCTAGAGCTAGGGATACATCAAAGAGATTCTGCTGAGATGCTTTGATCGGAAAAAAAAAGCCAAAAGAAAAAAAAAAAAAGGAGACATGGCTCATCAGCTTGGGTCCTGAAACACTTTTCAGTGTTTCAGCAAAGCATTAAGATATTTGGAGAGGAAAAAAGAAAAAAACAACCACCAAACCCTATCAAGTTCTAAAACCAGTCCCAGAGGTTATGAGCTTTAATGTTCTGCAAGTCACAGGAGGCCCTTTAGTTTGTCCTTGATCCTTTCAAGTAGCTGGAAATGAAAACATGGTGCAGAAGCTGCGGCTTCAATTAGACATAATATCGAAAAAAGGTTGATAGCTCTTCCTTGCTAATGAGAAAAAAAGCAAGTGCTCTGGAAGAATGCCATCCCGCCCTGCTAGCTGACGTCAATAGAGCAATCACACGCATCTAAACACTGTAAAAGTCAGGGTAACTCGCAAACATATTTTGCACCTTTTTCTTCTGCTGACTGGCTCCTTCAGAGTTGAAGCTGTATCTCTCCCTTTTGTTAAAGAAGCTTTTGATGTTTTCCTCTCACCTTTTTAGAAAAACCAGTTCGGATTAGGTCTCCTATTCTAATTTACAAATTACACCAAAGAACCAAACCCGTTACCTGTAGAAGTCACTATTATCCCAACTGGTAACATTGCCCTAATGTCAGAGAAGATGTCTCTAAGCTTACACTGGACAGATAATATTAATTTAGGAGAGAAGATACGGGAGGGAGCTTAAATTCCAGTTTCAGTCCTCGTTCTGCTTAATGTGCCTTTACTTTTATACTTTTCCACTTAAGTTGGTTCATTTTTAAAAAACTAGAAAGAGACTTGGATTAAAACAAACAGAAAAACACACCACACAACACCCAACAGAAAAGCCACAGAAGTGGAAAGGAAAATTACAGGGTCCTTATTTAATTAGACCAGTTTTTGATACCTTTCCCAGCCTGCACAAATGCCGTGAGCAACAGGCAGCCTTAACTCCTAAATTCATATAATGAATGACAATCATATCAGCTTGGGTCTCCAGATGGTCAGGCTCCATATTCATAGTATCAGAGTAACAGCAAGGTTGATGCAATGACTGCATATCGAGGCTCTATATGAAATATCTAGATTTTGTAGTTTACAGCAAATACCTTGTAAACATCCCTGCGCTATACATTGGGACCCAGAAAAGGGCCAAGAATGTGAACATATGATTATTTTGTTTTAAATTATCATTACTGTAGCCCCAAGTAGTCAAATCTCTTTCAACTAAAAGGCATTATCTTTCCTACATTCAACCAAAGAGTATTAGATTCAATTTATGTTTTCCTTCTACATGTGCAGATAGAAGTATTTTCCTAGAAGCAAGCATTAATAGATGGAAGAAACGGTGTATTTGTTTGGAAGTAACTTTACTTTAAGTAATTTATAATTTAAATAATGTATCAGTTATTATGACATATTATTTTAAATATAATGTAAAATACACAGGATACAATGATGCTTTTGAACGGTAGCTCACAGCCAGTGTTTCGCATTTCGCACATCATTGTAGGGTGAAGTACAATTTAATACTTTTAAGGTGAGAAATTGAGCTCAGCTCTCCATCAACACCTTACAAGTTGTTCAAAGATGAGATAAGCCCTGAACGAGCCAGGTCTCTTTTTTGTAAGGCAATAGCTCCAGCACAGCCCAGCAGAAAGGTCTGGCCCCCACCCCAGCACTGCTGCTATCTTCTCTGGTGAGCAGAGAAGGAAGTGGGGCAGCAAAAATGATCACCCTAGGGTCACCCAGTGACATCCCATTGACTTGTCACCTCCTGTACCTAAGCAGAATGAACATTCTCACCATTAATCCTTAGTCCCACTCAACTTGGTTCTGTGCTTTTTTTTTTTTCCCTTCTTTTACGTATTATTGAATTGAGAACTGAGTTATTCTTCGCTTTGTAGCATTGTTTAGGAATATATTCAGGATCCTTCATGGCTTGCTATTTTAAAGGAGAATTTACCAGTGAGACATAAAGTAACAGCCACTTCCTCAACTGAGGCTTAACTAAAAAAAAAACCACCCCTCACAAAAAACAACCATAACCAAAAAAACAACCAAACAAAAAAACGCACCCACCCCCACGAAATACCCTCTCAGAGAATTATATATTTCATCTACTTTGAACAATTTGTTTTCAGAGTCTTTAACACCTTGCACACTTTTTGCAAGACTTCTAGCCCAGGTTACTCATGGAATTGCATAGCTCTAACTGTTATAATGGAAGGTGTCAGGGAACTATATCAAGACTCAACTTTTGGTTAATTATGATGTTGCAAAACCCTAATCGCTTTATGGATTTTGTGCCAGGGATGCAGACTCCCTAGATCCTATTAAAGGTACTTTTAAGAATCATTTGTTTGCAGGTAATTAGTAGAGACTTGCTGGACCTTGACAGCTAAGATGTCTAAAAATACTACTGAGTACGTGGAGACCATGCATAGTTCTTCCTGTTAAATAGCTCGTACATGCCTTAGACTAAAAACCAAGCTGAGTATGCTCCAGCCCTTCACAACCCCTTAATGTGCTATTCCCAGAGCACCTGAAAATTCTGTGCAATATGCAGACTTCTCTTTTTTCATATGCAATGAAAAAGAAAGACTCGAAAACTGGTTCTGCGAAAAGCTCTACCTAGTTCGTAGCTTTCTAAGCACATTTATTCATCTCCAAACCCTCCCCTGCCCCACCTCATAAGGTAGTGTAAGCACAGTTCTGACTCCAAAACGTCACATTTTATAGCTAGAATAGCTGAAACCCCAGGATTTTCAGAAGCTGAGACTTTGAAGATGACGTCTTTTGCCCACAAAACTCTGGCCTTTATTTTGTACCAGTAAAAGCAATTTAAAAGTTATGATTGGTATTTTCGCCAACAATTACATACCTCACAGGTAACCACTATAGACTTCTAGCACTACAGTTTTGAAGATCTCTGAGTGTTGTGACGACGAAGCTGCACAGAGAAAACTGGGGATACTTCCAAGCTACGGTTCTTATAGCCATTTATTTCAAGAAGCATCACTTCAGAAGTGTCGCTTATTTTAATTAAAAATATATACTCCCCCAAATACCTATCCTTTTTTTCTTTTTCTTGTGCATCAAAACATTGTTTCCAAACAGCCATTTCAAAGTATAAGGTCACCACTGCTCCGATTATCCTCTTTGCATAGGACAAGAGCTATACAGGTATAGTGACTACTGACAATGCTTTATAGCTTATGATCAGAAATGGAGACTGAATGGTAAGAAGTCTTCTCTAATAGATAAATATTCTTTGATGAAGGAACATTTAATTTCAGATTTAATTTCAAGCAGAGTAAATGTAGCACTTCTGCTACAGGGAACAGTCCTTTTCACCACTGCATATGGCAGAAAAAGACGACAACAATTAGGTATTCCTTTCTAGGGAAAACCTTTAAGAAGGTTGCTTGAAATTGCACCTTAACTTCTTACTCCTAAGGATAACATCACTACCATTTGTATAAATCTCTTCAGCTATGCAAGTGGAAAATTCTGTAAATAAGTTTTATAAATAAATCAGCTTTCAGAAATAATTAACCCTCCTCCATCATTCTTTCTTTTCCGGATTAGAAGATAAAAAAAAAAAAATGTTTTAGTTACTCTCAAACAAAGGTGTGGTGTTATGCTGGTGGTAGTCTCATATTTTGATTTTGACTGAATATCAGCAAACCTCAAAAAATATTACACGGACTGAAAAATATAGAAAACAGCAGTCCCATGAAACCCTGGAGAGTTGCACATTCTCGGCTCATGTGGTGTTAAAGGAAAGTTCAGAATGTCTTTGATTAAGTCTGTCCTTAATTATTGAAGCAGAAGGTGGTATAAATAAGGGAGAGGGATGATATGCTCAGATCTGCAGCATTATTTATATCTTTCATATCTAAACAGGTCTTTGTATGTTTAGTTTTTCAGATCACATTAATTAGATAGCAGAAGTTATGGTTGATTCTGCAAAAGGCTTACTAGCAAAAGAGCCTGGCATACTAGTTTGCAAATGAGTTGTCAGCAACTAAGCTAGCAAATTGTTTGGGTTTTTTTTTTGGCAATTCCACAGGGGAAATAACTAACTTGATTAAATGGTCTCACTGAAGAATCTTAAGAAATACTACTTTAGCAAAAAACTACTGCCAACAACCCAGGCACCATCATCAGAAATGCTTTAATTAGAAAGAGTCATGTAGTCTTGGAAAACTGTTCTGGATTTGAAAGAAAGCTCTAGAACCAGATCTGAAATAAAATTTGATATTTGTATACTTTCAAAGTTTGGGAGAATTCAGATTTGAAGCCAGACACAGCCAGGTAGGTTACTTATTTAAATAAAGAATGACCTTTTTATTTCCCACAGTGCAACAGTGAAGGATAAGAGTTTTAAATGAGTGAAAAGGAGAGAATTCTTCTCCTCTTGAGTGAAGTACATTGTATCATATTCCATTTATATATGCATTACATTAGCATTTCATTCTATATTATATCATGCATTGTATGTTAAGTGTATATTGCAACATCAATAAACTATTCTAACATAGAAGGGTTTAGCTAAAGCTTTCACTCAAGTGAATTTAATGTGTAGTTCGAAATAAGCCTTTCCTCTCCAGCAGATATAAAGAAAACCTAAATAACAGACATTTAGATGAATGCAGCTAAGAGATGGACTCTGCCTGGTATAATACATACAGGCCCAACAGCCAGCAGTGTCTTTCTGAGAACATTTTTTCCCCACTCTCTTTCACGCTCTCTTCCCTCTATGAAGAGGAACACAAGACTTTAAGACTTCACTTTTTAGTAGGAGTTCCATTTAAAATTATTATTGTAGCCTCATTTACTGTTATATAAGCCTTGCTCTAATTTTAGTAAATTGCTGGAAAACTGTTGTCTGCAGACACACACCTGAAAGAAAAGCCCTGTGTTAGGTCACAGATCCTTAGATGAGGTCCACAGCACACAAATGGCCTTAGCCATCTCAACATACACAGCTTATGGCTACCAGAAACTTGTTCTTCATTTACAGTGTAACCTACAGAGGTCCTTAGGGAAACCCATGAAACAGCGGTTGATTTAACGTAACTTTCCCCACATCATTACAGCATGCAACTGGTGAGCACATCTGCAGAAACACAAGTCATGGCCTATGATTTTGTAATGTACACTGACTTTTAGGGCAGGATAAGTGAAACATTGCAACTGTGACAAAGATTTTTTAAGTTTCATTTTTACTCAGATATCCAAGTTTCATTTTTACTCAGACATCCAAAGAACTCTAATTTCTAACATAGCGGAACACTTGCATCTTGGGCAGTTCCTCATCTTCCTCTGAAATCTCATATGGGCAGATCGTTTGGCTTTACGTATCTGTTTTCTAATTTTATATCAGAAACAGTGATCTAGAATACAATTTGCAAGACATGCAACTTTCACTGAGTAAACTTAAATTTTCAGAAATAAACAGCTAAAAGTACACCTGCTTAAAGTGATCTGCAGCAAGAACTAAGTCCTGTGTCTGGGCTACATAGCACTGATTTAGAAGGTTTTGATCATCTACCACTCCAAAAACGACTGCAATAATTATATCTCTTTGCAAGGCGAATAGAATGTTTCCTTACTTGAAAGAAAAGGAGAGGATGCATTTCCACCAAAATAGGTATCTCCAGGGCACATTGCTAGAGCTCAAAATAATTTTTTAACAAATATAAATAATTCTACTAGCTACTTACAAATGCCAACAGAAAAAACAAGTCATTCAAGTTGTCAATACTCACTCAAGAGTTATGTGCACAATAAGTAAATTTAAACTTCAAAGCTTGAAGAAAAACCCTGCATATCCTTGGAAAGTCTCACTCTTAAGATTATCAATTATAAATATGAAAATATAAAAACAGAAGTTATATGGTACTACTTGTCCCTGCAGCTAAATTAAAGCAGAATCAGACACTGAATTAGTAAATCAAATGACATCAACATAAAGTTCCTGAGTTTAGTCAGAGATGATCTTTAGGAGGCGGCAAATTAATTCCTATCTCAACAGAAAGAGAAATATGTTTTCCAAACTTTTTTTTAAATTGGCAGAGAAAATACCCCAAATCAACAACAACCACAAAAAAAATCCAGGCATGAAAACTCTCCTAATCTTTCTAAAGAACCGTGTAGGTTCTGGGTTTTATCCTTGATTAAAACAGACACCATACATGCTCCAAAGAAATGTACATACACTCAGCTGAACTTCTAACTCTTTGGTTCAAAGGATAATATCTTGACATTAATCAGTGAAATACAAATGCAAACACAGTCAGCAACAGCAAAAACTCTTTGTCACTTTAGCATGATTTTCAGCTAAGACAAGTTTGGCTAACTGAGACCACACTATAAAAAGACACGTCTTCTTGCAACATAAGATGAGTGTCAACGACTCAGAGATTCTTCACTACTACAACAACAGTAAACTAAATCCTGCTACGAATGACTGGGACACTGTCAGTTTGAAGACAGGACTGTGAAAGCATCCTAAAGGAGTAGTGATCATTAAAACAGAAACAAAAATATTTCTAATTTGGTGTTGTTTTAAAACAGAATTTATTTCCTATTGTAAGATCTTTTATGTTGTTTCATATAAAGTCAGATTTTGCAAAGAGCCTGCCTACATCCTGAAGCACTGGAAACATGATTCCACTACTACCAGACATCCAGGCTACCTTCCAGATCAAACAGGTAGTTACACATTTACATTATCATCCTCTGGTAGTGACCTGAAGATTCAGAAAAGAAAAGCAGGTTTGAATAACATCCATTGTTTTGGTACCTTGACACTCAGAGAGATGAAAAGCCTCATTTTATCCAGAGGGCAAGAACAGCACAGACAGCAGTGCTGGAAGCTTACCATGTTGTCCAACCCCTCAGAAAACACAAAGACAACAAAATTTTGAACAAACCCACTTTGCTTATTAATTCCAATGGATTCCAGCTCCATATTCTCCCCTCACCAATGGATCTTGAGCACCAATTATAGCATCCTGAAAAATAATAATAATAAAGTGTCTTTCATTTCCTGAGCACCATAGACAGTAGTAAATCACGGAACAGTACTGTTCCTGAACATCAATGTCTTTGTCTTTTCTGTCTTAAGGATCTCCTCTTAGTTGAAGGTAAGTGACTGAGCAAGGTAGACACAGGATTTACTGTCAATCACATCATTAAGAGAAATTTTGCTGACTGTTTCAGAGGTATAAAAATCTTTGCCTGAAATGTCTGGCACCTTTAAAATCGCTGTACTATAAGACTTTAATTTTCCTGTACGACCTTTCATTTTTAAAAGCAGGGCAGCAAGGCTTTGATAAAAATAGCACAACAGTTAAATTCTTGTAACATGTGCTGCATTTCAGCATTTCTGTATTCAGAAAAATGACTCCAAGACAACTAAGGCACACAGTAAGTTTTAACTGGCTCTTTAGTCACTTGATTCACCAGTGGATATCATGTGAACAGAGTTGTTCTCTCTCTGAAAGAGGGTAGATTTAGATTAGACATAAGGAAGAAATTCTTCACTCAGAGGGTGGTGAGGCACTGGAACAGGTTGCCCAGAGAAGTTGTGGATGCCCCATCCCTGGAAGCGTTCAAGGCCAGGTTGGATGAGGCTTTGGGCAACCTGGTGTAGTGGAGGGTTTCCCTGCCCATGGCAGGGGGGTTGGAACGAGATGATCTTTGAGGTCCCTTCCAACCCTAACCATTCTATGATTCTAGCTCCAACTAGGCAAAGCAGCTATAAGTGAGAACTAGAGGCCAGCCATATTTAGTAGAGTCCAGATTTTGCCCCATGAAAAATGGCCAGGGTATCTATATATTTTCAGGAACATCAGAATCAAGATAGGTGAAGAAAGAAGTGACCATTTTTAACCTTAGTTTAGACTTCATTTTGTCTAATCTGTAGCAGTAGGATGAAAAGATCAGATGTTTCTCCAGTCAGCGTGCCATTCAAGTGTTCACATGCTGTTTCATTTTGACGAAAGTGGGTGAATGAAGTTATGACTCACATACAAATGGTGTGCCTCTTTTGAAAAGAGTCCTCTTCTGTGACTGGTTAACCTAAAAGTATACCAAAGGTATACCATATTGGTAAACCAAATGAAGGTATAGATTTCTCAAAGGCATTGCCAAAAGCCTGACGTAAAGCTCAAAGATGTGAAAGATGTCTGGCACCTAATGATACTTGATCCACACAATCCGTAATGGATTTTATCAGCATTTTTGAATACTCAGAAATGCAGTGTGTAACTGATCTCATATTTAATTCCCACTGACTTGTCTGCCTAAGCTGATAAAAACAAAAATTGGAAACCAGACTCGGCGTGCCAGGAGAGCAGCAAGCTGAGCAGGTTTGCAGCTTTTATTTTCACTTGTAGTGAGTTTAACAGGATAATTACTCCAGAGTTTGAGAGAGTTACTGAGGTTTGCATGAAATTTTGCCAAGCTTTAGGTTACAGAAATAAAGAGTAATTTGGTTATGGTTTAGAAAGTGAAGAAACCAGAGAGGGTATTGCTTGCTAGAAGCTTCAATAACTTCACTCTCTAATACCCTCTTCACTATTAGTAGAAGCAGAACTACATAAAGCTACATTTGGTCGCTGAAAATCTAATGGTTCCTTCAAATCCTGGTCTGTTATCACAGTGTTGTATTTTTCATATTAAACTACAATTATCCTCTTTCTGTGGTTCAGTTACATTAATTTCTAGTTAACATCATGTTTGTCTACAGCAGATACACTTAAAAGAGCTGAAGTTCCTTTTGGAGCTGTGCTATTATTGAGACCACATGGCTGTTATGCTGGTAGTGTTTCCTCTTTTGTCCTCTCCCCTTGACAAAATAATGTATCTTTAATGTGCTAACGCTCTTCAGAGCTGGCCTGAACACTGGTTTATTTTTATCTCTTGAGATCCTAACAACCTCACAAATAATCAAAAGTCAAGGGAAAAGAGCACGAGTGTTACAAAGGTAAAACCTTAATAAAGTTCTCCACCCACCCCTCTGTTTTTCCTCTTTAATATCAAGACTACAGCACAATTTGCAAATAAACAACACAAGCATGTTATATGTCACACGCTTATCTGCTGTTACACTTCCAATTTTTAGCACTATAGCATTGCCTGGGATTGCTTGGAATCACTGAGAAAGCCATTATCTGTCAGAGCCACCAGTTTCCAAAACTCAGTTGCTGACATTTAACCTAATGAAGGACTTGGCAATAAGGATATGCAAGTAATATGCAGGAATTAAATTCATTGAACTCCACAACTAAGCTTTATATGACCACATAGAAATTTAACTATCTGATGTGGAGGTGGTGGGGAAAAACAGCTTTCTGGCTATCAGAGCGCTGAAGATGGGGATTTCCTTAGGTCTTCGCTGCAGGACAGAATTAATATACAGTTTAATTTCTTTACAGACTGCAACTCTGTATCTCCTTTTCTAAGCAATCAATTATTAATTTTGAAGTCTTGTTTGCCAGTAGTTTGACTAAATATTAAGCCTAATATATCTGGAGTAAGTAATTTGCATGAGGAGGATTGTAGAACAAGACCAGCTATCCAAAGTCTACAATAGCAAAAAACCCAAACTTGTATCTTCTAAAGTTAACAGAAGAAGCATCTACACAACTGTTAAATTCTAACTACTTTAAAAAGAGTTGTATATTGCTGATAGAAGTCTAGTTTAAGAAGCCTCTGATGACATGCAAAAGAGATGTGGCATGTGACAGCAGCTCAGTGGTGCAGCCAAACATCTTAATACTGCCTTGGAATGGTCCTCTCTGAATGATATCACAGCACCATGTCACAAAACACAGCAAAAGTTGCTGTTCATTAGTCTTCCTGATAAGAAAGAATGGTGTGGGGGGGGAGGGGGCGGGGAAGAGGAGAGAGGGAAAGAAAGGAGTAAAAAATCCCCACACTTATTTTATTGTCGAGCCAACATGAAAAAGAATGCCACGTGCCTCCAGTTGTTAGGATGCAAGGTCTTCTACAAGGAGTCATCTGTACTGCGGTCTAGCCATAAAAAAAAACATTTCTCAGTTTTACTTCTGGGAAGAGTGACCTGACAACAGCATCCTTATTTTTGCCTCTGATGCTTCTTCTAGTGCTTTCATAGATACATTTCAATTCATATTTCGCACATGTCAAATCTAATATTTCTTACAAATCTGTACAGCTAGAGTTAAGGATGTGGTCAGATAATCGGCAAAGAGTGACCCCAAAACTATTTTTCACATTGACCCAAATTTGAAATGAACTAGTTGATAACACACACAAGCAATTCACAGTCTCTCCAAGTGTGGTCCTGCAACTCATGGCTACTTCAGCTCATGCCAGGGATGAAGGTGGATAAACTTAGTAATCCATATGCCCTGGCAGACTACCTTGCACAAAAAAAAAAATCAGGGAGAGATCTGCCTTGGGCTAGAGAGGGGCATTTGCAGCTCTCAAAGCAACAACAAACTAACACGTAGTCAGTACAAAGAGAATACTGGAGTGGAAGCAGGCTGAGGAAAGCTAAAACAGAGGGAGGAAGGGTTGTCTATTCCTCTTGAACACAAAAAGGAAAATATTCTAATCGAGCACACAAGCACCTGGCAGATGCAAACCAGAACTTAGCAATACTTGCTTTTTAATCCTATGCAGGAAGAGTAGATAAAAAATTTCTGACTCTATTTGCCCATCTTAGCTGGCATCTCTGGGTGGCTATCCAAAGGCCCTTGATTCCAGATGCTATGGTCTCCTGCACATGGCTTTCTGTGGCCTATTACCATAGCTTGGTGCCGTCATCGTTAGGCAGTCGGTTCAAAGCTAGGACAGGAGCCTTCATGCAAACATGAATGGTGAGAACCTGAATGCTCTGAGGGAGAAGAGGACCAAAAAAACAGGCTTGCAGGTTTTTATTGAAGAGCCAGAATCACAAAGCTACTTAATTTTTTTGTTGGTTTTCGTGATCTTCCCTGGATTGTTTCAGTATTGTTTGTATATATCCAAGCCAAATGTCACTTTTTGCAAAACCGCATTTAGAAATTCCCAATTATAAAAATTCACCTGACAGCCCAAAGTTTTGCATTATTTAAAAAACAACCAATCAACCAAACATACACACAAAAAAACCAATAAAAACAAACACAAAAAAAAAAAAAACAAAACCAAAAAACAAACACAAAATGAAACACGCAAACAAGACCAGGAATAATGATGTATTTTTAGGTACCATTCTTCATGCTGTATCAGTACAGATGAATTTGGATCAAAGACAAAAGTGAATAGAAAACTAAGGGCCAAACAGGAAACTTGAAGAAAAGCTAACTCAGAAGCAACTTTTCTTCCTTCTGTACTACAATGTGGACTTGTTTGACTCCTCTCCTAAAAGCCAGCTGCACATATTGATAATTGCCTTGTCCTTTTAGTTATATCTGGCAAAACCCCACATTCATTAAGTAACCTTCAGCAATAAACTTGACAAAGCATTTTTTCAGTGAACTATCAACATAAAAAAACATGAAGCAATATAACAGGCAGTTAATCTGATTTTGCACAGCACATTTTCTCTCCTCCTATGCGTTTGATTAATGTGCTGCTTCTGGTGGATTTCTCTCTCTGCAGCACAGTTGCTGCTGGATTTCTTATCATCCTGCTTACTTAACGACATTGGGACATTTCCTACAGCTCTCCAGGAATGCCACAACTGTAGGATGAACATTAATTTGCCATCACCAGTCATAATATTTTCTACAGCAGGCATCACTATCTTGGCTCAAGTACAAGACAACCTCAGACCTAACAAAACGCTCACTTGCAGGGTGAGAGAAAAGAAGCAACACGGTGTATTAGAACCTGTTAGTTTCTTAAATTGTGGAACAGTACAATCCCCTCCCCAACCTTGATTCCCCATTTGAATTGGGTCCATCTCTGGACAAGTGCCCCACTACTTAGTAGCCACATGCGTGGACCAACAATCCCTCCAGTCCCAGACAGTCTTGGTGGGAAGCAGAACAGCAGCAAAATCCTTACCCATCTTTTTAATTTTTATATTTAAAAAAAAAAAAAGTGGGGCAGGTAGGAAATCAAAGTAAAACACCAGTAGTCAAGACAGCCCCTCAACCCTTTTTTCCAACATGGCCTGAACTCAGTACCCTCCTCAAAGTGGAGACAAGTGACCACACTACCCTCCTCCCTTGTTTTAACCCACTCACCAAGCTTTGTCCGGATGCACCAGTCACCTCCCAAGGGATTCACAAGTCCTCAGCCAACTAGCACAGCTCCCTGCCCTACAGACCTTACCACCACAATCATCCCCACCACCTGATATCATCTCCACCACCACAGCTGCCAGGGCCAGAGGCTGATGAGGCCCCAACCACACCCAGCTGCAGGTCACAAAACCACCATGTTTTACCAGAAGACTAGGATTTATCTTTTCAGTCCCAGAGTCCTGGATTTTCAGAATTAGGCAATTTCTCAGAAGCAGTCTTACTCCTTAGGCTAGTACCCAGAGACCTCTCCCAAAACGTAGACTCTGGCTGCCAATCTCTGTCCCTAGAGTTGGTTACCTCTCTGTCACCTTGCTTTACGTGGGCAGTGGGTCAGCAATAGGGCTCAGGTATTTGAGACTAACTAACCTGCACCTGAGCTGCAGGGTTTTTGTCTCCTCAGTTCCATGATTTGCCACACACCACTTCAGTTCCAAGCAGAAGTAAGAGTCCTACCCTGATAGCTTGACCTGTTGCCCTGTGGTTCATTTGCTCTTCAGAGATGCGTGAACTCGTCCTCCCTAGCTAAAGAAATTCAGTCTCACAGAGAGATTCTGGGTAAGAGCTATGGTGTAAAAACGGTATGGTAGCGAAACCCACTTCAACCTTCTCTGACTGCACATTAAAAGGTCCTACGCAGTGCTTTGGGAGGAAAAACCTCAGTAACACACGGGATCAAGGACTGGGAAGAAGCGTGTTTCAGCATCCTCAGATGAATCTTGAACATAACACCTGCCTGTATTTTCAGCATTTCCATTTTTTTTTAACCTGGATCTAGACAAGAGGATTCAACAGGGACTCAAAGAAAACTGCAATTTATGTGCTAGCAAACCCTGGTGCTTTCTATCAGATGGCAGAAGAGACCTCAGTTGCTCCTCAGCCCCCCTGCTGCATCCTCTGCATCATTAGCAGAGTCACACCCCGCCTAGCTAATTGTGGGCAGGCTGAGGGCACTGACCTCAGCCCTTCTCTGAGGATCTGAGAAATTTCCTTGGCTGCTTTGTTGCTCTGGGGCCTCAAGAATATGCATAGGGTTCTGGGTCGCTATCTGGGGACCAAATGCTGGAAAATTAGGTTCCATATTGACTATTTTTAGGTACATAAATTCTTTATTGGACCTAAATCTCAGAGCTATACTGAATGAAGCCATCAATTATTAAGTATCACCTCAGTAATTAGTCTTTCATGTTAGCTAAAAAGCTTAGCATTCCCTCATTTGATCAGAGGTCTCTGTCTCTCCTTCTCATTTTCTGTCATTTCAGATATTTTTATGTTTGGCTTGATCTTTTAAACTCAAGGGCTTACGAATTAGAAGGAAAATGTTCTGTAATATGATACAAGTGAGGGCTGGAAGTTATTCTAATGCATGTTAATTAACTCTGTATTTTATTCTACAAAAAAATAACCAAAACCAGCAGTTGATAGGCGCTTTTACATGCAATAAGAATTCAGCTGCCTGGAGGTCACTAAAAAATTAGGCAAGAGAAAATGGATCAATCCCTCCCACCACATAATATTCATCTCCTGTGCTTATGTCATCTCTATGTGATTTGCTAAGCAAAATTTAAACATATTGTGCCCTTCTCTTTATGGATCTTAGATGCATAAAGATTGCCTTAGAAAGTGTTCTTTTGTTATGGTGGTGTTTGTGTTTTTCCTTTTAGACAAGCGATAGTATGACCTGTGTTTTACTCTAGTGGCTTGAAGGCTGTGACAAAATATTCAGACAACCTGAGTTGTGACATTGCAGAAGGATGAAGATGAAGCTGAGATCCACCTCTTCATCCACTTTTTTTTTACTAGCTTGATTTATTTAAAAAAAAACACCAACCAAAAAAAAATCCAGTTGTAACCTCATATGTCAACCTATCTGTCCTCCTACATCTGGAATAAACTGAGACTGACAAAGATGGGACAGGCACACCCTTGGGTGGAAAAAGCATTTTCAGAAGGTTTGGCCATTCTGCAGAACGCGTGAAATCAAAGGGACTGTTGAAGTAGCTCTTCCCTCGTGCCCATGCAGCTCAGGACACACACACTATCAAGCACATACACACAAGCATTCGTTCAGAAAGCAAAAATGCTGAGCTGGCAAGTTACTGAACTTGAAGAAAATCTCCCAAAAGCTTAGGTGACTTGAAGTGCCACAGTGATGCAACTATTCTGCTTTGAGCTTGAGTCAGTGTTTGCCCCTCCAATACACAGGATGCATCTTTCCAAGGAAGGGCCAGCAGAAGAGGTCTGAAGGGAGCACAGGTCGCACAGCCTAGGACAGCCATAACCAGCTCTGGTTCCGTGCACCACATCAGCCTAGGGTCAGCTGTAAGATGTCCACTAGCCGAGGTGGCCGCAGACTCCAACAAACCTGAAAGTGTCTTGACTTTGTAGCTTCAAGTGCTAAGATGAATGAGCATTCAGGCACATTAGCAACATCATTACAGTTAATTGCACTTGTATTAAGCTCCCACTCACTGCATAAATGGTGTTTTTGCAAATACTAAGACTGCAGGGTGATTTAAAGCAAACCCTTTACTGCAATGTCCTTACTCTCGACTTTTTTCTGAAGACAATGTTACCCTGTGGGTTATTGAAGCAATAGCAGTTGTGATATTTATATGTGAGGTTCAGCTGTACAAGCAAATGGAAGAAACTACAAGAGAAGATTATTTGGTTGTTGTTGTTGCCCCTCTACAGAAACTAGGCAAAAAGATAACTTCAAGAACAGCGTCAAAAAAATGGTTAGAAATGTACTTTAACCACACTTCATCCAAACTTTAGAACCCTCGGGAGGCACACAGCATTGAAATTGTCTCTGCAAACATTGTATTCCTATTTTCTTGCCCAATCCTTCAGTTCCTTTGGGCAGAAACTACGCTCTTTTACTCTACTCGAGGAGGAGACTGGGAGACAGAGTTAGTCAAAGAGATATAGAGATGGCCTGATATTCTGCCCAGATGGAAGGACATCCCTTTGATAGACTTCTCATAGGAAGCGGGGTTATTTATGTTGCCTTCAGTGACAGTTTATTTGACATAAAAAACAGGACTCCTGGCAGCAGTACTCAAAGCAAAGCTCTCCTTTTATATTTTCTTTTGTATATTTTTCATTTCATGTACCTGCCACTGAACTTGGATTTCTCATGAGCAGCCTCTCTGAAGCACTCCAACAATCTGGCTACCTCATTTATCAAAGCAGCTTCGCATCTAATGTTTTACTGTGATTTGGTTCCATAGCTTGTATTAAATTAATAATTGCTGTCATCTCCCATGAAAGGAAATATGGAGGTAACTGTTGTTGCAGTTTAAAGTGTGGGTCCAAAGACTATTCACTTTTATACACTTTCCAGGAGTCTGTACTCTAAGGGCTGCCGATTTTTAAGAAAAACTGTGACATTTAATGAGTACTACTTTACAGCCTAAGACTACGAAGTTTCAGTGAGCCAGCAGTTCTGTTCTGGGGCAAAGGCCAGATCCCAAGTGCTGGCTTTGATTTTACATGCCTATCATCATAGTGACTTGACAGATGTTCAGAGCGCTCTCAAATAAACATGACGAACAAAATTAACATATTATCTGTGGTTCCCATACTTTTCACTGCGATGATCCTATTTGTTTATTACATAGCCATGAATCATTCCCAGTAAACTGCATCGGTTAAGAATTAAAGTATCATCCTAATTACATAAACACACAGCAATTTAACATCCTAATTCAAAAAGATTTCTTCTCTGCACAACATTTTTTCCTTTTGTCAGAATCACCCTGCACTTCACTAGATATCCGAGGCGACAAACTAACTGCAGTGGCCAAGATAATCAGGGAGTATGAGAAGTTCCTGGATGAGAAGTATGAGAAGTCTACAGGATGGAGGTATTCAAGATGACTCTTTTTCCGTCCACAAGAAAGAAATTAGGCATTTTGGTATACAACGCAGTGAAAACATGCAATTTTTTGATCACACTGTGAATCTGCATTACTATAATACCAACAGAGAACCTCACTGCACACGGCAGAGAATAGAGCAGAGAGTAAAGAGATGATCCTTGTCTCCAAAGATTACAATCCCGGGACAAGAAAAAGTACAGGAACACAGACAGATGTAGAATATTTCAGCAAAATGGAAACAAAATGAGTCACCACAACAAATTTGCTCTGAGCACAACAGTAGCCAAACAATATTTCATCTTTTCATCACAGCAAAAAGAGAATTTCTTAGAGTGATTGAAGAAAAGGAGATAAAATACTTGTAGAGCGCTTCTCTCAAGCATGAGGGGATGCATGTGCTGGCACTAACCTGCAGTAGTAAAAAGAAAACAAAATGCAGTTCCAGAATTCCTTCTATGTTATTTTTTTTTCTTTTTACAGACAGCCTAATGAAATTATTAACTCTTCTAAAGAGGCTCTTGTTGCTGCTCTCCGAATCAGACACAAACTGGAACAGAATACATAAATCTAACTCTCAGATTCCTCTCTAACTGCTGTACAACGCGACAAATACAAAATAAAATTTAAAAAGTGAAAAAAGAAAAAATGGCAACATCACAGTGATGGGATATTGCTGGAGAATACAGAGTAAAGAAAGAATTTTGCTGAACTGTTGAACTGATTTTGTTTGTATTGATTTTTCAAGCTATTGACTTTTAGTTCTGGCTTTTATCATCGTCTGTAGGATGTCAGAGGAATGTGAAGTCAGGTGTATAAGACCTCACTTTGGAATACCCTAATTTGTAATGCTCTGGACCTGTATTAAGGATCACTTGCTTCAGACATAGCCCAAATACAGACTGACCATCAAAAGCTCCCGAGATAATTACTGTCTCAAGAATTGGCATTGCTTCTTTGAATTCATTTTTAGTTTATTTATCTCAGGCTAAGATTTAGTGGAGGCTCATAGGCAGTTTCAAATCCAAGCTGTATATCTGCAGTGATGAGATAGTACTTCAATTGTCAAGATGCATCTCTCACACAGCTCTCAGATAGCACAGGTAGAGAAAAGAACACTTGAGAACTTGTAATCAGGGCAGCTTCCCCAGATCCTTTCAGGTCAGTATCCCCCGTCTTTCTGTTCTTCCAACCAGCTTCAAAGATCTTTTCGCTGCAAAATTACCAAGTTGACAGGTAGACAAGCTGGAAGAGATAGGAAAACAGCTTTATTTTGGTTGCATGCAATTCCAACAGCTGTCTCGGGCACTGCAGGAAATGGCAACCCGTGGAGGACTGCACACGATCGTGTTGTCCTCTTCATACGTCATGTCATGCCACAATCTCCACAGCAACATATTGTTTTCAGAATTTCTGGTGTATTAATTGGGAAAACACTAATCAGATGCTCAGTCCATCTTTACCATTTCTCATGTACGCTATTTTCATAAATAACCCTTTCTACCTGCACTGGAGATTGTATTATTAATTTCTAATAGGACTAAAAACGTGCAAACCAGAGGCATACAGCACAGAAATTTGCTTCAATGAGTTACATTTGTTATGCAAGATGCGACTAAAAAAAAAAACCACATTCAAATATATGAAGTCATTTAACTATAGCCTACAGACATAAACAACGACAACAACAAAACGAACAAAAGGAAGTTATCCTGACTTATCTTTGTAGCTAGTTATGCATTTCTGCATTCTGTTTTTCTGTATGGAGCAACTGGCTTTGAATTTGTAATGAAAAAGCAGAAGGGTTTATGGCATGCTCTGTAGTTAAGGGCTCTACATATTCTCCATTGTAATCCTTTACCCTTGGAGCAGCAGGCTCTGTTAAACGACAGCAAGTACGGAACAACTTCATTGAGGTTAGCAGAGTTAAACTGGTGTGCAAATGCAGCCCTTCTGTGCTGACAATAAAAATTAACTTCAGTTCTAAACCTGGTTTCCATGATCACCAACCAGCAGCAAGAATTTAGAGGAATTTTCTTATTACTAATTTTCAAGGAACTCTTTTCTTATATTTTCAGTTCACACAAGTAGAAACCACTTCTAGAGCTAATTTTGTACTGAAGTCTTGCTCATTATAAGACAGGCTAAGCTCAAAAGCAGCATGCTACTGCTGCACTGATTAAAAAAAAAAAAAAACCAACCCTGCAGCCTCTGCTCTGGTCATAATGGAGCAGACAGGAATCTGTTTTTGTAAAACCCTTTCTCTACGTAAAACTGTTTTAAGGGCTTCATATTGGAAAAAGTGAATTTCATTTAGCGTTCAGCTGTGGAGTGCCAGTTCCCAAAGGCTGTGCCTGACCTGCAAACACCAAACTCATGTCTTCTTACTCCACCTGTGCAGTACGAGCAAGAGAAAGAGTTTCTTCCCTTTCAAGCTATCCCATCATCGTTAGTCAGCCGGCACCCAGAAAAGTGTAATACGTTTGTAGCTGGGCACAGTCAGAGCTTGCAAAAGAGCAAGAGTACACTGCTATCATGCAGGCTATGCTCTGACTCCCTTCTGACAGTCTCTAAGGACACTGAGAAATGAAAAGGTCTTTGTACCTGTACCACCTCCACTTTATAAAGCACACAATAGTACATGACATGTTACTCCCACTTTCACTTTTCGCAGTGGAGTCTAATTTTTTATCCTCCTTTTTTGCTATGTACCACTAAGGTATTCTCTATTAAAAAAGCATTCAGACTTTCTGACTTTTCATTTTGTAGTTCAGAAGGGCCTAGGCTGCAACTCTGGGGCTAATATTCTGGCCAACTGTGCAATACAGTACCTTTAAATCTATAAAATTTCCCCTCCTCTGCTACAGAACAAGCAAAGGTAATGAATAATTCTAAACGCCCTATAAATTAGAGAAGAATATGCTAAGCATGGCTGTGCTAGTTAAAGCAGAACCTGTCCTGAGTGTGTTTACTGCCAGATCTAGTGGACTTGAATCAGTGATTGTCCACTGCAGTGATGCACTCTACTTTGTGTGGGCACATCCTGCATTTGCCTTTTTCGGACTATTAACTTTAATACTCTGATATTCATTGGGTTTGGCACTCAACTGCCAGGAAATTGGTAGCAAATATAGGGAAACTTTGGACAAAACCATAATCTTGCAAAAAACTTTTAGGAGCGGCTTTCCATCACTCTAGTTTAGCATGCTCACGTGCATGAATACTGAATAACATAATCTTTGGAGAAAATGCAAAATCCATACAAAACAGGAGCAAATTTGTGACTAGTATAAAAGTCAGAATCAACAGCATAACAACGTATTCTCATGTTCCCATGAGAGAATTTTTAACAAATAGATTCAACATTCCTAGTCATCCAGCAAAGTTAGTCTCTGTCTCTCCTGAGCCAAACAAGACTAAAATACACTACTGTGAAAGATGTATCCCTTCAGCAAAACGTCTTAGACCTCCCTGTTTAATTTGAAGCATCAAATTAATAGTGCAATTAGAGAAAAAAAAGAAAAAGAGCTATGACTAAACTACTGTTTAAGAAGTCATTTCAGGTAGTTGTTCATCTTCTGGAGAATATTATTATTTATTATTGATGACAAACAGTACATTCCCATCAGGACCTCTGTTAAATGCATATTATATACCTTTCCCTGGCAGACAAAGATCTGGCTGCATATAGTTAGTCTTGAGAATTAGCTAGAATTAACAAATGAGTTTACAAAGTAAATCCTTCTAAAGGAGTTTCTCACTGAGGACATTACTTTGCCAAAGTCATACTAAAGATGACTATATAAACACTCTTGTGACATTCCTAGAAAAAAAAACAGTACACCTAGAGCCTTTAAGGAATATTACTACTAATATCTTGTAACAATGGAGACAGAACGCAAGGCATTATCCCAGTTTTAGTCACAAAGAATTCCAATAACAATAGCCTGGTCATGGTGTATTAATTACAAACCATAGAGAGATGAGTTGCTTTCTCTGTATTTATCTGTCTACAGCATCTGGACTAGAATACCAGATAAATGCTCAGAAATAACTAAAACAGGCAATAGATAATATATTATTTATTATATCACCAGAATAGATAGACTACTGTAATTCATAAAAAGCTGTGAAGTCCATTGGTTTTCCAAGACACTGATTTCAAATTGAGCTATATTGTCAAATCACTAAATTAACATGAAACAATAGTCAATATACCAAAGTGGGTCTTTTACTCAATTTAAGATAATACAATGATATCGATACACATTGAAGGCACAAATATTTCTGGGCCCAGAATAAAAAGCTGTGTAAGCTACTGTATCAACTGTTGTGTATAAAGGATAAAATGATGTTGTTTTACAGTAAGTAAGGTACATGTTTATAAACTTATTCAACATATTCCTCTGAAAGTTTGTGAAAGCATGATAAGCAATGGCCTAAAATTGAAGCGTTCAAGTTTTCTAAGCATAAGAAACCTATCACAATTGATTCTCTTGCAAGCTCTTTACAATTGTAATAATAATTTGGTAAAGCAGAGAATTCTTTCTCAAATAAAAGAGCTAGCATTTTTAATATCTCAGTGGAGCTCAACAGCTTTTTATTTCTAATAACAGTAAATCAGCATTTTCTCTGTTTTTCCCAAATGGAACACCTTGTTTGCGGTAAGGTTACATTGTTCATTTAAATCTGCAAGGTAACACAAACAAAAAATCTTACTTATGTTTCTATGAGAAAATAATTACTTTAACTCTGATAAATTCATGTAAAAATATTTATTTTTCTTAGTATATAAAATCCTTTTCTTTCAAACAGTACTGCAAGGTAGGAAAGAAAAGGTAATTACCACATAACTGTATGACAGCAATTTATTAGAAATATTACTGCTGTATTTCGACACTATAGGTAGTTTCCCTGACAGGAAAATTTCCTTCCCAAGAAATAGAATTTAATACATATATAGACTTGTAATGAGCATGTAGAGTTGACTTTAAGTAGAGCAACCTTCCATTTCTTCTTGCACAGGGAATGTTGTATTCCTATTTGGAGATCATTGGTGTAGAAATAACGCTGGAAGAGCAAGAACTAAAACAAACATACAGACCAGATTTTCTCCCATCTGCCATTCTGGTTTTACAGGTTTACTTAGTAGCCTAAGGAAGGTCCATTCCAGTTTAAGAATGGTCCTTATAGAGGTTTAGCACTTCTATGGGTTCCTATGTTCCCTCCAGCTTTCTTCCTCTTGTGTCAAAAAAACAAACAAACAAACAAACCAAACCAAACCAAACCAACCAACCAAACAAACAAACAAAACAAAAAAACCCACCCAAAACCAAACCACACCAACAGAAAGAGGTGAAGAGAGGAAGGCACGGCTAGGATGTTCATGAGATTCAGCGAGCTTCTGGGTTTGACTCTTCCAGGATGTTTACAGCTCAGACAGTAGCACCTCGAGGCTGCCTAAATGTTGGGTAAAGGACAGGCAGCCTGGACCTACAAGACACAGAGAGGATGCCAAAGTAAGCTCTTCCACTGGTACTCAAACAAGAATAGGCCATGGAACAAATTCTCTGTGACAATCTCCCTGCCTCTCACGCAGGGCTATCCAAAAATCAAGGATTTGACCAATGTAGATACTTTAGACACTTTACCAGATGTAGTATCCCAGGGAATGCAAAAAGAGGATTATCATAGGCAACAGTAAACAACACAGATTATCTGTAACTACTTTTCTAACACATTTCAGATCATTTTTATTAATGTAACACTTCCTTTAACATTGAGAAATAAATTGTTAGGTAGCACATGTGCCTTTACAGGTTCTCATGTGCTAGAACTTGTCTCTCATGCAAGACGTTTTGACAATGTCTTTTTTACGATATTTGACTGGCAGTACAAGAGAAAAATAACCCTTTACCAAACTTGTAGCAACTATCCTAACAGTCTGGAAATGTCTCCATATGTGTGAGAGGAAGGAGGTTACAAATGGAATTTCATTAAGTCCTAATTCATGCTTTTGTCGCTTCATACTCAGAAAGGAAAAGCTATGAGCTATGCAAGATTTCCAGAGGCAAGAAAACCACATTTTTTTAATACAAAAGTCTGCTCTTACAGGAGTAAAAAGAAAAACCTTTATAGAGTTCATGAAGTTTTATAAATTTACTTAGCCATTCACAGAATTTATGATCTATCAGTGTATGTGGAAAGGGAGAAAAAGATTTTCAAATAACTAATGATACTAGGCACATCTGGATCATAACTCTACCTACTTATGCCATCTGGATTGTTGGATCTTTTCTTCTTCTTCAGTTACTAAACTTACAAGTAAAGGATTTTATTTGTTAATGCTTTGTTCCAAACAGGCAAACCTAGTGTAATTTATTTTGATAAACTAAGATAATTTAAATCTGTTACAAAAGCAAAAAAAAAAAAGTATCTTTCATATATAAATTAGCAGAGGTTCTTCTCCCAGAGATCATATACAAAATCAAGCTGAATGGATTTAACAAATATCCATACTAATATCTCAAACATTGTCATGGGATCTTGAAACAACATATTCTTTTCAGCAGATCCTGAGATGACCATAAGTTTCTTTAAAATGAAAGAAACCACATAGACACTCACTTCCATAGGCCCGTAAATGGAAACACGCTATTTAGAATGATCCAAGGGTTTAACCTAAGATGTCACATCTCTGAGCGTCAAAGACAATAAACATTACCAGTCTCCTTCTGAAAATCAGATCCAAAAAGCACTGAGACGCTTCCCACGCAAATCGGATTGGAACGATGTGGGAAAAGTCCTCTTCACTTACCACCTTGGCTGAGTCTTAATTAAAGAGGCCATGGCAAGACATTCACTGCAGCAATGAGTGCTCTAGTGTGAAAGGCTACTGCCCTCAGAGCTGCTTGTTCACACGCTTCAGCAGAAGGGCACGGGAGAAGTGGCAGGGGAGCAAGTGCAAGGACGGAGCAATCGCCATCAGCTCTGTAGCGCGTGGCAGGAGAAAGTGCAGCCTGCCAGGTTTTGGAAACAAAAATAACGAGAAACATAACTTCAGGTACAGCAACCATAGAGCATTATTTTTAATATCAAAGAAAAAAAATAATTTCTCTGCTGGGTGAGTCAAGCCTTTATTGCTAAACCAGCTTAAATTAAAGCAGGTGGCAAACCACTATACTCTGTAACCAGTGAAAGCACAAAAATCAATTTTACAAATTATTTCTTAGCATTCCATTTGTAGCAAGCAGGAGATTCAGAAAAGCTTATTTTCATTAAAAACTTTATTTTTCATTACAATTCACAGTTTATGCATGGCAAGACGAGCCCTCGCCATGTGGACATTCAGAACACTGTGCTGGGGAGACAAGGGTCTTTGTTATAAGAGCATTGCTTGGTGCTGTGTCATGGAACTTCCTTAGTTTTAAAAGCGTACTCTCTGTAAATGTTAATTGACTGATATTTACACTGAGTTGACTGAATTTACATATTAACTTATATTTATTAGAAAACAAGCTAAGCATCCAAAAAACATTAACATTCATATCTTGCATGTTATCTAATGGACAGAGATGCTGCAAGATTTGCCACTTGAATCATGCCCAATCAGCAAAGTCCCATTCTTTTTTAATTTACACAGAGCCTAAATTATTCTTTAAGGCCTGTTCTATTCATTTTATGTACAGCCAGGTTACAATAGACTAACATACGAAAAAAATGCAAAATTATCCATTCCATCCTGCATTTCTTCTGAATCTCATGTACAGCTATAAGCAAAACAGAAGACAGTAAATTAAAGTTAACGTGTTTTCTTAAAACCAGTAAAGAAAACCCACAGTCTGGTTTAGATCTGCTTCTCGTCAGCCTATCCTGTCTGAACAATCATCGGTATTCAGATTGTGCTATTTATCAGCTCTTCTCGATGCCTGCACTCAGATTCAGAGCCATCTCTATTTGAAATGTAGAAAGCCACAGTGATACCAGTTTCAATTGCATTCCCACGTTAGTCACGGCTCCGGCACAGGCAGCCACTGTACGGCGTGACATTCAGGAAAGCACTCCGGCAGGATTCCTGTGTAAAATATCATCTGGCGTCTGGTGTGACGTGACTTAAAGAGGAAGTTAAAAATCCTTTTCACAGAGCAAATATCTGGCAGAAGGTTTATGCTCATTAGAAACTGCTGTATTTTTCTGCATTGTTTTCTGGGTGTGGTTATTAGAATACAGCAATTTACAAGCCTCCCCTGCCTCTCTTCAAAATAGTAAATTTTATTTGCTCCTGTCATCTACCAGATAATTTAGTGATACATAAGCTGCAGATTTTTTGGTACATTTGACACAGAAAAAAAAACAACTGCTGAGCATTGCTTGAAAAAGTAAGACCTGAAGAGGTCTTATGCAAATCTACAAGTCAGTGTGAACAAGTATCAGCTGGACCTGAGTAAAATAAAATGCTTCTGGGGGACATGTTTGCAACTTTTGAAACTGCAGTGCCTTTAAATTTAGAACTAGGAACATCATTTGATGATTGTTGAGTTTTGGCATTCATTCATGCTGGTTGGTATCTTCACGACAGACATCTTTAAAACACCATTGCTTCAAGAAGAATGAAAGCTCAAATGAAATACACTTCTCATGCAAAAAAAAAAAAAAAACCCACAAAAGAACAAACACAACCCAACCAAACAAAAACCATACAGGAACTGTAGAGGTTCTGGTTCTTCAAAAGATAAGGCACTGACAAAAATTTCTTAGGTAAAAGGCTGCATAAGAATTTCTTGCCATTTACAAATGTGTTGTAGTCCAGAAATGGTCCATTCCTAGGCTCAGTAAGGTAGACCCTGAAATTTTAAGGACTGATCCCTCAAAGCTACATTGTTACCATAAACAAGTGTGATTCATTCTTGAGGCCATATGGCACGTTAGGAGAAGTGAAAAACAGTCTGGGCAGATAAAGGCAGAAGACGTAGCTTGTTCCAGCATCTTTCGATAACAGAAGTGCCATTCGTCTTTGTGTCTTTGAAGAGATGCAGTGGTAACTCTGGACTGTAGTTTCGGTGGAACTCATGCACACATGTAGAATGCTATTAGCATGGATCATCAACAGGGTGGAGAAAAAAAGGTATATGGTTAGTCTAAGCCAAGAGCTTCTCAAGGACTGGAATCCAGAGTCACGGCTACTTAATGTTCTCAATAACAGCTATCTCTTCTGCTGCACAGTGCGGTGTCAAACCATTCATGTAAATGCTGTCCGTCTTTGTTAGAGCTGGCAAGATGTCCTTCTCACTGGTGAGATGGTTGACTGACAGGGTTCTCTTGCAGGGAGTCAGGTCTTGGTTGTGGTTGACAGCAAGTTCTGCGGAGAGCTTCCTTTTGATAGAGGTAGCCCGCTGGAACTTGTCGTAGATCTCCACGCTCAGGCGCCTTCGAGTTTCTTTGAACTCTGCGGTGACGTTGGCTGTCCATTCTGCAGCATGGGCTCTGAATTCTCCTACCTTCAGCAAAAATGAGGGAAAAAAAAAAAAGCATTACAGAATTACAGACCAAGGACTTTAGACACTCTATAGGTTCAAGAGTCCTGCGAGAGCGCAATGCGGCTTCGGGCTGGCAAAGAGCTGCCGCTGCTGCCAGCACGGATTTCTCATGCCACAGGCTCAACTCTTTTATTGATAGTAACTAAACAAGAAGAAATGTCGTGTTAGTGAGAGTTAACAATTCCAAAAACACAATAAAAATCTTTTGTGCTAAATTTTAATTATAGGCAGTCAACAATACGGGGAAGCTGCAGAGCCCTGACAGCTGCACAGTACCCAGCTAGTCAGGGGATGCTGAAATCCCAGCAATCCAAGCTGTGTTCTGTATTGTTACTAGGGTGCAGGGTTATTAATGAGCACTTTTACCACCTCTGGGAAGATCCCTGGGAGACCTGGCAAAGAATTTTCTAAATTTAGGCAGAAAAGCTTTTTTTAAAGGAAAACATCAGCTGCTTGTGTTCTCTCTTCTCTGTGCTTGCTCAAACTTAGCATCAATATAGCAAGAGCTTCCGTCATGTCAGCAATGTGGCTGCTTACCATCCAGACTCCACGGAAATGACATACTGAAAAGCAGCATAAAGGCAGTTGCAGAGTGGGACTTGGAGAGCGTTACCAAATACAGATCAAGGAAAGGCAGCCTACCAGTCACCGCTGCTGTACAACTACCACTCAGCTGGATGGGGGTATTTCCCCTGCTACGTGCAGACCTCAGGTCAGATGGGCACGGTGCTGCTTTGCACCATCGCTATCGTTTCCTGAATGTATTAGATCTCTCCTGCCCACTCAGTTCCTGTGCTCTAACTCTATACGTCCTTATATTGACAGCCTTTATGGCAAAGGCTTTCACTAAAAACTACCATAATTTTTACCCCTTCAGATTTCTTTCCATCGTTTCAATGTTTCAGTACTAGGAAAGCTTGAGCACTCCATGAGCCCAAGCTCTGAGGGTAGGGCTGAGAAGGCAGAGGAAGGCAGCTGCTGGCACAGAATCCTAAGTTATCCTTATTTATTTCTCAGATATGGCACAAGGTAGACTGAGCAGCTCACCCAGATAAGAGTCTGAGGTGAACTATAGCCTTGTAATTTAGATATTATTTATATTTTTGCTCTTGTATTTCAACCAAACCACTGTTACAATATTAAATAAGTTATGTAAGTAATTAAAGGAGGCACCTTTTGAGGAGATTATCTTTTCATAACTGCAAAGGAAATAGATTGTTTCTCTCTAAAGCTCTGCTTTGTAGGCAGTTTAATTTTTGGAAGGTGTTTAACGCAGGGAAGATAGACTGCTGATAAATATAATTCCAAAGCAAAGCATTTCAGAAGACTTACCCACTTAAATAAATTAGTCTAATTGGTACTGCTCAGTCCAGAATTTCAATCATTGGCAAGCAAGCTCAGACTTGGTATGCACAGAAATAAAATTTAAAAAGATAAATACGGGAGGTAAACCATCAGAGAAAAGTGGCCACAGGCTTATTCATGCTTTGCAGTGCAGTGGAAAACAGGAATATAATGAAGGCAAAAAATAATCAGCTCACTCAGGAGTGACAGGGTTTCAGGAAAACTTTTCCCCTCCAGAAAATAACCAAAAAGATCTCTTTACCCAGAGGTCATTTTATTACATTTGTCTCAGCTTCAGTGAATTACACTGATGACTAATGTGGACCCATTATGTATATTTTCTAAAACAGGGATTATTATCTGTAATACACAGAGGACTCGCCCAGCTGAATGATTATTAGTATTTAAATTGTGCAATTAGGATCTGACACACTGCACTTCAGATCTGAAAATAATGAAATCTGTAATGTTGAAACATTTCAGCTGCTATAATATTTTTATTTGTAGTAAACAAGTAATAAAAATGATAAGTGGTATCAGTGCACACCCTGGGGCAGCTTTGTCTGTCTCCAGAGCTTTACTAAAGGCAGGCTGCTCAGGTTCTGAAGCATGCTTCCGTCCAGAGGAGCAAAGAGACAGTATATGGGTTCCTATTTTACCCTACACATTTATACCCCTCATCAGCTGTATAAGCATTCACCAGTTATTTTGCTCAGGCACACATCTGAAATTGCATATGGTCACATTCAAGGGATCTTATCAGACTGGTAGCTTTAAAATTGTGTCTTGGCAATCTATTGGAAGCTTACAAGCATCTTGAACTGTCTCCCCATAAGCTTTTTGACCTCCTTTTTACTACTAGTTTCAGTTCCCACTTCTCTCATGTTTTCTCAGCAAAGAAAGAACAGCTGATCATGCCTCTGACAAAAGCAAGTCTATGTAATGCCTAGGATAGGCTCAGAATTCCCCTGCCCACTTCACTGCGTGCTGGTGCTGGACCTGCCTTGCACAGGGCAAGCTGCTCTATTTTAACTCTTGTGCATGTAAGTTATTCAGAAGAATTTTAAAATTGTAGTTGTTGGAATATCTGATTACTAAATTTTAATTAGATTTCTTTTGGGAAGCAAGTTTATTCTGCCAGCTGAAGAACATCATTAAATATGCCTTTGGAGATGGGCTCACGTTCCCGTTAAGGTGTTGTGGAACATGAACACGGTGGACTCAATCCCATCTTCCCATAGACCAGTTTTATAGTAAAATCGTAGAAAAAAAAGAAAAACGCAGTGCTATTGCTAAGCAGAATTGAAATGCATTAGCAGTAAAACAGAGGTAATTGGCTCAGCGTGAGAAACTAGAGGTTCAGTGCTGTGTGAACTACGCATGCCCCAAATTAGTGCTTTCAGCCCCTAGCTTTTGTATGAAATGAAATACACTCAAAAATTTTATCATCTCTTCAAATAAAACTCCTAATTCCATAGCACTTATGGACTCAAGCACAAAAGGTTATAGGAAAAGAAATGTGCAATTTTTAACCGCCAGCGTACATAAGCAACTTGCTCTTACAATTTGATCCCTCCTTTATCCATAGGACACTTCTGTATATGTTCAGGTTCTTTCTGTCCTTAGGGTATGACATTTTATCATACTGCATTATAGTTCCTCTTCATCTGGGGGCTGGCAGCCACAAAATGTCTTGTGTAAAGCAATTGAAATATCAGTTGCCTATGCTGCTAAAAAGAAAAAATCTTAACATACCAACCTACTGTAACAATTGTTTACTTTTCTCCAATTCTCTTGCCTCGTTACAGAACACAGCTCTGTAGAATCTGCAGCTGTCATAGGTGGGGGCAATGTGACACAAGGACGAGGCCTCTTAGTCACAGAAATTATTGACAACTAAGTACTTTACATAAGGCTGAATGATACAAAATATTTCAAAACTAATAGGAAAAACATGTCACAGTGATAGCACCTGACTCAGCCATACAATAAGCAGCACTAATCTGGTGATGCTGCTCACTCCCAGCCTTTGGGAAATAGAGATGTCACCAGTAATGGGGACACAGTTCCTAGGCCAGCTCCTGGATTGGCTTCTTCCACATCAAAATCCAAATTAGACTGCAAGGTGTTAGACATATTTCACAAGGAGCATCAGCTCTAACCTATTAACACTGTACTTCGATCATCAACAGCTAGTAAACTTTATTAGGCATTTACGAAGCAATACCTCACTGCCTTATGAGGCCAGGGAAGACAGGTCTCAATGACAAACTCTCAAGAAATATGGTAATGGCAACACAACTAAATATGCCACACAGCACACTTCACCATGAAAATCCATACACTTTTCTCCTAAATAAACAGCCAATTCCTTGCCCTGTGCAGACTGTCTGGCCTCCAGCTACCACTGCAGATGGGCCTGGATATCCCATACATTCTGCATCATATCTGAAAGCCCCATGAGGATGTCTCAAATATCACGGGTCATCTCTAGTAGCATCTCTAAATGTCTATGTTAAGGTGTCTCTCTCTACCTGTGGTGGAAATGTCACATTTACTCTACTAGGGTATAATGAGGAATAGCCTCTGAACAATTTTGAAGTGTGTCTACTCATTCCTGTTAAAGTCATTTCTGATTTTTCGGGGGGCTTGTCTGTTTGCTTTTAACTATACATCAAAAAAATACTGCATGAACTTCCTGAATGACCAAACAGTTCCCAGGTTGTGCACATACATTACCACAAGTATCATTTAAAGACAGACATACTGAATTTGACAGAACTAGGAAAAAAAAAAACAGACATTAAACAACCACTCTTTCACCTACTCCTGCTAAACCCCATCTAAATTAGTAATGACCTAAAACTGGCTCTCAGCCAATATCACTGGTGAGACCAAAACTTTCTATCAATCACTGCCATGTTTTAGCTTTCTCACTGTCTAGCTGAGCTCTGTGCTTGGACAGAGGCCAACGGCGTAAGCCAGAATGTAAGTATGTCCAAAAGGGGGGTGCTGCTGCCAAAAGAAAAAACAACACCCACGCATTTGAAGATACTGAAGCACCTGCTTCATTCTTCAATAAATTAATTCCTTATACTTGTCAGGAGTTTGGGGATCTTTCTGGACCCTCCACTCACACCAGATATCCAAATAATGATACAAACAAAACTGCCCACCATGCAGGAAGACCACCCCTCCTATTAAGTGTGATATGGACAGAACAAGACATCTAGCCATAATTGTTTACATGAGTAATCTGTACTTTGAATTGAGCCACATCTGTGATTTAACAGAAAAAAAAAGAAAAAAAAACAAAACAAAGCCTAATTAAGGACAGCCTTAGACCAAAATGAACACACGCTTGTCTAACTTAACTTTGCTTTAGTTTTACTCTGCTCTCTCAGGGAGATTCTTGAAAAATCCCAACATTACAGTATAACCAGTTAATCTATTTCTACTTAGAGAGTGGGAAGAAAGATATCCTGCTTGGATGGAACTCAGATACATGACAAGAAAGTTATGATACACTTAGGAGGAGTTAAACTGCTAAGTACTAAATAAGAAAAAAAATAACATTATATATGCTATGCAAGAAAATTAACATATATATTTCTAAATAACATGTGCAGCTTTTTCTTTCATAGCTATACCTAATGTTCTTTCCTTTAGCGTACAGGGCTCATACATTTTACAATGGTCATGTTAGTGTAAGCCAAAATAGTGAATTAAAGAGGAAGTATATGAGCTGGAGATATCCATCAGACTGATTTTAGGAGGGGAAAAAAGTAGCCTTTCTTACAGATATTCTTAATGCTCTAGACGTTCCTCAGTATATAATTTCTCACATTTATCCCTAATGCATTCACCAAACTTTCACAGCTTAATTTTTCCTGCCAATGTACTTTTTCTGTTATTTAAAAATAACACATCCAATTAACCTCTCCATGATATTCTGCTCAGAGGCAAAACTAGAAAGAGCATGTGCATGTCACATTATCCAGGCATCAGAGTAGAGTACATAACATTTTGTCTTAGCTTTCAGGAAACTCATCCAGTGTTCACAGAAATTGTTCTCCATGTCCTATTTAAAAATCAAAATTAAAAAAAAAAAGTAGGTACAGAGAGGGTTGATGGGTTTAACAATGCAGCTGCTGGGTGGGTTGATTCCCTGTGTGGGTAGGAGGGTTTGTCTATCTGCCATCTCACTTTCCTGCAGTTCTGGGCAAGCACACACCACCTCTTCCCACCTGAGCTACTGCTGGCTGCAAATTTATGTTCACTACCTCAGTTGTCTATAGGCTAGAGAAGACTAGAGTGCAGAAGAGGAAAAAACACAAGTTTCACAGACATTTTTACTGAAGCCTGAGCATTTCCTGTATGTTAAGGGAATCTCATTTATAGTCAACTAAACAAAATTCCATCCCAATTATCTTAGTAAGTATCCAAACTCATTGTGCTGTAATCTGTGGGCAGGTATTTAGAGAAGATTGTGCTCTACTTGTCTTTAAAGGAAAATAGTAACAAAATTCAGCATAGAAATGCCACAGGCACTAATGAGATACCTGTGCTGAGCTTTCCGAGGTGTTTAACCACTATCTTCTATTCCTTCATTCTGGTAGAACCTCAGATCCGTAGCAGAGAACTCTTCTACACCAGGTCTTTAAGCTACCAGACTTTAATTTCAAAGCAAATGGCACAAATGAAGTAGTAAGTGATCTCTTTTTGGTTCCCCCGACTGGTATATATGTCCCTCTGTTTTTCAGGCAAATATTAAATGGGAAAAGACTATTTTGTAAAATTGCCATCTTCTGGACTAACATTTGAATTACGGAGACAGTTGTATTTTTGTAGCCATAGTGGTCAGAAATATTTTGGGAACAATGCTCTCCTGCTGGAAATTGGATTATTCAGTCCTCTAATATGTAATGTTTGTGAGTTCATTCTGGTGAGTAATGATTGTTTGGCTTCACCCACATAACTTCCATGATGGCACATCTGATGCCTTGGATGAAACAAACCACATTCTCCAATGGGAATGCTGAAAGACCATGAATTTTGATGATTTTTTTTGTGGAGGAACATCTATGGTGGCAGCTGTGGGAATATGTTTTGTGGAGATGTGACAGATGGCAGATGCAGGAATGGCCCTTTCGTTCTATCATGGTCTGATTCCACAAAATAAAAACAAGCAGCCTACAGAATAATAATAATAATAAAAAGCCTACAAAACCAGAATCAGATATACTAATGGTAGCTACAATTCTTTTGGTTTACCTCTTTTTTCTCCAGAAATATGAACATTCCTGTGTTAGAGGTCTCCTCAGAACTATTATTGAATATTGCCCATCAGACATTTCTTTGCATGAAGCTGCATGTCTGTGTCAATACTGTGCACAAACTATTGGCCTGATTATCTCAGTCCTTAATGTTCTGCTTTATTAATAACTTCCAAGGATAAAAAAAGATGCTTTTTCCTACCAAAATCAGCTGTTCTGTTTAGTTGTTTTATCTACCCCAGAGAGACATCCCCTTTTTCAATCTGATGAGTGAATGACATCCACCTGTATTAACCACAAGAAACTACTTAGGTATACATAAAGCTCTACCAGCTGAGCCTAAGGTGATTCGGAAGAACAGCATATATTCTCTGTCTGCACTATATGGCAAGCAACTTTGCTGCAGCCACAAACAGCAAAAAATATCTCAATAATGTAAGAATTATACTAGAAGCATAATGAAACCCAAGCCACAGGCAGTTGTAAGACTGTCTCAACTTTCTCCCACAGGAAAAAGACAATGACTATATCATAAACTCATTGGACTTTTTTGCTCATAAAGATATGCTAAAGGAAACATAAAAAACTTAATTTCGACTTGCTACTGAGTAAGGAATGAATATTGTAACTACACAGTCAAGTCCTGGTAAAAATTGTTTCATTCTTAGCTCTCCAATGTCAATACATGGAATGCTACTTGTGTGAAATATTAAAGCTCTGCTTTGGTTGTTTAACACTAGTAGTATTACAACTGCACTCATCCCTTGTAAAGAAAAGTGCTCCGTAGTTTCTCCAGTCCTTTTATCCATGACTGCAAAGCAGAGTTTCCTCACTGTCAACACAACTTCTGAAGATGCAAGGGTATTCTGCTGAAATGGCTTTGTTTGCAGACTCGTCCATAGGACAGATATCAAATGCTTACATGCTCAGTATTACTAACATATTTTGGCATCTTTTCCTAATGATATACAAGCTCTGATATTTGCTTGAAAAGAGTTTTCAGGAATGCTAATCATGAAAAATAGGCTGAACAGATTCCAGATTAAATATCACTGTCAATAGAGTTAAATCACAGATACATTTGTCACAGTCACTTAAAGGATCAATTACATCTTGTCTCCAAAAATCAAGGTTTACTAAGGTAAACCACGATAATCCACATTCAGGGAATCTTCATGAGTAATTAACTCCAAGAAATGCCACTGCTATAACTGAGCACTCTTTAATCAATTTCTGTTTCATTATGAAGTGTAAATCATTTGCTCCAGTTTTATTTTTGCAAATTCAATACCTCTAACCATCATTATCTGGTGTTTGGACTCAGCCCGCACTGGAGGCATTTCCATCTCCTCAGAACCATCCAGATGGCACGGTGAAGCAAGGGGGAGAGCTGTGGGAGAGCAGGGCCAGGTGCAGGGGCTGCCAGGAGAGGCACCAACAGTAGCCCCCCACCCTTGGCAGGCACAGCACACTGTGCTGCTCACAGAAGGGCTTTTAGGCAGCACTTCTCTGGTAACCAGCACCACACCAGCGTCACTTTGGGAACTGATACGTAATAGGCAACACCAAAACAGCCGTCTCTAAAGGGTTTTGATACGCCCAGCTAAGAGGTGCGATATAAATATAAACCATGCCAAAAGGATAACAGTGTAGCTGTTACATTTGCACATGTGTTGAATCTGAAGTTAGACAGGCATCATGCATCCACAGTACTCAAAGCTATGTACATCTCAAAAAGGCATTAAAAACCATCAGCAGATTAGTTTTCCTGGGACTCTCAGAATACCACGTTCTTCCATATTCATTATTGCACATAGTACCACAGTGCACTTGTAAAAGAGTAATCGATACAGAAAGTCAGTTTTACAAACTGTTGTTAGGGCATGACCAAGAACACCACCAGGATGACTTAAACTCATCATCTCTTGGGAAGGGAAGAAATCAAATTGCTTTCAAAACCAGATCAGTCATTTCTACCTTCTCCTTAGACCAATACCACTCTTTATACATCTGCAAGACTCAGAGAAGTTATGAAGGGACTGTACTCCCATCTTTCATTTTTGAGGTGTTTTTTTTTTTTGTCCTGTTGCTAGTCAAATTTGACCAGAAACCTACAGCTGTATTTACTGTAGAAAGATTTTATATTTTTCCCCATCTCACAGAAATTATTAGAAACAATTACCTTTTTGAACGTGACAATTCGTTCTCAAACACTCTTTTCTGTACATCTTGGATGGACTGGAAAAAACTCTTAATGCTAAGTGGACTTCTCTTCAGATAACTCTTGCCATTTATGTAGCTCTGTATTCTTTCTGAAGTTTAGACCACAGATCTAGGGACTGTTTTCTGGTAATATATATATTTTAACAACAAGTGCAGCAGTTAACAACCTTTCTTACAGAAATTCAGTGATCCTCTGCTTGCGCACCCTAGAATTGTCTCACCCCTATTAATCACTGCCTTGCAAAAGGACTTCATATGCAATTGCTTTCACACCATGACTGTCTCCCACATATACTTATTCAGTGCTTTCTAGGAACAGGCTTCCACCAATTCAGACTGACATACCCATTGAACTGGTGGATATATGATTGCTAAAACTACTGCAATGTGGGTTCTTCAATTTTTGTAAGAAAAGGAAAAGCCCAAAGACTTGTTTTCTTAACAGAAAGCTAATCCATCTCACTTAAAACAATGTGTGATGGATCAACAATTGGCTCACACCTTTGTAAAAAAATCTCTAATCACCAGGCTGAAGAGTTATTCTCATCACCTTCATTTCTAAGTGAATAAATTTTGTTTTTTAAAACATTGAAAGGCAGATTAAGAGCTCACCTCCACTGAAAGAACTTCTCCTTCCTCCTCCTTGGTCACACACCTTCACAGAATAGCCTCTGAGGCCTATCTGTTTGCCTAGTATGCCCGTTCAACTCACTAAAAACATGCAAAACTGTTTCTCACTTGAGTCCATTCATTTTTTCATCTTTTCATGCATACAGCCTACATTTAGGGTCTCTCCTTGGGGGACCCATATGCTGGGAGAGAACCTTCAGCCTGAAGGTAGTAAAATGAAAAGACAACAAATATTATAGGGAGTGCAATAATCTCCATGGCATCATCACGACAAGCCTACTTCTGTTTTGACAGACGTGAGTGACAGTTTTGCCACTGGTGCCAAGAAGATTAAACTGAATGATGATTCAGATGAGTCAAATTTGTTTGTTTTGTTTATAAATATCAAAGAAAGACAACTATTGCCTCTTGAATTTCCACGATAAGTGAATGTGCTATTTCTCATGAAGTTTCAGGCTTCGTCTTCAAAGCTGGATCCATATCATTCACAGCATTAAAATCACTTATCTGAACTGAGCTTATGTCTAACATGAGTCAGTCACCTGGACTCCTAGTATAGAGTGAAGAGAACAGACTCTTCCATGATGCAATTCATCTCATATGATAGATGCCTTAAAAAAAATCAAATGGATCATGCTAGAAACACTGATTTCCTTCCACTGACTATGAAGGGAACGTGGATGACTAGGTTAGATGTTAATATCTACACTGGAGATGAATCTCATCTTCATTGACTTGAATGGAGTCTGGACTAGAGCTTAACAAAGAGAATATTGTGAGGTCAAGAGACATAAGCATCTAATTTTAAAATCAAGAATTTGAAATTTACAACCCTAATGACTAAGAGTCTTGGTTGGGCAGGCATTTTTGCTGGAAGTGCTGAAATTCAAAAGCTGCTGCATACTGAGGTAAAAGAAAAATATGACAAGGAAAAAAATCCTGTTGAAATTTTACCTTTCAAAGAGACTGAAATCAGAAGACTTTAAAAGTGCTCTGAGTAATCAGAGAACAGAGAATAATGAAGAGGAGGGAGTCTAAGGCAAGCTAGTATAGCTGAAGCTGAACTTCAGAGACAGATCGCCTACTTAAGATTACAGTACGCAGCATGTTCCAGTGACTTTCTGACACTTCATCTATCTTCCTGTATGAACTGATTCCAGCAGCAGATCTAGCCTTCTAAAACTCCCACTTCTGTCTCTACTTGTCTTTCACTTCCCTCCCTATTTAATGCATTCAAAACTCTCAAAAGAGTATTTCAAGAGATAAAACCACCTGAGCAACTGACAGACATTCTGGTTATCTGGATTTTAATATCAAAATATAACATTATTGTGGATCACTGCATATCTGATGGGATTTTTTTTTGTCTCAGTTCCATTTGCGTATGACAAACTTTTCTGGTAATATTCTGAAAAGAAACAGATGTTTTATTTTGTTGAAACAGTGAAATGCATTATTCTCTTAAAGTCTTATGAAAATTGCTCTTAAGAACAATGCAACTGCTTTAAGTTTAATGTGAACAGGACTATAGATATTAGGTGATATTCATTATCAGCATGCCCACTTCTTGGAATATGGAGGTATCCTTTCACAATATATATCCTAAATATGCTATGATAAACTATTTTTTACTTTAGACTACAGGAAAAGGCAAAAAGGAGATTATTACAGCGGTCTATCAAAAGAGATATCAAATACCTCGGCTGATACATAGTTTTGGTTGTGGAGGGGAAGCAAAGAGAGGGGCTTTTCAACACTTGCAACCCCTCTGTCTTTATCCTGGATTCTTGTACAATTCTCTAGACTTGGCTACTACCAGCCCTCCGCCTTAGATCGCTGAAACCAACACAACCAATTACTATTGAATGATCTGCTCCCTCCTGTTATCTAAAACATGGTAGGCTACTACTTTTTTTTTTTTCATTAAAGGTATGATACAAATCCTACACAAAAACTTGTTTACTTCTAGGTGTTGATACTCATAGTGAGCAAGTTTCATGAAGGAAGATTTTCAGTGTCTCATAATTCCCAGTAAATATATTAAACTGCTTCAGTTTTCAGAGTGCATTAATTATGGTCCTACAGATTTTATCATAGCCTCTGTACCTCAGTGGATTTCAGTGTATAACATTGTTTCTAATTTCAAAGGCTAACTTTAAGTATAGTAAGCTACTTCCCCAAGGACTGACAGAATGTTTCCTTAAAAGACAGTTAAAAAACATACTTAGAACTAAGATTTTCCATTGCATTCATTTCTGCTATTTGAGCTCCAGATAGGTTCCTCCGCTATAATCTGCATGCATAGAAGTTGAAACAGAGCATTGCAAATTTAGGTTTAACTGATAAAACAGACAATACAAGAAATTCTGTCTCCTCTGGCTTCTGCTGGCATAGAGGAGACTTGATGACTGCATTTCCACTAAACTCCCTCAGCTTCTTCACTCAAATTTTCCTGGGCAGATAGTAAGGATGAGCTAAGAGCAGCAGCTTTTATCATAAAATGCCACCCGTAAAGTGAATATTCATACAACACTTCTGTTCAAACACAGCCAATCTTACAACAAAATGCAATATATTTAGCTTTCTTGCTACAAAGTATCATTAAAGAAATAATTTTTTTTGTATTTTCTAACTAGCATACAACTTGTGCCATGCCTTAATTCAATTCTCAAAGTGGTCTGCCTCATTTTTAAAACTGTAGCATTTTTAAACTGCTAAAATATTTCCATGCTGTTATGAATTCTCAGACATGCCTGAGCAATGGGTTAAGAAGTAGGGTGGAGATTGCTGAACATCAGAGATATGATTAATTGAACAAATGGTACCAATTATGTCTGCCTTTAATCTAACCTAACACACATGAGGACCTTGTATACAACAAAATCCTGAATACCTGCATCATCCAAGAGAATTTGGATATATCTGAAGAATGAGGTTTTCCTTTCTGTAGACAAAATGAGTCGGATTGTTTAGGCTACAAAGGTTAGAAAGAATAGAAAGATGAAACGGGGCATACATTCTTGGTGTTTGAGAAAAGAAAGCTTGGCATAGCACTGTGCTGCATAACCTGGCAAATAGAGTTTCACTTGATAAAAATAGGAATGTATTTAATGTGCTAAAGGAATATATGAGTTTGTTCAAATCATGTTTCTTTAAATCTTTTCCAAAGTAAGTCTATATGAAATTGCTTCAGTATTAAATAAATCCAAGATACTATAAAATTCAAACATTCTTAATATATTATCATCATCATGATATGGATAATAAGATACTCTAAACAAGATTAATCCCTCAGTGTGCTATGTACAATTATATAGTCAAGACAACATCTTATCCAGAGGTCTTACTGCCTGGATGAGACAGAAGAGTATGAGAAAAGTGAGATTAAAGACCAGACTAATTCTAAGAAGGAGTGTGAAGAACTAAACCGTGCCATCAGCATCTGAGGAAATGCAGCAAAACCAAGCCTGAGCAAGGTATTTTTACATAGTCCCAAATCATAATGCATCAGTCATATCACATTTGTTCAAAAATCCAGAAACAAGTAACCCAGGGAAACCAAATGCCATTTAGGAAATGTCTCAAGTTGAGAACAGTGAGACACTAGGAGAGCGCACAGGGGAAGCAGCACATGTGCTTGTCCAGCTCTCACTTCTTCCTACTGCAGAGGGAAAATGGGCTAGACCAACCTAATTCTGAAGTTCAAAATAATGAAGAAAACCAATGCAGGTTAATGGCATTTGAAGTGATCTCTTGGTTTCCTTGCAGCCAGTGTAAATCATGCAGGCTGGATATTAAAGATGCCCTCAGTGCTCTTCCAGAAAACAAAATGGTAATCCTGCAAACTCTTGAACTTGCAAACGGGAACACTTGTGTGATACCTGCTGCTCCAGATCTGTGAAGGACACTAGTAAAGCCCATTACGTCACGAAAGTTATAAATATCCTTTCAAATTTACAGCACGGGGGCAAAAGATAATACTCTCTAAATGAAACTGATCGAATAAATATTGTCCTCTGCTTCAGAGCTAAGTGTTTATGAAATGCCTGGTGAAAGTGTACTTACAACAGACGCGCCACAATGTAGTGTCTAACTAAAAGGAGCTGCGAGCATAGCAAGGGCAATGAAAAAGGGGTGCCCACTCCACACGCCTCACAAAGTAGGCTTAATTCTACCCAAGTGCCCAGCTCACATCCTCCTGCCAGCTCTCACCATCACTGCTGCCCTCTGGTCAGAGAGCAGCAGGGACCCTGAGGGTCTGAAATGAGTGAAGGTATATAGGGGTAAGCTGCCCTTGATAGCAAGGTCTTTGGGAATTCAAGGATTGCCAGAATTACATCTAGGCATTGATGTCATGCCCTACAGCTAGGAAAACAATTTAAAACAATGTAAGTAGTGGGCCACTGCACAGTAACCAACATACTCATTCCATCAAAAAGAGATTAGAGTTTTTATATTTGAGTAACACAAATGAACTGATGCGTGCAGAAGAACTGAAGTTAAATTAGAGGGAAATAATACATTGCTTAAAACCAAATTTATTTATTCCTCAAACTTCTAGTAAAATCTGAACTGTGCTAGCTGCAATCAAAGGAAATTTTATTTATCCTCTAACATTTTCAAAACCAGGACATTTTCCTAAATGACACAATTTGAAGTAAAATATTGTAGCATCATTGGAATGATAAATACACATTTACAAGTAAAAAATATATTTGAACTGAAAGCAATGCACCTGACTACAAATAACTAGGCATGCTGCTGAAGATATTATGGTAAAATACACCCAGACATATTTAAATAATTCATTCCAATACTTTGCATGATATGATACATTTATTCTCTTACTGCTATAAAATTATCCTGAATATAACTATTTAGTGATTTAGTATTTTTCTTTACATACCTTCATCCCCTATAGAAACAATCAAAGCAGAATGATTTTTGCCTCAAAAATTAAGGACTACATTCTACTTTCTAGAACAATCCTTTTACAGAAATTTTTCCTCAAGTCAGGTGCAATTGTGCATATACACTTGGCTTAATAATACATTTAACCTAATTTTATATGCAGCCACGTAAAAATCACTGTATGTTTGACTAGGCTGCTTCAAGGTTTGCTACAGTTTGAGCTGCAGCATATACTTATACATAAACAGCTTTGACTTATGCCCTAAGAGCAAAAGCCACTACAAGGCCATCTGACTTGTAATCAAAGTTTTCAAAAAGTAGTATTTCTTTCCCTTTCAAAGTGTTCTTACCTCTTCCTTTGTCTTTTTTGATATGACTCTTAGCCAATCTCCAATCATGCTGAGGACAGCTGCGAAGTAAGCAAGCCCAACAAGGATCCAGAACCACACCACTGGCTTATAAAAATCTAGGTACTCGATATCTGATCCTCCTGAAAAATACAGGTAAAATTAAAGCAGACTTAATAGTTATAGGGACAAAACTGGTTTTAAATTATTTATATTGCTAATAAAAAAAATAAAACAAGTTATATTTCTTACAACTTCTTCTGTTTTCTTATCCATGCAAAAATTCAGACCAAAACATTTAGTTGAATTTGAATAAACAATGATCTAAATTCATCCACTCTTGAAAACACAGTTCAGAGGATGCAAATCATTCATAATAATGAACACAGACAAATTGATTCAACTTCTGATATATTGTTATTTAAGGTAGAGGTCATTGATGTCAGCTGGAATGAAAGGACTTCCCACCTGCTCCAAATAGCAATGCTGTATCAAATTTTAAGTATTGCTCCAGAATACATAACATGTTCATATCTTGAGAAATCTGATTTTGCAAGGACTCGAAACACATCTCAATACTTACATGAATCCTTTAGCCCTAATACAGAAGAATAGCACCTGCATTAACAAGCGCCCCTGTTGGGTAGGCAAACGTTCTCATCTCCATTTTGCAGAGGAGGAAACCAGGGTGCAAGGACTTGAGCTGAACTGATCATACTCAAAAAAAGGTGTATAAAATAGCTGATGGCAGCTTTTTTGAATCGCATTGCCATAAGCACCACTCACTTTCAGAGTTAAAGTAAAAAAGGATAAATTTCAGAGATGTCTGTAATGGAGCTTTCAGGTACAATACAGCTATAGAGAACAGATGCCTTATTTACACACACACACAAAAAAGTTATGTTCATCCAGAGCTCTTGGCAACACAAAATAACTCACATTTCACATCTTGCAGTACAATAAACCAGAAGTCCTAAACTTGCAATTCAGCTACGTTACGACAAATAAAATCAGGCTACTAGTTTAGGTTACCGTAAGTAGAAGTTTGATGTGCTTATCTGCCCACAATTGACGAGACTCTATAGTAAAACCTTTTCAGGCACATTAAAGTAGTCTGTACAGGTACATAATATGTTGCTTTATGTATCTGCATCCTGTACTGAAACAGTCAAAGGAAAATTGGCCCCAAAACATCAAGCACCTTGTTACAGAAACAAGATTAACTCTCACAAAGAGAAATTTTTTTTCCTAGCTGTTATTGTCTAATCATCTCAAAGATTGCATGCAAATAACAAAGAATTTTACTGATCATTATCTTTGTATGGAAGCCCTCATAGACAGAAATTTTGTTATTCTCAGGTCAATAAGCATTCTCATCAATAAAATCCATTGAACTGTAGTGGTTTACTCAACTATCCAAGAGATGAATTCATATTGCAAAGATGGATATGCTTCAACACCTGCACAGTCACAAGTAAGATGGAAGACAGGACTCTGTCTGGAATAGAAGACAGCCAATCACCAAAGGGTTGATTTTTTAACAATTTTTAACATCATCCAGCTCACGTCAATCCAGTCAAACAAGATTATAGAGATGATTCACCCAAAATTTGTTGTCATTCAAAAAATGGATGATTATCACCATGGCCTTTGCTTTATCAGGAGCTAGTCATGAACCACACTTGGTGGTTCACTCTCTTCTCCAGCTGTTCATAATCATATAAAGCATCCACTCAGTTGGTTTCTAATTTTTGGTGTGTTAAGTTTATAAACTGAAACTGGAACCTAACTGCCAGTCTGCAGGGAGCATTTCCTTCACAGTTTAGACCTAATTTGTTTACAGCAAGGTTAATTACCAGGGCAGGAGTTAGGACACATTCCTATTCGATCAAGAGGTTTCTTTAGTCTGGCCAGGAGATGGCTCCATCTAGCCATGCCCAAAGGAGTTCAGCTTTCCTAAAGTTAGAAAGGGACAGTCAACAACCCCGTAGGAAAAGGCTTAACAGGTAAAATATTTATTAGCTGCTGAGTTTCTGAATTTCAAGGACTCCTTGGCTGAGGTCTCGATTTAACAGAATATCAGGGAGAGACATGCCTAAGGATGTTTGGCCTGAGATAACTACTGTCTCCTGTGATGCTTAAACACCACTGAATGCTATAATGCAGTTACCTGGGAATGTCATTAAATAGGATTTCACTGGTAGGAAAATATGATCAAAAGTCAGCTGTACTGAATTTAAAGCAAATGGAATTCATTAACTACTGATTTATAATTCACATAAATGGGTATGAATGTATTTGGGTATAAGTATGCGTAGGTAAATGTATTTGCACTGAAGTATGAAATAATTCATCTAATGATTTTACTGGTAACATTGTAAAAAGCATATCAACATGATACATTTGCATGGATTTTTCATTGCATGATTTTTACTTAATAATGCTATCATCTTTCCTTTGCAAAGCAGATTATTTTATATAGCCCTTTAGGAAGCAAAATGCTGAGAAAGCAGAAGCTGAACTTCGTTGTTTGTTTGCAAAACCAATTTTGTAGGCCAAGGGGCAAAACTTGTTTGCAAATTTGTTTGTCCTCTACTTGAAATAGGTTACAACCACAATAAAAAAGAAATATATCTCCCAACTGGAGCGCTCTTACTCTTTAACTAGAGGTCTCACTGCCACAATCTTTTACCAAGAGCAGGCAGAGTTTATCACCAAGATGTTTTGGGGTAAAGATTTGATCCAAAGTCCCTTGATATCTATGAGAAATCAGAGTATTTCCATTCATCTTCATCACAGGCTATTTTATTGCTGCTGCCATCATTCTTACATCTGCCAAACAACTTTTAAAATGATTTGGTATTTTCAACACTTTGGAAGGCATAGGTTGCTTTATGGCCCAAACACATATTCCTTACTGAGGTGAAAAGCTTTTTGTTTTAGTGAAGGATGGCATTAGAGAAGATTTCAAGGGTGCATTAGGACAGATGCTGGTTCTCAAGTAAAGGATCAGGCTTTCAAATATATTTATTTATTTATTTACATAAACCAAGTACATTTTAAGTAAATAATTGTCCTTATTGCCACTTTTCCCCATTTTTCCTACAGTTGACTCAAGATAGAAACATTCAATTATTTCTGTAAAGTTGGGGTTTTTCTGCATTTTTGCTTCAGAAGTATAAACAGAGAATAGGAAGTTCTATTGCCTTTGAGTATCTTAATTCCACATGGGCACAAATTCCTAGCTTCTTCAAAAGTTGTCCCTTGAAACCAGAAAATATCTTTTTTTTTTTGATCAGCAATACAAATTATTCTGAGTATAAAAATGATTACATCCAAACACAGTTTTAATTGCAGAATAATGAGTAGCTGTCCATCATCCCCATTGCGACAAATCTGGCCAACAGGCTTAATCCAGAAATGTCATTTGTCCCACTCCAAAGAAATAGAGGTTCAGTCCTGCAGCTTAAAAGGAATTACCTCTGAGGACTGCAAAAAGGGATAGAGAAAGACTAGCTCATGCCAAGACATGGAAAAGCAGTGTGCTTGGGAGAAGATAATATTGCACTGTCTGCAACAAAGAATGTAAGTAGGCCATATGAGTTACTCCATGCCACCCAGTGGAAAACAGAGAGGTCCTTCAGAATACAAAGCACAGCTATGAAACACTCCTTCCATGCTGTCCTATACAGAAATCGAGCAAGACATGGCATGCTGACTTAAGCTTAAAGCAGGCTGCACAGTTCACACCAGACAGCCTGTATTATGGACATGAAGTCCTGGGGTGGCAAAGAGCGCTTCCAAATGTCCAGAAAAGACACAAAGCCTGCAGGAGCATACACAGCTCTCTTACAAGATGCTTGACACAGACCTCTGGCTTGGCACAACAGTGATTTCTTTCTGTAAAGGTCTTTCTGCTGGGTAAGTAATATAAAAGAGTGAGAGCAGATCAACCGGGCTGTTAGGACCGTCAGGTGAAGCATTCCAGTTCAGTGACATTAAATAAGACTGAAATATCTCAGTACTCTACAAACCGGGTCTCAGGACAAGCAGTACAGTGCAGATCCAGGTATCTGTATGACAGTGGCAATGCACCAAATTCAATTATAGACCAAAACAGTAAAGAAGCAATAAGCTAAAAATCAGAGCTCAGACAAGAAAAAAAAACAACAACAAAAAACCCAAAGCTAAAACAAAAGAGAATACATTTTTGAAGTGAGACTTACAAAATTCTGTGAGCTGTTGAACTGAACTGACGGCAGCATAACCTTATATCATTATGCCCTGCTGTGAAATAGACTATTGATGTGCTATTTATATTTCTGACCTCTGCTTAATTCAGTCAAGTTTTGGACATCTCATCTAATTTAGATTTGAAACCTGTTAGATTAACTCCTTAAGAAATATTTGACTCTATCTTCCAATCTGTACTGCAGTTAAAGGATTTATCTGCACATAGGAAAAATATATTGTCATGTACATATACATATATACCTGTATCTAAAGTGCTAACTTTAGTATCCCATAACATCTTTCATCATACTAAAAAAATGACACATTTTACATGAGAATATCTTTTTCTCTTTCACAGAATATCCACAATATTGAAAGCTGGAGAGAGACTTTTTACAAGGGCATGTAGTGATAGGACAAGGGGCAATGGCTTTAAACTGAAAGAGGGGAGATTTAGATTAGATATAAGGAAGAAATTCTTCCCTCTGAGGGTGCTGAGGAACTGGAACAGGTTGCCTAGAGAAGTTGTGCCTGCCCCATCCCTGGAAGTGTTCAAGGCCAGGTTGGACAAGGCTTTGAACAACCTGGTGTAGTGGAGGGCGTCCCTGCCCACGGCAGGGGGGTTGGAACCAGACAATCTTTAAGGTCCCTTACAAACCAAACCATTCTATGATTCTATGATTAAAATTACTTGTTTCCCTACAAAAATAAAAAAAATAACCCCCTCAAAAAATACAAAAATCAAACCATTTCAGAAGACAGAAATGCTAAGGTGTTTTTTTTTAATACTGTTCATATATTTTCTTGAACATGCACTAGAAGCACTCTTCATCTTTTCCCTCCTTGCATGTACCTTGAAGGATCGGTCTTTTATGTTTGCATTAAGGCTTCTCTTGGTGGTGGAAACTGCAGCTGAAATTTCCATAGGCTCCAAATAGCAACGTAGATTCTGAGTACAAAAGGGGCTATTTTGGCGTTCTCGTTTCTGGGAACAGGATACTTGTTCTTCAGTACAAGTGTGAAGAAACTTGTAGAAAAATTTCTGGAGAACTCTGCAAGAATTTCTAATACAACAGCCTGCACTACAGCCTTTAACACCACTATGTTCCTGAATCCCAAGTTTTTCTTTTGCCTCCCTTTTGACACAGAAACCATTCTTTTTACTAAAATGTCTTCAGGGCTTCTTTTCAGCTTTTAACTCCAGTGGTGCCAGAAAGCAGCAAGTTCTATGTTCATGAAAAACAACAGATATTGTAAGAAATATTTCTTTTAACCCAAATACACATTATCACAACCACAACGTTTGTATGTAGGGCTTGCAAACCTGTTTCTTCCTTTGGGATTACAGTTTCTAGAAAAAATTACCAGAATACTTGGAAGTTTTCAAATATTTAGAGATTTTGGATTTTTGAAGGAACTTTATAAGCCAAAACTGACGCAATCACAAAATATCCCATGAAGTCCCAATACGCTACAAGAATTGTTAATTTTATTTTCATTGATAAGAGTTCACTCCACTATAATTGCAAATTCAAGTACTACAGCCCACCACTCTGCTTTAGATTAGACTATAATTCTGAGTAGAAGGTGCTAATTTTCACTAAGTATTACTTAAGAAACATACATTTCTGGCCAGGAAAAAAATCAAAAAAGAATAAATTAATGCTAGCATGAGATTTTTTTTCCAAATGCATTGCCATCTAGGCACTAAGTGGACTAAGCGGCATTCTGCTTGCTGCATGCCTCACCATAATCAACCAGAACCAACACCACCATGGTCTAGAGACACAGCAATTTCAGATGCGATATCAATATTCTATCATGACAGCCTCTCCTACAGCCTCATACAGCATTACTTGCCTTAAGCCTACATGCTTGTTTCATCTCTGTTTATGGCACCCAGCTTTCCAAAACTTTCAGGAGAGAGTGCTCTAGGCAAAGCCTGCCACAAAAAATACCAACAGCCCTTAGTGTCAGCATGGAAATTATGATTTATCTAAAAGCAAAACAAGCAAACCAAAAAATCATAACGAAAACTTACTCATCTGTTTTCATGCAAAATATTCTGCATGCTCCCTCAAAATTAATATGGAAGCCTAGCCCTTAAAATAAAATTTATCAGCTCTATTGAGAACTTGCAAAGTCAATTTTCTTCGAATAGCTTAGTATTTGTGCACACCAATGACTAAGCTTCCACAATGCAAAGCACAGTCAATGAATACCCTACCTATTTTTCAGAATTTTTATTTAACTAGACAGTTATTTACTGAAATGACAAGAAAAAAAGAAAATGCAGCACTTTGAAAATCCCTTCAAGTCATTTGCCATAACCTGAGCATGTTAGTTCACACAAAGATGATAATATTGTCAACTTCATCTCTGACAAAATACTGTCCAGTGGCCATGTTAACCTCTCAGTTATGGAGATAGTCATCTAAACCCTGTTCTCTTGAGCGTCATCTCTGCAAGTACAAATCCAATTCTCACACACTGAAACTCTAAGTCAGTAACATATTACAGTACAAATACAAGTCTTACGCATGTTACTCTAAAAGAAAACAGAAAACATTCATGACATTTTGACATCACATATTTACAGTAGAAGTTTAAAATTAAAAATATATAATAAATGAACCATAAAAGGCCATAAACTATAGAACAATATTATTCAAGGACATTCTGTAGAAAGTGTCATGGTTTAACTCCAGCTGGCAACTAAGCCCCAGCCAGCCGCTCACTCACTCCTCTGCAGTAGGATGGGGAGAGAATCAGAATCATAAAAGTGAGAAAACTCGTGGGTTGAGATAAAGACAGTTTAATAGGTAAAGCAAAAGCCACTCACGCAAGCAGAGAAAACCAAAGAATTCATTCACCACTTCCCATCGGCAGGCAGGTGTTCTGCCATCTCTAAGAAATCAGGGCTCAATTGGGAAGACAAATGCCATCATTCCGAACGTCCTCCCCTTTCCTTCTTCCTCCCCCAATTTTATATGCTGAGCATGGTGTCATATGGTGTGGAATATCTCTTCAGTCAGTTGGGGGTCAGCTGTCCCAGTGGTGTCCCCTCCCAAATTCTTCTGCACCCCAGCCTACTTGCTAGTGGGATGGTGTAAGAAGCAGAAAAGGCCTTGGCTGTGTAAGCACTGCTCAGCAACAACCAAAACATCAGTGTATTATTAACATTATTCCTGTCCTAGATCTAAAACACAGCACTATACCAGCTACTATGAAGAAAATTAACGCTATCCCAGCTGAAACCAGGACAGAGAGAGAGCATTTCCTGGTAAAATTAAGGCATGATATAGGAACAAATTATGATATCAAGTGGTCTACAAATAGAAAAATCCACAGAAATTTATAATGAGAGTAATAATGAATGTACTCAGTGTTCTAGCTAGAGCCAAGTGGGCCATTTCACATAATACCTTACAGTAAATACAACCAGGCCGCCTTCATACACTATAATTTTTATTCCCTGACATACACGTACCCCTCAAGAACGAAAGTTTAAAACATTTATGCTGTTTTGAGGCCAAAAGTCTGAATTTTTTATTTGGTGCTAGTTAGAATCTGACCAGAATCAAATTCCTGAAGACAAAATGAAAATAAGAAAAGCAATAGGGGAAAGAATAAGGGAAAGAGAAATGAGAGAGATCCATTCAAAGGAAATATGGAAATATCACAAAAAACTATGTAAAAGTCCAGATTAAGTTGATTAGTCATTTTACAGCCCAGTTATATAATTTACAAGAATCTTTGGCAAATTCTCACATGGCCTTTGTTTTTTAAATTACTTGCATAATTTAATATCTTCAACATTAAGTTTCCCCCCATTTTACCCAGACTATTTATGAATATGTCAAACAGTTCAGACACTTCAGACGTCTCTGTGAGACTTCACCAACCTGAAAAACTTTTGCCAGTCACAAGTACAGTTGCATTGCTGCCATTAAAGTAAACTTTAGGCAGGCCTGTAAGCCACTAGGAGAAGCTACTCAACCTGATGCCCTCACCTTGGTGCTGAGAGAGATGATGGTGCTGCATCAGGAAAAGCAAGAGATCAGGCTGCAGAAAGCAAGTCTTGGACTCAGAGCATAAAGCTCTGAATTTCTAATCCTCACCTCAACACATCACTGACTCAGATCAACACACTTTCTCAACACAGACAACATATACTTATTCAATCCTATTCTCAGAAGTGGTCTAACACATCTAACACCTTTTCAAGAAAAAAAGTCAATGCAGAGAACTGGCCCAAGCTTTCTTTAGCTCAGTTTGTCAAAGTTATTTGCAACCAATCCAATCTGGGTTAACAGAGCCATAGAAGTGGGACACGTTATCTATGGGTCATGCTAAACCTTCTTACATTACAAAACACATATGGACAAATGCATACATAGCAAACGAAAGCACAGAAACAGGATCCAATTGCAATAGAGACATCTCAATGGCAGAAACAGAGCTCTGAACAGCACTCAAAGTAAAAGCTACACAAAAAACCCTGTCGTATAACTTCACAGGCAGAGACATTTTAAGCAACTCCAGCTGAAAAAAAATATATTCAGACTAAAATACTGTATTAATTCTTGCACTTCACTCAATCCATAAGAACAAGAAAAGAAATCTACCTAAAAAGAAAGTAAAGCATCTTTTAACAGTATAGGAGAAGAAAAAACGGAGTATGCAGAGACAAACACCATGCATTTCATTGTCCCACCTCCTGTCTCTAGCCTGCCACGTGATGCGAGATGAGGGCAAGCCACCTCACATGCAGTGACAAGAATGATAAAGGGAAAAGTTAGGAGAGAGGCACCACAGAGATGTGTCTGCCCCAAAACAATACAAAAATGCAGAACATATATCACTGTGCAAAATATTATAAGAAGTTATGAGAAAATCTTACCTGCAACATAGTCACCAAATCCAATAGTAGTTAAAGTGATAACGACAAAGTAAATTGCATCTAGTGTGCTCCAGCCTTCTATGTGCTTGAATATAACTGCAGGAAGAGCAACAAACAGCACGCAGCCAAAGAGTATGAATATTATTGTTGAAATTATGCGAATCTTTGTTTGACTCACATTCCATTTCTGGAAAGGGAAGGGGAAAGAGAGGAAACCCATCGTTAATAAAACTGTGCCACTGTACATAAACACCTATCACCCACAATGAGCACTACAATGCTCAAGAGGACCGCGCATTATAATTCTTGAACAGGAAAATCAAAGCAGGTTTTTATTTTGCAAGAGTTTTCAAAGCAAACGTGACTATCCTAGGAAACATTTGCTAGCAGGAAATGCAGTGCAGGGCTGGACTCTTCATTGCGGCCAAGTTGGTCATCTGGGCAAGTGTAGTATTCATTAATGTTAACAGTTGATCATGCCAAAGCTTTGAGTGGGCACTAAATATTTGAGTGAACTTCAAGCAGTGCTTGTACCTGCAGTGTCTCTACATTTTTGCCTTCACAAACAAGTGAAACAAAGGTGAATTTTAACCATTCAGTTCTCTCTAACCAAGTAACTGGTTAAACAGAAAATAGAGTTGAAACGGACATGGAGACGCCACCTCTTCCAAACCTGCCCCACAACAGAAACAGCCTCATTTAAGCCAGTGCAGACATATTACTGGTCAGGCAACATGCAATCATGCTGAACTGTTCTTTTTATCAGAAAGTTTTCCTAATCTTTAACCTGCATCTCATCTGCTTCTGTTAAAGTCTACTATTTATAGTCTTATCCAAGTTAAACAAAGAAATTGCTACTCTGGTTTTTCCAGCAAACTTTTACAGATGTTTTCTCTCAGTCATATATTCTTTATACCAAATAAATGCATTTCTTTCAGTCTTTCTTCACCTGTCCATTCTTGTAGCTATCTCTTGGCTCCAGCCAACTAATCCATGTTTCATTAGGTGCTGTACTCAAAACCAGATATTAAAAAAAATAAAATAAAAAAAATCACAAAATCGTCTGCAAGTATCCTTTCTTATGCTTTGCCAGTTTATTTACACTCCTCTTTTTACTTCTATCTATGATGTATGTTTTTTCCCAGCAGTACCCACAGCACTTTAACCCACGTTACCTTATAAGCCCTGGAGTACTCAAAACATTTCTACAAAATTGCACCTAGACAACTGTTTCCTGACATGTAATTCTGTATTTTATTATTCCTTCACATAGTACTTTAAATTTGTCCTTCTGGACTTGAATGCTATATATTCAGACTGCTTTTCAACATTTTTAAGAGCGTTTTGAATTCTAATTCTATCCTCCAACTTCTAATTCTCTCCCCAGCTTGAGGTAATCTATAGATTTGATGAACCAAGTCCTTTATTTGTTGAGTAAGCTATTAATGAAATTTTAACTGTACCAAAGCTACAACAGAACACTGCAAAGTTCTGTCTGACAAGCCCTGTCAATTTGACATTTTTTGTCTCAGTACAGTTTTCCAAGTCCATCTAAAGCATGTTGGTTCAACTTAAAGGAGGTAAAAATTGCACAAAAATGGAAACTTTCACAAAAGGAGACCAAAAATGAAATCAGACTGTTCACGATACATGTTTCCTTGTATTTTAGTGGCAATAGAAACTATGTTTTACAGTCAGCATGACTGAGGTCCAGCTGTTGTAACCCAAATCATAGTTGCAGCTTGGGTTATGACAACATGAAATTCCCTGCTCTGACCCATCAGTGTCTCCCAGTTCGTTTGAAGAACTAGTAAACAGAAAAAGGGAGTGTTTCAGACTGCAACATATAAATCAGCATTTTCATTTAGAGCTTGCCAAAAGCAGGTAAGATGCTGCATTTTATGTCGGGGCATTTTTGTTGTAAGGATACATCCATTACATGAAAAAGGAAAATCATTATCCGTATGAGCAACAGGCCAAGACACACACAAATTGATCTCAAGTCTTTTGTATTTTTCAGCAAAAAATAAAATTCAGTTAATAAAAAAACCAGAAAAGATAAAAATAAAATCTTCTTATGGAATGTTTTTGTCTTTTCTAGACAAATCTCAATTGAAATGGATGTTATTCACCAGTAACATGTCTGGACTTGAACTGATGTTTCAAAGTCGAAAATATCTGCCTTTTCTTAAAAAGCTTTCAAGTTTGTATTTATGTACTGCATAAGACTACTCAGCACAGTCCTAGTTTGCTTTGCTTCAAAAATAAAGCCATGGCAGACCATTCCAATGTACAAAAAGTGTCCAGCGTGCAAGATTAGGGCTTGTTGCAGAAAAACAATCCTTCTAACATTTGCAGTGCTGATGCAAACAGCTACAAACTCAGGCTGCTTACAAAGTATTCACTGGATATGACTTATTTAACATATCAAAAGTCAAATCGTATTTCATACATGTTTCGAATATTAGGTAAGTTACACTTCCAATATTTTATCAAAGGCTAATAAAACATCTGATTCATTTTTTTAAGTTTCATTATGCCATTTATTCTACACTTCAAAAGTCTCAGTAAATACATTTTTAATAACTGCATTAGTAAAATACAACCTTAATAAACTTTTCTTTGTGTGAAAAAGGACTAAGTTAAGTAAATTAAGTTCCTCTGCTAAAATTCAAGGCTTTGAGTTAAGGACTGGCTATGCCTGAACTTTATCAACATCTGCACAAGCTTCTAGTCTATTTGGCAAGCCTCCTCTTCTACTGAAGCTGTGCCACTTTGCATCCATAACTAAAGATTTGTAGACAAAGAAAATGAAGGGCATGAACCTCTAGGCTGTGCTGAGCAGATCAGCAGAACAGGCTGAAAACACCTTAAACAGTAGAACATTCTACAGCCTAGTGAGGAGACCACAGAGAGTCCACTGTCAAGGAAGCACCAACAGACTCTGTACCATTTAGGCTGTCCTGCTTCCATGAATGCCCAAAGCTTTAGTCACCTACAGACCCATAAATCTGGAAACGTAGGTGCCTACAGAATGTAAGCATTTCCTCAGGTATGATGGCATCTGATCAGACATTTCAAGAATTGTGAATTTTAGACTCAGACACCAAATGTCTTTTGTGAATCAGCCCAAAGCAGCAGCAATAATTTCCGCACACTACCCCTACTGCTCCACTCTTCCACCTCTGAGTCACTGATTTCCTACCACAATCTATAGGACAACCTTTAAAGGTAAAGATCACAGCAACCTTAGGAGTATTATAAGGGCAAAGCAAAAACAAAATGTTTTGGATTTTGTTCCTCTTCCCAACCATAATTGTTGTAGAAAATGCTGAGCTTCATCCAATTCTCAATTAGAAGTGTTCAATAACGTGTTCAGACTTTGCAAAGTCTTTTGCGTTTTGCTAGACATCTGGTTAAAAGGATGAGCTAGATCCTGTTTTTCAGACTTTTCATTTCACTTGTTAACTTCAGAACAACAAGTAGCATGAAGAACAAGGCAGTTAAGCATACTCACAACAAAGGTATCTTCTACTTTGGCAATTCCTTTTCCAAAGATTGTCCCTAGTTGATCTCCAACACCAGCCAACAGAAAACCAAACAGAGGAATTCCCAATAAGGCATAGATGATACAGAATATCTTTCCACCTTGTGTGCGTGGGGAGATGTTTCCAAAGCCTAAATCGCAAACAACTTGAGATGTTTAAGAAGTTACATGTATTACATAACACATTTTAAAACGACTGCAGGAATAGAACAGTTAAAAACAGGTCCTACAAGGTTAATCTTATGACACAGCAAACATTGGGAAAAATCAAATGGAAATGTAGGTCACATAATCCTCTCTGAGCTAAAATTAAATTGCTGCACAATTCACCAACTCACTTTATATTTTATGTGTACTGTGGAGAAGAAAAAACTCTCTGAGAATTTATTTTTTTTTTTTTTAATAAATAGCAGCTTTTCTCACCTACTACATGTAGTTAATGCCAATTGGTGAAGACACACCTTAGCCTCTGCTACCTGGATATGTCTGTTACTAGACTTGTAATTGGCAAGCTGCAGTACTTGTAAACAAGATACAATTTTCCTTCAGATGTGCTGCATTTCAAAGTGGAACAGCCTAAAAAGAATAAATCACTTGGATGAGCAAAACAGATTTCGAGAATAAATAGGACTGTTTAGAGTCTTCATTATTAAAGACTTTGGTTTTGGTGTTGCAAACAAAGCTTAGAGAAACAGCTTACAGTTCACAGCTCTGTCCATTTGAAAATTGAAATAATTTTGTCTTCACCGATTTGTGTAAAAGAGCACCTTGACAGGCCTGTGATATCTGGATTGCTGCTGCTTCTCTTATAATGAAGAAACTGAAACATGAAGAGCACAGTCCCCAGCATCTATTAAATACCCTCTAATGCATATCTCAGGATTGATATTTTAATGATGTGGCCAAGATGGTGTAGGCAGAACCCTACAGAGAAGTTTCAAAAGCATCAGTCCACAGCTTTAATTCAAAAGTTTTTCTGCTCCAAAGAATCAGTTATGTTTTTGGTGAGCAGCAGTAGTAACACTCCAGCATTTTGACATTGTTTCTCTCTTCAGGAGAATCTGTCAGGAAAAAAGGCTTATTTTCCATGGAGAAATTAAATAAAAGCCTTTTTTTAAAAAAAATACCTTTTTGGTAGAAAAAATAACTTCTAAAAAAGCAAAATATTTTAGAAAGTAATTGAGAAATTTGTTTCTTAATATCTTAAATTTTGCCGAAGAAATACTTTTCATATACACAAAAATCATTCCATCATAATCCAATTTTCCTGTGAAAAAGATGATAAACAAATCTTATCAATCAGCTCTATTGAGAACTTGCAATGTCAGTTTTGTTTTAAAAAGAGCCTAGTATTTATGCACAATGTGACTGTAACCTACTACAACATAAAGCACATTTAATGAATATCTTAGCAAGTTATCAGAATTTTTATTTAGCTATTTGGAGTATGTTGGTTTAACATAGATTTTCTCTGTGAAAGCTATTATCTTAATTTTTGGTTCTGCTTTCATGTAGGCAAACTACACTAAAGCTCTTGTTAACTTCAGAACAACAAGCAGCAAGAAGAACAAGGCAGTTAAGCACACTCACAACAAAGGTTGTGAGATTGTCAAAATCTTTTTCTTTCAGTATACAGGATACAAAGCTGTCGCTCACTCAACTTTATTAATATAAAAATAAATCACATTGGGAATACATTTTACTCCTAGGTATCTTGCCCTAATATCCGTTTCCAGACAGCAATCATGCAAACAATAAATGAAATGTTGATAGAGTTCAGTTAGATCAAAAAAAAGTTTAAATATTGATAATAAAATTTTCCACAAATCATGACTAATAAACCATAAACACTGTCAAACTAAACAAAAAGGACAAAATTACAGAAAATAGCCTTCAGTTATGGGTTGAGGAGTCCTCCAACTTTGTAAATTTTCCCTGCACTAATATAATGAAAAAAAAGTCTGGCTCAAGCAAGTGGAATAAAGTCATAGCGCCTTTAGTTGAAGCTCGTATCCTTCCCTAACCCAGAGCCAAGCTAAAATTACTGATTATTATAATTGAGGAAATTTCAGCTCCACTGAGTTCACTCTGTCCCTTCATGCACCAAGCAGAATAGACTCTTGAGTTTTAAAATAAAATTAGCTCATCACCAACCAAAAAGGGACAAACAGATCCAAGCTACTCTGTTTTCATAAACGTGCCTGTTTATGCATCAACAGCTTGTGTAGCTGCCAGCGTGTAACTCCTGAGGGGTCTTAATGCAATTCAAAATCAGGAGTCTGGATACACCAGGTTTATGAAACTCGTACTAGGGGATTTGGAAATCGTTCTCCCTTTTTTGGTTTAAGAACTGTATTCACTTGCTCTACCTACAAAAGTGGAGTCTCGTAATGGTGACAAAATACTAGCCCATCAAAACACGCGCCAAGCAGGCAGTTTTACTCGGTTAGCTTCATAAAGCAGACTGGCATTTTTTGTGCATCCCACAGCTATTACAGAGACAATTGCTGCGGCAGCATGCTTCTCATCTGCTACTAATCGGTATGACGACACGAAGTTCACGTTCAGCTCCATATACTCTCCTCTCTAAATCAGTCATGTCATGCTCAAGAAAAGGATGCTGCTTCACTTAACTTCTGCCCTCACAAATTGTTGCTTTTCTTCCTAAAAAAATTGCTTCTATAAATGACAAAAAAAGTCTTGTATTATTAATTACGCTTTTGAAAATATCTCACACGTTACTGGCTAAAATAATATTCCAACAGGCAGTAGTTTATCTCTGTCCAGATGCAAACCATGGCACACTCATGGTAGGACATGTGCTTTAGTGAACTGATCTACCAAGGGGTTTCCATCACACAATCGTATTTCCTACAGCACCATGTTTCATAACAGTCTGCTGCTGTACACCACAGCCTACTTCGAGTTATACAAAATGTCCTTACATCCTACTCTTGGTTTCTCCACTGAAAAGCTAATCCATCATTTATGCAATGGGAGAGGAAACATATTTATATTTCATACAGTTGATGTAATTCCTGGGGGTTTTGTCTCAGAAAAGTTTTAATCCTTACTTTAAAGTAAAAAAAAAAAAAATCAGAAAAATTCTGTTGCTAGGTAAAGCCAAACAAAAACTTCATTTCGGGCACTGTGCTTGGAGAAGAGCACACAACCATGGGAATGCCACTGCGTAACCCTGTGTACCGTGCAGCACCATTTTCAGATTGTCCTTCTCCAATGCACCCCTTCATTCCACTTTCACAACCAGGAACACCATTTGCCTCCTAGCTTCACCAAATCCCTTTCATGTCCTGCTAAATGCTTAGCATGCCTTTAATGTCCAAAGGACTTTTTGCATTTAGAATATCTTGTCTGACAAGCAGCTGTGGACAAGAAATGCAAAACCCCTGAGTGAATTAAGAATAAAAGGCCATTGTAAATAGATTGTAACTAACTGATACATTCAACAAAATAACATATTCCATGGTTTTTGCTCCTAAACCTTTGCAGCCTTCAAGATGTAAATTAGATTCAAAGGAACCTCAGCCCCTTTGGTCAGCTACAAAGATGGAAGCCAGGATATGTTAAATGAAAAGCAGAAAATCAAGAGACACTGTAGGATTTTTTTTAATTTTATTTTAATGATATCGCCTTTCTTGGCATATTTCTTTGAGGATGAAAGTCTAACTTTTCCAGCTGAAACAGATTTGCCATTAAGTATAAATTAGTAACTTTGATAACTACAAATGTATTACTGCTTTTGAGCAAAACATTGTTTGAAATTTCAATTTCTAGTTGGTTCCCCCACCTCCCATGACAAACAATAGGTTATATTGCAAACATGGAAAAGTTTTAAATGCTAGAGATTGTCATACAATTGAGAATGAGAAATTCTCATTTTGTACAAATGAGAAACAAAACCGTCTGTATTCAAGCCTTCATAAAAAGAAAGACTGGCAACTAATTTAAAAAAAACAACCTAATTTCTATTTTAAGTAGAGAAAAAGACCCCTTTGCTTTCTAGATAACTGGATCTCAGTCTTTCAGAAAGTTCTTTTAGATCTACATTTTCAAAGCACTGTTAGAATAGAGATTCTAAATGAATGTATTTTCACAGAAAATTCCTAGACAAAGCAGGGCATCTACTGAAACTGGCTGCAATTAAGTATTTCTCATGCGAGAGATTACAGGTACTTTTGAGAGTTCTAGGATGAGATTTTTATTTGCAAAATTGACTGAAAAAGAGTGTCACCACTTATGATTCACTTATATCAAATAGCTCAGGTGGGATTGAAAGGTCTGGGGAAGGTTTGAAACATTTTCCTTCCAAACACGAGAATGTAAATTCAAATAACAATAAATGTTTTCTCACTGTTTTTGACATGCCTCAGATTACACAAGACACCATTAGCAGGTCGCAAATAAAGTGAAAATTATACTGAAATACTGTCATATTTTTTGATATATGAGAAACTACTCTCAGCTGTAGGTTTGAATATGTGGGCAATTGATGAAACAGTTCAATACTGAAAGATAAACGACTTGGTGAACACGCACACCCACCCTTAATTACACAAAAATGGATTACAGAAACTTGATACTGAGAAGACTGCATAGACTCAAAGGAAAGGCCAACCTCCTTGCTACTGAACCCCACAAGCCCAGAGCCAGAAGAACTGGCTTCCATGCCCTCGGCTTCAGCCACCGGACACAAGGTGCAACTGGCAGTGATATTGCCATAGGTTCATATCCACCCTGACTATACAGCTATACAGCTCAATTACAGTGATTATCCTTCTCAAAGGGTGTATATGTGTTTTGATACTGAATGTCTAATTGATTTTAAGAGATCAAAAGATGCTTTTTCCAGGCCCTGAGGAGCTATCTAATGAAATCTTTAGGAAAGGTACCTCCTTGAATTTCTAGTAGCTAAGATGCTTTTTCCCTTTGAATCGCAATTTGGTCCCAGGAGATTAGCATTTAAATACATGCCTGCCCATCAGGGCTGAGACAAAGATACGCACATATTGAAAGAAAAATAAGATATCCATTTTAGCATAAATAATGGTCTGGACAAAATCCATAAACAAAAAGAAACTATATGTACCCATACTGGCTATGTGGAAATCTCTGCATACACTGCAGAAATACTAAAACTTGCACGTTTGTTTTTACTGTGTAGAAACATTTGCATTTTTACACTGATCCTCTTTCCTTTCCTCTCCTTTTCTTAATTCTGTCCTACACTCCAAAGTTTGACATATTTGCGTATACCTGTGTCAGATACACATATATTTACCAATAAACATGTCATGGGGTTTTATGGCTTTGGTTGGTAATAATATAAGGGCATTTTCAGTCTTCCATGTGACTCTCCTCCTAACATTGTGAAGTAGCTAGAAAATTTCTGTTCCTCTTTTTACAAATAGGTAACAGAAGCACGGAGGAAACAAAAGTCCGAAATTCTCTGTATCATTTAGGTCCATAACTCTCAACAAATCTGTGGCTGAGGACTATGAAATCATATCACATTCACCCTTAACGGTTGGCATCTAAAGTCCTCAAAGAAACTCTTTCAAGCTTGTTCAAGGCCACAGAGAAATCTGTTGTGAATACTTACAAAATCTAGGGACACCCCTTCTGTCTGGGCACACACACATGCACGTGTGCGTGCACGTATATTCCCGAACACAATGCAAGAGAATTTGAAGGCTGAATAAGGACTAAGACTATCTGCAAATCTGAATACTTGAATGAGTTGAATATGACTACCCTTTGCAGTAAAAGCACAATAGTTGTGCTACATATATACACAAATTCTTTCACACAGGCACATACTATAACTGTATCTTATAGTCATTGCTTACAAGCATATGGCTCCCCATATGGGCATACAGTTAATGCCCCTCCTCCAAGTTAATTCTTCAATTTAAAAGTTAAATACTTTTCAGTACATGCAATTGATGAAATTGCCACATGAAACTTGCTGAACTAAGTGCTCTGTGCAATAACAAAGAGGTGAAAGCACCTCTGTGTTTTAAACTGTAGTCTGCTGTGAAACTGAAAATCTCTGCTTTACAGAAGTTAGGTGTAATTACTAGTCACTATAGTTTCTAGAAGCCACTTCTCTTACTAGTTTTAGTCAGTGATTTGGGAACAATGTTGTCACAAAGTACTGCTGGTTGTTTACTATCATTGCTCAGCGCAGCACTCCCTTTGATATTATCTAGATTCCAACCTACAAAATTCTGAATTTTAGCACTAATCCATAATTCTATGTCACAGAAATATCAATATTTTATTTTTAAGGTTATAATGTTCTGGCTCAAGCCTGAAAAAAGACCTTTTATTTAAAAACTTCTCCATTACCATAAGGTGCAACTTCTCTTTTTCAACTATGAATAACAGGAAAACCTGGACTGACGTTAATAAAATGTGTAACAATCAAGAACTGACAAGACAGAAGCTGATCTCCTTTCAGTGGTTTCTCTTCATCTGTGTTCTGTGGGAGCAGTAATCAAATCAATAGAACTTATTTTAAAAGAACAGGCTATAAATATTCATAGAGAATAGTTTCCTTCAAGCCAAAGTGCTGTGCTGGAGAGGTGAAGGAGCATTGTAAGGAAAGTCTCTGTATGGATACAGAAGCTGTTGCAGTATTCAATAACTCACATTCAGTTGCTAAGGCAATTTCTCAAGGAACTAGGTAATAATTGTTAACAGGCTTTTAAAAGCTTAAATATCAATTCAGATATTTACTCTGCCTCCCAGTACAGGTTCTTCATTTCATTCAGCTGTCATTTTGCCCAGTGAAGAGTATCTACTTATCAGCAGTAGGACTTCTGTCCCTTTTTCAATTATTTCTTTCTTCATTGTTACTGCTTGCATTCATTTTACCTCTAACTCTTATTCTAGCAAAATCGAATCAGCTCCTAAACCCAAAAACTCCCACTTGCTTTTTTTCCTTTAAGTGAGATTGCTCCATGGGAGCAAGATGCCTGGCTAACACAGCTCACAAAAACGTAATGTACTTTAAAGTAACAAGTTAATAGTTCATATCATCATGAAACTTTTACTACCCACATATTCTTATCAAGCGTAAACACATATCAAATACGCCGGTGGCACTCGTTCTGCACCAAGTCAGGAACAATATCAACGTGTAGATAAAATACATTGCTACAAGCGATCCACAGAGAAACAAGAATTGTGAATTTTAGACAGACTGACAAAAACAATCCATGAACAATTTTTCTGACACTGCAACTTTAATGGAGATCTGAATTATTTTCTAGAATTTGGATGCTTTCTTTCAACACCTTTCCATTTTGTTCCCTATAAATAATCGGTTTGGTTTTTTGTGTAAAAATAAAGCAATTTTTGGTTCTGGGTAAGGTAAGTTCTTGCTGGCCTCTCCATCCCAATACAAAGCAATCTACATGCTTTCCAGTGGAGTTAAAAACTATCCTGCCTGTACATGTTTCTGTCTTCCCTACAAATAATAAAATGTAGCAAAAGTGTTAGCAAATTAAGGACTATGGCAGATTTACAGCAACAAATGAGACATGAACAGCTAAAACATGTCAAGTCCCCAGCACTTGCCCTTTCTCTCTAGGACTGCTATTCGCAGAGGTGAGGACATCCAGTTTCTCTTGTAAAACATGTTCTCTGCCAGCACAGGTATTCTGTAAATATATCCTGGTTTCAGCAAAGTCACAAATTTAAAACAAGAATTAAAAATCCCATAATCCTACAATCACCAGACTCAGACCTTGGATTCTGTTAAGCTGATACAACTGGCTAAAATTAATGCGGGTACCTTGACATGTTAAGTAAGCTATAATTTTCTTCGTGGCTTTAAACTTTTCTTCATGCATTCTATTTCACCTTATGAGAACTTTCACCAAATCAGTGTTCAAAAATACAAATATTTCACTTCATCCATTTTTACTGTCGGTAACTGAATTGAAACTGAATGTCACTTAACTATTCTTGTTTATAAGCTACACATACACAGCCCATATACCCAGATCTTTTGCCCTAAATCAGAGATAGACAGAGAAAATCTGGGGAATAGAGAGCAGTCCAGGGGAGACAGGAGGCAAGGGGACTGCTGGGAAAGAGAATCTCCTCCTTTGCGTATATTTAAGTACACAATTTCTTAATCTTAGTAAGATAGGTAAGAAGGAGGGTTTTTCAAGAGAACTATATATATATACACACACACGTGCACACGTTATTTTGCACATAATATCAAATAGCTGAGTATTTTATTACTAATGAAAATGCCTCTTGACCCAGTTAGTCCTAACATACACCAGCATACTAAGAAACACTATTCCTCAAAAGAGTTCAGGTTAAAAAAGAACGCACTCTACCAAGTTACTAAAAGAAAAAGCTCTGAAGATTTTTATTCATAGTATTATTTTCTTTAAAAAGAATATGAGAGAATTTTTTGTCAGTGAGGCTCACCATCAAGTATCTGAAAGTGTGAGGTCATCCTCCTATTTCTTGTTTTTCTTTTTTTTTTCCTGGAGCAATCTTTATAATTCAGACTAACATGGAAACTTAACCGAAAAAATGAATCACCATGCACAGATACTTTCTACTAACTTGACTTTCTGGCTTCTAGCTACTTACATGTTATATCCCTGATTCAGTACAGCAAATAGTATGCTTAACTTTAAAAGTGTTTAAATTTATCTCTACTCTGGTAACATTTAAATACCTGAAAGCATATACATCTGCAAACATGAACAAACATATCTACTTTGTCAAATGAAATTCTTAATAGATTTTCAATTGATTTTCAACACTGTCGTGATGTGGCAGAAATCAATCCCCGAAATCATGCTGTCACCTGCTCTTTAATTTCCCAGAATTTCACACCATATATCAAAAATCTTTTGTTATAATGCCATTATCCAAGCAATTGAAGAAAGTGCAATTACAAGATTGCAAAAATATTTAAAATTCTTTAAAGGAGCAAGAATTAATTTCTGCTGCCACAGTTTTTGATGTTTAGTGACTTAACTATGCAGGTGTGTGGGTTTTTCCTCTGCAGTATAAGTGCTTCAGCAAAAAGCAGTGGAAGATGAGCACTCTGTGGCTCACCAGTGTCCTACCAACCCTCAGTACAACTCCATGTCTTCACCCAAGCCCACTTGGTGAGCCATCACACTGGAGATTCTCACTTGACTCTTTGGCAAAGAGACCAGTCCAAAGATGGGGATCTATAGACAAGAAAAATGATAAGTTTCTCCTAAGAGTTTGTGATTCTAACCAAAAGTTCCTAATAGAGCAGTAATTAAATATAAAATTGTCTCTCTGCATGCTGTAAAGCCATTTAAAAGATTATTGTCAGGCAGTGCAAAATAAATTCCAAAGTTTGTGCTTTAAGTACACTGAAATACTTCGGGTTCACACACTTAGCTTGCTTTTGAAAGAAGCCAATGTGATTCACAGTGGACAGGAATTTCAGCAAGTAGTAAATCATGAGCAATCATTTCCTTCACACCTTACTTTTAAATACCTAGGCAATGATTTTTCTTTTACAAAGTATGAGGAATCTTTCAGAAATCTCTGATCACCTCATTTGCACATAGGAATAATTCAAACTGGGACATAATTGTTCAAGACATCTTTCAGCTAAAGGTCTTAGATTTATATAATCTTGCATTTCAGTTCACAGGGGGAAAAGAAACACTAAAATAAATACATATAAAAATTAACCACTTGTAAAGATACTTCTCAAGCATTATTTCACTTCTTCCCCTACCCTCCAAAGCTATTCATATTCCAGTTCAAGGCTAAGTTAGCGTATACTAAGCCATCTGACTCTACAAACACAACTCTGAGTCTTGCTTGGACTGTGGGATATGTATAGCCTCCTGAGATCAGGTGTGAAATACAGTCTCAGTTAGACCAAGCACACCAACTAAGAAGAGAAAATTATTTATTTATTAAGCAAAGGGAAAATCAAAAGGAAAATAACCTGAGAATTTGACATCTAAAAGCTCAGATCATCAGCTCAAACATTTAGTGCTCCTCTCCATCATGGCTGTGAGGCACAACCTGTCTCTTCCCTGGTCTTCCCAAAAGGCCTCTAGGTATTGCCCAACCTTGGATCCTTGTGGAGACTATAGGCCTGCTGTCTTATTTGAATCTAAACTACTTGAGGGCATTTCACATCCTGCAGGGTCAAGCTCTTTGGTATCTCTATCCTTTGGTTTCTGACAGCCCACATGAAAGTAAATGATGACTCTGGAAGGACACCAGAAACAAACTAAGTCCTGGGTTGCATTACCACCGTCAAACAGTAAAATGGAGTCAGAAAATGAAAGAGCATCACCTTTGGGGAATGCATATTGGTTGGTCTCTTTCAATATAAATAAAAGTTTTAGGTTTAACGATTCAGGTTTGATCTAGTTCCTACTTTGAACAAACATCTCCACCCATATGCCAGTTTTGAAACACTGAAGCATCAATTTACTTTCTTCTGTGTCTCCTTTAAGTGTCAGCACATCTTGTAAAAGCAACAGCCCCCTTTTCATCAAAAGCACAGTATCTCTTTGAACTCAAAAACAAGGAAAACCTTTTCCTGAATAAAATTATATTGTTTCTTTTCCCATAAAACATGAAAGCATGTAGAGATATGGACAGCACAGCAGTTATGCAAGCTAAGGACAGTAAATCTTAATGACTTTTAAATAGGACTATTCCCAGTATGAGAAGAGGACAATTACATTAAAGTATATGCCATGCCCTTATTAGACCTTTAAAAGAGTAAGACAGAGATAAGAAGAGTTAATATTCTTAATAGTATTTTAGCAGATAGCATATATTGATATTAATTTTTCTATTGTTATTACAGCATTCTGAAATGCAGTGGAGACTAGAACTTGTTAATTAGCCTCACTAAAGGTCACTACTACTCCACTACTACTAGAAACAAGCAAATAGTAGCTGAGATTCATCCTGAATTATAGGGAAAGTTTCATCAACGTTTTAGCTGCTGTGAATTCTATATTAGCCACTCCAGTTTGACGTTGCAAATATGAAAGGAATTTAAAATTCCCTAGGCTACATTTCAGGAAAAAGTCCTGTGTAGAGAAATAAATCTGGCACTCATTTTCTTAAAATGCATTTTGGCCTTTCACACAAAAAATAGTATTTGCCAGAAAATATTTAGAAGATTTTTATAAATATTCTTCAGCATTGTTCATAAACTGTCTTTGAAGATCTGAAGTGGTGTTAAGTTTAAGTACGTTTCTATTCCTTTGGCCTTTTAAGACACTTATGACATTTACATATATAGCTTTTGTTCACATAAATATTTACTAAATTATTGGTTTTAAGTATTTCCATCCTGAACAGGTATATCTGCTCATTTCACATATCATCCTGATGGGACAACGTGAAAATCCAGACATTAAGAGTCTGGGTTAATACAAGAGTATTACTCATCATACTTTGTCTATGCCGTGCAAAGGTTTCCATTTTATTTAGGAATATAAGATACTGAAAAATCACACAAACATAACCAAGACTGTCTACGCTGAAGGGTTTATAAGAAGCCATATGCTGCAAAATTATTATCGTCAAATTTTTTATCAAATAACAACAGCTAATTTTGCAGAAGCCTGCATAATAATCATAAACAGAGAAAAATAACAAACAAAAAAATGTACACTCTCCCCAATTTATATTACTTTCTTTATATTCAGCTCAAACAAGGAAATTAGAGTAGTTAGTTTGTGTCCGAATACATAAACAAAATACACTGTCTCCTATTTAATCTATTTGGAATTATCACGGAAAGATAACTACTCAAAACATTTTGAAACTCCAGCTGCTTTTGCTTACACGATCTCATTTTCCTCAAGCAACCAGAATGGAACCAAACTGGGACGATAACTAGAAAAACAGCGAGTGTTTTAAAAAATCCCACTCAAAGCCTAAATTAATTTGTTTACACTACAATTGTCTGATTCTACTGGACACTATTCATTCAAGAGAACACCATAATCCTCTGATTATAACAATTATTTTTGAAGCAAGTAATTAAGCTATCATAAACTAAAGCCTAATGATTTTTGTCTTGCTTTAACCAGGACTTCTTTTCTGGGACCAGAAATATTTGTAAGAACAATCTGTGTCAGTTTGGTATCTCACCACTTCATCTGTCAACACAAAAATGGGAAATAAATTGTTTGTTGCCATTTTGGTTTTCAGCATAGCTCTGACTCTTGGTAGAAAAAGAACCATCAAATGAATTCTTTGTGTTTACACATCAACAGACCACGAATAGATGAACACTAAATTATCCTGTGTCTATTCATAAGTCCAAATACTCAGTAAGATTCATTACTGTAAGTTTTTTGATTCTCTTTTGAAGTGATCATGTACAAATGTTATGATATTTATCATCCGGCATTTTAAATTTTTCCACATCAGAAAAAATATCTTCAGGCTCTCAACTGGCAACTAAGACATTAATGAAATCCTTACTGCATCCTAGGTGTTAACATAGGAGTCGAAAGAACTTATGCACCACATATTCTTTCCCCAAAACAAGACCACAAAGTTAACTGCATGTGTATCTGCCATCCAACAGACATTACCTCCAATCAAAATGATGAAACTCTGGGACCTAAGGTTTTTCCATACTATATATAGTTCCTGAAATGAATCTAAAGTAGTGCTTTAGTATTCAGAGCATAACATAAGTGTATTGCCACCATGCAAAAAAAGGGGAACATCCCATACAGCAAAAATTATAAGTGAATGAACAGCAATAACAGTTCTTCCAGACGGGACTGTTGGCAATTTAGGTTACTTGTAGCTAAATACTACAGCACTACATACGTTAAAATTATGAATAACCAGACTAGGAATATTTTTTCCAAACAATTTTATGTAAATTTAATTTACACTTAGAAATCTACAGTTCAGAAGGGTCAACATAGATAAAAAGTTTTGAACAGAAATAAATGCTTAACGAAATACCTACAGATGAAACATTCTCAAAAGAAATACTGTTCCCAAATGCATTTTTCTACTAGAAAAAAAAAGTTACATGTGCCTTCTAGAGGAAGTCACAGAAGTAGAGCTGAAAGATCCAAAGCTGTCTCTAACTGGAATAGCCATTATGAAATAAGTAGACACAGGACTTGTATGCAGCCACACTCAGGAAACGCAGAGAACATGCAAAGATTCTACATAATAGTATCCTCTTCCTTCCATGTCTTCAATTATATTTGTGCAGCATACACACAAAAAAAAATTAATTAGGTGCAACTGATGTGCCTTTCCTCCTTGTTCCTCACTTCAGACATTAGCTCGTGCTAAATCAAGGTGCTCCAGAAATACAGTAACAGTTACTTTTTTGAATGCATATTGGTGTATTTAAATGAAGAAGAAATGTCCTCCCAAAAAGATATTAAGGCTAAGCTTTGAACACTTCTGCCTTCAGGATCCACACATACATGTTAGAAATCCATGCAGACAATGAAAATAGACCAAAACATGAGTTTGCATACAAAGAGCCAGTTTCATACATCTTGAAGCGAAAAAGATGAATCAAATTTTAAAAATCAGAATCCCCGGCATGGGTACATAACAGCCCTCAAAAAAACCCCATGCATCAGACACAGAATTTGGAAGTGAAATTCAGGTTATCTACTCCAATTATATGCTTAAGTATTGAACATCATAAGATGTTGATCATGAAACACATAAATGACCTTCCTTATCTTGAGAAGATTTATGCCAATTCAAATGCAAATCAACTACAAGAGTATAACAATTTTCCACAGATATCTCTAGAAAAACAATCTATCTTTGAGAGTAAGTACATTTTCAGATGTATATTGACAAAAAAAAAAAGAAAGCTAGAACCATTTTAACTATACAGTTAACCATCTCAAAATAGGTATGCCCCTCCCAATTCTTCTCCAGGCAAAGAACATACTGTGAACTGGGAATAAGTGCATTCAATACTACAAAGAGAGTAACTGGCTCTATATACCACAATTCCTTCTCTGCACATCTTAAAAAAAAATCTACTGCATATGACTAAGTCACTCGATGCTCTTCTATCTTTAACAGCCTTCAGATGCTCACTTTCATATATCACTAGAACAGAATAAAAAAAAAGAAAAGAAGCATTATAATCTGATGTCTGCAGTGGAGAAATACAATCTGCATTTAAAAGAAGCTGGCATGCAGCTTTCAGTGCAGGCCCTCTTCAGCTGAAAACTACATCGTGTGCCTCAGCTGTGTCACACAACCTTGTACCCAAACTCCTGGTCAACACTACAGAGCCTTATAAACATCTAGTGTACAACTAGTCTTTCCTGCGGCACTGTTATCATAATTTTGATGAACTGAGAATCTAGAAACTATCACACAAACTAAACACTCAGTTGAACAATATAGGCTAGGAAATACAGGATTCCACCTAAAAATATCCTCAAAACCAGAAGTTTTCTTCAGTCAGTATATTATCTTTGCACATGGCAGCATTTAGCCAATAAAAAAACCTATTATCTTATTTGGCATTAGTATTTTGGGATGCAGGCCTGCCTGAAACAATGGTGGAAGACTAGAGGAAACTCAGTCTTCCTTCACAAGAGTGAAGGAAGTTAAAAATCAGATTTTTAAGATTGAATAAAAAAAACAATAGCACATGTTTCTCAAAGTAGCTAATGTTTCTTTTTTACTATCTCATTAATTTTAACCCCTACTACTCTGAAGCTGATTTGAGAACAAAGATCTCCTTGCAAAATTATTGCCACACATATGAAAAATTCAGATCTCAAAACTGGATATATACTCTGGTCTTTGGATGGTCATGTAATAAAATTAAGAATATAAACTATAATCCAACTTCTTCCTGTAAGAGCTCCCTGATTAACAAAATCAGCTATGTAAAGTTCCTCCATGTTGTTCATTCACAAAAGGAAAACCAGATGCACTGCCAACTTCATAGCCTCACCTCTGTGCCTGGCAAGGTCATGGAGCAGATTCTCCTGGGAACCATGCTAAGGCACCTGGAGAGCAAGGAGGTGGTGGGTGACAGCCAACATGGCTTCACCAAAGGCAGATCGTGCCTGACCAACTTGGTGGCCTTTTACGATGGGGTGACAGCATCGGTGGACAAGGGTCGACCAATGGATGTCATCTACCTGGACTTGTGCAAAGCTTTTGACACTGTCCCGCACGACATTCTTCTCTCTAAATTAGAGAGGCATGGGTTTGATGGATGGACCACTCGGTGGATAAGGAATTGGCTCAATGGCCGCACTCAGAGAGTAGTGGTCAACGGCTCAATGTCCAAGTGGAGACCGGTCACAAGTGGCGTCCCTCAGGGGTCCGTGTTGGGCCCGGCCCTCTTCAACATCTTTGTCGCGATGTGGACAGTGGCATGGAGTGCACCCTCAGCAAGTTCGCCGATGACACCAAGCTGTGTGGTGCCGTCGACATGCTGGAAGGGAGGGATGCCATCCAGAGGGACCTTGACAGGCTGGAGAGGTGGGCCCGTACCAACCTCATGAAGTTTAACCAGGCCAAATGCAAGGTCCTACATCTGGGTCGTGGCAATCCCAGGCATAAATACAGACTGGGTGGTGATTGGATCGAGAGCAGCCCTGAGGAGAAGGACTTGGGAGTACTGGTGGACGAGAAGCTCAATATGAGCCGGCAATGTGCTCTTGCGGCCCAGAAGGCCAACCGCGTCCTGGGCTGCATCAAGAGGAGCGTGGCCAGCAGGTCGAGGGAGGTGATTCTCCCCCTCTACTCTGCCCTCGTGAGACCTCACTTGGAGTACTGCGTCCAGTTCTGGAGTCCCCAACATAAGAAGGACATGGACCAGTTGGAGAGGGTCCAGAGGAGGGCCACGAAGATGATAAGAGGGCTGGAGCACCTTTCCTATGAGGACAGGCTGAAAGAGTTGGGGCTGTTCAGCCTGGAGAAGAGGAGGCTCCGGGGTGACCTTATAGCGGTCTTCCAGTACCTCAAGGGGGCCTACAGGAAAGATGGGGAGAGGCTGTTCAGGAGGGCCAGTTATGATAGGACAAGGGGTAATGGTTTTAAAATAGAGGGAGGTAGGTTCAGGTTGGATATTAGGAAAAAATTTTTTACTATGAGAGTGGTAGAACACTGGAACAGGTTGCCCAGAGAGGGTGGTGGATGCTCCATCCCTGGAGACGTTCAAGGCCAGGTTGGACAAGGCCCTGAGCACCTGATCTAGTAGGAGATATCCCTGTTCCTTGCAGGGGGTTGGACTAGATGACCTTTGAAGGTCCCTTCCAGCCCTAACCATTCTATGATTCTATGATTCTATGATTCATTCCTCTTCAGGGAAGCCACATGAGTGTGTCCTTCCAAGATAGGTATTACCACTGTGTTTCTAAGCAGGCATAAAGGACAGGCCTTGTCACTTACCATCCCCTGATTTATTGTGCACATAACTGTTTCTGATTTCAGCTACCACTACCCCTGTGTTGCTTGTTATCTTCTAACATGAAGGAGGAAACTGTACAAGTGACATGAGACGTCCCAGCTATGGAGGCTCAAAACAAGGAAGAACATGAACTGCAGAAAGGAAAAAGGCAGAAGTTTTTTTTCACCCACAGTTACTGAATTAGCTTTCCTTTATTTGCTCCCACACTCCTTTCACAACACCCCCTTCAGAGAAGGTTGACAAACTCTAGAGGCCCACAGAATTTAGCTCCATTAAAACCTCTTTGACCAGAAATGAGACCAGGATTCACAGCTCAGCCAGAGGCTCTGACCACAGTACCAATCCTCTGTAAGTTCCTAAGATAGTATTTTATGAAAGCTGGATATATTTAGGTTTTCTACCAGAGATTAGACCTGCATAAGCTAGAACCCTGCTCAGTGCTCCAAAATTCCTGAGAATTCCTTAGAGATGTTACATAAAACTGCACTATTCTCAAAGGGACTGATAATATGTATCCAAGATCAATTCTGCTATCGCTCAAACCAAAAGTCTCCCCAGTCAGTCAAGCTTACCTGTCAGTCAAGAGGTTCACAAAGAACAAAACTGCAGAGCACAAAGTGCCACAGACCTCCTCCCACCAGGCAGGGAAGTATCGGGGCCAAGAGGAGAGGACTGAAGGTGTCACCACATGAACACCACAAGCTACTAGGTCACACAGCCTTGGTGCAGCCATTTGGCTGTAAAACCATCTGTTACTCCAGCTCAGACTGGAACTGCAGACACCAGAGGTTTTAAATCAGCATCTACTTATAAACTGGTTGAGGGGATCCTTGTATCTTTGCATCCCAGAGACAAATACGTTCGATGGACATTATACAGCAATTACCAAGGTATATCAGCTATGTGTGAAGTAACACTCAAAATAACACCCAGAAGGAGATATTAGGTACAAAATTTATACACAAGAGATCTGATTTCTCACAGCTGGTCAGCCTCTCTCCTCTTTGCATTAATTAGAAAAGAAATTTTTGCCTGAACAAAAAGTTGTTAACATACACTTAATTGTCTGGAGGTGGGAACAATAAGGGACTATTAAAAGGTAAAGCCATATACCGCTTGTAGAGATGCCTATATGTATATATATACATGTTTAAAAAGATCTTGATGCAAATACATGCATTAACACATGTACATACCTTTAAACATACATTATTTGTGCAGTTAGACAAGAAGTTTATTGTAGCAGTATCAAAATCAGAATCTAATGTGTAAACAGAAAAGACTATAATATTTCTTTGAATCAATGCCATTCAAGTATTTCATTACCAAGTAACCTAGAGGTAGGTTCAACAAAACTACCTTTACACTGGACCCTGGTGGTATTCCCCAGATCAGAGGAAACATTTTAATAGTATTTTTTCCAGTGTATTCAAATTAATTTGTCTTAATGTTACCAAAGAGTACCTCACAGGAAACACAAAGCATCATGACTACAGAAAGACTTCAGAAGCACATCCCCCTCTACCTCAAATCTAAAACAGAAGAGTGGAAAATTCTGGGGTTGGACATCACTGAACTCACAAACACTAAATCCAGCTGTAACACCAGGCACATCTTGCCTTCTCCTAGCCTCAAAATCACCCCTTTTCCATGAGAGTTCTCCAAGGTCCTGACCCACAAAGAACCTCCTCAACTCAGGCATATGCACAGGTGTTTGTAGATTTAGGACCAAGTATTTTAACTACACCACATCACATACGCATTATTTTTAAACAGTCATGGTTGGATATGATTTCATCTGACTCACATATAGATTTACTAGCTGTATGCATCAATATGATGTCAAATCTGCTTTTCTCTCTGGAATCTTCAGATTTTAATTTCCCTAGAAATGTCTTTGTGATTTAGTATTTATCTATAGTGTTAATGGCAGTGCCATATACAATATATTATGGGACAGATTTGTTAGCAGGAGCTCACAACTGGACTAGCCCAAAAACTAAGCTTTTAAAATGCTTTGTGATAAAAAGAAGCAGCTCCAATGGGGCCACTTGCTGTCTCAAAGCCTCCTCCTCACTCAGATGCAGGCTGCAGCCTTCCCTGGTGAGTGTTCTGTTAGTTCTGCAGTTGTTTTTCCAGGTGAGTTCAGACGAGGACAGACGGAAAGGAGACAAGAAGGTGGGTGTAGATGAACCTGAGGTGAAAAGGATGTTAGAAAGAGATGAGGAGCAAAAGTGACAGTGCTAGAGAAAGCAGCCAGCACAGCATGAAGAACATTGGCTTGGGCTTCCAGACTACTCAGAGGAACATCCCAGCTTTGATGCTTATGGTACATGTCTCCTCTTTACAATTTCTCCAAAGTCAGAGGAGGCATAACATCCCCAGAGCCAGAACACACTTTTCACTATTCTGTGTCCAGTGGTCCCTCATCAGTAAAGCATTCATCATCCTAGCTGCTTTTTCAGCTTCTCCTGCTACATTTTTGGTGTTAGTTAATAAGCAGATCTCTGTGGGAGTATTTTCAGAGGACTGCAGTTGAAGCTTCCATCCTCTCTCTGCGTGACTACTTAGTAACATGCTGTTCTAACAAGCATCTGGCAATGTTTCACGTCTTCCAACAGCTTTCAATACTTCATTGCTCTATCCCATGATTAGAGATAGGTGTTTTAAGTAGATTACAAAAATTTATCTTTTGAAAAATCCTGAACTTTCTGGATGAGGATGAGAACGAAGTAGTTTTAATCTTTACATCCAGCACATGAACCTTCTTGCAATTGCAGGAGTGCATTGCCAGCCAGTGCAAGCTGCCATGACATATTTATTGCCCTCCTGAAACATACCACAGCATCTATCCTCAGCAAAGGCATCCTGCTCACTGTTGCATGCATCCTGGCTGGCAGGGAACTCACACATGCCCAAGACTGGCAGGGTACTTTCATGATGGATAACATAAAATATTCATATATATGCACATGCATTCACACGGGTCAAACACAGGGTTCACAAAGCACCATGGTGTAAAGCTACCCACTCAAACATGCTGAGTTGGTTTCTCTCAAAGTCAAATACAAAACTTCTTGATGCTAATGAGAGCTGAATAGGGTTCCATCCTATCATCAATCTCTGTTTATTGCTAGTTCTAGAGAAAGTGCTCATGTTTCTTTCTTTGATTCCCACCTCTATTGCCCTATCATGACTGCAGAGCACAGGACAAACCTTGTTCAGCCAGCCAGCACCTGGAGAAGAGATGTCTCTGGTGTGGATGCCAATGTATTACAAATTATTTTTCTTGATTGACAAATAATTTTGACTGCTTTATTATGTTTTATGAAGCATATCTCTAAATTCATTTATTCTAATTCTGATTTCTTATTTTCAGCATATTATTGAAAGAACAATTACTTCTAATTTTTCCCTATAAGTTACTACTCACAGAGAAATATTAGACAACCTCTAAGGTTGAAGTGCTCTAACTATCAAACATAAAATATTGTGGGGGGAAAAAAAAATTATTATCACAGGCGGGTCTTTACACTCCCACTGTCAGTGCTGTATTTGATACTTGTATGACGATCCAGCAGGATATCATTATGGAAATCTGATTTTAAAAATTAAGTGAGAACAATAAGATTTTTAAATGTTTCACTGTGAGAGTGGAGACATGAGTCTCTCAATATTTGCAAGATGGTACAAACGTTTCACAGAGAGGCCTAATAATAGTTCTTTTATAATCAGGATGGTAGAAGAACATAAGTGGGATAAAATGATAGAAAAGTGAAATGTCTTTGAGTAGAGTATCCGATACAATTAGAAAAGCAACAGTATTTTGGATAAACGAGACCTTCCTGAGCTATGCCCAAAAAGCTCATCTGTTCTTCCAGCTGTTTTGAGTGACTCTAGTAAAAAATAGTGCCTTTCCCTACAAATCATACCTCTTCTTACAAAGAAGTAATCACCCATTATTGAATTCTAGTCATGTTATAGTCATTTTTCTCCATCATAAAATGCTGTAGTTTTATCATATATAGTGAGACTTGCTCATAAAAGAAGAAATACCTACAAAACACATTCTTCCAAAGTCTTAATAGATCACCAGGAAATAGTGATCATATCCTACTACAGTCTACTCCTTCATACAACCATTTCCAGGTTTATGAACTGCCTTCACTAGACTCATCTGAGAATTATTTTTATTTTAAAGATAATTTAAATTAATTTAAATGAATCTTCAAAATTTCCAATTTCTTTCCTGTCTATCTCTCTTTCCCTAGTGTTGTTACTGATCACCAAGGGTATTTTTTAACTCTGAAAGTCTCTCTAGTCTACAGGATCAAATATTTGCCATACTACATTATCATGCAGGTTCATCAAGCTCACTACACTGCGGGCAATTGCCAGGGCTGGTTGCTTCAAGTGATGGCAGAACATGACATAACGTAACATATCTCTCCTATTGTGCTTGAAGGAATTATGCTACTGCCTGCTCTTAGGCATTGTTATTCAATGAAATGAAAAGCTGAACTTGAGATATCAAATGACAATTTCTGTTATACACTCTAATACATCAAGCTCCAAGACTAGGTATCTGCTACCTGTAGTTCCTGCAACTCCACCCTTTAAAATGAGGCATGACCCCTGCTTTCTGCAACACACTCACATTCCTTCATACCAAAAAAAGCTACTGCACAAAGTCCTAGACATATTGATACCTATACTTGGACATGCAATTCAGGTTTCTCACCCCACCAGTGAAACACTCCATGCAAACATTTGTTGCTTCTACAAATAAGTCAATAAAAATAAAAAGAAGGAAGTGTTGGTATCTTACCCTGTAAACTAATGCAAAGTCACTGGTTTGGTAGAAAGATACTTTTTTTTTTTTCCCCTTTTACACCAGACCTACCAAAGCATTCTGTTGATAATACTGCAGCTTCAGAGGCACCTAGAATGTATACATTTAACAAGATATCTAGCATGAAATCTTTAATTCTTCCATTTCAGTATCTTCACTCTCATCTCACGCTATTCGAGATTAATATTCTACTAGTAGCAATTGCTCAATTATAAACGTGTGTGCATTTCTGATGCCACTGACTCATTTTTTTCTCTAATTATTGCTGCAGATCACACTGGTTACCCTCCTTTTACCCAATCATAAGAAAAGCATAGCTTGAAGATCGCAAGATAAAAACAGAGAGAAAAAAATGTACAAGATAATGACTTGTCCAAGTCTTCACTGACCTATCATGGACAAAAGGGACTATCTGGTTGAACAATCAAATCCACATTTCATATTTGTCTGTAGATAGGAAAATTCTGAACAATTTAACAGCAATGACTAATTAGTAGTCAAAAGTTCAGACAAGAGCATGCGATGCTTGCAAGTACAGATTTAAAAACTATTTATTAGGATGAAAATATATCAATAGGAATCTGTCATAAGTCATATAGATTTATAGATGCTCTTCATACAGATGATCTGCAAACCATCTCAAGCAAATAAGGTAGTTCAGGCAAATGCAAAACCAAAATTTTTATGTAGCCTAAGAAAATACCACTTCAGGGCTCAGCTAAAGCTCAATAATCCCATAATGAGGCACACAAAAATAAAAAATTTCTCAGTCTTGATGATCTATAATGGAGTAGCACATCAGATAATGGATTCTTGTTCTGGTAAGCACATTTTCTCTGGCCAGTTTTAAACCAGACAGTACAGACACATGGTCAGAGAAGTTCTTTTTATCTCAGGCTGTTGAATTACACTTTCCAATTACACTGTTCAAAATGTGGAGCAAGGTTTACAGCTCCTAATATATCTCCTTTCATATCCACCATCCTTTCTTATAGCAGAGAAAGAATAGAGCTAGCCAGAGAATAGAAAGTTTCTTTGCTTTCACCAGGAGCACTGCCATAGCTGTTGGTGCCCTAACACTTCCCAACTCTAGCAAGTGTTTATTCTCCTGCATCCATTTCTCCAAGCAGCAATCGTGGTTGTTTATCAAAAGCCTGAATGCTGGGGTTTTCTGCAAATAATGTTTTCTTCTGATCAGAATTAAGTTTATCAATCTGTGGTGCCATAAAAGCATGAATTGGTATCTCTAGGTCAGTTTGAAGAGGAGAAAAGGTTTAACCCAGCAACAATCCAGGCAAATTTCTAAAAGCATTTGGTGACATCAAATGTGTTTCAGCATATTTATGTCAAAATCTAAGACTACATTCAGACTGCCGACATGACTTTAGAGTGAGTGCCAACAATATAATCAAAGATATTTTTAAGCCATTAAAATTACCAAAGTTATTTCCTATAGTAGTTACCTACTTAAAAGCTAAACTTAGATGCTCTAATAGCCTCTGACATTACTTAATCTTATTTAACTAAAAGATCATAGAGTAAGATTAAAAGATCCACCACTACACCGAAAAAAGTTTCAGTCTTTTTAAGTTTGTTGTGGGTTTTAAGCAGTATCCAAAAATCTCATACAATTAGATGATGTAAATTAAAAGCAGTACATATACTTAATTACAGAGAACTTTGATGCAGAGATTTTTCTTGATTGAAGAGCTAGAAAATAAAAATTTGCAATTTTAACTGTATATTGTAACATATCTCTCTAACATGTCATCAGTTAAACTGATCAATACAGACACTTGGGATACTTGATCAAATTCTTACCATTATGAACCAAAATACTTGCTTCAAAGAGTTTCTGATCTAAATAAACAAGACAGACAAAACAACACAACAGCTGAGAGATTTTAACAGTGGATGGCAAGCACCATGCTGTTCCACAATCATTTGTTTGCTGTGATGTATCACACTGCAAAAAGCCTCAAAGACCTGTGAACTGAGGTGACCATCCATCCATGTTTTCCCTGATAACTGTTTGGTATCTCACTACCCAAAGAAAGCAGGTAAACTGAGTAAGTCATTACTAATATAGATCCAATGATGTAATTTCAGAATGAAAGTCTGCAAGAATTACAGATGAAAAATAATCCTCACTATGGCTAATCCTGGGGTTGAAGAGGAAAAAAGACAACTAAACATTCTGAACTTGGAAAAAGAAACAACTATAGACAAGAGGAGGGAATTTCCTTCCTATGTGGTCTCTTTGGATGGTGAAAGTTTTCAAAGGTTAACAATACACTAAAATGCAATAAAACTAATCTGATCCTTCAAGTATTTATCTTTACCAAAAAAAAACTTTCCTAAGCTAAATAAGTTGTACAACTAACTTCAGTGACAAGAAAGATTTACTTGCTAGCCTCACAAGTATCACGCATTATCAAACCACTCTTAAGAAATATTTAATTCAGATTACATGTCTGGAGAAACAAAGTTATATGAAAAATCTATACATTAAAAGTGATGACAGCAAGGAAGCAATTATTCAGAAGCTACAGTTGGAACCTGGCTATCTGAAACAAAGAGGATCCAAGAGTGATGTACCTGATTCTCCCATTTGGTTACAATTTCAGGCATCCTCATGACATTTTGGCAGATAAGAAACACCTCCTACATTTTCAAATAATGTCATCCTTAACCATATATAATCTTAATACTGGATACCAGAACTTAAACCTATGTTTTATAGAAAAATTAACAAGTTCTGTGGAATCAAAAAAAAAAAAGAAAATCAGTTACATTCAAAGCATTAAAAAAGCTCACCTTTGCCTTGATGGATTTTGTAAAGTATTTGAATTTTCAAGACTGGAATTCTTTTTCCTACTCAGACTGCTTGATACTTTCCACCTATTCATCTAAATATTAAATTAATACTTTGATACCCATAGTATCTGAGCATATTGAATTACTGATTTCAGATAGACAACTGGGTTTGAGTAAGGATCCCTGCAGGTAAGGGAGACTGACCTGGCCATGATTACTATCAAATTCCTGTCCAACAAGTGAGGCTTGAATTTACACAGTTTGCATCGTTGCTATGAAACATCCACAGTAAAGATGTCCAAATGAAGTAATGTCTTTGCTTTAATTATACTTGGCTTTCTCTAGGCTCTGGTTACTGGTCCAGCAAAACACATCAGAATCCCACACAAGTGCCGAAAGAGAGAAAGCACACCTCTAATAAAGCCACAACAGTAAAACCATCTGCAAATTTGTCCCCACAGAACCAAAAAGCCAAAAACTTAGACCCTAATCCCTTATTAGCATCAAAGAGTATTTCTAACTGCTTCTCTTGAGAATAAAAAAAAATCAGAGACTGTCTTAGCTAGAATAGGATGACTTTCAGAAAGTAAATTATCTAGAAGGAAAAAGGTGTTATTATTCCTGATCCTGCTGTGCAAGTCCGACACCTTGAGAAAGCAACTCCTCAGATGTTTCACAGGCTTACATCCCATTTTTTCCACACCTGGAAAAGCATCTAACTATTCATTGGTGAAATAAAGCATGAGCAGGAAAGGCTAGATAACGCATATGTAGGGCTTTTCTGCACTGTCATTAAAGATTTGCATCCGGTGAGTGTTTTGTTACCACCTATCTTACTATTAACTTGCAAGTAACAGGTGTCTTTTGTAAATGTCTGCTCCTCCCAAATGAAAAACTGAAGTAATCAGAATATGTTTCGTACTCAACGATTACATTTGCATTATCAGTACAAATCAGTTTATCACTTTTTATCCTCTTCATCTTAAGCACTGCATATGAAGACTATATGCATGTTACTGTAGAAATAAACTTGTACTCCTAACAAATATTGATTTCTAACCCACACCAAGATGTGAACTAGAACTTTGCTTGCAGTAATGCCAACTGACACAGATCTTGCAAAAAAGGATAACACCAGAGGGTGAGATTTTCCAAAGCACCAGAGGATTCAATACAGCAAAAGACTCATTGAAAAAAGTTAATGGATTTTGTTAATTTCCCCTTTGCCTGTATTTCTACCCAGATTCCCTTTTGGTTTTTCAGGATTTTTAATGGAAACAAGCTGCTGGCAATAATAAGAAATCTATAAAATAGAGAGCTCTCAGTGTACTAAAAAAAACCCCAAAAAACAAAAAACAAAAATTTTATGAAATGCTAATGGATATTCTCATGCACTGTAGTGATATTTTAATGCTATTTTACTCCGTAATGCTGGTGGCACAAGACAGATTTTATACCACTGGCAGTTCACTTTTTCAGGAAATCTATAAGCCTTTCAAGGCTATCAGTATAAATTCCTTTCCATATTCTTTAAATAAATTTTTTTTAAAAAGTAGTTATCTTTCAAATATCATTGAAATAGAATCCGTAAGTTTAACTCCAGCTGTCAGGGATGGTACAGCCCAGTTTACATACAACCATTTGAGAGAACAGGGGCTAAGAATCTATTTTGGCCAATTGAGCCTTTTCTTCAGCAGATCCTAGATCTTCGATTCAGTACACCACTGGAATACTCAGGCCCAGCTATTCCCCTTAAGCACTAGCCCCTGCCCTGCTCCAACTAGCTAGAATGCCAAGAGGCATTCCAGGGACTTGTGAGCAGATGTACAGTTAACATGTACATTCAGCAAAGCCTCAATACAACACAAGCAATCTTCTTCAGATCTTAGTTTCCAAGAAGAAAACCACCTCATTCTACATTCAGGTCAATGCAATAGGCAGAGCAGGACCTACATTAGACAGATTCTCACCTCGTATAAAGCAATATGCTACATGGCCGGATTTGTCAAACTGCTCAACAAGAGAACCTCAAGTCTTCAGAACCCAGAACTTGTGCTAAGTGCACCTACAAAGCAGCTTACTTTCTAAAGCAATCAGTAGGCAAGAACTCCAGTGGAAAGAGTCAGCTTCACTTTCAAAGGAGGTTACAGCCCAACACGCTAATCTCATATTGTTATGCTCAAAAAAAAAATTAAAATCTGGCATTGATTATAGCTGCCATTCCCTTTTTAAAAGCTGGTCCCCTTTAGCAGCTCAACTAAACAGTAAGTGCAAAGAGCTGTGAATAAAGCAGCACATAATGGTAAACAGCTTAACATGGTCAAAGGAGAACTCAACCAACAGATCATCCTGATGGGATATACACACCACATACAGGTGCTTTCAGTTTGACCTCTAAACCCTACACACTCAGTGACTCCATTTTTGTTACATCTTGTTTAGTAGAAACAAAGCACAAAACGTTCATTTTTTCCTGTATTTTCAAAAATCCTGTGCCTCTGTTTGCTCATAGGATTTGAGGTTCTCATGGTTGGTTGCATCGCTCCTGATGCAATTAAGAAATAAACAAAAAGGGAAGCAGGAAATAATTTCATTGATCCTAGCATTCTGCAAACAACGTAACCATTTCAGCAATTCTTCCTGGTAGCCTTTCCTTTATTGATAAAAACAAGCTTTTGTAACCTGGAAATTAATATGGACATGATCAGGAGGCTCAGAAACCCTATACAGACCAGCCAGTGATAAGAAATCTGGATAAAGAAAACAATCAAGTTCCATTAGCACGCTAGCATTAACATAGTAAGCTGTGAAAATTTCAGTGCTCATTTGCAGTGTAAATTTGGGACTGCGTCATGACTGAAGCATTGAAATTTTCACTCCACAGCAAGACCTCAGCAGAACTGCACTAAGCGTATTCTGCTATTTACAGAAAATTACAGAAGATACAAAAGAGCGATGGAAAGCTGCATAACTGGAAAATTGTTTTAACACAACTTGTTGCTGGGTTTGAGGAAAAAAAGATTAAAACGTCAGAATGTACAAGCACATCAAACTGCAAAATAGTACGTCTTCCTCCTTGCTTTGCAAGATCCAAAATAATAGACACCACACCAAAATAAAACCATCAGTGCTCCCTACCAGGAAGCTTATCAATGACATTAAAAAGGCTTTTTTGACAAAATCAGTTTTTAATGAAATCACATAAATGTTGAAAAACATTCCAGGTGGTCAGAAAAATATTCCAGATATAAAACTGTTGGAAACTCAGTGTAACAAGAAAAGTAAGGAGTTGGCAGTGCTCTGAATCAGGATTAAAAGACCAAAAACATGAAAAAAAAAAGGATTAGTGCAAAATAGATATGGAAAGTGATATGAAATGTCATTGATGCCACCACCTTCCCTAAAGGGACAGCATCCTCTTATACCCTCTATTGCCAAGTTTCTTGTCCAGAATTCACAACGTTCCAGGTCACAAAAACTCCCTTCTTCATTCACACTACTAAGAGGCTACATCACTCTAAGCTTTTCTAATATAGCTAATAATTTAAAGTAACACTATCACCAGAAGTATCAGATCCTTTCTGTTATGAATATGGCCCACAGAACATGCAAGTGCTTGCTTTACCATATACCTGCATGTCAGATATCTGTGTTTCAGCATGGGGCTGATGATAGAAAAACTAGCACTTCTCTGCGTCATTAAAGCTGTTTATCATCCCATAAACTTGCAGTTCTTCAATTTCAGAGCCACCCTTAGCATTGTTGAGTATTCTAGCATATGCAGGAATAAAGTGGTCCTCTCCTTCTCCTAGTTTCAGTCATTTTTGTCAGTGAGGCTCAATTTCTTTTCTCTGATTTTCTTAATTTAATTCAATTTTTCTGATATACAAGCCCTCAATGTCTCTAACTGAGCTCCTCATCTAATATTATTTCCTTTCAGCTCTTCACCATGGTCCTTCCTCCACCACTGTTCCCGGTTCCCTAGCTCCCAGCAGTCTTATCCTAATTATTACTTCTGAACCTTGTGCAGTCCAAGTGTTATCTCCTCAGCATTCAAGTCAGGTAAGACCTCTTTCTCACTGCCTGAACAAATGCAGCAGAAAATTGAGGGCATAGTGGTAATACACTCTATACTCACTGTTCCTGGGAGGAATAATTACAGAGGAAATCTTGTTTAGTTGCTACTGTCCTGGGAGAGAGTATGCTCAGTTCGGATGAAATATTTGGAGAATTTCGTTGCCAATCCTAACAGGTCTCTCCAGAGCATAAGTGAATCACTATTTGTCAACAGCCCATAACTGGGTCAAAGTCAGACACTTTTTCACAGGAGCAACAAAAGAAATGAAGGAGACAAATCAGAATGGAACAAATAGAAACTAAAAAGCTATTTCAGCATTAACATCTTCTATTAAGAACAACAGCATGGAGATGGGAAGGTAAGCACACAGTAACCTAGGGGAAAGATTGAATTCTGAAGATCTCAGGGGAATTTTTTTTAAGCAAAATAGTTCTTTCTGTTGAAATTTTATCGGATGAGATACACATATTTAATACATTTTGAGAGTCGATATGAAACCACGGCAAGGCAGCAGGAGTTTTCAGTGGAGTCCTCTGCAGAGTGAGAGACAGAAGGAACATTTCCACCTCTTTCCCCAGCGACCTCTTTAGCATGTCTCTCACTGCCACATTTTCACAGACCATAAATCTTAACCATTTTTTTTCTACATTGCTCAGCTGATCTTATCGACTGGTTATACTTGGCTTTCCCACACATACCCCTGCTAGAAGTTATATGAAATCTGGACATGAGCATCCAGGCTACTAGCAGAAGATAAAATCCATGACCTTGCCTTAATGAAACTCTACCTGTTGCTTTAGAAAGGGAACCAAAGACGACTATTTCAAGTTGAGGAGCCTTGAAAGAAACAGGTCCTCAGAAGCCATATACTCCAATGTTCATCCTGTAGTCAAGTCATAGTCCCAAATGCAGATTTGAATACTGATATGAGGGAGAAATCATGTATCAGAATATTTTGCAGGCAAATGTATTTTATAATTTTTATTTTTAGGAGTTTTTCACCACCCCCTCCTCAATCACTTCAGCATTTGCACTTCACTCTCTTTTGATTGCTTCTTCTCTCTTCCATTTCAAATATATAAACAGAAATCCCAGCATTTATAAGCAAATTGGAGTAATCTTTTCAAACAAATTTTTATGCTCATCTTCGATAGTTCTGAGAAAAGAAAAGAAAAAGAAAGAAAAAAAGAAAAGAAAAGAAGAAAAGAAAGAAAAAAGAAAAAAGAAAAAAGAAAAAAAAGAAAAGAGAAAGAAAAGAAAAGAAAGAAAAGAAGAAAAAGAAAAGAAAGAAAAAAAAAGAAAAAAAGAAAAGAAAACCATTCTAAAATAACTATGTGATGCCTCTTACTTTTCTGAACTAAGGAAACAAATTTTTCAACATGATTTGCAATTTTTTATCTTTACAGTTATCTGACATAATAGGTAATGCATTTGATTAGCAACAACATTTGTCACATCAAACATATTTTGTATATTTTAGTTATCACACATTGTTCTGTTACTTCATATTTTAAAATGCAGTGAAATGGTGCCAGAAGGGATAGATTTAGCAGCAGGATTTATTATTGTTTCAATCAACAAGCAATGTAATAAGACTTTTTAAAATACCCTGCCTTCACAAGAAAAGCTTGTGTCCAGGCAGCGGGAAAACGGCAGAAAGAAGTATTCCTTACAGTGAAATTGCGTTTGAAGCTACATAACTAATTGCAACTCTAAAAGTGACAAATCACGTTCAGCTTTCAAGTAAAAAATACTTTTTTCAGAAACTTCGCTGCTTGCTATTCACAACTGCTCCCTAAAACATAATATTTACAATTTGCTTTTCTTATTTAAAAAAAAATCACATTGCTTTGCACTCTTTAATAACAGTTGCTAGGCTTTTGGACCCCAAAACCACAACTGTATTACCGTAGCTAGATGCGTGGAGCTAAGTTAAAGACTTTAGTCATAAGTGAACTTCTCAAGAGGTTCAGTTTGCAGTGCATATGAGAAGTTTGGGTTCAAAAGTCAAGGGCTGGTGAAAAAAAAAAGCAGTGGAAAAGGACAAAAAGAAATTATTTTTTCTTCCTTTTTTGATATGTAGACAGTTATTAGCAACTATTGGATTTGGACATCAATATGGCTGCAAAGGTATTAATGGAGCTCTGTGAGCTCACCCCCATGTAGACATGGCTCTGCTCGAAAAGATGCTCAAACCACAGCTACCAGTGAGGTTGCTGGTACTCCCAACATGATCACAACTGCTACTCAAGATACTCCATCTTCCAGGCGTTTGAATAGTGCCCTTTCCACTATATGTCTACTTGTAGTGCTTGAAAAAGTCATTATAGACTGACCGGAATAACAGCAGAAATCATAGAATCATAGAATCACAGAATGGTTAGAGTTGGAAGGGACTTCAAAGATCATCTAGTTCCAACCCCCTGCCATGGGCAGGGAAACCCTCCACTACACCAGGTTGCCCAAAGCCTCGTCCAACCTGGCCTTGAACACTGCCAGGGATGGGGCATCTACAACTTCTCTGGGCAACCTGTTCCAGTGCCTCACCACCCTCTGAGTGAAAAATTTCTTCCTCAGATCTAATCTAAATCTGCCCTCTTTCAGTTTAAAGCCATTGTCCCTTGTCCCATCACTACATGCCCTTGTAAAAGTGCCTCTCGAGCTTTCCTGTAGGCCCCCTTTAAGTACTGGAAAGCTGCAATAAGATCACCCCGGAGCCTTCTCTTCTCCAGGCTGAACAGCCCCAACTCTCTCAGCCTGTCCTCACAGCAGAGGTGCTCCAGCCTTCGGATCATCTTCATGGCCCTCCTCTGGACCTGCTCCAGCAGCTCCATGTCCTTCTTGTGTTGGGGACTCCAGAGCTGAACACAATATTCCAGGTGGGGTCTCATGAGAGCAGAGTAGAGGGGCAGAATCACTTCCCTCGACCTGCTGGCCACACCTCTTTTGATGCAGCCCAGGATACGGTTGGCTTTCTGGGCTGCCAGCGCACATTGCCGGCTCATGTTGAGCTTCTCATCGACCAGCACTCCCAAGTCCTTTTCCTCAGGGCTGTTCTCAATCCATTCACCGCCCAGCCTGTACTTGTGCTTGGGATTGCCCCAACCCACGTGCAGGACCTTGCACTTGGCCTTGTTGAACTTCATGAGGTTCTCACAGGCCCATCTCTCCAGTCTGTCAAGGTCCCTCTGGATGGCATCCCTTCCCTCCAGCGTGTCCACAACACCACACAGCTTGGTGTCATCTGCAAACTTGCTGAGGGTGCACTCAATCCCACTGTCTATGTCACCAACAAAGATGTTAAATAGCACTGGCCCCAGTACTGACCCCTGAGGAACACCACTCGTCACTGGCCTCCACGTGGATATTGAACCGTTGACCACAACTCTTTAAGTGCGACCATCCAGCCAATTCCTTATCCACCGAGTGGTCCATCTATCAAAACCATGTCTTTACAATTTAGAGACAAGGATGTCGTGTAAAATAATACATCTATTTCAGATGAAGATCCATAGGAGTCTGGTAGAGGTTTTCATGATGCAGTTTCTGATATTATAGTTGACACTACATTTTTTTATGTGCTGAGACAGCAGTCATTTGGGAAAATAACTGCTAAATTCAAGGCCGTGGCATATCTATTTTGTGGTTTAATTTTTTTAGACATAGGTCTCAAGCTTGCAGTAAGAGAGGTCTCCTTTTCTACCCTGCTGCCTATATAAAACTTTCTCTTGCCCTAAAATATAAGAAGTTGTTTGGGGGAAGCGGGGTGTGCATAGGTTGTGTCTGTATGCTCATTTCTGAGTTAAGCTACTTATTGAAGGGAAATATCTAAAGGAAGAAAAACCACATGCAGTGCCAACAATGAGGTCTCAGAATAAAAAGAGGTGACATAAAGATTATTTTCCCCTCGTCCTCAGCACTATCTCCAGCTTTATGATTGAGTTACCATTTTTCTTGCTTTTCTTCTCAAGTCTTTTTTTCCTTTTCTTTGGACATGTGATCTTAGAACAGGACTGACAGGATAATGACATTTTCAGATAGAAAAATAGAGTATCTTTTGTGCTTTGCAGCATGCACAATATCTCAGGGAACAATGCAATAATTTTTCGTAGACAATTTTTGAATTCCCATTTCCCCGTTACCCTTTTCCTTCTTAGGGACTGTCCAAAACTGCTCCATACGCACAGAGTAATCATGCAGTTTTACATTTCTTTGTTGAGATGTGGCATACTTGTTCTAGAAACATATCCACCTAACTAAGCAAGCAAAACCTATAAGCAGTGAGGTCCTTTCCTGAAACAAGTTTTATGCTGTTGCACAGTAGTAAATGCAAAGCTAAAACCAACCCACTCAGACATGGGAAAAAAAAAACTACAAAGGATCTTTTCTAAATAAGTCTTAGGAAATTTTTTGACCCTGACATCTCAATTAAATCCACTTCATAGGAAAGATCTAGTAGCAGTATGACAGATCATGTTCTATTAAAACTGAATTTATTAATTCTATAATATGCACTGTAATATTTATTAGATAATATGAAGGATTTTAAGAGAATCAAAGAACCTGTTAAATAAACATCAAGCCATGCTTTGTCTGCTTTTACCTCCACTTTTGTTAGCTGGCTTTGAAGCTCAATAGATTTACATGTCCCCATCACAGAGCCTTTCAGCAGCCTACAGGAGACCCAGAAGAGTAAGAAACTACAGATGGTTCTGGACTGCTGCCAGTAGCCATCAAAATACACAGTCCATATTTTTCACTGAAACGTCCATCACTACTGTGATACAATAATAACAGTAACTGTAAAACAATAACTTATTGCTTAGGGAAATGCTGAAGCCTTTATTTATTACCCTCTCTCCCCAGGAACCAAATACTTGTAGGATGCAAGTGCTACTGTCATTAAAGAAAGGTTTGGGAAACACTGTCCATAAGTAAACTCTTGGTTCCGTTTGAATTTCTTGGATTTTGAGATATCACCAGGAGGAATATGGGCTAAATGATAAGGTAAAATTACAGTAATAAGAGGTCTGGAAAGCTAGAGAATCTGCTGCAACACTGGAAAGCTATAATTTTCTCTAAAAGGTTGTAAACCTGTTTTCTTCCATTAAAGTACTTCTTAAGGTATATATCTAAAAGACATAATATTTACAAATTTTATTCACGTGTATAAAATCATTTTTACAAATTATTTATGTCAAGCTGTTTTATGAATTTAGAAGGTCCTGTCTTTGTCCATAGAGAATATCTGTAGTGTTTAGATGAAACTATGGCAACTCTGGGGATGCTTATAAACCGTATTTTTAGTCTGCTGAGAAATTAAATACCAAGTTACATGATAACCATATACCCCCTAATTCGAAGGAATGTCTTCATTTTCAAGAGGTTACTCATATATGAAAAGATACTGCTCTAAACACAAAATGGCACATGAAAATATAAAGGACAAGAGAAAGCACACCCAACTTTTACACTTTTCAATGTTTTCCCAGGAAAGTCACAATTCCAAGGGCTTTTCATGACAGCTCCATCTGCTGTCACACTGCAAGCCCTGTGAACCATCAAGAAGACGGTTCATAGCAGTAAGACAAGGCCAACCACACTTCGGCTTTCATGCTGTCCTCAGATGCTAAGACACAAAGCTCAAAACTGCAATTGACTGGGAGCTTCCCACCAGAAAGGGTCTCTAATGAAAAACACAGTCACTCCAAAGTCAAAATATTTTACAGAAGGTTTTTTTTTCCCTAGATATTCTCAGTTTTCTATCACAAAACCTGAAATAAATATTTACAGTTGCCTAGTCTGACCTGATTCTCACAACAACTCTGGTTTGCAGAAATGACCTGAAATATTAATTTTCAAATGTATTTCCTATTGAGTTATCTTGCCTCTTGGGGATAGAGGATCTGTGGCCTGGATGCCTTTGCAGATCCTTCTCTCCTCTAAGCAGGACTCACACATGTTTCGGTTGAATCAGGTCAACAAATTAAATCAGGAAACATTTTTATTTAGAAAAGCCTTAGTTTTACTTAGAAACTAAGAAATAGTGAAACAAAATGTTCCACTGCTTTAAAATAGCTTTTGAATCATTTAATTTCTTGAACACTTTTCATACGTTAACTTTTATCTTCCTCGGAACTGAAACAAATATTAAGCACTTACTACAGGACCATGGATACTTATTTATGACATAAAGTTTCATGCTGTCAAAACAGAGTAATATAAGACTGATCATAAAACTATCCTTCCAATGTTCTTGCTTTTCTTGGTTATAATCTCGTAAAATTCCATTTTTCAGTACTTGTTCTTTCTTACCTTTTGCACCTACTACTATAAAATCATTACATTTGGTACTAACCTCAGAGAGTAAAAGTTTCACTCTGTTTTCACTAAACCTGTGTTTCAGTTATTGTAGATGTGAAAAAATATTACATACAAACATAATATTTATACATATATAGATATGTATATACTGAAGCACACAAAAAATATAGCACTCATGCACTTCTACAAAAGAACAAAGGTACATACAACACTTGAAAAGAAGAACCGCTTCCATCACAATATGCATATAAATATTACGTAGACATCATTATTGTAACAGTGCTACAATTCCTTATACATTGCTTTCATAGGGTAGGTCTTAAATTTTTCTCATTTGATTTCTTCTTCAAATTTCCAGGCACCTTTGTGGATGCCTGTTCTATGATGTGTGAGCTACTCTACATCTTTGAACTGTCTACCATGTGCACTATATTGTAGTCAAGGGGAAGAAACCGAAAGACCAAATGCTGCTCCTATTCACACCTGCTCATAGGAACAGTGACTCTCAAATGTAGAAAGGATCCAGAAACCTCCCTGGCTTGTGAGCACGGATAAATCACCCTACAGCTTTGGATTTCTCTGAATGCAACAGAAGGCTCAAAGTAAGCCTTTGAATGTAAATCTGCCTATCGATAGAACGCTCATAACTGATTAAATTAAGCTGAACTGAATCTTTACCATGTTCTCATTTTTTCAGAATTTAGAGAAAACCACAATAGAGAATGGGATTACACAGACTTGATACACTTCCATACATCTCAGTCAAGGTTTAATGCACATGTGCTTTAAATCATGCCCTATTTAACACTCGTGATTACACAGTTGACCAAATTCTCCCAGAAAATGTTTCCAAAACCTTTTGTAGTCACCTTGCAGAAATATACAGCAACATTTTTCTTCTATAGAAGAATCATTTACTCAGCTAGGGATACTTACAGAGAGCTATAATTTCTGCGCCCGCAGCTAAAAGGTAACTCTTTAATTTCAACCAGAAGTTTTGGAAGATTACCATAACATATATGCATACACTGGAAATCAAAAGAGTTTCAGCTCATTTACTATGAAAAGATAATAAGCTGTGTCCTACCTATGGTGGTAATAACAGTGCCAGCAAAGAAGAAGGAACTTCCCAAGTCCCAGTGACTGATCTGAGTAGATGTGTTTCCTAAAGGTATGATTCCTGCATTTATTGCTGCCACTACTTGCTGCAAGTTTAAAAAGATTTTTGTCAATATTCATGAAACAATGATATTAATATACATTACACAGTACATTGATTAAATCACTTATTCAGTCCAAGAATAAACCAGAAAAGGATCAGTGTTGCTCTGCTCGAGTTTCATCATTCAGTCAGGCTACAATTTAATCTTCAGCAGACACCCCAAGCACTTCAGCATGCAGCAGAGCTGTAAACTCCAGATCACTAAGGAGAATGCAAAATCCACAATACCAAGTAACAGCATCACCTTAGCTAGATGGCAAACACAATTATTTTTACTGTTGCAGCTATTTGGTGAAGGAAAATATGCATTAAACAAAAACTTACAATGAGAGTTTCCCAAAATATTCGTCTATTGAGTTAGGCAAGCAAGCGTACTTCTTAAAACATAGTCATTTTAAAACTCCAAGAAAAAATGCCCATGCATTGTTTTAGATCAAATGAACTCAAATTAATTAAAACACTTTTGTAGAACAGATAATTCAACAATTAAAGATTAACAATTACATTTATAGTTATAAACTTTCACTACAATAATAAAAAATTCAGAGTCAAATATCAAATGTATCAGTTTACAACTATATACTTCACAAATGTAGTTCTGAAAAATCCAGTTCTAGCAGCTAAAATGAGCAAGCTTGCCACCAGTGACGTTTTTATAGTCTCAAGAAACATGAAGTATTTCCTATTTCAGCAGTGTCATCTACTGTAAATTCTTACCACAAAAAGTATTCCTGATTAGTTATATTTCTATTGCAAATATATACCAGTATTTGAGTTACAGTGTACACACCAAGAAAAAGTATTTTTAAACTTGCAATAAACATTTTAAGGAATGTAAGTTATCATTTCATTCTGAAACTTTGAAACAGAACTTAGTTTATAATTATGATTCTTATAATAATAATTGCTGTTTAACAAAAGAACAACAAAGGAAGCAACACTGCAAAGCTGAAATGAACATTTTAACTAACTAATAGTTTCTGCTTGGTGAGTTGTCCAACAATGATTATGCACATAAAGATATTCAGCAATAGGGCAGACCAGATCAGTTTTCCGTGGGCAGCTTGTTGCAGAGGAACACTGTCGTGCAGTAGCAATAATGTTTTCAATCCCAAAATACATTGGTAATTTGCAAATGAAAACATTTTTCTTTCTGAATCATGTACATGGAAGCCTGTTGATCTGGATAGAAATGACAAAATACCAATGCTGGATTAGGCCATCAATTTTTCATGACAGGATATGAACTTAAATCCACCACTTCCAGTTTGTCTTTTTCAAAGCTCAGATGCACAAAGTAGCCATTGTAAAGTCCACAGCTGCATCTCTGCAGCCATAGGGATCTTGCTGCCACACCGAAGCCATTTTCAATGGCCAGGGTTGTTAACAGAAAGCCAGCTGGGGTACCTTTACATAGACTTTACACTGTTTCTTCTATACCTTCAACTGTTCTCATTTTCACTTTTTTTTTAAACACAAGAAAGGCAGACATCAAAGATGTGGAATTTTCAGTCCTATTGAGGAAGGAGAAAGGATGAGGAAAGGGTAGGGGAAGAGAGTTTAATTTTCCTTTGGGTTGGAAGAATACAGCTTCTTTACCACAGCACTGATACTGCCAGGTGTTTACACTACTGTAGAAAGCGACACATCAGACTAAGAAGCATGTGAAAACCATCCCTTGTCATTTTATAATTCCTGTAACACAGATATTCCTTTGACTTATAAATCCCAGTGTGCTGGATAGTAAAGCCTACTGAATACATTTTGAGTACTATTTCATTTCAGTCAAGTAAGAACTTTCATCACAAGTCCGTGTACCTGCAAATGGGAACCTACTCTCCAGTGAGGACATCATATGGTAAAGCACTGGGTCAATATAATTGTACGGGACTGTTCATGTTTTATCACAGTTTATTGTACTGGATGAATGCGATACCCAAAGCAACACACCTGTTTAGGCAGTCTAGCAAGAACAAGCTTTAAACAGATCAGATGTAAAATGTTTTCAGAGGTTTATATCCTCGCTACACATATTCGAAGCCATACTACCTCAACGTCTTTTATGAAAGATGTGCCAACCTAAACTGCTCGAAGATCCATTACAGCCATGTATTTCCTAACTGCGCTGTACAGTACCTACAGACTTCCAGGAAGAAAGATACAACTTAACCCAAAACCATTCTGTTGGGTCAGACTTAACAAAACACAACAGATGGCTACAAAAGACAATTAGCCGCTCTTATTATGTCTCTGATTTTAGCCAACTGCTAATTAGGAAAAGAATCAGGGCAAGTAGGCAAGCGATGCTTTCTCTTCATACATCCTCCTAGCTTCTGACTAAGCACAGTTTCAGAGACTTTCTGAGTGGGAGGTTGCATCTGCATCATGGTGCTCAGATTGGTTTGGGTGGATCATTTTATCATGAATTTATCTAATTTTTGGCACTCACTTGTATTTTGGGAGCCACGTTATCTGTGGCAGCAAGTTCTGCAATTTACTTGCGGATCATTTAAAAAGGATTTCCCTTTTGAGATTTTTATGAGCTTCAAAGTAATTTTATAAGTTCTTATGTTATGAGAAATACTTGAATAGCAATTTCTTATTTGTCTCCTTCAATAAATTAATTACCTTATAGACACATCAGCTTCTCTTTTCCGAACTAAAGACTCTTATTAAATATTTACTCTTTTAACTAAATATGCTGAATATTGTATATAAGTAACATTTATTGCCAGTATTTCTCATTTACTTTCTTTGTACCTTTACTGATTTACCTCGCTGATTGTTTTAAACATAGTTTTAGTCATAAAGGGTCAGATGATGCCTTCTTCATCACCAGGTTATTAAGTTTCCAAACACATGCTATAATGCTGTCTCCTGCACTGTTCCCATGTTTGGGAGGAACCAGCCTTAAATACTAACAAAGCTGCTGCATTATATTCCTTCAGAGTGTTCTGTAAGAGTCATCCTTACCAAGAAATATGACAGTGAGGTAAGGTCGCTGCTTTACTGAGATCAATACTACAATCTCATAAAGTCTTTGAATGTTGCCTGCAGATTTTTTGGGAGGGTAACTGCTTTGTCAGTTCTTTGGATCAGAGGACATATTTTCTTCTTAGTTTGGTCAGTGATTATGAGCAGGTCCTCATCTAAGACTATTCCCAATAGTAATTTTAAAGAAAATAATATATAAAGTAAGTCCTAACATATATACATTTCAGGGCACCAATTTTAGGGTAGCATCTTCTTTCTGACTATGTCCACTGCACAAACTTACCCGGAATATTGAATATTAACATTTCCTTAGCCAGAATGAAAACCCAGGCTCATGCAGCTGGTTTCTCCACTAACGTAACCAAGGGCTAGGATCTCACCCTCAGTGTTCAAACAGCATGCTATTCTTTGTCAGTGATGTTAGAATCAATTTTTTCTGCCACCTATTCTTGGTCTTCAGCCTTTTTTCTTGACTGATGCCTTACTACTAGAGCAAACAGAACCACTTCATTTGTCACAAGTTTGACATGTCATTCTTTCCTTCCTTCGTAACTTCTTTCTGTCACCTGAGCCCTTTGGCTTATCCTGACTTATACAATAGCAATAGTAACCCGTATATTTCGCATCTCAAAACAGTTAGAATTATGAAAACTCTATATCATCATCACATTTATCGTATGTTGCAGCCTGTAAACACTGTATGATCTTAACATGGGAATTTCTTGACTTTTAAAAAATTACTTTGCAGTATTGAAGCTTATTGACTGCCTCAGTGGCAATTTTCCTAGTTTTTATTTTTATTTGATAAGCACACTAAATGCTGGCATAAAACCTAGTTTCACTTCAGTGCTACAGAACCAGTCTGCATTAGAATAGGGATGCCGACAGTTTCAATTCTTCAACTACGTACATTATTTCACTTGCCTTATCCTTCTTCCAGAGCGTTTGTCTACTAGTTGTTTCATATGAGACAACTGAGGACTGAGCAGAGGAGGGGTTACCCAACACATGCACCCAATCAAGGCCTCTATGTGCAATGATTTTAAGAATAATATTATATCTTTACAGTAAAAGTAATAAGTTTTTCACCATTTGCTCTTTTTAAATTGTCTTTATAAAGCTGAAAATGTGGGCTTTTTTGACAAGAAAAAGAACTGAGATAAAATTTTCAAATATCTAAAAATTTTAGGAACTTAATTCCCATTTTTTAAGTTACGTGGACCCTTAGGCTAGCTCTGCAATGTATCTTAGGATAGGCATGAGTTGTGTCTGAGTACAAATCCTAACTTGTACTGCATCTAAACTACTTAGGTTTATTCTCGTATTTGGGAATAAGCTTTAGTAGAGTACCAGAGTAAAGAGGCAGAGATGCTTGAGCCCAGAGTGGATAAGCCAGGCATGACCTGCCTTACTTTCAAAAACAGGACCTGAGCTCCATAGACACATAAGCATTACATTCAGCTGTACTTTTTTGCTTCAAATCAGAACACTGGGAAAAGGAGAGTGACAATATTAAACCTCATTTTAATTGAATGTCATCTTTTCATTTCCTATATAATTTAGAAACACTCTCTGGTAAGTACATTGTGCAGTTTTGTACTGTCACATCCCTGCATTCATGCAGATATCTGTCCATAGAGGCCACGCTGAGCTACTCTCGCAGATTAAGACATAGAATTTTGTGACTTTTTTCTGTCAAAACGAGATAAAACAGCCTTTCAAACAGCACAGTCATTTTGTGAAAACAGAAGACAATTCTCCTAGGTCAGAGATTACAACCTCTAGTCCTGTGACCCTGCAAGGAGTCAATGGAGGTGACTGACAAAAGCCAGCCTGTTGGCAGTAGAGCTATATTCAATAAGCAGGGGTCCACAGAACCCCAGGAGCAATACAGAGAGGTTATAATCTGGGGCAGCTAGCCTCTGGTAGTCTACCACTGTCTCATACAGGGATGAGGCAGAAATGAGCATGTGTCAAGCCAGTTGCACTAAAAGTCATCTCCTTGTTCCACACCAGGCTCTAAATATGTGCTTTTGTACCATCTTCCAGTCACTTCACTTTTATGAATGATGTAACACAACACTTCATTACTCTCAGCTTTTCTATCCAAAGACTAAAATAGAAGCACCTTAAATTATGCTTCTGATAAAATACAGAGCGTGCAGTCTTTCGTTACCCAGCTTGTCAGGAGTCAGCTTGTGCTTCCTGGCAATCATTTAACAAGCAATGTCAAAAAGTCAGACATGCCTCAAAGTTTCTGGAAACTCATTTCTCAGCCTGGATTTCTTCCTTCACTCTCCCGCTGCCATTTGACAAGAGCACTCTCTCACTCTTCAGTATAACGATAAATCTCACATGGCCCAGCTACTGCCTAAGTCCTGCATTTTTATTTCAGCTTTGGTTTACAAAGAATAGAAATCTTAGCTCTTTGTTCAGAGGCACACTAGGATGCTTTTAACACTTAGTAAACAACTCTCCAGCTTCCAAAAGCACATGCTTTTGAGTCTTGCTGTTGAAAGAGATTGCAACGATGTTTGTAGTATAATTCTGTGACTCTATGTTTTTCTTTTTAGTTTGTATAACATATGACTGTAATCTGCACTGGAGACTAGTACCAAACATGCTGAAGAATTGAAGAACTCTTTTCATCCTATTTTCGCAATCTACTTGAACTAAAAATGTGTAGAAACATACTGAAATACATTTCCATTTCTAAATATGCATTACAGACTACATATATAAATTGTGTGTGCATGCATGCATATATGTATGTATACACACACATCCAGGGAAGAAGGCTTTTCTTTGCTTCTTGAGATTAAAGACTGGAAGAATTATGCAGACAGCTGCTCAGCAAAACTGATTTACTAATGAGTCATATCTGCCACCCTTTCTAAGACAAAAGCTGTCATTCAGATGCATTCAAGCTAGCTAGGTTCCAGGTCCTATAAAACTGTTCATCTGAAGTAAATGTATCCTTTAAGAGCCTCAACATCAGAAGCAGTAAAAGAAGTCAGAAACCAACCTGCTTGAACAAAGAAGTGACAAGCACAGTTAGAATTTATTTATTATTCTCCCAAAAATCTGTATTGCTCTTATGAAGGAGAAAGACTGTGTGCTTAAAAAAAAAAATCATAGAATCACAGAATTGTAGAATGATTTGGGTTGGAAGGGACCTTAAAGACATCTAGTTTCAACCCCCCTGCCATGGGCAGGGACACCTTCCACCAGATCAGGTTGCTCAGAGCTTCTCAGTTTTACTACCAAGTGGAAGATAACTACAGAAAAGGGAGTTGTCCTGTCACTGATGGGAACGCTCCCAGGCAACAGAAAGTTTGGCAAAAATTCCCTCCCTCCAGGAGCTAAGTATGGAGCCAGAAGAGATCTGGCTGTAAGAGGACAGCAGGAACCAGGGCAACCCTAAGCAAGGAGCGCACACGAGCCAGGGGTTTCTGCAGCCCATTGGACTCAACCACAGCAGGTGGGTATCTGTGTGGAGGACAGGTCTGGCTAAGGTTATGATCAAAGGTCTTTCACAGAGATCTTTTATAATAATTATTCCTCTGATCTACGGGCACAGGTAGAATTTGAGGAGCTCTATTGTGGAAGGAGACAATAGCATCTGAATGTTTATTTCTGATGAGTGAAGCAGAAAGCAAATACTGGGGTGAAAATTGGACTTACAGACTCAGTAACAGGAGAACAGAAATAGGACCTTACTGTACCCGTTAGACTACCTGTATACTTGAAGTTAAGAATACATAAGCTTGAATGTTTTGATGGGCAGACACCTTATTAAGGACAGACATACGCAGAAGGTAAGAACACAAACTACAGTTCCTGCACTGCACGTTTTAACTACTTTAAAAATCATTCATGTTGCTTTGAAAACACCAACAGGCAGCTCTGCTACTGGTATTCGCAATTTGTCACAGGCTTCATGTCTGACATGCAGACAGTACATTAAAAATTGATGCAATGGTATTTTGGATCCCCAGATAAATAAATAAAATATGCTGCAGCATCAATTCCTTTTATTCTGGTCTATCAATCTTTTCAAAGCTTTAAGGTTTACAAAGCATAAACACTTGCCGCTTCCAGGTTAGGATCCAGACATGGGGTGGTTCCTGTATCCTTTTGGAGAGGCTGAAAGGAATTGCAAAAGGAAGAGACTAAGAATATTTAGGTTTATACTGGTACAGTCAAACTCTCTCCAAAAGTTCATGCTCAAGTACCTGTAAGCCACAGCTTACAGGACTGAGAATGTCTATAAATGTTGTGATTCATACAATGAATAATAAAATTTTATTCAAGATTAGCAGGCTTAGCTAATAAATTTTAAATTTGTACAAATAAATTTCAGATTTGTCTGAAAAAAGATCTTTGCATCTCTGTGATTTATTCCAAATACCTTCTAATCTCTGAGAGAGAAAGAAGGATTTACACTTCTTTATTTTAACTGTTTTCTACATAATCAGAAAGATTGCAGCTCAAGCTTAGCTGGCTGAAATATAACAACATATTCCTGAGGATGCAGCAAGATTAGTTTCTTGAGGCTACAATGCAAGTTGTAAAAAAGCCTATGAAAAAGACACAAAATCAGCTACTGGTGGAGGTGCAACTTAACATAGCTAGCTATCTTGAACTATGAAAACGAAGCCACAGAAAACAAATCTTTTAAAGCAAAATAGTTTTACAAGAAATTAATCACATAAGAATCCATGATGACATTTTGGTGATGCCAGTTTGATGAAAGAAACACAGCTCCTCTGTCATTCATAACTGTGTCAGGCTTTCCTCAAGAGAGAGAAAGAAAAAACACATTTTTCCTCAAGGGAAATAAAAAGAAAACACACATATTGGTCTCATTCAGTCTAAGAGATGAATGGAAAGATAAGGGAGAATGCAGCTCATGCAAATGTAAGATGAAAACAGGCATGGGACATGATTGCGGACCCGAGCATGGAGAGCTGTTCTTCTCATGTTAACCATAAGCCCACACAGAACCCAAGGAGATCAACTTGTGGGATCAAGGTCAATTCAGTTAATCCTGGTGATTCATTAATTCCTTTTTTCGTTTTTTAAATGCAAGCACATTTTTGTGGGCATTTAGTTTTCAGAAGAATCCACATATTCTGAAAGGGACTGGACTTAAAACTCTACAAGAGACCTTTATTGCTGAGACAGCTTGGTGCAGCACCCTGAAAACTTGTTCAGATTTCGAAATGAAGGCTTTTAAGACAAAAATTACCACTTGGAACATTGTAAGATTGTACTGTTTAGTGTGATATAGTTTTTTCCACTCATTAGGGTTTTAAGAATAAATATATTTGAAGGATGTTTTTGTTGAAGGAACCAGAAACGAGATATGTTGTGTTATTAAGTTTCAGTGTACCTGTACTTGAAAATTCTTATTAAATTTCAGAATTAACTCACAAAGACAGCTAATACAATTCACATCAGCTTGCTGGGACACTCCAGATATTTTAAATATTATAACTGAAATTTCTCTCATTTCGAACTTTTGTATGCAAATATTACAATTTTTTAATGCAAAAATAATACATTAAACAACTTGATGCTTGGGGATTGAAAAGAAATTTTTTTCTATCTTGATTTGTAAAGGTCAATGCTAAAACAAATAATTGCTGAGCGATACGCAATTAGGTGATATTTACATAAAAAGCTCTTCTCTTTTTTTAACCAGCTTTCTCTTTGGCAGAGGGACAAATACTTGTCTCTCATTGCCAAGACACCCCACACTACATTATACTGGTCACATCCTTACCTCCTAGGTACAACATGAGTTCTGGAGGGCGGAAAGCGAATTCATTTTCCCCTATAGAGGAATAAAGTGTATGAAATTGCAATAACAACAACTTTGCAAAGCTGCTGCATATCATTTTCAGTTAAGTTCACTAGTCCCCAGACACAAACTTAACCTCAAGAGACATCATGAAGGTATATGCATGTATTCGACGGCTGCGCAGCACTGCAGGAGGACATGCATGCAACCTGACCATAAGCAACGTAACCCAAGGTCTTTTGACATTTGCTGCTCTGCACAGGTGCATAACAGCAGGAGATTTTTCTGAGTACTTGGCAATACACTTTGTGCATCTGAGTTTGGAAACTGTCTCCAACATTTTCAAATGTTTAGCGGCAAGCTTACTACAGGGAACAGTCATTAAAAGAGAACCAGAACTGGATTGAAATAGAGATACAAGTTCTCTAATTTGAGAATTCTTTTTTTTCTTTAATGTTTATCACTATTTGTGTGTGTATAGCTGGGTTACTCCACGGTTTCTATCAGCTTCTGCCCACAAAAAGCTCAGTGATGGGGAAAAAAACTGTTCCATGAGAGATGTAAAAAATCTTTAGTGCAAATAACACCAGGTTTATATATTTTGTCACATATACACAAAACCCACACAGTCTGAACTACATTTACTCTTTTATTCTGTCCCCTGGCAGTTGCTTTGATTGGCATGGCAGGGCCAAGTTGAGAGCAGGCATGGACAGAGAAACCACACCATCCATGACAAATTGTCAAGAGTTCTTCTTCCAAAAGAAGGAACAGTAGCAAAGTGCCTGGCCACACCCCTTTCTACAGCTTTATAATGTATTAGATATTATATAACCTTCACCAAACCAATGCTTTCTCATCGGTTAGTAATTGAAATCCTTTCAAGACCTTCCAACAGAAACTTTAAAAACCGAAGTTTAACATGAGACCATGCACAGCTTGCTGGTCTGTTGTACCCTGATTAGACTCATCAAGGTAGTGCCTGTATTTTCACAAGTTCCTTCCTGAGATATTTCTTCAGTTGTAGTTTTAGATCTACCACCACTGATTGCTGTGCACTGCCCATCTCAGCACTGTTGTGTACAGCATGCAGTGATTCACTTAACGTCATTAATACTGGCTGCAGGCTACAGCAAAAGGAGTTGAAATTGCCTGGAAAAAATGGTCTCTTGGGTGTACAGATATGCTTTGCGTGACTTTTGCACATTTTAAGTATGGAACTAAATAGAAGTGCTCACGAAATACCAAAAAAAATGATGTACCTGGCAGCAGGTCTCAGAATAATATCTTGCTGTTGTTCATTGCAGATATATTTTTACAGTGACGCAACAGTTAACTCAAGTGGTTTAGACTGAATGAGATTGCAACACTGGACCATGGAAGTCAGAGATGGAGAAGGCCATGAAGACCACCTCTTTGTCAATACGCAAACAATGCTGCTGAACTGGGCTGAAAAGTTATGAAAACCCAGGTCATTTTTCTGAGGCAGATGAAGCTACTTGGCTATCATCAGACCATTCTATTTCATTAACTTTGCACATTTTCTTGCTGCCTGGCAGCTCTCCATTGCCCCGTGTTTCACATGTATACAAAATACATAAAGTCTTCTCACTGAGTACACCTGCAGGAGCCACACAGTCAGTGTGAAAACATTCGAAACCCAGGGAATAAGGCTGTGTGTGCTGAAAAGTCGACAACAGTATGTATTGTTGTGACAGGAAGGTTTTTGGTGATTGGTGAGCTAAAACAAGGATGGAGAAGAAAGGAAGGGAAAATTCTCTATCCTCTGTGCATTTATAGAAGCACACAACTCTGTGTTGTAATCAGCTCTGTGGCAAAGGGAAGATTTTAGTGAAGGTGATGGAAACTAGATGGCCCCTGTGTGCTAGAAAAGCGGACTTGCATTCCACTTGTACAATTTTTTTTAGCTCAATTTGTGCTCTCAAACTAGTGTCATTTGCTCACCTGACTAAGCTACCACACATTGTACTGTCATTTGGCAATCTTGGAACAGTCAAGCCTGCTTCAGAGTAAGGGTTAAATGGCAGATCAGAATTTGTGAAGATTGAAAAAGCCTGGCATGATGAGCACCTTGAGCAATGACTAACACAAACCAGAGCCAAACCAGATTCTGGAATCCCAGAACACCAAGTTCAAAAGGAAAAGTTTATAATGGATTTCATTATAGTTTGACTCAAGGTGGATGCTTGATTAAAGAAGACATTACAGTCTGTAAGCTCTGTAATTTTCTTCACACACACTAGTCATCCCAGCTTCCTACTACACTAGTACATATTAATTTTCAGTTTTATAGCTTTCAGTGAATTCTTAAATATCATTTACTTCTTCCTCACACGCACTATTTATTTTTATTTACAGACATGCAACGGAAACTGAAGAAACACTGCATTATATTGTAGTGGCAGTCAGATAAACTCAGAGAGACACGATGTATTCCAGTAATTTAGCTTCTGTGACAAAGTGCTAAGTGGAGACGAAATATGACCCCATTGTTAGGGTAGCAGCCTAGACTCAGAAATATGGATTTAAGACTCTGCTTTACCACTGATTTCCTATTCTACTTTAGGCAAGTCACTTAATTCCACACTCTTAAACAACTTGATGTAATTTGTTATCACTTATTCTGCATAAAGAAAGGCACTCAAACATTTGTAGGAGCAGGCTCCCTATGCCTCAGCTCTCCTCCTATAAAAAGGGTGTAACAGCATGTTCCTACCTCCACGTCATGGTATTCATTGCAGAGAAGCAGAAGGGAACAAGGAGAAATTAAGTTTTCCGCTTGCTTCTGACAACAGAGTAAACTCTTCCCCACAACCATCTCTCATCCACGTGCTGTGAGAGGCTGTGTCACCCCCCCGGGCTTCACAAGCCTGTGTCTTTCTGGTCATGCCAAGATCGCTAGTGAAGATGGGAGCTAATGCTGACATGGCTATCTGGGCTCTGATAATTGTACTGAAACTGTCATTTATTTCACACAGAACATCAAATGGGCATTGAATGCTGATGAAGTGGGTTTTTATTATCAATCTATGCTTCTCGGTAGGGAATCATAGATGCTAAAATATCTAAGTACTCCAGAGCAAATTTCAACAGTTTTTGCCTTAAGGACCATATCATAGATGATGTAAGATAATATTGCTTCAAAATTTCTATTTTTATCTTCTTTTATCTTTTATCTCTTTTCTAAGTGTAGGATCTGACCTAAAAATTTCATATGGGGATATTTATACTACCTGCAAGAGAGTGTTTTAATCAAAACGTGCATGTATATTTCTCTGAAAGATGATCTCACATTCTGCTGGTAAAACCACCAAAACATAGTTATTACACAGCATCGAAATTCATATCGACAGCACCTCCTCAGGCATGCCTAGTCAGGACATATGGACACATGGAGATAGGAACTGCCTGACAGTCATTTAAAGGCTGGCAGTTTTGGAACACATTTTAGCAACAAGACAGGGGAGAAATGACAAAATACAAGACATTTTCCCAGTTTGCCTTTAAAATTCAGAAGTGGTGTGCCATAAAAATAAGTTGGTACATCAGAGCTCTGCATTTAAAACTGAAAAAAAAACAAGTGTCCATGCTGATGCTCAAAGCAGATGATCTAGAGAGGTAAAATCAACTTCTAAACTCCCAGCCAGATCTGCTGCCAAAAAACACCTCCAGAATGCTTTGCTGCCTGTGCAACCGGCATGCTCCGGAGCTCCTGCTAGCCAGGGTCTGGATGCCCACCATCCTCTCCTGCTCTCCTGTGTCCCATCTCCGGCTCTGCAGACCCAGACGGCCCCATGGCTACTGTTAATGAAGGGGTCAATCCTTGCCAACTCTTGGCTGTTCACTCCAGCCTCCCGTTTCATGGTCTCATCCCCAGAACTAACGTTATTTGGCAGTCCCTTGCTGTTCTCTGCTGTGCCACCGGATATTCGTAAGAACATTGGAACATGGGATTTAAGTTGTAGAGGGCCTCATAAGGCTGTGGATCTAGTTCTGTGCTAGTACAAATAAATATTGCCTATGGTTCTGAGGCAGGTGACCTGCAAGGGTAAAGTCTGTTAGTAGGAACACACCAATGTACATCAGTTGTGGATGTGCCTTTAAGAAGCAGAGAAAATTGAGATTTAAGATCAAAACAGCAAGTCCGCGGTACTTTCCTCTACTTAAAACAAAATCAATAAAAAGAAACATACAGCTGGAAGGAAAGCTAAGCTTGATACAATCACGGTAAATTAGAAGTCCTTTAAGGCAATGGATGGTGTATTTTCTTCCTCAGAATCAGGCATTTCAAATATGACAGACCTAGTAAGGCATAATCAATATCAATTCCTTTGTGAACTATTAATTATATATATTGCTGACGAATAACCATTTAATTAGCATAATGGGAGGCTTCAGTGAAAAGGCTGTCCACCAAGCATACTGAACCTAAAAATAGCAATAGCTTTTCAACCATGAGGCTTTGCATGAAAATGCTATTGTTCAACTTCTGGTTTTAACCACTTGTTACATCACTTGGCCAATACAGAGCTTTAGCTAATAAAGCTTTTCCCCTTTATCACAGCTGTGCTGCCATATATACTTGTTCCTCTAAGGCATGGTGACAAGGGTTTGGTATGGATTACCTGAATCAGTTCATCAAGCTCTGTTGCATTCACACAGGAATGCTGAGAAACAAACGTCTGCTTCTGAATCACAATGGTGGTTCTCTGGGAGGTCTCATGAGGCTGCTCCAGGGCTTTAAATACCGTTGCTCCAATTATTAAATACACGACTACCACCAGAAAAATTGTTGAGACTGTCTTCCATTTCATAACATTAATAGCTGAATCACTTTCCTCCCGTGAAGAGCACGGTAGGCTTGGTGGAAAATGATAATCTTGGTTTGGAGTTCTGAGTGGCCGATTTGGGATCCAGCAAGTCAGGTGCCGCCACTGGCAAAACAGAAAAAAAAAAGTTAATTTTTACTGTGCCTCTCAGATTGCGTTAACTGAACTTCTTGCCCAGAGATCACAGAAATTCTGTTGCTTCCGACTGGAATTCTAAATTGTCGAATCTTTCACATAAACCCCATGCCTCGTTACAACGAAGCTACTGCTCTGGGTAGTATTATCCACTTTACACACATTTGCAACATTTTCTATATGCGTCTGTCCCCTTCTGCTCTTCGATCATTTCATAAAGGCAGATTTCCCCTACGCTCTTGCAGTTAAATTAGTAAAGGTGGTGTTTTGCTGCAGAGATTCTTTACATCCGCTGCTCCCTTAAGCACCACTAAGCAGCTTTCCAGCTGTGTTTCACCTCAGCATTACAGAGGCCGCAGAAAAATACGAATCCTTCTTTCTCTCACCTATTTTGTCCCATGCTATGACAAACGCTCTCTGAGAATATTTCCATGATCACTTCCAAACTCCCCAGACACAACCACAAAAACGATACATCGCTCATCATACTGGTCTTAAAGTGTTAATTACGTATCGATTACACCTTTCAGAAAACACCAGTAAAACATATGTGTACTTACTGGAAAAGTCACCCATTTGTTAAGGCGTGTATTTTTATTTACAGCTACAAAAACCCACCGGGTTAGCAAAAGAGCAGCTGAGAGTGTTATCAAGTATCTCAACAACTCATGTGACTACCAGCAACTACACGGGCACTAAAAAAAAATCCCGCCACATCAAGTGCAGGTGAAGGTCCCCTGTGGGAAGATGGCCACAGCAGTTGACTGCACAAGCTATATTTAAATTGTTTTGAATTACAAGTACATCTTGAACGGCCACGACACCGCTTCCAGCTGCCGGTGGGAAAAGCCCAGATCTAAATCTAGAGGAAAGTCTCCCTCCGGACGGCGGAGGTGGAACGCATTCCCAGCAGGGGTGGCGGTGGCGGTGGCCCTTGGCAGGGTCATCTCCTGGGCACCCGCCGGGCTCAGGCACACACCTTGGAGCCGGGAGAAGGGGCCAGGAGGGCGAGGGGCAGCCCCTAACCCCTGGCCGGGCGGGGACCCCGGGCACCCCGCGCACCCCACGGGCTGGGCGCCGCGCACCCCACGCACACCGCGGTCACGCCTCCCCCCACTCCCACCGCCCCGGCCCCCGCCCCACGCCCCGCGGACACCCGGGGGACGGCCGCGCTCCCCCGCGCCCCACACCTTGGCGGGGGGGAGCCTCCTCCCCGCCGCCTTCCCCTCTCCCGTCGCAGCCCCCGCGACCCTCCGAGCCCCTGAGGCTGGTGCCGGGGGCCGCTCCCCTCCCGGCCGGCCCCCGCCCGCCCGCCCAGGGCAGCGCCGACCCGCCGCGGCCGCCGGCGGCGAACAAAGGAGCGGGCACCGGGCACCGCCGCTCCGCCGCCAGCCCCGCCGCCCCCTCCCCGCGGCCGGTGCAATGCGCCGGGGGATGCCCGCCGCCCCGAGGGGCGCAGCCCCAGTGCGGCGGGCAGAGACGAGCGAGCCCCGAGCTGCCGGCGGCGGGGATGCTCCGAGTCGGGGAGCGGCGCGGGGGCGAGACGGCCGGCGGAGGGGCCGGGGCGCGGCGCGGAGCGGAGCGGAGCGGGGCCGGGAAGGGAAAGAAGGGAAGGGATGGCAGCCAGGCAAGGTACAAAGGGGGCCCGGGCTGCCGCGGCGCAGGGAGCATCCCGGGGTCCCCGCCGCGCCCGGGCGCGGGGGAAGCAGGGGCGCATGCAGCATCCGCAGGGCTGGGAGCGGGAGACACGCCATTGTGCTCGTACTCACTTCTTATTTACCGACCCGGTGCCCTCTCCTCGCTCCACGGGCAGGCATTTTTTCAGGACTTGGGTAGACACAGTTAGAGTAAATTAAAAAAAAAAAAAAAAAAAAAAAAAGAAAGAAAGAAAGAAAAGAAAGGAAGGAGCAGACCGAGAGGAAGAGGCTGATGGATGGGTCTGGAGGAGAGGGAGCGGCAGGGGCGGGCGGGCTGGCAGCGCGGATCCCGCCGGCTCCCCCCGGCCCCGGGCGTGCGAGGTGCCTCACGTCGCGCATCGCGCATCGCACATCGCGGTGTGTGTGCGTGTGTGTGCGTGTGCGTGTGAGTGTGTGCGTGTGTGAGTGTGTGTGTGTGTCCGTGCGTGCTCCGGTGCGCGGGGCATGCGGAGCAGCCTGAGCCCGGCGATGCCTTTTGTGGGGCGGCGGGCACCCGCGCCCCCTTCCGCGCCCCCCGCCGGCGAGGGGGGGCGGGGGTGCAGCACCGCGCCGCTCCCCGCCGCTCCCGGCCCGCCGGGGGTCCGCGCCCCTCCGCGCCCCTCCGCGCAGGCAGCCCGGCGGAGCGGCGGGCAGATGCTGCGGGGGCGCAGGGAAAAGATGGAGGGGGGAGGCGGAGGGAGGCTGAGCGGTACCTGCGGACACCGAGGTCTCGCCTGGAAACCAGCGAGGAAAGAGGCGGGAGGGAGAAGGCACTGGCCACCCCCGGCGGCGAGGCAGGACCTGCCGGCGGTCCCCGCTCCAGCCCCAAACGCGACCGCCTCGCCAGAGCCTCCCCGTGAACTTTTGAACTAGACGAAATGTCACCGCAGCAGGAGCCGGGGGACGAGCGGGGGACCTCGGACCTCGCCGGGGAGCGGCGCGGGGCTGCGGAGCAAGGCGGCTCCGTCCTTCCCGGCTTGGCCTGATTTTTAACCCTTGTGCTTTGCAGCTCGATGTTTTGCTGCAAGGAGTTAACTAGGTGGGATCTAGGAGTCAGGGATGGCAGCTGCTCTCCTATCGCACGCACCGCCAGCGGACTGCCTCCTTCCATTTTAGCCTGAGAGATACATCAGAAATGCTGCTTCAACTGTGGTTTCTGCCACCAAAAAGCCTGAGATTAGTCTTGTTATCTTTGCTACGGGCTAACTCCCCGATTTCCCGGTCATCTGTCATCTGGAACATTGTCCATGGTCAGTCGTTCACACTGAGGTGATGAACATCTACACTCGCCTAAAAGACGGAAGAGGTTTTACCAAGAGAATCCAAAAACAACTCCCGCGGCCACTCTCTAAAAAGTCGCCGCAAACATGTTAAAAATTAGTCACCATAACAAATGGGTATAGGTCACAAGCATTTAAAGCCAGAGGCTGTACCTGTAAAATGGCCAAAGTCAGTCACACATCGGGTGTTTAATGGGCTATAACCCTGCTCAAATCAGCAGCACCATCAGCAAACACTTTAGAAGTCACTTATTTTAACGCTCCTCCATATCAATGTGACATAATACAAATGAGGGTAATATTGAGTTCCTTAGGACTCCAATTTCAGCTACATCAATCACCCAATCCTCCCGAGCTTGTTCACACGTCTCCACAAGGCGCAGGGTAGGGCCGGAAGCCGTGTCTGCTGTTTCAGTTTGAGCTGTAGCTCATCGCTCCCCATCACCATGAACCAGCAAAGCAGTTGTCAAGTAACAAGAGCCGTTGGGCGCAATCCAACAAACCCTTTTGCAAGTAGACCTTCTGTCATATGGTCGACTTCGTCGACATAGTCCCAATACTCGAACAACAGAAGAAAAGTGAAATGTCTGCTCCTGTCTACTGATACTTCCTTGCTCAAGGGATTCTTGAAGATGAAAGATTTTTCACACCTGGATCTTTTTTATACCAAAAAAAATCATCATCTTTCCCCAAAAAAAGATTTCTTAACCATCAGCCTATGTGAACGCTGTCTGTTCCTATCTCACGGAAAAGAATAATTTCACAGGATTTCTTCCAACATCCTATGGGAAAACAGGCATGAAAATTTTCCTCCATGCTGACCTATGTCTCTATAAAATATTGTGGAAAATAGTACTACATGCCTTTCTTTAGCAATCTAAATATTTGGAATAAGATTTTGTTTTTCCTTGAGAGGAGGAATTATTATTAAAAGCTGAAAAAGGGTCAGACTTATTGCCTGCAATTTGAAATCAGTGGGAAGCCTCCCAATAGCTTCAGGAGGGTTTGGATCAGACTTTAAATTCAGGCGTTCCACCCAATGGGCAGAAACCATTTTGAGATCCGCTCTAGGAATGTGCTTTAATAGCCGAAGAGCTGTCTCTGTGAAAGTAATTATTTCCATTAATTACCTAGTAAATATCGCCAATATCTACTTTCAGTTTGCAGATATTTTCCACCTATTGTGATCCCAGATGTAATCCTCAGCTGGAGCTTAAAGTGGACTTGAGCTGTTCTTTCTCACTTCTACTACAGATAGAACCACTCCACATACAGTAGGTACCTTTAATGACAGGCATCTTCAAATCCAGCAAGAAAATGAGTAATTTTTATGGTAGTGTACAAAAAAAACCCCCATTGGGTATAGCAACTTCTATTTTTGAGGCCTTGTATAGCACCAGCATTTATTCTGTGGAGCGGTGCCCTCCAATATTTTTGTTGTAATAGACATCACATGATGTTTGAATGCTGTGTGTGACCATTTTGCCCTTAAATTTAGGACTGACATTCGACCAGTTTTGAAGCATCGGGCCTGAGCTTTACTGAACAAACACACTCAAATGCTGCATATCACTGACAAAACACACCACCAACCAACACAGACAAGATTAAGTACTAAAAAAAGCTACAACATGGAGCTGCAACCTTGCAAGCAAATGGGATACTGAACCAAGGAGATTTATCTGCACAAACTAAAAAAAAAAAAAAAACCAAAAAAAAATCCCAAAACCCAAACCAAAAAAAGCTTGTAAGATTAATTATGTTCAGTTTGTGTATTTCATGCTAACACAAGAAAGACTCACAAAGTACAAGACTGTCAAGCGCTGTCTAAAAATGTATTGGCATGATTTTGGGGTGGCCATGTTACTCACAGACGGTGGCTGCTGGAAGCTGCTCAACTCTTTGAAATGTTAAAAAGTATGCTCAGCCGAGAGAGACAGGCATGCAGCCTGCAGAGGAAGTCAAAGTTGCATGATAAACGTAGCAATCACATATTCATACAAGTAACAGCTGTAGATGATCTAAACATAACTTTGGTAGGACAGGAGCACACTTGTAAGGAAATAATTATTCCAGAAAAACATCACGCTAAAAGACCAATTTAAAAAACATACATAAAAGGTCCCCTTATCTCTCGCTAACACTTTCTTTTCCTCTTTCCAATTGCAGGAGCTGTCCCCCCCTGGAAGGCAGTGAAGAGCACCTGCTTTGTGCCCGGAGAAAGGGGCTCCTGCTAAGCCCTCGCCTCTGGGTACAGTAAATGCTCTTCCATTGACCAGCTGTGTAACAGGAGGCACCACAGGGTCCAGCCTTCTTCACTCTTATTTAGATGCCAAGGATTTCTACATTCCCAAAGGACTGTTATGGCAAGGCTTCCAGTGAGGGTGTTTCCCTCATTGACTTCAACAGACTATTCCTATGGACACCTATTTAAGTCGCTGCAGGGGACCCGTGCCTCTGCTCAAACAACACATTGCTATGGGCTTCAGGCCTTGCTATGGACACAGCATCTTCCCCTCTAAAAGATCATAGAATCATAGAATCATAGAATGGCATAGGCTGGAAGGGACCTTCGAGATCATCTAATCCAACCTCCCTGTCAGGCGCAGGGACGCCTCTCAACTAGATCAGGCTACTCAAGGCTCTGTCCAACCTGGCCTTGAACATCTCCAGGGAGGGGGCATCCACAACTTCTCTGGGCAATTTATTCCAAAGTCTTACCACCCTCGTACTGAAGAAATTATACTTCCTCGTGATATGAGAGCAGGAAACCTCTGCCTCTCTTCAGAATGGGCCAAACCATACACCCGCTCAAAGTCAAGGATAAACCTTCACTACTGCTAAGTTTTATTACAACAGAGCTCAGCAGAAACGCTAGTGGACTTATTTAGTAAGTTAATTTTAAGGCTCACTTTACTTATTCAGCAGGACTTACAAATGACTTGTCTCTTGACTTCTTTGGAGACATTAAAAGATCTCTGTCAGTTCTTTATGGATAATTATGACATCAAGGCCATACCATGTTACTGTATTCTGCCATTAAATCATTAGTCATATCCCGTGATGGGAATTTACACTAAACGAGAAACTAATGGCATGCAGCCTACTTCTCCTTTGAGCAAATGAGAAAAGAGAACATGTGCTTCACAGGCAGTTGGGACATAGGGCTGCTCCCAGAGACCATGCTGAGACCACACCGTCCCAGCCCACCACCAGTTTAGGAGGCCAAAGACAAGGCAATAGGCAGGAGATGCTTGCAGCTCAGTGATGCTCAGCCCTCATCTGCCTCTGAAAATGGTAAAGCCTTAAAGCAGTCCCACTTAAAAATACATATGATCACTTTTAATTCACATTTTTAAATGAGTTAAGTGTATGTGATGCAACTAGAACATGTATTAATGAGTTTTATCTCACTAGTAAGCTATTACACCTACCCTGGGTGTCTGTCTTACAGTGTGACGAATTATTTGTTCAGCAGAGAAGCCATTGTTTCTCACCTCATCAGTTACTAGAAAAAATGTTTACACGTGCCCATCTATTTTCATACAGCTCAACTGTCAGTTTTAATTAGGTTCTAATTCTTTCCATCACTAGTAATTCTTATCTATTTATCCACGTGCAGCAAATGGGAAGTTGTTTTAGAATCCATAAAGTATTCGCTGTTGTAATTAACATTGTGAATGTGTATTTTTCTTTACTGGCTTGCAAATCTCCCAGTGGGTTTCCTCTCTGCCTGTGTCGTGTTACCAGACCTAATGGGATTTATTTGTCACATGTTCTGCCACTATTTTTTCATATTTGCTTTCACAAATCTGTTATGCTTGGACAGCTTCAGAAGCAACAATTATAACTAACTTTTCGCCATTCTCATCAATGATAAATGTGAATTGCCATATGTCACCTTTATTATGGATTATTTATGCACAGGAAAAACTTACTACTAGTTTGAATTACTGATCTCCTTGAGGGAAAGCTAGTGGTGCTTTGGGATGATTACTAAATGTTTTTCTGTAATCATCAAAATGTTCTACAAAATTGCTGGTTTGAAATTTGTTTTTCATTTTTGCTAGTTGTGGTCTCTTCAAAATAGGAGACTGACAATGGGAATATCTAGATTTTATATCTGGCTGTCCACACCCATTAGTACCAATCATGCAACTGTCCTCGTAGATTTTCATGGCACTACTCAATGACTTATGAGATGGAAACCTAATCTCTGTATTGTCTTTGCAGACTGGAAAAAAGCATGGAGTATTTTGAGGGAAAAAGAACGTACATATAAGACTGCACACATCAGGCCTGACAAAAGAATGGCCAAGGTTGGTGCTGACTCTAAAGGTAGTTTTCCTCGACTAAGCAAGCAAGTGCTTACTTTTAAACTATGTCTTGAGGAGCTGAGTGTTTTATTTTTATATTTGTAAAGTACTACATCCACATTTTAGGGAACTCTGGAAAGAGCAACACAGACCTATGTCGGAGCAATCTGTAAATAAAATAGAATACAGACAGAGGACGCTGGAAATCACCTAAAATAGCATTAGTGCTTTTCTTGTAGAGTAATCCACAAATAAAATTTGGAAGAAACAAACCAAATCAGACAAAGGCAAGGGAAGAGAAAGCCCTGGCAAGTAGTTACAATACTAAGTAAGTATCATGCAGGGATAATGAAAGAACTTGCTAGCAGAAATAAAGAATAAAAATGAGAAGATGAAAAAGGAGAACGTTAAGTATCATCTGTATTTTAAAACACCAGACTTACTCTACATGGCAGTAGCCATAAGAGAAAGGGCAATGAAATCTATGAATTGCGTTCAAATGTGCACAAGAGACTGTTTTCTGGCACTCTCTGCCTGTTCAGCTACATAGAGATACATCAGGAAAAGATGCTACAGAGTTTTTATAGAAAGACAGCATTTGGTAGCCTTTTTTTTTTTTTTTTGATAGCTTGTTCTAAGGATAGACGTCTTAATTTTCTCAATTATTTTGTCGTTTTCTCCTCCCCCCATGCCAGGCACAGAGCTCACAAATCACACTGTGAAACTAAGCTCTGCGCTAACACAAATGTCAAAATATGGCAGTTCTAAGTAATAGTTAATTTAAAGAGGCATAAAGTTTCAGCTTTTAAAACTCTGAGCAAAAAAAGTATCTCCCAGATTCACACTTAAGCACCTGAACAGAGGTAAAGAGGTAATTTCATATCACATTAAAAGTCTGTCTTCGAAATCAGGGCGTCACCACTTCATAGCTTTATCTGCAAAGGATCACCTGCCCTTTCCAGTGACCAAATCTTTCTGCTGTGATAAAGATGCCACTGGCACCACGCAGGCAGAAAGCTGGTGAACAGAGACCAGTTTTCGTAAGGTGCTTGGATAGCAAAAGCATGAATTGCACAATTCGGATGCGTGGTCAATTGGCGTTGCTCAGCACTTCCACCCTTGATCACTCTTCCCTCTATTTTCTTTAAAGAGTAGACCTGGAAATTCTGGGCTTGGTGGTTTAATCTTGGGCTGGCAGCTATGGACTGTGTTGGCAGGACAACAAGTTAAATGTTGATACGCATCCTTTCAGCTTTAAGGTATCTGCAAATCTATCTTTACATTTTTGCTAGAAATAAGGTCTTTCAGTTGTGTTGTGTCACTGATGTTACACATGCAAGGAAACTGATCCATTGTTTTGTACAATTTCCTGGTTTATTTTCAGTTGTTAGAGGGAACATTAAAAGGTGGTCCCCAGCTCCAAGGAAAATGTAGGTGCAAAATATAGGGGAAGGCTGGACCACATTTTCCTCTTTGCAGAGCAAATATAAATATACCCCAGATATAAATACCCCAGGCACCAAAGAGAACCAGAAGCACTTAGGAACGTGACTGATGAGAAAGTTACTTTGCATGATCCCTTCACATAAAACAGCTAAAATTAATATTATGAAATTTCCATGACATTTTAGCAGCCTGGACATGAAGGCTGTTCTATTTATAAAATCCTCAACATCTCAATTTTTTAATCACTTGCCCAAAAATCCCTTGCCCTATCACATAAATGGGAAATCAAGATTGTGAAAAAAGTCATTACACTAGTGTAAAAGGTATTTTTCTATAAAAATATTATTTTTCTAAATTATTTATATTAGCAATATATAGCATAAATGAATCCCTGTAAGAATTTATGTAAGATTTCTGTGGGGTTTTTTTTTGTTAAAAATTGGAGTAAACCAATTTAAGAAGCAGGATTGCCAAGAAAAGTTAACAGAAAAGCCATAAAGAAACCAATGCCTGAAATGATTGCTTTCCTAGCTTTTCATGTTCTCTCTCAGAATAACTTCAGATATTAAGGGGATTACTACTTGAAAAATTTACTTAAGGCATTATCCAGTAAGAATATCTCAATGGAAGAAATACAACAAAAGCAGTGAGTAAGGAAGCCTCAGGCTGAACATTTGTACCAGATTCTTGGGGAATCATTGGCAATTTCTTTCTTTATTTTAGAGGGAAGATCTGATGATTTTTTCTTACTCATAAAAATTGCCTAGAATATTTTGGAAAGTCAGCTATGATCACAATATTGTACTAGTGAAGTAGATTTGTGGGAAAAATATCCCTTATTCCTAACTTACAGGGTCACAGGGAGTAAGAAGGTCCTGCATCCTTCTAGCAAATCTACAGAAATACATGTAATCTAGATGTGAAGGATTTTGATATACTTGTACATCACAGCAGAACCTCGCACAAGGAGCCATGTGGGAATTAGGAGCAAGCTGCTGCATGTGCAAGACTGTGAAGCGTATCACAAAATATTACCAGCTCCTGAAGGTAGGGCAGGCATGGCCTTCACAGAAGCACCTCCGACCTCTCAGCATGGCAAACTGGCTGAAATACAGTATTTCCATGGCATGTCCGTGTTGCCTCCAGTTCTGGAGTTACCTCCATGTCAGCTACTTTGGGTGTTTCTATATCATTGCGGGGGGGACAGACATGGCATCAGACCTGGACAGAGGCACCTATATTCAAAATTGTGATCCCCAAAAAGCTTTTTCTTTTAATTACTGTGTGGCTTGGTGTTCTTTAGCAAGCTTTCTGCTTCTGGACACAAGTACACTTCTCACTATGCTGCTCAACACTAGTGGCATTCTTATGCCCGATAGATGCAGAAAATAAGCCTTCCTTACTTATCTCTCAGGGGAGCTTATCTAATAGGCTTTTCTGGAAGGCCAGCAGAACGAACTTTCTGTAAAATGTAGGGATGATTACCACTTTCTTTTAAAACATAAATAAAAGAAATGCCTTCACCAGATTTTATGCAATAGTGCAATGATTGGAAGACTCTCTCAGGATACGGGAAAAAAAGACCCTAATTATTTCTTCAGCATAAAAGAATGTAAATCCACATCCTTCATCTTCCTGGAGAGAGCTATCACTGGGACTGTCCCAGTTCCAGCGAGCCATGCTTAGAGATCGCCAATCTTAATACATTACTGGACTTAAGTGCGCTGTCCTGGGATTGTGTTTGGTCTCTAGGAAATATTACTGAGCTGTATTTGTGTTCTCATTTTACATATTGTGCAAAATAAGGTTTACACTTGAGTGTTTTAATAGTAATATAATTACATGGGTGCTTGGAAGGTTTAACTTCCCTTGCCATCAGCAGAAAGAATTTTACTGAAAACAGGTAAATGCCCTGTTTACCCCTAGAGCAAGTACTGAGCTGTAGAGGTTTAATGTATTTTAAACAAGTGATGAACAGTGTAATTGCTCACCACGGAGTGACCCACGCCTGTCTCATCCAGGCAAGCGATCCCGAAACAGGTAAGTCCCGATACTGCAATTGCGGACAAGAGTGAAAGGCCCGAAAGAGAGCAAGAGAAAGAGAGAAACTCCAAGAGGACCGAAAGTCTGAGAGAGCCTGGCAGAGAATTCCAACTGTACCAGTCAACCCTCATCTATATATGGGCATGACGTTGTATGATATGGAATTCTCCATTTGGCCAATTTGTCCCTCAATCCTAAATCTAAGTTCAAATCACAAGGGGACTTGTGGGCCCTTTGTCCCAGCCGTGCTCCCCCCAGCCGATGTGCTGCTGCACACTGGCACAAGCATGGGAAGCTGAAAGGTCCTTGAGATCTCAGCACCAAGTATAAACATCAGTGTGCTATCAACATTCTTCCCATAACAAATGCCAGACTCAAACCAAAACACAGAGCTCTTCAATCTGCTAAAAGAAAAACTATACTCTGTCCCAGTCAAAACCAGGACATGAGTTGTCATTATGTTTGCCTTCCTATTGCATGAAGGATTTCTTCAGACTCAGTTAGCTGCTGACTTCCAGCTGAGCCTACACCGTCCACAGAAGGGCACTCCAAAGGCGTTTTTAGAGAGCAAAGACTAACCCGTGGCAGGCAAGATGCAAGAATACTGGGTCCCAGCACCAGAGGGCCATGGCAATTATTTTAGAAATTATTTTGGCTTAAGTGCCCTACTACCTACATGGGAAAGACAAATCACCTCGAAGCCCTAACTAAAATGAGATGTAGCTACAACATGTCTTACTGTTTCATTTCTCATATCTCTCAGAAATAGCCATTGATTACTTATTTTTTTTAATCTTAACATTTTACTATTATAAATTAATTTTATTTCTGACTGAAACCTAGTTGGAGCAGAAAAGGATTTCAGGATGGCTGACAAACCTTAAGCAGCCATCTCCTCAGTATGTGGCAAATCCTTCAGTGTATGTCAGACTATTCTTATAGTCCCAAGCACCGCAAGTGTCTCTTCTAGCTTGTAAGATTCGGTTTGCTTACTGGAAAAATGGACTCCAGGCAGGAGATTAGTCCCCCCTATCAGTGTTGATCAGAACCTGCTCAGCAAGCATCAGGGTAATAAGGAGATGGCATGAGATTCAAGAGACCTCCTTGGATTTATGACAATCCTGTAATCCAGCAGGCATAATGTAATACCAGTTCTTTCTGTAGAATTCAGGATTCATGATGTGGGAAAAGAACAGAGAGAGAAAGAGAAAACTAATCCTAGCTTAGTGATTATGTATTCACTTGGCAGAGGAAGACATGAGTTCCTGCTCCAAGGACTGTTTATGCGTTTTAACCAATGACAGTTTCAATGAAAAATTTAAGTACAGAAACAAATTACATCTGATCACTTCTACAGATATTTATCACTGATACTCATCAGTCTCAGTCAGCAAACACTACACTGATATAACCTCCCTTCAAATTCTTTACCAAGTGTATTTGTTTAGCATGCAGGAAGACAAACCATCAAGGATGCTGCAACACGCAGAAAATTCCTGCTAACTCAGTTCAAATAGAGTAATTAACAGAATTAATCAATTTCAACTGAATCAAAGAAATCTCCCATCAGTTGACTGTTTAGAATAACTCGAGGAAGATTAATTTATATCCCAGTGTTCTCTTGATCCCAATAGGTTGTTGATGACAGAAGAGTAGAAAGAAAGCTTTTTATCATCAATCACTTTCATTATTACTTGAATACCTGCTGTGTACAAGGATCCACACATTCCTCTATTTTTAGACAAGAAAGCAACCTGTCAATAACAGCTGAACCACTAGCCATTCAAAATGACCACTTAGGGAAGAACATACGCACAGTAGTTGCTGTGTAGAATATCTGACAGAAAGCTGTGCATGGAAAAACACAATTAAAGTGTCACACCTAGTCATGTTTCTCTTAAATAATGTTTAAGCCATATATAACAATTACTGATAAACTAACAGCAACACATCCTTCAATATTCCACTTGCACATTTTAGATAGGTATACATCTATATTATTGACACATACTGCATTTATACACTAGCTATCAGCTCTAATTATTACTACAATATTGAAAAATTATATTAGTGTATCGCAAGCAGTTTATAATAATGAAATAAATACCAGTAGCTTAATGGACTTGTTTACACACTCCTATAATGCAACAAAGATAGAGCTATCACTTAGCTGAACAGAGTACTGGCATTCAAATGTGTGAATATCTGACCTGCAGCATGGCCTCCCTGTCTTACCATAAGTGTTCCCTAAGGCCCCTTACTACAAACATACTGACATAAAAGATGCTACAGTAGTAAAGTCTGTACCTTTATGTTCCTTAGACTCATAATCCTTTAATGCTACAGAATTTATAACGTCCAGCTGGAGGCTGCAGAGTTACCACTTCGTGAAAGGATTTACATGGTCTAGCTGTCTGCAATAAAGGAGGACAAGGGTAGGTGACCCAGTGTTCCTTTCAGTCCAGATTCACGTACCCTCAATTACTGCACATTGGAGCAATCCCACTGACTTAGCTTACATCACTGTAAATAAATTCAGTCAAGCTTTGGTCGTTATTCTTGTGATTTCACCTCGGCTCTTATGGGCTTTGGGCTTAGTCAACACTGTGATTTAAAAGTCACCGTGCTTTGTGCTGATGGATCTAGTTTTAGTCACCTTTCAAACACAGCTGATGCAGACCTAAGTTAGAAAATGAGTTCCCTATATGACATATGGGGAAAGTCAGTCACCCACGAGAGAAACTCAACAACAGTCTTCCAGGAACTGCTATCAACTAGACACTGAGCAATGCTACAGAAAAAGAAGTGTACTAAACCCGATCGAGATCTGGGTTTTAAATCTCTCAAGGGAGAATCTGTCCACGCTTCCAATAGCAGATGTTGTTTTGGTGGGCTTTTTAAAGTACTTGACAAGGATGGAGTAAAAAGTGGGAAGAGAGGATGCAAAGGGAGAGAACAAAGAGCCTAAAAGGCACCACTCGGTGCAGCTCAGTCGCTGAAGCATCCACCCAAGAGACCGGAGAGGAGATCTGAGCTTGCATCTTCTACATCCATGTGAATGCTTTAACCAGCAAGCTATTGGGTGGAGTATTCTTAATCCCCAAATATTTAGCTGCTTATGATTTCAGCAATAAAGCATTTACTGTTGGCACCCATGTCCTAACAGGCCAAAACTGAATACTTTTATTCCATTTTTACGCATACCTTACTCAGGCAAATTCCCATCGACTTCAAAGGAAGCCTAAAAACTTACAGGCGCTCAGTTCTCACATTATCTATGGCTGTGTCTCTATTTACGTTACCCATGCATGCCTTGGCATGCCTCAGGGTCCTGCTCCACACGGCGTTCAGACCAACGCCCGGCTACAACATGCCATGGCTCATGCTCAGGCTTCTGAGCTTGAGCTTTCCTTGGTATGGGAATGGGGTCTGAGAGGGCGGGGACAAGGGAATGGTGCCTGCCTGGGTCTTGCTCAGTACAGCGTGGCATTCAGCTTGCATCTGCTTCTGAGCCTAGGGAAATGGGAAGGACTCCCATATACCATGACACGAAGGAGTCTACCTGCTAAAGAAGTTTCCATGGATGTCAGCAGAGCACAGCTCCCAGAAAATACTAACTGTAGAAAAGCACAAAAGGCAACACTAAAAAATGTGTACCTGAAAAAAGTGTGCGGAGCTTGGTTTTGGAATAAAGTGGAACTGTGATAGAAACCCACTTACCCATTATATTCAAAATTAGCATATTGAGCCAAGCCGAAGCACAGTCACCTCATTGACTTAGAACGGAGGACATGCCAGTTATTCAACGCGGCTTATGTCCTTGCCATAAATTTTCTCTCTAGTACAGGCTTCCAAGTCTAGCTAAGCAAGATGTGTGTATTGGCCTCATTACAATAGCATATATATGTTAAATATTGTGAAGTGCTCTTTATTTCATTAATTCTTTAGGTGGGAAAAGTGCTGTTATGTCCATTTTTATCAAAGGGACCTAGAAATAGTGACTTGACAACACTACATAGTTCCCTGTGGACAAGATATTTTTAACAGGTTGCAGTTTAGATCTTTGTGTACTCAGTTGTAAATGTGCACTGAGAGAACGGGGTTATTTTTCTCCTCATAATGGACATTGTTTTTGAAATCTTCAAAACATATAATGGATATCATGGTCTTGGATAGAACATCATGCACTTATGTTTAACAAGTTCTGATCTTTGTTCTATATTTTCCTTAATTTTCTGTTACAATTGTAACGACTATTTTAATTTTCTTTTCTCTTTGTGAAATTTGCCTTATAATTTTTTCTTTGCTGTCTATATCTCAGTTTAGCTTGAGGTGTTTTCGGTCTGTTTTTCTTTCTACCTCCAAGTGCTTCTGGTCTTCTAGCTTTATACATTCTTCCTGTGTGATGGATGCATTTCCAGCTTCTGTCTTCCTCATAACGAGTAAATTTCTATGTTTTCAAGAAGACTGCTTTGTAATTACATTAGTTTGTATACAGCTATATGGAACTGAGTTTGTCACTGCACAACCTGGGCTCTTTTGTTGTATTTAAATTGACTTAAGATTTCATATTGACCTGAGTAACAACATCCAATTTATAAGCACAACAATTCCATTCCTGTTCAAGGGGGCATTTCAGTCATCTGAAATAGCTCTCTATCTGAGAAATTTCCACAAACAATCTTCTTCACTGTGCAGAATACTTATACTTAATTTCCTTTTAGGTACAGCTTCCCACAGATAGTTTTAATTCTTGCCCAGATAGTAGCTCTATTGAAGGCCAGGCATTGTTTAGTTCCCCATTTTTCCTTCAAGTGTAAACTTTCACGTTACTTCTTGCAAATTCACTCCACATAAGAATTGAACTGTTGAAGTGGTTTTTTTCACTTTGTCAATTTTTTTTTTTTTTTTAAATAAGGCTTGTTTGTCAGCCCAATCTACTGTGCCATCACCTCTTTTCTTTCTAAAATTTGCGTTCTCATTCAAGAGTGTTCTGCAGCCTAGCAAACTAACATAGCTGCTTCTAAACATAAGTCAGAATCTCATACGATGTTCCTCTCTCAGTTTTGGTCTCTCTACTGCAATCTGATCTTAAAATTAGGATCCCATAAACAGAGAAAAAGCATGGGGTTTTTTCCAAATATTAAATAAATGTTTCTTTTGGGTATTTTGCATGCAATTAATCCTCTAAGAACTTAATTCTTTCAAAGAGTGTGACTCTCTTGACATTTTTTTTTAGTGCAAACTGGTAATTAGACTGTTCTTTAATTGTCGGTTATTAAATAATATCCAGTGCCTCTGGCCTGAGGTTACTGGAAAAAAGAGGTTGCCAGCTTTTGCCCATCTTTCTCTTTAGAAACTTTTCTTTTTGAATAGACAAAATTCTCCTTTAATCCCTCTGCCTGGTGCATTTCCTGAGAACCTCAGCTGCAATAGCTGCAGTCCTTAGCTGCTATTCCAGGTATTTAATCCCTCACATTTTCTTCTACCTTTCCGACACTGAATGCATGTTTCTTTTTTTTTTTTTTTCTCTTCTTCAGATACCATAGAATGCTCTTGGTGATAATTAATGCAAGTGCCCAGGTTGGATCTTGTAACTGTGATCAATCTTTCTAAATGTAATCGGTAAACTGACAAATATGCGTCAGGTATATGTAACAATGGAGCTTGTGAGAGAGGGAAGCTGATGCTTCTCCTTCCTCTTGCTCTTGCTCTGTTCTGGTTCAAAGTAATACATTGCACAGGGAATGTTACACTTCTGCCCAAGACTATTCAGGGTCCAATTATCCTTAAATCCTTGCTTGGACCTGAGTCTAAAATAATCTTTGTGGCCATAGGAAGGAGATTCTTAAGAGCAGTAGGTCTCATACTGATGAATGGGGAGAGTTAGGACTTTCTGAAAGGAACCCAAAGGGGCCAGCCCCAGAGCAGAGGGACAGAAACATCACACATTTGGGACACTGATTCTTAGACCGACCTACAAACAGCACTACCCACATGGGCCAGTGCATTCTGGTTCTTGATCCTGATGTTACCACTGTATGCATACAAAGAAGTGCCACATAAAAACCTGGGCTCTTCTGGACTGTTTTAACCAAATTTATTAGAAGGCCCATTAAATCCAACATATTGTTTATACTGATTATTTTTGCTAGTATCAATAATACACAGGAGGTGGGGGTTTGGCCAACAAATGCTATCAGTGCTGTGTGCCGACCCACGGACCTCGGTGAAACATCAGTGGGAAAAGCACACTTAGTTCTAGTCATTGGCACTCCACAAAAATTAACCCAAAGAGGAGCAGAAAGACTTCTAGATGGATTGTGTGAGAGGAAACTGGAAGAACTTGGCTCACTTATTCTGGCAAAATGAAGGCTGAGAAGACATCTGATTGCTGTGTGTAGATCAATCAAAAATACTGTTTTTGAGCTACAGGACCATGTTGGCACAAATCCAAAACCATTCTGTGAATAAATTTTGGCTGGAAATCACAAAAAGCATGAGAAGAGCCAGCTTCTGGAACAATCTCTCGATAGGGAGAATGAGAACAAAAACCTAACGTTGTAAAATAGAGGTTGGTCAATTTATAAAAAAGATTTATCTGACATGCTGCCTGCAAAAACAGGAGATTGGTCTCAGAGGCTCAGCAGAGAGATGGTCAATCTTCCCGAGCCCATAAGCCACATTCATCAGTCTTCATAGAGCCACATAGACCTCAGAGAGCTGTGGGGAGAGTCGACAGCTCAGCAAGTCCCAGATCTTTTTACTGTTCCCCTTGTGGATTTGGGCTGGATGGCCTCTGCATCCCAGACAAAGTCATGCTCATTGGCTCATGTCCCCCAGCAGCCTCCAAACCAACGCAGCCCACTGCCACATGAGTGCTGTAACCCCGACATGGGAGTTCATTTGGTGTGCAGCTCAAAAAAACAAGACCTTCATCCAAAACCCTGTCAGTCACACACACTGAGATGTATCATTCTTTCAACCCACAGCTCTCAGGTACCAGGCTGTCCCTTCTGCAGACTAGGGAGCAGAAAAATCATCTGGAAGAATGTCTTTTAGAATAAGATATTTTTTTAAGAACTTGTTCTCTGATCTCCTGTATTTTTAGCAACAGTAGCACTAAGAATCACAGTGAAAAGTGAAAATTTTTATACTAAGTTATCATCATCAGGGTGAAACACTGTACTGATAACTTGAGAAGATTTGAGATTTAAGAGGCAATAACAGTGTCCTGGACTGCATGTTCTACCAAAGCCAAAACACTTGCAGCAAGTAAGTGTCAAAGCCAAGGATATGTGCCATATATTAATAGAAGATGAAGCTATAGCTGAGTTAAGAAGTAGCCTCAAGTTACTAATATAATTAAAAATTGTGATTAAATATTGAGATGAATGAAAAAATTTAAACTGTGAGTTGTCAAAGTGCCAAGTAAATAATTTAAAGACAGATTTAAAAAGCAGTGGGAACACCCTTTTCTGGTTCTTCATATTACTAACCCTTTTTTCACCCTTTCTAATATATTCCTTACACTCTTCCCTGATATTTGCATAGGTTAGCAAGGCTACTTTACCCTGCAATATACTTTGTTTATAATACGTGTTTGGAAATTGCAGAAGAGGCTGTGCTTGTTCCCGTGTAAAACAGAAAAAATGTCGTGGCAAATAGGAGGACAACCCTTTCTGGGGCAATCACAGGGAACAAATACGTGTTTGTGGATAGAGTTAGGAAAATGAATCAGAAGAGTGGGCATGGGCTGACTGTGCGCTGTTTTGTTATCAGAATGTTTTATTTTCAGGGTTTTTTCATCTCCATTTTCTCTGCTGTTAAGAGTTATTCTTCTTACTTTGGGTAAATAAAAACCTTTCCTTGTTCATCTAAAGGGTGTCACAGGCTGATATGACTTATTTGCTGCTGAGGAGAATATCAGAAGCCAGGCAATTGAACTAAAAAAGCAGCATGTGCACTGAATGCACAGGTAGTCAGAAGCTGGATCTTCCCACACATATGAATGTCCTCTTCCACATACTGTGAAAATGAAAACTTTTAAAAGATTTTTTTTTTTGTCTGTTTGCTTGTTTGTTTGTCAAGAACTAAGTAAAAGACCCTTGCACATCCCGCAAAAGCAACTAGACTGTAGGTCAGGACCCTCACCTGGAATATGGAAGAGTCAAGAGACAGTACTAATCTGCTTGATCCAGCACCTTAACTAGCCTGGCGGTATTGAGTAGTTGCATTATTGTGTCCATGACGGAGCTGAAATGCAGGTTCCCATGGGAAGTTTCAGTTACACCGGTGCTTTCCTGTGAGAAAAGTTTTTTTCTTGAAGAACTAGCTTCTGTCATCAAAGACGTTTTATTACACCTCAGCAAAATTTCTCACCATCTCCAATTCATGGCAGCAAAGAATAGTGTCACAGCCTTGTCCCCGCTATGCCAGATGTGCATTCCTGCTGTCTAGTTCTGTCTGCCACCAACCTGGATGAAGGCATCAGTCTTTCACGAGTGTCCCACATCCCTATTACTATGTTCTAACTCTGCCACGGTGCAAACAGACACCCGTAGCTAGAGTACAGGGTATAAGTACATCCATGCACAAAAGTCGTTCACAGCTAAAGCACTATGCAGTGCTGAATAAACTCAGTAAAAGCAAAGTTCTCACCCCATCGTTTTTCCCATAGATTATGGGAAACAGAGCTCTGATGCACACTTTAATGTTAGTTCAAAACGAAAAGTGCATAGTGTCCAATGGATCAGGAAATACGTTTTGGAGAAGCCAGCAGAGAAGTTCCCAGACAAATTGGAGAATTTCGAAAGGACGGTTGGGAGTTCAGTAGAGAAGACAGTAGACTTCCTCCCATTCTTAACTCTGAGGACTGCCAACTCGTGCCAGGAATGACCTGCTTAACAGCTGGTGATTTTCTGTCTAGAGATCTGTCATGCAGGCTGCCTTACAGCACGCTCTCAAGTAATACAGCTGGAGGCATCCACAGTTCTGCCATCACAGTTCTGTTCACAGTCCTGTCTCCTCATAGCTTTAAATATACTTGATTTTTTTGTGAAGAAGCTGTTCTGCACCCACAGCTAAAAAAAAGCATTTCTGCAGTGTTTGTTACAGTTTACTAGACATTCCAAATACATTTGCAAAGCCCGTTGATAAATGTGTTTCCTGGATATAGCTGCATTTTTCTTTCCTGTCATTACATCTCTGTTGAGAGACACTTTATATCCACCAGTTTTCAATCTGATCTTTTAAGCCGCCTTACTCCATAGCGTTGCACTTGTGTTAAGCATGTTCGCGTTGTGAAGACGTCGTTCTCTTCCTTGCATGAGTGCTCAGTTCTCTGTGGAAGCAATAGCATCTGTATCTTACAGAAAACTTCTATACAGCATTTCATTCCTCATCTGTATGCCTTCTTTTACCACACAATAGCAGTCTGGGTGAGCTCTTCATGATGGTGTCCCCTTCTGCTGGACACTTACCTCAGTTGAATGGAAACCTGAAGTAGATTCTTGAATATAAGTATCCCAGTCTCCTTATAGTCTGTATGAGGACAGGATTAATGGAATGAAGCACATAAATGACCAAAAATTTGTATTTTGCAAGGTCAGTAACATATAGTTTCTTCTCTGTGAGGATTTTACTTATGCTAAACCAGTTTTTTTCTGCTTGTATTCATAACGGATAGGCTTTTCAGATGCAATTTTTATATGTATTGTGTATTTTCTAAGAATACCACAAGTATACCATTGCTACCTGGCTCAATAAATCAATCTTTTCTTACCCTGGTAAAAAGGCATAGGTTATATATATTATCTTCTTTGGGATTTTTTAATATCAGGTTGCATTTATGTAAAGGAGAACCCAAACTCTTGCTGCAAGTGTAAGTAGATGAAGAAAAGATTCCCAGAACCCTTGCTATACAGGCAAATGGCAACACAGTTCATGTGCAGTGCCCATGCGACGACATAGAAAAACACTGAGTTTCATTATTGATTTCAATGGAATTTTACACTTAATTTTACTTTTGTGTCATACACTTTGGTAAAGGCAAGAGTTCTGTCCCACCTTGAAAAGGACAAGTACTGTTACTTTCTACTCTGCTTCACAGGCTGAGCTGTCCACTTCTCAGTAGAGTCACAGAACCACCATAAAGCCATTGCTGTCACATTAGGTGGTAATTGCCACAGTCTCAAGGACTCAACTCCAAGCAGCACACACAAAGAACAGGGGAAGCTGTAGTGCAGCATCTCCTGAATGTCTTGCCTCTCTATGTTTGCTGACAGTTTGAAGAGAGATGATCATGGCCCAGGAGACAGATGGTGAAGTATAGCTCATATGCTGAAACACTGACTACAGTGGTGCTGAGCTACTTCAGCAGAGCTCTTTGTTGAGGCCCTTCTCTGTCATTTCTTGCAACTGTCCTGTTCATAGGAAATTACATTCTAGAGGTCATCAAATTCAACCAGCAGTGACTCATACATTAATAGAATTTTACTTTCAAGCTCCTACAGTTTATTCTTCACGTGGGTTTTCCAAATTAAAGCAAAAATGCCATGATGCCTATCACTTTCATCATGTGATTTCTGCATATATACGTCAGGAACAGGTGCTATACATCTTTCCAGTTCAGTCCCAGACCAGATTATTTCTATAACTGTGATTTTTTATACTCCTTTCAACGAATGGTTTTCAAAATTCCTCAAAATAATTACAATAACATTTGAAAATAGTCAATGTCTTATCTGAAGCACCACAATGTTCTGAAAAAGGCTTCAAGAAAACTTTAGAAACATTTTCCTACATGAATTGGCAGTGGATATCATTTCAGTATTTGATTTGGTTCTTTGCAATAGCTAAGGTTATATTGCAGGTAGCACACCTTTAAAAAAAGTATATAATATGAGTTCATTGTGATTTTCAAAATCATAGAATCATACAATCATAGAATGGTTAGGGTTGGAAGGGACCTTAAAGATCATCTAGTTCCAACACCCCTGCCATGGGCAGGGAAACCCTCCACTATACCAGGTTGCCCAAAGCCTCGTCCAACCTGGCCTTGAACACTGCCAGGGATGGGGCATCCACAACTTCTCTGGGCAACCTGTTCCACTGCCTCACCACCCTCTGAGTGAAAAATTTCTTTCTTATATCTAACCTAAATCTCCCCTCTTTCAGTTTAAATCCATTGCCCCTTGTCCTATCACTACACACCCTTGTAAAAAGTCCCTCTCCAGCTTTCCTGTAGGCCCCCTTTAGGTACTGGAAAGCTGCTATAAGATCACCCTGGAGCCTTCTCTTCTCCAGGCTGAACAGCCCCAACTCTCTCAGCCTGTCTTCATAGCAGAAGTGCTCCAGCCCTCGGATCATCTTCGTGGCCCTCCTCTGGACTTGTTCCAGTAGCTCTATGTCCTTCTTGTGTTGGGGACTCCAGAGCTGAACGCAGTATTCAAGGTGGGGTCTCACGACAGCACAGTAGAGGGGCAGAATCACTTCCCTCGACTTGCCAGCCATGCTCCTTTTGATACAGCCCAGGATACAGCTGGCTTTCTGGGCTGCAGCGCACATTGCCGGCTCATGTTGAGCTTCTCATCCACCAGCACTCCCAAGTCCTTTTCCTCAGGGCTGCTCTCAATCCTTTCTCCACCCAGCCTGTACTTGTGCATGGGATTGCCCCGACCCATGTGCAGGACCTTGCACTTGGCCTTGTTGAACTTCATGAGGTTCTCACAGGCCCATCTCTCCAGCCTGTCAAGGTCCCTCTGGATGGCATCCCTTCCCTCCAGCGTGTACACAACACCACACAACTTGGCGTCATCTGCAAACTTGCTGAGGGTGTACTCAATCCCACTGTCCATGTCTCCAACAAAGATGTTAAATAGCACTGGCCCCAGTACTGACCCCTGAGGAACACCACTCGTCACTGGCCTCCACGTGGACATTGAACCATTGACCACAACTCGTTGAGTGCGACCATCCAGCCAATTCCTTATCCACCGAGTGGTCCATCCATCAAAACCACGTCTTTCCAGTTTAGAGATGAGGATGTCGTGTGGGACAGTATCAAATGCTTTGGATAAGTCCAGGTAGACAATGTCAGTTGCTCTTCCCCTATCCATCAATGCCGTAACCTCATCATAGAAGGCCACCAAATTAGTCAGGCAGGATTTGCCCTTAGTGAAGTCATGTTGGCTGTCACCAATCACCTCCTTGTTTTCTGTGTGCCTTAGCATAGTCGCCAGGAGGATCTGCTCCATGATCTTGCCAGGCACAGAGGTGAGACTGACTGGCCTGTAGTTCCCTGGGTCTTCTTTTTTCCCCTTTTTAAAGGGGTTATGTTTCCCTTTTTCCCATCATTGGGAACTTCACCAAATTGTCACGACTTCTGAAATATGATGGATAGTGGCTTAGCAACTTCATCTGCCAGTTCCCTCAGGACCCGCGGATGCACCTCATCAGGTCCCATGGACTTGTCCACCTTCAGGTTCTTTAGATGGTCTTGAACCTGGTGTTCTCCTACAGTGGGCGGTTCTTCATTCTCCCAGTCCCTGCCTTTGCCTCCGTGACTTGGGCCATGCTGCTAGAGCTCTTGCCAGTGAAGACTGAGGCGAAGAAGTCATTGAGAACCTCAGCCTTCTCCATATCCTGGGTGGCCAGCTCTCCTGTTTCCTTCCGGAGAGGGCCTACATTTTCCCTAGATCTCTTTTTATCACTGACATATCTATAGAAGCCTTTCTTGTTGCCCTTGAGGTCCCTAGCTAAATTTAACTCTATCAGGGCTCTGGCTTTCCTAACCTGATCTCTGGTTACTCGGACAATTTCTCTGTATTCTTCCCAGGCTACCTGTCCTTTCTTCCACCCCCTATAGGCTTTTGTTGCACTCAGCTCCAATGTTTGATTTGTGCCTGCCTGGACTTCTTTGGAAGCAAATGTTTATTTGTGTGAGAGATCAGACTACGTACACCAGGCTTAGCCAGCAACACGTGTATATTACATGGACCCTGCTGATCTGCTTCCCTCTCTACAGGAGAGTTGGACAGAAGCCGTTTGGGCAGCACTGGTATTGTAATAGTCAAATACAGTCTCTTACTTGAATGTGTAAAAAGGTGTTTAAGGATCTGCTTTCTCCATGTGAGGGGAATTGTGGGGCTGAAGGCAGATCTTTTCTGGCATACTTGTGGGTTAGCATGTATGGCCAGCAGCTGCCATGGCCTCATTGACTTACACCATAAGAGTACTCTGAAAAGGGAGTGAAGATTCAACTCTCAGAGCTATTGAGGCTGCACCTTAAGCCATATGTTTATAGATGGGGATATGATCTGAGCTCCTGTCTTCGATGTGACAGAGGTCACCTGCATAACCTCTGGTACAGCCTCTGCATCCCTCCTGCCACTTCTGGTATGGTGGTAACATCTCTGAAGCTACCCTTGTCAACCAAGGAATGAGGGCAGATTGAGACTGAAGCAATCCTGCAGCAACCTCTTAAGAGTCTGTGAAGGTAAAGTTACAAGTCTGAGAAAACAGAGCACGGTGTCAGCACTTTCTTTAGCATTCTGCTAGCTTTCCTGTGTGTACATAAGTGCACACAATACACTAAGTTACTTTGTGAGCAAATACAAAGCAAATGGTAGGTGGGAAAATTGAAAGATCTATTTGAGGGAATAATGGCAATATTAGTGAGATAAAATCATTATGTAGGCATGTCTCCCACTGAGGAGTTTTTATTTTGTACATATGTTTTTGTGAAGAGTGGGAAATAATATAAGAGGTATTAGATGCAGCAGAAAAAATCCAAACAAATACCCTTACGTCAACTAAACAAGAACCCAGCACACATCTAAAGGCAAGTCAATGGTAATTTTGCCTTATTCATCAGTGCTACAGTCCCAGGCGCCCTTAATGACAATGTTCTTTATTTTATAAATTATACCACAGTCCATAAGTTGTTTATCTCTGGTCGGAAAATGTGGTTTCTATTTAAATTTAAGTTATGTGGTTTTACCAGTTTGCAAGAGATTTGACCTTTCACTTGCCTTTCTCTATTACCTACCAACACATTTTTAGACAGTGATACATTTACTGGTTTGGAACACGATGAAAATGAAAACAGAACAACAAAACAGCAGGCATTTCTCAGAGGAATAAAGGATAATAAAACTGGAGATTCTGTGATTACTGTGCAACTCCATGAGTTTTCAAATGAACAGTTCAGCAATCACCACTCCATCGTTCAAGTGACTGTTAAGAAAGATTTTTTTCTGGTATTAACAGATGCTCAGTTTATAATATGATACAGCATATATTACTCTAAATCTTGGAGGGAGAGAATGAGTCAAAATAATTTTTCTCCTAAATAATCTGCACATAACATTTTTAGTACAAATATATGAAATTAGAATAATTTTTTTCAGCTTCAGTGCAAGGTTTGATCCATGCTAACTACAGAAATGAGTAACATATTTTGGCTTAGAACACAGGGTTGGCAGGGTTTCTTCTGTTTGTCAATCAATTCTGAATGGGTTTCTATGCCAGTATAGAATTCCACTTATTTTATATATGGAGACTTGTATACTTATCAGGTGGCAGGAAAAACTGAGTTTATAAGCTCCCTTAAGTTGCTTTCTAGCTGATCTCTCTGTGTCCAATTTATTGTTCCAGTGCAACAGCTCCTAAAACTACTAATTCATTTTGTGGAAAAAATGTTATTCTTTTCTGGGCTTCTCTTTCCACCACATATCACCAGTAAAAAGTATTATAATATAAATCTTAATCCTGATCCCAAAGTAAATAAAATAGTTTCCTAGTTAAGTTTATGCATTTTGAATCACTTAATTTCTCCATCAAGCTTTTAAATAAGTGACTATTCTAACTTGTAAAGAGTCTTAGACTAAGACTAAAAAAAAATCCAGATCAAAATAGATATTAGGATATATTTGGGGCTTCTAATTGGTTTGTATGCTGATTCAAAATTAAAAAGAAGGGACAGCTTTTTTGTTACATGTAACCAGCAACAGGCATTCTTCATCTAACATAGGTCAGGTTAATATTTAAATAACTAACATGGGATATACTGCTCTCCCTGAACACCCCCTGATGTAAGACAACTGTAGAAAACACTAACAGCCTCTAATTTGACCCAAAAATCAAACCTGTAGTTTTCGATTTATTTTGAATTTCCAGGAATCACATTTATTTTGTCTATTAATTCCCAGAACAAATATTCTATAGTAACGAAAACAACCTTTCATTCTTTATGATAGTTAATTTTTAAAATATTTCATATGCTTCTTTTCATTCAGAGAAAAAAGTGATGTTTGTGGATCTATAAATGCATTAAATAATTTGTTTAAAAATCAAACAGTATCTTTAAAATATCCCAATTTTTACCCAAAACAGGTGGAGTACATGAAAAAACTTCACATGCAGGCACCTCTGCTGTTCAAGCCTTCTCATATTGGAGTGTAACTAGCCCTGGGGCTCCACACTTGTACAAATCCCTACACAGACAACACATTTCTAGAACAGAGTTTTTGCCTGCTAGAAGCAGACTTTCAAAGTAGACTTTTGTCATCATTGCTTGTTTGTAAATCTATTTCATAAGCCAGAATCAAAGATGTGGATCCAAAGTTAAAACTAGAAAGCTGCCTAAAAGTGCTACTTTGTGGTCTCTGGCCGCATGCAAAGTTATCGGCTACAAAAGAACTGTTCATCCAGGAAAAGAATGAAGTTCTGCTGTTTCAGCTTCAATTTAAGGAAAAAGAGGCACTCTATCTAGCTCGATATTTACTATGCACTCTAGATAGGGGAGAAAATGCCTTCCTTGTAACTTAGGCATTAGTTAAAGCATTTTAGGTACTATGGAGCAAAGAAATGATATTCTTTTTCTTTTTAAAAACATCCTGATTCTCTCTACTTTTTTAACTACAACTTTGCAAAATTTGATGCTTCAAGCTCACTAGTTGGCAATTTAATGTTTTTGCTGTTGCAAGTGGGTTCATGCATCCCGAGTTTTGATTTTAATTTCATATTTTTCTGAAATAAGCGTAGTAGTTAAAATGGATTTCTGCCTAAAATATAATAGACTGGAAAAGGAATTTTGCTTCTATGCCTAGAAATATCAAGTCTTTATAGATTTGAGAGTGTAGATTCTTGCAGAATGTGTGTAAAGGATATTTTAGAGAGTAATTTTTTAAATCTTTCTCAGTGTTTCATAATCTAGAACATGAATCTTTTTTTAAAAAAATAAAATTAAAAAATATCTATTACTTAGTTCAGTGTCCCTGCAACACAATAGGTTTATTTCAAGAATTAAAAGACATTGTTTTCCTTTTGAAGGGCTGATTTTACTACATTTTAAGAAAGAAAAAATCTTACTGTTAATGCTGTTCTATAAATTATCGGCATTTCAGCAAAAAGTTTAAAGTAACAATCCAGAACTCAATCTGTCACAATTGTCTCTTATTTTACTGAAGCGGGGTTGCTTTAGTCTAAGCACAGAAATGATTTCAATTCTTTGAAGCATACAGGGATGGAAAGCTGCAGAGCTGCACTGAGGTTATTTTTTTCTAATTTGACAGAGGTGAGTGTTAAAAAGCTCTCTGCAGAAAGCTCTATTGCCAGACACCATCTTTCTGACAAGGAGGTCCCTCTTGCCTGCATTAGTACTTGGTTCTTCTCTCTTCTTCCTCAGTCCCTACAGGCTGAGCACTAAATGTCACAGCCTTGTCGCTGCTGGTTCTCAGCCACTCACTTTCTCTTGGTCCTGCCACTAGAACTCATTGCTTTGACACTATATCCTTGCACAGCTGCACAGCAGCATTTTGTCTATCACAGTTACAGTAATTTACAGAGAACACAGCATCTACTTGATCCATTAAGCGCTAGTTGTACTATTTCAAAAAAATAAATAGTGACCAAAGAAAGCTGATTTGCACCTCCTTCCAAAACACCAGGAGCAGATGCTAAACACTGAAGACAGGCTGATGTTCTGCAACTTTTGCCACTGATTTTGATTTAGGAGAGTGCTATTGTAGCAAGGCTTCGGGAGGCCAAATCTCAAAGTCATGGCTACTTTTACTCAGTGCTTATACAGAAAAATCACACCGGACTCTTTTGCCCAAACATTTGTGATTGTTTGCATCAACAGGAACCAGAACCTGCCCAAGCTTTATGGGTTCAATTAGTCAAAATGTGCAGGCAGAACAGTTAGGAAAGGAATTTTCAGATTCTGGCCTAAACTCATGGGGATGTGAAAGAGGAGGTAGTAGAAAAGCACAGCAAACTTGTGCTAGATCGCCATGGGATCCTGGACTACAGTATACTACATTTCACTTTTAACCTGCATTTTATCTTTACAGGAAACACTACACGAATAAAATCATAGAATCATAGAATGGTTAGGGTTGGAAGGGACCTCAGAGATCATCTAGTCCCAACACCCCTGCCATGGGCAGAGAAATCCTCCACTACACCAGGTTGCCCAAAGCTTCATCTAACCTGGCCTTGAACACTTCCAGGGATGGGGCATCCACAACTTCTCTGGGCAACCTGTTCCAGTGCCTCACCACCCTCAGTGTAAAAAATTTCTTCCTTATATCTAATCGAAATCTCCTCTCTTTCAGTTTAAATCCATTGCCCCTTGTCCTGTCACTACATGCCCTTGTAAAAAGTCCCTCTCCAACTTTCCTGTAGGCCCCCTTTAGGTACTGGAAATCATCCCTCTCTCAGTGCTCTCTGACCTCCCTTCAGAAAAATGTGCTCTCTTTCTCAAAAATTATGCATGGACGAGTCTATGCATTTACTGTAATGTTTCTTGTAGTAAGTATTGACTCAAAACAAGAAATTGCTAAAAAATTATCATAACTTCTTTAAATCATGTATTTTTTTCCTCTCCACCAGTAAAAAGTAAAGAAGGATGTAATAAATAAAACAGCAGAAGGAGGCCAAAACAGTACTCATCTTCACTTTTTTTTTTTCTGGTTTACCACATCATACTGAAGATCTCAGTGTTATACTGTGTTGAATATTATAGGAATTTGCCTGCCAGCATAGAGTGGTTCCTTTCTCTTCCAGAAGTGGATGTAGGAAGTAAATTCTCTCTTTTCATTAAAGATTAATTAAGATGAGAAGTAGTTATAAAAATGAGAAAATTAAACTACCATCTATTTTATCTATGCCAGTCAATCACATTAAAATAAAAGTATGAAAAATCTACTTAATCTCAACATGATGCCTCTCAACTCAAACATACTTTGTCAGTACTGCTTATCTTTTCGACTTCACACTTTACAGTTATTAGGAATTAATTTCCATCTATTTTTTTGCTATATCTTTTTCAAATCCTGTTTCCTTATCTTCTCCCGGACAATATTCAGCTTTCTCCTGTTCCAGCACTTGGTATACTTCCAAATTTGAAACCCTGACCACAGTAGAATTCTCACCAAGGGCCAGAAGAAACACAAAGTATACATACTAAGACTGCATAAATTTAAATATTCTTTGCATACTAAGTCCTTACAGCTGTAGTAGGCTGACAAATTCCTGGTTATATTATTTTTTTATGCAGCTCCTTAACTAATCTAGAAAACTAGAACATTTGAAGACAAATGGAATAATGGAACAGAGGCTACAAGTATAAAACATCATCCATTTGGCTGGAGCATGATCTAAGACGTACCAAAAATATTTGCAAGACAAACAGTTACTTAAACAATAAGTGCCAGTTCTGGGACAGCCTTCTACTTTTTCTCCTTTGCTTTCAAACATAATACCTATTTCTAAGGCATTTAGAAATACCAGAAATATTTTCTCTTTTCCATTTACTTAACAGACTTTCACCTCAGCTTCTCCAGTATCCTCAAAGAAAGAAATTGAGGTGCTGTTTGTGGTATTAGGCTGTTTATGTTTTTTCCTTATTTCTGCTCTTAGTTCACCTTTCTCATTTTATTTTATGGCTTTTCTGGCATCAGTTGTCTTGCAAATATAGAAACAACATCAATAATCCTAAAGACGTACAGATTAAACATCTATTAGACACAACCTTCAAAGCAAATCACGTCTAATCTTGTTAGCTTGTTTGCATTATGTTTTGTTTTACATATGAAAAGAGTTTTGTGCTACAGCCTATGGATAATATTTACCTCGACCTTCCTCTTACATGTGGTACACCAACCCTCTTCTGAGATGTACTCTAATAGATTTAATGCCACAGATATAGATACAGAAAAGGATTGTGTCCTACTACTCCAAGCTCCTATATGAAACTCCCATTTCAGAGAGGACAGAGTTGCTACTTCCTTCCCTTTTCTTTTGCAAAGTACTTTTTGTTTTTAAATACTAAGTTGGTGCAATTTCACCCAATAGACAGCAAATAACTGAAGTTGTGTTCACACATTCTGTAAAATGCAGATTGCATAATATAGCATGATGGCTCTGTTCCATTATGTTTGGTTACTAGGTTGAAAACTACTGACACTGTACATTTTTCTCCTTAGTATTCTATCATTTCAAATTATGACTGCAGTGTAGATTAGTCTATGTAGTAAACAATCTAAAAACATTTCCTGCCTGGCAGCCTACAAACAGCAAGAAACACCTTCCTTCCCAGGTGTTCCTGGGGCTTGACTTAAATTCTAGTTAGGCAATTATATTCTGCCTTCTAGAGGTCTTCTTTAGACTTTACAAATGTATTCTTAATTTGTCATAAGTTTGTAGTGGTGCTGCAGGCTATGGAACAACAGCACTTGAGTGCTACAACAGTCTTGGTACCTCATTACCTCAGCTGTTTTACATACTCTTTAGAATCATGGAATAAAAACTGACAGAAAATAACTTGGTCATGGTGGCAGTGGTGTTTGTTTTCACTATTTAAAAATAATTGCTTGAGTTCATCAGCTTCCTAAAGATTCAAAACCACTCATTCTTCAGCCATAACACTAATGGTTGACATGTTATCTAAAGCCTCTGACATTGCTTCAGAAAGCAATGGTAAACTAATTCTAGAGAAAAGTATGAAATCACTGATACTCTGAGAGAGCAGAGAAGAAAAGAAAGAAAAACGAGGAGAAATCTCTGTAGCTGGGTGTTTTTAATCAGTAATTCCAGCCTGAATATTCACATCCATGGTACACATCTTAAAGCAGCAAAAGGAGCATAAGATAAAAGATTCAATTAATTGAAGGAAAAGTGGTCCTTCAATAAAAAGGTTTAAGTATTTTGAAAGGCATCATTTCAGTGTAATTAGCATTTAAAATAGAGACAAATTCTAGTTCACTTTCAGAAGTGTTGAACAGTAGACAGTGATTCAAAGGAGACACGTAATTTGCAAACAACAGAACTGCTTCAAAGAATAAAGTTCCATTATACAACACTAACGGTTCCGTTATGAAGGTAATAAATTGTTTATCTCCAATCCAACACAATTACTCAAGATTATGTTTACCCTTATTCTCAGTGAGGACTACAGACAACCAAGCAGGAGAAAATTCCTACTCACAAACAAAAACCACTCATACATCACATTGGAAAAAACCAGATATTTCCTGAAGGGTTTTTTTGGGAGAAAAAAAAAAGACAAAAAAAAACCAGAACAAAAAATACACAAAAGCAAAGGAAATATTCTAAACCCAGAACAGCTCCTTTTGTGGTCATAGGTCCCTAGTCTGATAGAGATCTGCAAACAGATTTTCCTCTTTCATGCGGTCTAAGCACTAGAACATTATATTTTTCTCTCTCATTCCAGTTAAAACTTACATACCTGCTGATAATTCCCGAATAAAAACACAAGAACTTCCAAGATCTGACTACAGTAGGGACTACTCACACTAATATGTTAAGGAGAAAGTATGTTTTAAGTAGTTTTTATTTAATAAAGATCAGTCTATTCAACAGTTTCTAATCTCCACGCTCCAAATTACTCATCACATTGTTATATGTAAATAAATATACACACTACCTAAGTGATATCTGTGATCAGTTAAGGATATCTTCAACTTCCCAAATAATCATTTTCAGTAATAGCATACTGGATAACCGGTGCAATTTGCCTGAATTATGTCTTTCAGATACAACAAATCTTCAATGCATACACAAGTGTTGCATCTACACAGACCTTACTACAAAATCAACATTTCAAAAGAAAGGCCATTAACTAAAATGAGACACATTTATTTAGAACAGATATGTAAGTCATTGAGGCATTTGCTTTGATTTAATCATTAATCAATTAATCTAATTCTACATTCTAGTCCACCATCTCAAGTTATGGAAACTAGTTAAAACCTGCAAAGTTTGACTGAGTTAAGTAATTTGTCTATAGCAGTGGTACTTACAGTAAAAATTATGTCTTGCGTGTGGGTTCCTCATTTGGTGATGTAATATTCAGAAGTCACCATGCTTTTGTTCTAAGATAAAGCATTTCCTTTATTGCCGTCTTTAAGGAGTCTTCCGAACAAGTCATTTCGTCATAACGTATTCTCTTCCGAAGTAAAAGGTTGTTTTTAATCTGTTTTTCCTGTCCAAAATACTGAATGTAAACATAAAAGTAAACTAGTGAGTTACTAATTATGACACATGGCATTTACATCATGTTTTACATTTTCATAGTACTTTACAAAGGGCAGCTGATTGAACAGATTAAGAAGCACTAGAAAACGGAACCAAAATTACCCAGAGTCTCTTAAGATTGAATAATTGCATCTCAAATGTTCCAGAAGGTTTTAAAAGACCACATCTTCTTTACTATAAATGAATAGATGAAATCTATTTCATCTAGATGAAATTTTCATTTCATTTAATTTCATGTAGATGCATCCTGGGCTGCATCAAAGGAAGCGTGGCCAGCAGGTCAAGGGAGGTGATTCTGCCCCTCTACTCTGCTCTCATGAGACCCCACCTGGAATACTGCATTCAGCTCTGGAGTCCCCAACATGAGAAGGACATGGAGCTGCTGGAGCGGGTCCAGAGGAGGGCCATGAAGATGATCCGAGGGCTGGAGCACCTCTGCTATGAAGACAGGCTGAGAGAGTTGGAGCTGTTCAGCCTGGAGAAGAGAAGGCTCCGGGGTGATCTTATAGCAGCCTTCCAGTACTTAGAGGGAGCCTACAGGAAAGCTGGAAGGGACTTTTTACAAGGGCATGTAGTGATAAGACAAGGAGTAATGGCTTTAAACTGATAGAGGGTAAATTTAGATTAGATATAAGGAAGAAATTTTTCACTCAGAGGGTGGTGAGGCAGTGGAACAGGCTGCCCAGAGAAGTTGTGGATGTCCCATCCCTGGCAGTGTTCAAGGCCAGGTTGGATGAGGCTTTGAGCAACCTGGTGTAGTGGAAGGTGTCTCTGCCCATGGCAGGGGGGTTGGAACTAGATGATCTCTGAGGTCCCGTCCAACCCTAACCATTCTATGATTCTATGATTCTAAAACCAGTGTTCCCATTAATTCTTCCATTCTTAAGCATCATTCACATGAAACATGCATATGCAGCATGCAGTCTAACTGCTGCCAAAAGATCTCTAGTATCTTTTGGAGAGTCAGGTGTGCCTCAAAGTATACAATTTGCTCCATTGTTTAAAGGCAGAAGTCTTACATTGCTACAATTTCTTTATTAATTTATGAGTTTCCTAAATAGCAGTCACAAAACAGGCTCTTCTCAACTGTATCAATAGTTATTGATTAGGACAAGGGAGAAGGAAATAACATAATCTTTACAGGGTTTGATTTTATTTTCTGTCTTTTTTTTTTAATTTAATTGTTCATGTCTCCTTTATCCATTCTTCCTTCACATGGGCTGCAGTATTATGATTATCCCAATTATAAATTTTGAAAAAGAACACAGATTTATTGAGTTCCCTGCCTTCAGTTGCACACAGATTTGCCAAGTTCAGATGTCAGTAATTTGAGGCATACTGTTTATATTTTTATTGAATTCCTTTTAAAAAATAATATGGCATATTTATTCCATATTCTAGAAAAACATATTCCATAGGAATCTTACACATTTGTAAAAATGTAATTGTCACAACAGTCACCTAACAAAGTAGACAAAAAATACTATTTTAAGTAATGTGGGGATATGGCAATCATATGACCTTATTCTTAAATTTCTGATATATCATTTTAAATATTTGAAGGTATGGGAAGGGGTTAAGAGAATGAATGTAACTATCTCTTTCAAACATTCTGTAATCCACTTGTAAATATATCCATCCACAAACAAAGGAATATTATTATCTCAGCCTGTCTTCATAGGAGAGGTTCTCCAGCCCTCGGATTATCTTCATGGCCCTCCTCTGGACTCTCTCCAGCAGCTCCATGTCCTTCTTGTGTTGGAGACTCCAGAGCTGAACCCAGTATTCCAGGTGGGGTCTCAAGAGAGCAGAGTAGAAGGGCAGAATCACCTCCCTTGACCTGCTGGCCACGCTTCTTTTGATGCAGCCCAGGATACAGCTGGCTTTCTGGGCTGCAAGCTCACTTTGCCGGCTCATGTTTTGCCTCTCATCCACCAACACTCCCAAGTCCTTTTCCTCACGGCTGCTCTCAATCCATTCTTCACCTAGCCTGTAATTGTGCTTGGGATTGCCCTGGCCTGTGTGCAGGACCTTGCACTTGGCCTTGTTGAACTTCATGAGGTTCTCACAGGCCCATCTCTCCAGCCTGTCAAGGTCCCTCTGGATGGCATCCCTTCCCTCCAGCGTGTCCACCACACCACACAGCTTGGTGTCATCAGTAAACTTGCTGAGGGTGCACTTGATCCCACTGTCCATGTCACCAACAAAGATGTTAAATAGCACTGGCCCCAGTACTGACCCCTGAGGAGCACCACTTGTCACTGGTCTCCACCTGGACATCGAGCTGTTGACCGCAACTCTTTGAGTACAGCCATTCAGCTAATTCCTTATCCACCGTGCGGTCCATCTGTCAAATCCATGTCTTCCAATTTAGAGACAAGGATGTCATGAAGGACAGTTTCAAATTCTTTGCACAAGTCCAGGTAGATGACATGAGTTCCTCTTCCCTTATTCACCAATGCTGTAATCCCATCATAGAAGGCCACCAAGGTAGTCAGGTAGGATTTGCTCTCAGTGAAGCCATGTTGGCCATCACCAATCACCTCCTTTTTGCCACGTGCCTTAGTATAGTTGCCAGGAGCATCTGCTCCATAATCTTGCAAGGCTCAGAGGTGAGACTGACTGACTCGTAGTTCCCCAGCTCTTCCTTTTCCCCTTTTTAAAGATGGAGTCTATGTTTCCCCTTTTCCAGTCGGTGGGAACTTGACAGGATTGCCACAACTTCTGAAATATGATGGATAGTGCTTAGCAACTTCATCTGCCAGTTCCCTCAGGACCTGCGGATGCATCTCATCAGATCCTGCACATCTTCAGGTTTCTTAGATGCTCTCAAACCTGATCTTCTCCTACAGTGGGTGGTTCTTCATTCTCCCAAACCCCTCCTTTGCCTTCTGCACTTGGGCAGTGTGGATAGAGCACTTGCCAGTGAAGACTAAGACAAAAACTTTGTTGAGTATCTCAGCCTTCTCCATATCCTGGGTTACCAGGTCTCCTGTTTCCTTCTAGAGAGGGCCCATGTTTTCCCTAGTTCTGCTTTTATCGCTGACATAACTATAGAAGTTTTTCTTGTTGCCCTTGGTGTCTGGCCAGATTTAATTCTCTCAGAGCTTTGGCTTTTCCTAACCTGATCCCTGACTGCTTGGACAATTCCTCTGTATTCCTTTCAGGCTCCCTGTCCTTGCTTCCACCCTCTGTGTCTTCTCTTTTGTGCTTGAGTTTGTCCAGGAGCTCCTTGTTCATCCATGCAGGCCTCCTGGTGTTTCTGTCTGACTTGCTCTTTTAGATAAAGACAGCCACAGATTCAGTCAAAGAGTGCACTACTGGTTTATTTACCCAAGTGCATTTAGGGTTTGCTTGCTGAAATGATAAATTTGCCTCTACTTTTCATGGATCAGGAGGTTTACAGTCTACCTATACGACTAATTTCATGCATTGCGTCTGACATGAGAACTGATAGCTAGAAGATACGAAGTAGCAAACCACAACTTACTAAAAGCTGATTCGCTGTAAGGCAGCGTGTGAACACTCCTCACTGTTTCAGGACGAAGTCAGACAGTTTAGTTAAAATCAACTCCAGCAATTCCCGAAACTCATCTGTTTGACTTCATGTTGAAGCAGGAAGAAGACATACCTTCAGGTGCAAGCGAGAGAGGCTTTAGGAAGATATTGAGGACTGATTATTGATTTTTTTTCCTCTGAAACGAATCAAGAGTGCTCATGGGATGAAACTTCAAGTGAGCAACTTTACCATATGCTTGGATACTGAGCTCATAGCCTGCACAGGCAACTGCCACTGCCCTCGGAGCGCCTTTGTCCCTGTGCACTGGCTTTGAACCTGGGCCATGTTCAGAGTTGGCCCATTTTCTCACATACTGGGAATCGAGGCCAATTACTCCAGATGAGGAAGTAAGTGGATGCCTTTAGCCTAGCATTTATAGTAACTGGCTGGTGTTAATTGTCTTGTGATGTGAAAAGGGACAAGCAAGTGTTTCCTGCTTGTCTTTTTTGGTAGCTTTCCATGTGTTAGGTGTGAGACAAACATCTGAACTTTGTTGAACTTTGTAAACAGGAAAGTCTTTTATTACCTTCTTCAGAGAAGGGCAATTTGTGCAATCTGTTTTATTTGTTACAAGATGTCAACAGGTTTGTATCTGATGGTAGAAGACCAAAAAGGGTTTTGAAACTTCAAAAGTTATCTTCTGTTGTCTTCTGTCAGCTAGTATAGCACAGTAAAACTTTCTCTGATACATTACAGAAAATGCTTCTGGGGTCTGTTTCAAGGTTCAGTATACTCAGTACATATTGTTACTGTGCTCAAAAGCACAGCATATGCACTGCATGTGAGTGAGAGATGTCTTTGTGGTACATCGTTCAAAATTGACTGCTTTTCGTGTGTTGAAATTCCATTAAAAAGAGAAACTTAGAATTGATTACTGGAGTTTTCAATGGAAAAGGAGAAAAAGGTAAGGCCGTTTTGAGGGTTTAAGAGTATTCTTGAACTCTATTGAAATGAATAATTTGGGCTTTTTGGGGAATATATTCACAACTGCAAATTGCAATCAACACAGGTAAGAAACTACAGATAAATTGTCAAAATATGGGATTAAGTAAAAACAATATGCCCAAACCATTTCATAAAGCAGATAAACTTATGGAACTCATTATTACTATTTTTTAATCTAAAATTCCCCTATCTGATGCTAAGATCTTCTGTGTCATCTGATGTAAGCGTATTCTACAGCAGAGACTAAAGAGATTCTGAAAAAAACAGTTTTGGGGACAGGGTTGGAGCGAAGAGAGTGGGGAAAATAAAGGAAATAAACAATGAGGACAAAATGGAAATTAATGTAAGATCTACTAGCTGTAATATTTTTTCAGTTTCTAGAAAATTCAAATGACTACAGGTTGGACATTGTGAGACATGATATCACAGTTATGGCTGCATAATCTTGAACTACAAATGAGATTTACATTATTTTGTCAACAAAAAGATAATTTGATCTGCCCTAATTCTCAAGGGACAACCCAGCAGAGTTCCCATTCCCTTGAGAATTCCAAGAAAACCTGTTAATTAGTCTCTGATTCATAGAGTCTAATTCTTCCCCCACCCTGGATTTACACTTGAAGATCTTTATTAACTGACTCATATTAAGTGAATTAATTTCATACATTCCTAATTATTGTCAGTACCCAAGTGCAGGCACACCAGATTTACAGAGAGTTCTGGCAATTGCTCACAAAAATGAGTTACACAACTTACAGAAATTGGAAATGAGAACAGCAATTTGTATGTTTGTGTAATAACCAAATGATCAAAAATGGCCTAAATAAAGAGAATTGATCATCTGAAAGTGTTTTCTTAGACATGCACACCAGGAAAATATTTTTGCCTGTAGAAAAAAAGCCAAGCAATCAAAACAGAATTAGAGCAGAAATGCATGCTATGTGGAAAATCTCTTTTGATAATTTTATGCTTTCAGCTCACAATGCCAGGCTTGCTTTGACCATCCTTAATGCTTGTTATAGTCCCAAGAACTTCTTCCTCACTTTTGACCTAAAATTCCCGGGGCTTGGTTTTCTGTGGGATCGATTTTTTTGGTTCTTAGGGGGCAGCATTTAAATGTTTGTTTTTCACAGAGGGACAGAAAGCTGAATCAAAAGATCTGTATCACTTCAAATTAAATGGGAGCAGAGGAGCATTGCCTTTCAGAACAGATACTGTAAGTAGTTACTTACAGAGTAGCTGGGATCCTGTACTTAAAGTGCACAAAAAAGAAAGCATTCTCTAATTTAAAGAGCTCCTTACACTAGTGACTTATTAACAAATAATACATAGCTAAGTCTTGCTGCAAGGCAGATTTTCCTTTAATTTGCATCTGCGTCTTCATCATAGCTGTTCAACAGCTTAGCTATCAGGCTCTTGTTAAGTATGAAGTTCCAAAGTTGATAAAAAGTACCGCTGCAGTCCAGTTTTATTTGGTCTTTGTCAACTACAACTCATATTTCCAGCTCTTCACTGCAAATGAAAGACCAAGAAATCAAAGAAAAAAATGTGATGTTCTAAAATATTTACCTGACTTTAGACATCGGAGCTTTAACCAAAATATTAACTATTTTAGAGCTCCTGGTGGAAAGTTGTGGACGTTAGGTATGTGAAACTGTTGAAGTACCTATCACAGAGACTCACATATAGCACATCTCCATATTAAAAGTGTCTATGAAAATCTTAAGAAATGACATCATATGACTGGCTATGGGCACTACAGTTGGTCCGTTTCCATAGTGCAGGCCCAGATTATTAACCTGTGAAATTCATGAGAAAAAGTTCCTTTTTTAATTGAATAAAAGTGAATGAGTTGTCTGTAACATTGCCTTCAGAAACAGTGTCTTCAGATAGTTTTCTTTTTGTCTAGAGGAGTTCATCTACTGGCCATAAAAGAATTAGAATTACAATTAGTGGACTGGAAATCAAGCATGCACAAATGTTTGGCTATAAGATAAAGTCCCAAGGGTCAAGCTAGACTTTCTTTTTATTAGCTATAAGGAAGAAAATCTTCCTTTTGAGGGTGTTGAGGCCCTGGAACAGGCTACCTAGAGAAGTTGTGGATGCCCCATCCCTGGCAGTGTTCAAGACCAGGTTGGATGAGTCTTTGAGCAACCTAGTCTAGTGGAAGTTGTCCCTGCCCATAGCAGGGGGGTTGGAACTAGATGATCTTTAAGGTCATTTCCAACCCAAATCGTTCTATTATTCTATGAAACTTCAAATGCTTTCCTTATTTAGATAAAGATATCAACTCTCTTGCCTTGTGAAGATATAACTTTCCTAAAACTGTAATATTTTATATATTCATACCAGATATATGATTTATAGGGGTAAAGAAAAAGTGCACAGCTGAAAGAGAGACATTATTATGTCATTAGCAAAGTATTCAAAGTAAGTATTTTTCTTATGAAATCTTACCAGATTAATCTCATTCCTTTTGAAATCAATGGCAAAATAGCACTTTGAAAATTCCCATATACAACTCTTAAGAGTTAGAAATATAAACTATTTGTCTAAATAAAAATTTGTCTCCTTTCAAAGACGTATGAATCTTATCTAACTAATCCTCTGTATTCTTTCAGGTTCCTTTTGAAATCAATGGCAAAATAGCACTTTGAAAATTCCCATATACAACTCTTAAGAGTTAGAAATATAAACTATTTGTCTAAATAAAAATTTGTCTCCTTTCAAAGACGTATGAATCTTATCTAACTAATCCTCTGTATTCTTTCAGGTTCCATAACACCTCTCTATTCAATCTCCTATCATTTTACTGAGTTAATATTGACTATTCTATTCTATTCTATTCTACAGATGCAAATACTTAGACAAAATAAGGTACCTTAACTGTGCCAGAACTGGAAGAATTAGGGATAAAACTGCTCCTGCTCTATACTTCAGTCCCTGAATTACACATCAATTACAGAAAAGTCACACAATGTCTGCAAAATGATGATCTACTGGTACTGTTGGAATGCAAATGTTTGAATGTATGTACCTTCAACAGCATCACTGTATCAGGCATAACTGTACTAATGGCATCATTGATTTCAGGTATAATGAACTATTTGAGATGATGTTTTTTGTTTTCATCTAAGAAATGGGAAACAGATTCACAGAAATTGAATTGTAGATTTTAGATGCAAAATTATGTTTTTAAAGGCATAGACATCTACATACATGGCACAAAAATACTGTTACACAATAGAAACATCATACTACACTGACACGCAACCACAGCTGCAGTGAAAGTAAAAGGTGATGAACTCAAAACTGAAGAGAAAATCCTTTTTACTCAGTGTGACACAAATGTACAAGATGGAAATGAATTTAGGCATTTATGCAGCTATTTTTTATGTAGAAGAATATCTAGAATGATGTACTTGTTATAAAAGTTACAAAAGAAATTAAATAATTTGTAGAAATTCTTAATAACATTTCTCCTTGCTAATATTTAACATGAGGACTCATATAAAAAGTCTGAAAAGGTCGAAGGACTAAGGATGAATATGAAGAAATAGCACGAGAATGCAATAACAGAGTCAGAAAGGCTAAGAAGTAAAATGAGTTTTAAAAGCAATAATTGTAAAAAAAAAAAAGCAATCAAGAAAAGGTTCTATTAATACTTCAAAATTAAGTGAAAAACAAAGGAAAGTACAGATTCATTACTTCACAAGGGAAAAAGCAAACAACAGATAACTCGGAGAAGGTTGAAGCTTAAGGTAATAAGGTAGACTATGCAATAAACATAGTTTCAGTTTTAACATAGTCTTACTCACCTTGCTAAGCTGGAGTTCCCCCCAAGAAAAGACTTTCCATGGAAAATCTACATAACTGTGAGGTAACTATATTGTCAGTCACAAAGTGGATATTAAAATAATGTTTATTCTGTGGCCAGAAAAAGGTCTGGGAAGGAAAAATGAACCATTACAGCCATTTTACAGTGAACAGTGTGGCATACAGATCTATTTGGATTTTAGGGAAAAGGATAGGAGTATGACAACAACTTGTGTTTCTAAGAAAAGCACTGTCATCTTGAATGATATTGCATCAGTCTTAGAAATGGCCTCTTAGCCAACAGTTAGGGGAAGGAATGAGTGTTCATGAAAAGAGCTGCCAATTTGGAGGAGAGAACGGAGTATGAAAGGGAGAAATTTGGGACACCAACAATCCCATTCTGTCCTGTTTTAGTCTGGCGCAGCAGCTTTCAGCTATTTACTGCATTCGTTTTTTCTTATAAGATCATCCTCCTCCAAAGAACACAGCAACAGCCTTTCCTTAAGCAGCTGATCTCTTCATACATGCTTGCAAACTGCCAACTTCAGCCCAGCCAAGGATGAATTTTAAGATCTGGATTCTGTTCTGCCTGGATGAACAGAATCAGACGGATGCTGTCTGCAGTAACGTGCTGTGCCCAACAGGTCTGCAGAGACAGGACTGATTTGAAGACTGTGAGACTGTATCACTGGAAAGAGACAGCATAACTCAATATCCCTAGCATGAGAATGAAGTTATTCACTGTCACTTTTCAGAACACGACTAGAACTTTTTTTAATTATGCAAGAGCATACTAGAGTTTTAGAAAATATGGGTGCTTTGTATACTTGAGGCAGATGGATAGCTGCTGCATCTTAGAAAAACAGAGCTGCATGTTAGAAAAACAATATCCCTTAAGTTAACATTTAAATATTTATATATCAAATAGGTGGCACCAGACACTCAAACATCTTGCACATGTTGTTCGCATTAGATTAAGCTGTTTTGCTTGAGGATGGAAATGAGACATTAGGAAATGATAATGAGCCTTTCTGATGAGTCTGACTGCCATCCAGGTAGCATCTCTGGAGCAAGACTGGGTTCCCAAGTTGCTCACATCCTCACCACCCACTCAGCATTTCTGCCGTAAGGCTCAAATCTACATTGGTATTATAGAGAAGTGAGAAATCTTACCCAAGAAACATCAACACATAAATGGATTGAGCCAAGAGCTAGTCTAATAGCTACACTATGTTTTCAGTGCTGCTGGGCAGTGTATTCCAGATGGTGTGGGTACTGTGAACATCTCTGACTGCCTTCATCTGAAGGAAGGCAAAAGCTCTATAGACTTTTGGAAAGGCCAAGACTAGTAGCTCACTCAGTAACAGCGTTAAGAAAATCCAAGCCTGCAAGTTGCCTATTATTAAATATAATGATTATATTAATGGACAGCCATTATAGATGTACTTCATCCTTTCTAGTGATTTCATAACCATGAGGAACAAAATTATTTCTATTTCGCATGGAGTATATATGTCAGATTTAATGGTCTGAAAGATAAATAAGGACTGAGCTGCTAAATCCATACTAGCATTCAGTATCCATAAAAATCAAAATGTTCTCCATTGCACTTACACAACAGAGGGCATTAGATATTTTCAGATCATAATCTGAAAGATAATATAATCTTTGCCCAGAGGCAAAAGGAGTAAACAGAAATATTTTGAGTCATTTCTGTACAAAGTATAGAGAATCACTGCTAAAAGGTAAATCTGCTTAAATCTGTACCCAAACTACTCAAAAGGACAAGGTACTTCAAAGTTCCTACAAACTGTATTGTTCTTCCATGGCCTTATGAGACAACTGGGCTCTTACAGGTATTTGGTTTCTGTAAATAGATTGTTGAAAGCATGGAGTTCCTTCTACAATGAGAACGTGAGATGCTGTTGACTGGTATGTTTGAGAAAGAAGATAATTTATTCTTCTCCAATTCATCAGGTGAGGAAAGAGTCATAACAAATATAGATCCTGTTCCTGCTTCCGCCTTTCATGTTAGTCCCACAGTCAGAAAAGATCTTATAAGGATACAGATACTCCTACTCCTGTGCCACATAAACATACATTTCAAGACCAGCAACAATCAGATTGGATGGGAAGGAAGAAACACAGGGAAAGATGAATACACAATAGAACTCCATCACTATTACATGGACTGCAGCAAGTTGGAAAAGAAAGCTTGAAGGTAGAGCAGGAAAACTCCAAAAGCTTTCCTTCCCTTTGTCTAACCCAAAGTCTTTATAAGCTAAGATGGTTGCAATTGTCCCAGGAAGGTTTGAAGAGTATGCTGAGAGGGCAATGTAAGAAACCAAATTCAACTTAAATTTTCAGGATAGAAGCAGTCAGCCAATTTCAGCCTCAGCCTCAACCACTAACTTTTGCAACAGAAATAAATATTTCCCACGTTACTGGAAAGCTTTGCAGCAGCTCTGTCACAACACAAGTAGCAAGGAAAAAAAGGGTCTCCGACTTCTTTTAGCCTACACATTCCCCCTGGCGTGGAAATTACATCTATCTGACCTTCTTTCTCACCAGCCTGTCGTTTTACTTGTTTTTGCATTTCATCCAAATGTTGCCAGATCACCAAAAGAAGAAAAAAAAACCACAAATCATCACATATATTTCTAAACCCATTTGAAGGCACAAAATGTAAGAGTGTGATAAAATGGTACCTATTACATTACATTAAAAATCCAAGCACCTAAAAGCATGAAAATGAATAATTAAGAACATCAATCTGCTGCCCACAATATAGCCACATTATGCCTATTTCATCATAACACCATTTAGTGTCACACTTTGATTGTTTTTAAAATGTATAATTTTGTTTTCTTGATGTCAGTAGCTAAATGTGTTCACTGAAAAGAGGGATCTGGATGGAAGGTACATAGAGAACAACAACAAAAAAGGAAACATTACTCAGCTTTTAGAAATAGGTTGCATTGAATATTGCTCCTTGGTTTTCACTGATGTCTAATGGGGAATGAAAGACATGAGGCACATTAACTTCAACACATAATGCGATAGAGGTCTAGCAGAACGAGAAAAAGTCAGTCCAAAATGCAAGGACCATCAAATCCAGGATGGCCATTTAGTCCAGAGATAGGACTCCTATAGAACAGCTGCTCCAGCAAAGACTTTCTAAACTTGCAAACAAATTACCATCTGTACCACTAAATCACAGCATTTTCCACAAAGTTTCTGTTGCATCTAAGCAGTTTGGTCACGTTTTTAGGAGGGAGGAATGAATTATCTGTTATTATTTTACTCCAGATCATGCAAAATAGAAAACTTAATCTGACCTCTTTAATGTAAACAAGATATATTTTGACCAGACCAGCCTGAAGTTTTAGCATAAAACCTATATAAAAGAATTTGAATAAGCATTCATACAAATATTTAGAATACAACATCAGCCAGCCTTGCGTTCTCTTTCTTTGAACCAATAAGAGACGTTTCATAGAGCTGATCATGGAAAACACATTTCAAAACTGCATTCACATGTCTGAATTTTATATTCTCACATGCAGGAATTGGGGCCTGATCTGAAACCACGCTCGGAATTTTCCAAGTCCATGAGAACCGGGCCTTTCACTTCACCCACAAGTGTTAGAACGTCACCCATGTATCCATTTAATCCAGAGACTGAAACATCAGGGCTGAATTTTGCAGGTTTGCCCTTGCACAGCCCTTTTGACTTGCTTCTGTTTAAGCAGAACCCTTTGCAGAACTGAGCCTGCTCATGCTATTGGAACCACCATCCTGAAGGAAGACAAGCACAGCTTTGAAAGGATTCAGGTAGTATGTGGATAAATACATGAGGTAGCTGAAACCTGAAGATGGATTTCATAAGCTGAAAGGGAATAGATCAAATTGAATTATTCGTTCAGCTCCAAACATTGATTAAATCCGTAGCTGGTGGCTGAGGGCTCAAGCCAACACAGATTTACAACTGAATAAAATATAGTACCAGTAACAGTTCCATCAGTAGTGTTTTTAGAGCAGGTTGCATTTTACCCTTCTCTCATTTTTGAGATGCACTCGGTTAATATCTCATTATCTTGCTTATGGAGGGAGAGAGAGAAGAAGACTTACATTTTTCTAACCTGCAGTTCAAAGATAATAGATGCCTCTTTGCTTTTACAAAAAGATAATTTTCTACAAAACTATAATTATTTTTTTTATAATAATAGAAATGTATAAATTCAGGAAGTATTTGGAGCTGTGTTTTTAAGACAATGTTCACTAACAGTCAATGAGTATGGATAGCTGTCCTGGTTTCAGCTGGGACAGAGTTAGCTCTTCTTTCTAACAGCCAGAAGAGCTCCGTGTTTTGGTTTCAGTCTGAGACTTGCTCTGAGGAGAACGCTGACAGCGCACTGATGTTTGTAGTTGGCACTGAGGTCTCAAGGACTTTCCAGCTGCTGCGTTCTTGCCAATGTGCAGGAGCACAACAGGATAGCAGGGAGCATAGCCGGGACGGGGGGTCCACGACTGTCCTTACGATTTATACTTAGATTTAGGATTGAGGGCCAAATTGAGTAATTAGTATTTCATATCATGCAGTGTCACGCCCGGTATAAAAGTGAGGGACAGCTGCAAAGAAGTGGTGTTTGCTCTTCCTGGACTCTCACTTTCAGACTCTAGGAGTGCTCTCTCTGTCCTGCTCTCTATTTTCAGGCCTCTCACTCATCTGGGATTGCGGTGTCGGGACTTATCTGTTTTGGGATCACTAGTTCGGGACGAGACGGGCCTTGGTCAAGGGATGGTGAGCAATTACACTGTACATCACTCGTTTGTATGTATTTATCATTGTACGTATATGTATATATTCATTTAGTATTAGTAGTAGCATTAAATTGTTCTTATCTCAACCCACGGATCTCTTTTCCTTTTCTCCTTTAATTCCCTTCCTCATCCCCGGGAGGTGGGGGAGGGTAAGCAAGCAGCTGTGTGGAGTTTAGTTGCTGGAGCAGCCTGAACCACGACAATAGTTTGTTTAAATTCTTGAAGCTGTGACAGGAGCAGGCAGAAGGTACTTTCTGTCTTTAAGTTAGTGACATCTGAATAGTTGCTATTTCCAACTGTGGTATTAGGTCATGGCCATTGTAGGAAGCAAGATATCTGACTTGATCAGTCAACAGTCTAATGTGATTCAGAAAGTCATGTGTCCCTATCTCCTCTAAAACCCACAGAAATATAAATGTTACACAAGTAGACCTGATAAAATCAGGCTACTCTCATGGTCTATTTCTAATGCACAAGGCAGACTGCCACTGGTGCACCAAGCAATTGAGAGTTTTGTTAAGAGAAGCCAGATACCGATGAAATGTCATGGCTTTGCAAGCTCCCTTTTTTTCTGATGACTATTTCTTCTGAAGTCTAGTTTGTCAAACTGGAGGAGTAAGAGGCAGCAGAATGACCCGCAAAGTGTTATGATTTCTGTACAAGCAGAATGTATGCATATATGTAATTCATACTGAGATGACATTTGGGGTTCCGCACGCTTTCACGTGCCTCCACATAAAACCAATGGGAGGCATATTTGTTTGGCATTTTTCAACACGGAAAATAGAAAATGTCAGACTTGACATGTGCATAGAGCTTTCCAAAGGATAAGATTCTCTAGGTCAGTTCTCCTATTTACATTTGTTTTTCTATTGGCAGAACTATATTTGCTTAAATGGAATCACTCTTGATTTACTCAAGTGTGAGAACAAAACAATCTGATACCTCTGCCTGTTCCAAATCAGCATTGTTGTGAGAATCCCAATTCTTTCAACGCTTTTATGGTTTTCATAAAATATCTTAGTCTTCCAAAAATTGGTCTTCTTTAAGTTTTTTTGTCTTGGTCAAGTTCCAAGCTTCATGTAATTTGTGTTGCTAATAGTACCTCATTTCAAAATAAAGCTTTGTACATTTTTTTTAGCTCGTAACCTTCCTTAATATAATCACTATAATTGTACTTTAGTAAGAGCACTTGACTGCTTGAGAAAAATATCGTATTAAATCTATGATAAAGTAGGAACTGAGCAATTATATGCTGGAAGGAGAAAAAATCACCAGCAACTGCACATTACAAAGGCTGCAAAGTGCCTTGATGAGCTGACTGTGGCTCTCTGATTGATGAACAGCAGTAGATATGCATATAAGAGTGTGGGTGCCTCCAGTGTGCCTCTGTCTTCAGTGAAGTCAGAGAAAAGAGAAAACAAAGTGATTTCAGAAACCCATTCTCTTGCCTGCACAGATAAGCATACAAAATAAATAATACACATTAAGGCAGAGAGTATATGTCCTCATATATACCATGTTTCAGCATATTTATCCAAATTAATCTCCTATGCTATTTCTGTGGAGCTATTTAACACAAGACAAATGTGGCTCATTATTGACTTGTACTCTGATCTGAACCACATCCATGACAACAGTTGTGTGAAAACCTAAGACTGAGATCCAGTCCCTTAATCACTCCTGGAGAAGTGGCAGTTTCAGGTGAAAGGGTATCCAGCCACCCTGCCAGAAGCGAGCAGCCATATTACTACAAGTAGCAGAAGGCACGTAGTCCCAATGACGGAAGACACTGACAATGGCACACGCTCCTGCAGCTAGACAGTCTTTGTAGAGGCAAGCACTCCATCTATTTCCTAGACTCTATGCAACAGCCAGATGTTAAGCCCATGCAACTTCTTCAGCTGCCACGAATGTGGAAAAACCTTAATCATAAGAACTCTGCAGGAAAGGAGAGCTGTGAGAATCTGCAGAACACAAGAATCACAGTAAAACACCTCTCTCTTTGTAGTATCTCTATACAGCAGTGCCCACACTGCAAAACACTTCCAAACAGCATCCCCTAGAAACAGCATTAGTATCTATGGTTTCTAGTAGAGTACCCCAGTCTTTGCAACTGGTGTTTTTTAAGGACTACATGGCAAATACGAGTACTAACTTTGCCTGGTGTAAGAAGGAGACGTGAAAAACAACAGCATGGAAGTACAAGCTTTTAAGGTTTAGGGAAATAAAATGTTACAGAATTTTTGAGAGGAATGGGGTTTTGTTTGTTTGTTTTGGGAATGGATAAAATCAGATGATGGAGAAACTATATTTGCACTCTTTCATGCTAAACTTTCTTTAAAGGTACCCATTGATTTCTTATCTGCATTCTGATGTGTTTCATAGAAATCCCACGGCAATATTATACCTCTATAGTGGGCTACATTTTATGCACTGCTATAGCAACAAGTCCCTCAGTTCTCTCTCCTCCAATAATTCCTAGAAGGAACAGTAATTTTCAGCAACACACAGTTGTTTTCTATAGTTACAACTTATGGGTCATGACTTATTATATGCTCCATCAATGGCAAAACTTCACTGACTGGAAAACAAAGTACCAAAACTAAGTTCCCCAGAGAAAAATCCACATTTCTGTTGGTAAAGAAATATTCAAGTCCAGTGTCTGTAGCTAAGGCAATATTACTTCTTGCTGCTGTGTCACACAGAAATTCCTACTAAATAATTCCTGTAGCTTAAAACTTAAATTCTATGGTTCCTCAAGGAATTGGAGGATCAAGTTTTCACACCTGTTATGTGTCAGCAATGGAAGCTCCTTTCCTGCCAGTTTTTTGATCAATATCTTTGTACTATTGTCTCTTGAAATAGTAAATACATTCCTGTGGGAAAAAAAATCACATGGTATACTGGATCTTTTAGGTTTTTACTGTTGGCAAAACTGTATATCAGATTCATTTCTCTTTAGCCCCAGTTGTTTCAGTGTTTAATTCAGATCTCCCAAAACCTAGAAGTAGCTGCTTTTATCAATGCACGGTCATTAAGAAGCATTGCACCAAAATAAAGAGTTACCATGCTTTCAGTTGCATACTGCCTTAAAAACTCAAGAGCGCAAGAAACTTCCAGATCAGCATGATTTATTAGACAACTCTCGTTCTCTTGCACCCTCCACTCCTTGTTTCCCTCCACACGATTTAAGCCAAACTTGCAAAGCCTACTTACCTTGCAGGTGTTCTCGCAGAAAGTTGTTCTAAAACAAGTCAATTATCATCCGGGAATTTATATCTGGAACATGGCCCTTTTGTGCATGGATACAGTTCAAGAAGGAGATCAGCAAGCTGTAGTGCAGCTCTATAATCTAAGAAGCTCTTCCATTTGCAATGAGATTAAAGGTATCTTGGCTTCGGCATTTAGAAATCTAGATACCGATTAAAATTCTAGAATACTCTGACAACAGCTGCTTTAAACAGAAGTTACCAGATGGCAATATTTGTGTGGGTACCACATCGTCTGGCAAGGAACAAGCTAATGATGCACAGAATGCTTTGATGCACAGCCTTCAAGCAGTAAACTTAAAGTGATATGAGGCTTCATACAAGGACTCATCTACCCTGCTTTGCAATTATGTGTGATACAAATATTTTTTACCAATACAGTTGTACAGGTAAGAAGACACAAAGTTACTTGGTACATAAGTGTTTTTGGGATTAAAATGAGTATGATCCCTCAACATGACTAATAGTTGTGAACTTTTGCGTAAATTTGCAGAAAGCTATAGACCATATTTTAGATGCATTGCATTAAGATGGTGGGTGTTTGGAACATAAAAATCCAGCAGTCATATGGAGATTGGAGCACAGGCCTCTTTCAATCATGTTTTGGAAATGGAACATGATGACAGCCTAAAGCCCAAAATCCAACTAAGCCTGTCAAGCTTAAGGAAAACCACAGGACAACTCCGGAAATACTATTCATATGGGTGTATCATCAATGCAAACAAGACTAGGGCTGTTCCCTACAAAGAACTTTGTGGTTTAAAGCAACTAACTTCAGAGCTATCTGCTGTATGTATATGCATAAAAGGCTCTGATTAAACTCTTTTGGCATGAATGATATGATTGATGAGTAAGAAGATTTCTTGCACTGGTCTTGCAAGGATGCGTGAGGACTTTGAAGGCTCAAAGCATCATAAATATCCTGGGTTTTTATTTACTGAAGAAAGCCACAGAGCATTGTTCATGCAGAAATAAAAGTAGCAGTATCTGTTAAACTGTGTGCTATATAAAGAATTACATGGTTGTGGTCTGCCTTTCCGCTCTTACTCAAGAGCTCACACACCATGTTTGTAATCAACCTAGCCATGCAAAATGCAGAACTAAAAACAGACCTTCACATGCACCTTGATTTCACTTTTTCATCTGACCCTTGAGCACTTGCACTACAAAAATAGGAACCTATTTAAAGTATATACTTTTACAGATCAGGGCTCAGTTGGAATCTCCCTGAAAATCATGTTGAACAGGTACCCTGCTGATTTAAATTGCGACGTTGAAACCTTTATCAAAGAACACAAAATAATGCTGAGTGATTAGTTCAACATTTTTGTGTGCTAGAAAGCTCATTAATTTGTTTTGTTGTGGGTTTTTTTTTTACTGAAAAGTAAGTGTAGCAGGCTTGCTTTGAATTAAATACTCTATTTCTCAAAAAATACATTTTTCATAAAGGAAGAGAAGTCTGCTGACAAATAAAAGATATCTAAAGCTTGAAAAAGGTCAGGTCAATTATGTTCATTAATACATATATATCTCCATAAAGCACAAATATATTTCTCATTAGTATTATTACCACTCTTAGGAAAGAGTCCCTTAAGTATGCATATGCTAAACAATCGACTGTTTAAAACTAGAGCAAAATTCACTATAGATGACCTAAGTCAGTTACTGGTCTGTGACTCTGGTGATCACCCTTTTCTCCTCTATCTTGCTATTTAGTACTTCTGAGAAATAAATTAGAGTGATAATTGTTGCCCCTAGAAATTTAAGACAGAATAATCACATCAAATCATATCAACTTATTTATGTATTTTTTTATTTGTTCTGTTGGATCATTTCTCCAGGACAACTATTATATTCAATATCCTCAGTATATTAGCATCCTGCAGTAATGTATTTAAGTTGGGCATGTTTATTATATTTATTAACCAAAGGACAAAAATAACAGAATGAGACGTAATAGAATACATACATCTTGTGTGCAGTAAGCAAGCAATATATTTAATTGTTTCTCCTTCATGTTTGTTGATTTAAATGAAAGTCAACAACAGATTCTAAATTCAATACAATTTACTTAGTACAGACCAAATTCTGTGCCAGGGGCCTGAGCAAAGCTGAACTTTAATTACTACTGTAGCTCTAGAAGTTTCTGCAGCAACAGTGAGGAATTCCCACTGGAACGCATTGGTACATCTGCACCGGGGAAAAGTCCTACACAGCCCTGCGTCCATCACCAAGAACATGGTCGCACAATGTCCTGCCTACCTGTTGTATGCGGCACTGACACACGAAGAAACCTGGCCCATGAACTCCTTTCATTTTCTCAACACCTGAAGTAGGAGAGGAGCTCTTGTGCAAGAGTGAAAAGCCAGAGTGCAACTATGCTATCTGGAATGAGCTGGGGGGGTTAGATAAGAGTAAGTGAGAGCTTCAGCTCCACCAGAGTGCCAATGGCAGAAGGCCAGGGGCTCAGCATCAGCTGAGGGAACAAGTGCCTAAGGTCGCCATCACTGTCCCCCACTCCTGATGTGAAACTATCAGGTCAAGGACATGAAAGAGTGGCATATGGCATAGCCTATTCCCATAGGCAGAGGGGAAAGGGTGCAGCTCCCGAAAACTTCCACATCTGCCCACGCTTAATGTCCAGCCGCCTCAGTGCCTATCTTTGAGAATGTACACAAGTATGTACACGGAACAGAGTAAGCAAAAATCATCTCTTGGCAGACCCTCACAGATGTATCACAATAGTTATCTCGTTTTAAACAGATGAGTTGTCACTGTTCTACCTTGGCTTATTCCATCAATGCTTCTATTTTCCCCAGAAATGGATTTAAGGCACAAATTTCACACACAGCTCTAAATTCCCCTGAATTTTCAGATGAAGAGATATGCCAGGAATTTAAAATTTATTTTCCCGTAGCTGGAAAACTATTCTTACAAAACAATAGTTCTCTCCTGTCCAAATACAGTAAGTGAGCACACATTTTATCCTCCTAAACTGTGTGCAATTGTACAATCAAGCTGTTCCTATGTCGTTTATTTGTCATGATTTCACTTTGATCTCATCCACGTACTGAAGTATTCAGCTGACAGAACGACTAGCTTTCTCTTTAAAAAGTGGATGAAGAGCCATGACAGAAGAGAAAATGTGCACATGACACAATGCTGGAATTTAGATAAATGATAAAATATCTAAAATGCTGAAGGATCTTAGGGTTTAAGGAGCTTTTTGTCTCCTGAATCCTCATAGGACTTTTTTGACTGGTACATAGAACTGGGGTTGGAGACAACACAAAAAGCTGCTTAGACCTGGCACTATAGTCTTCAAATAAAATGTAGATGAAAATTATAAAAACTCCGGAGGTCATACTACCATCATTAAATCAAATTGCCAAACTGTTGCAAGACAAAGGGAGCAGGAGCCAGCTATCTGATAAGTTATTAAATACTGAGCCCTATTTAAAAGTATACAATTTCTTCAATACTTAATCTTCAAAGCAATTTGTCATACACTATCTAGTTAACCTTCAAAATATAAGTATTGTTTCTACATTTTGAAAAAAAGGGTAACTAGGGGTGATTTAGTGATCCTCTAGCAAAAGTGGGGTAACTGTGCCTCAGGAGTTGCCTTGTTCTTTCTGGCTCTGAGTAAATGTCAGTATCAGGATTTAAAAACAGAATTTATTGGCTTCTCTTCTCAGGACAATATCCAAACTACTATCTCACTTTCTATGCCGCATGAAAACAGAATTAAAATAACACCAGTATCTTCCACCTTGCATGATGCATATCCTTTCATTTTAAAAATACTTCATGTAACTCTATCCAAGCTCAGTGAAAAAGCCGCGCAACCTAAATCAGAAAGTACGAAGTATAGTAGTCTCCAAGGTCACACCCTTACTAGCTCTATTACACCTGCGCTACATTGTCTGCTGAAATAGTTACCCTATAGGCTGACTTCTGGAAAAATTCCTGCTTTTGCAGATCTATTGTTGTTTAGCATGCAATGCTATCAAAGTCATATAAGGCTTGCCAACCTTTTGATCATCTCTTTACACCCTGTGGGCAGACAACAAGGACAATTTACACAACTCAATCTCTTAAGTCAAAACTGCTGAGATCTAAGAATTTCATATTTTTCTAATAGTGAAACCATCCTTAACCCACAGCACTGGAACAGGAATTGAATATAGAGAAGGCATAATGCCTTAGCAAATATCCTATATTAACATTTCAATTACTTTTACTACCTTAATAACAAAGAAAAATTAATAAAATAACTGCAAGATTAAGCAGTTACTGTCTAGTGTTTCCAGTCTTATTATGATTTGTTCAAACCCATTACAGGTACTTACATATCCCAGTTCTTAAGAGAAGGAAAATGCAACCCATTTTTGTTCAAACGTATTATAACAGGAAGCATTCCTAGTGATGCACAGGTTCTAACAAAACCAGAAGCTGGATAGAACAGAAACAGAGTGCTCCTTAAAGACATGTAGCAAATGGGATTTTCATGTCAATCTGCACCTGCCCTTTTTAAGTGACTCCTCCTGACCCTCTGCAAGAACAGGCAAATGGTGTTAGATGTTTCCTAGGTTTTTGACACAAATGTCTACAGGCAAACATAACCATGCTAAGCATATGTATTTTAACAGACTAATATAAAAATATGATACTCATTTATTATATAAAGATGCTCATAGTTTTTCATTTTGCTTATCTCTGTTATCAAGCAAAAACTCGACTTCAGCATGAAGCTACCATGACCAATTAAGATAATGACAACAGCCTTCCTTAAATTACTTGTTTCCAGCTCTCTTTACACCAGAAAATTTCAAGAAAATGTGTCTCTCAAGTTGGGGCATTCCACATCTTGTTAAAAGCCTCTGTCTCTAATAATTTCATCCACTTCAAGATCCCTTCATAACTTCCTGTGCAGGTAAACAGGATTTAGCACAAATGAGAGCCCAACTCCAAATATAGACAGTTGTGTTTAGCACTGTGTTTGTTACCACATTAATTTCCTGCATTCCTGTTCCAACATGAATGTAATTTCCCAGTGCAGAGAAGCCTCAGTTGTAGACAGTTTACAGAGATCAGCCTCAGGCCACCAATACTCTGGAACAGAAATGTTATTCTTTCCTTGGAGACCCATGCCATCTCTGGAATGAAGGCTGATTTGTCAGCGTACAAATGAGGATGTTAAGTGTAATTCTTGGAGCATGCATTCCTCAAATTTTCTCAGGGATAGGAAAGATTATTCTTTCTGTGGTATCAGTGCTGGAATTACATCTTTTCAGAAGCAAGGGAATGACTTTGGGAAGTGATCAATTCCTATCCTTTACTTCCCACTACCACCAAGAGGTTCCAGACCTTTTCCCTTGCTCTTGGCAAGCTGATCACTCTATCTCCTCATTTAAAATTGTGAGGGAGGAAAGAATGTTTTATGGCTGCCAGAGAAAGGTAGTTGCACAAGAGGTAGGGAAGGGAACATGAAGGAAAGATAAAGGTGTGTGGGTAGGTTTGGTTTTGGTTCCCTATCTATGCAATAGTCCAGAAAGATTCATGCCACAGCAGCATCTCACAGCACATACTGCCTCATGTAGAGTTAAATCATTTTTTAATTTGGAAACTTAACAATCAGCAAGAATGCTAGCTGGCAATACACAGCAGCTCTTTCATCCAAGGAAAGATTCACATCTCCAAGAAGGACATATTCCTTCTGCTGTCAGTGAGCCATTTTCTACTTTGTGCCAAAGAGTCTGCAGAAGGTCTGTCACTCAAGACAAAACACACAGATTCAAAAACATGGTGTACACTTGGCCATGCCATTCCTCACAGTCAGATAGAGAACTGAGGGAAAAATACGTAGTATCTATAGAGGATATGGGGGAAAAGGTGATCTCCAGTTCACACCAGTGTGTGTGAATAGGAGAGATGGTAGAAGAGATGTATCGCTTCTACTATCCTGAATGCATCTCACCCCACACCCATGTTCACACGCATCCATGCAAACCAGTGCTGAAACCCACAACACAACATGCTGCATTGCATCCTTTGCACATTCATTGGGGACATGCCAAGAATGACGCCCACCCATCCTCTCTGAACAGCATCACGTGTGGGACTGTCCCTCTCTCACGCTGCCATTATTACAGTTCTGGTCTTTCCTAAGCTCTCCTGCTTTTCTCAGCCCCTCTGCGGATATCATTGTATCATCGTATCTGCCCCAGGGCAGCCGTTCTTACCTTCGCATCTTGCACCAGGATCTTCACCAGCAGCAGCTGACATAGTTCATGTGACTCATGATCATAAGCCATGTATATCATATGTAGCACTGGTTGGGTTAGGAAGAAGCTTCACTTGGAAATAGGAGAGCGAAGAGACAAAGATGGATATATCATTCATCTCTCAGATATAGTCTGGAGGTACATGTTGCTGCAACAGATTTACAAGTAAACCCTTTTTTTTTTTTCAATTTGTTTTCAGTGTTCAGGGTTATTCTTGGCCAAGAATGTTATTCTTTGAGTGTCTGAGCTCCTCTGGAGGCTTCTTCTTCCTGTGAACCATGGACTGGTTCACTGAGCAGCCTCCAAGTCCTGTGTGGTAAGCTATCAGTTCCAAGAAGAATGAGTCAAGTGTTAGCCCACATGAAATTCATTCCCTGTTATTTTAGGAAGATGCAGAGAGGATCATAACTCATTCTCATCACTGCTGGGAAGTGATCACCAGGTCTCTTGCACAATGCAGTGAACAGAGCTTTCATAGTGATTTAGGCAACATAATGTCACAGCCAAGGTAACACATGACATGGCAATGCTCTGGAATGTGCCCTTGTAGCACAAATTAAATACTTCAATGGATATCCCTGCACTTCACTTCAACAGCGATCAGCCATCTGCATCCGGGTTGAGATTTGTTGAAAATATTATAAAACAGATTCTGCTAATTATTTTTAAACTAGTTAATGAAATAATTGCATTGCTAACAATGACAGCAATAATTTGAATTGCTGTCAATACCATGAATTAAATCCCACAGATGTCCATCAACATCTATGCTGGTCACTTTTCCTTTGAACATGAAGGGCTTGGAATCCTTGGGTCATGAGTTTAATTTTGGAAAGGCGAAGCTCAGTCTGCAAACCCATATTTAATCTTGCCTTCCTCTAAAAAAGACTGAATCTATGTTAATCCTTCCCTTAGCTGTGCAGATGTAACTTCTGCAGTAAACACAGAAAAAGGATACACAGCAGGGTCTCAGGTGAGGATGTTAAATGTTCCACTCCAAACCCAACTTGACACAGGTCCTAAAGACAGTCTCCTTTATCAGACTGCAAATTTGTATCTGGACTTCCACTGCAGAGGCTGAATTACTGCAGTGCTCCATATGGCTGGCGAATGGGTTCATCCAGGCTGAGGTACCTTAAAACTCTAACACCTAAGTAGCTTCATGACTTCAAATTTTGTAGAATCCACCAGCCCTGCTTACAAAGTCCGTAACATGAGTAAAGGTACCAATGGTGTACTCCCAAACAGGGTTTATAGAACAGACTTAATGCACCAACTCTCAAATCCTGTCTTCTCTTACGGGGTTGCACTATGAAAGATCGAGGGACAGTGTCTGCTCTACAGCCACGTGATGAAATAGTAAACAGCACAGAATACAATGCCATATAAAAAGAGAGTGGTGAGTGGTCACTGTTGCTGAGATTGAGGTTAAATTTATTTCTAAAGCTTCTCTGTCAACAAGCTATTTAAGGCTTGCCTTTGTATTTTTATCCTTCCTGCTGGTTTGAGTTTCTGGATCATTGCTGAAAATTAATGATAAAGATATTAGTTAAGATAGACTTCCTTCCAGTGGTTGGAAACATGTATTTTAGAAACATGTTCCTCTACCAGTTTACTGCAGCCAGAAATTAAAGGTTTCCAAGAATGAAATCAGACTATTTATATATTAGATGAGAAACATAAAGGACAGATTTCACTTTTAAAATTTCAGCAACCACAAGAGTAACTTATAACTGTGCCATTAAGATGTACTCTGGAGATAAGTGAGCAGATATAGATACATTTGTAAGCACTCATCAGTTTAGCATGGTTATGAGTGACAATGCAGATTTTGTACATTACACAGGAAAAAGAAGATGATGAAAATAATCTCAGCAGCAGCTTAATTCTGCAGTCTTTATGGTGTGCTTGAACTTGCAAGATGCACAATCTCCACTAATGTTCACAGGGTAGTACACGCATTGGCAGCTGGTATGTTCTCTGAGGAAGTAAAACTTGCGCTTTAGAGAGCCCCTTAAGAGAACGGTCTCCTCCCTGAGTGATAGTTGATGTGGCTACCACAGACAATAATACTTTTCAATTCCTCTACTATAGTAGCCTTCACCTAACAGTTTTAATCTCCTCTTGATTCAAATGTGATCCTTTGCTGATGTGACCACTTCGCAACATAAGAGGTATGCTGATTAAACTCATGTGACTGCAGCTTCCCGGAAAGAAAATTTAGAATAGTAAAGCCACAGAAAACTGCAGAGAAAACTCCTAACACATTATGGTACACCCAGTTTAAAAATAATATCCACTGAAAGACACAGAGAGAGAAAGAAAGCAGAGGACCAAAGAATAACATGAATTCGTATGAAAATCCCACAGTTACATTAAGATTTCCAAAGGTTGGGAGCATTCAGTTATTTTTGGTATTTCTGCTTCTGAAAATTAGGCTCCAAAGCCTCTAAGGCACAACTAAGTTTCAAGTCTTGATGTTGATGTTTGTTTTTACTCCAGCATTGTCTGCCATGGTTGGACTAGCCCTAAACACCAAGATGATGACTAAAGGGTGTAGTAAGACATCTACAGAAGCTCTTTAGACCTCTTTCAGTGATTCAGCAAGAGGGAGACCATCTTAGATTGATTTAGGTTTTAAAATGCAATGGCATCTCACTTTTACCTCCCTTACCAAGTCTTTTGGATGTACCACATGCAAGTAGGGGAAAATTCCCTGGTGTTGATCTGCTTGTGCTTTTAAGACAGAGGACAGGAGAGAGAGGGAAGTAGAAGGCGGGGAAGGGGGGGAAGGAGAGAGGAAGAGAGGGCAAGCTGGTTAATGTTTTTCTTTCGGCTTGTTTTTATGAGTCACTCTACTAAGTATTTGCATTAGCAGGTCTCCTGCTGCTGCTGGATCATTCAACTGTTTGTTTAGTTGCTGTGCCTCTTGAAAAGTCCAACAACTCTAAATTTTTATGCATCTTCCTTGTATTTTACTAACTAATTAAATCTTCAAGAACCAAATAACCTCCCATCACTGAGGTCCCTATAGCAGTAGCAGTCCCCCCAAACTCAGTGCTCTTACTCATTCAATTAAATGTTAAGGAACCTGCTTGATATTTATTGTTGCTTCTTCGTATGCTTTCTCCTGACCAAGTTGTATCAGAAAAAGTGAAAATAACAACATAACTGGAATGTCACAATAATCAAGTTTAAAGTTCAGAGCTTTTTAATCCCACTTATGAACTGAAATTTAAAAGTTGCCTAATCTTGAATGACATTTGCAAACCCAAACACTAAGCTGAGAATGACTTTGATCAAATCACTTTGAAAGAGTTATATTTCTGTCTTCAGGTATGAAACTAATATTGCTCAGGAACATATAAAATCAGAAGCTACATATGCACTAAGACTGACTTTGCCTTATTCCTGCAAAACGTCTGGCTAGTGAGTTAAACAAGAGTAGAGCTGTAAGCAAAACTCTATCACGGCCAGCATGAAAAGAAGCTGCTAAGTCTGAGGAAAGAGAAGGAAGAAAGACAGCAGACAGCTTTTTCTGTCTTTATGAGTATAACCAGCAATTTTGTTTGACCTTCTTTATCTCTTGCTTATTTTTCAACATTCTGATTTTCTTTAACAGTTTGCTTTCAACAAACCTTTTTTCCTCCTTTTAAAGAGTGCCAGAATAAAAGATGTTAATTAAATACAAGCTAGAAACCTGCCCATTAGATTAAAAGTCCATGAAAGCATCAGAACTTACCTGTTCACGGAGAAGGACGGTTCAGACAAGAGATCCGCTCTATGTGAGAGACTGGGTCCCAGGAGGAGCATTTGTAAAGGAAGCTCTTCAAAATAGCTCTAGATCTTTTGCATAAGGTGTTTGTTTTGGTTTTTCTTCTCTTCAATCAAAACAATGACTGATAGGAGAAAAGTGGGTATTTAGGTTGTAAAAGCCTTGTCTTGGTTCTAAAAGAATTAGCACATTAAGAGCAACTTTTCTTGATTGCAGGATAACGATCTACGCAACTTTCTCTTAAGCACAGTTCAACCCCAAACAGAGACTGCGTATAAATGGTATCTTCTTACTTATCACATCTGTTCCCTGTGTGAACTCGGAGATGTGTGTGCTGACTTCAGTAACAAAAATACTTTTTTTAAAGTTACTTGTTATTCTTGCTACACCAACATAACTGAGGGAGTATGAGCTATAGCTCTTGTCTATCATCAACAGAACTATGGGATAATTAAAGGACTAGTCAGTTATTTGTATGCAAATTAATTGCCTAGGTGAAATTTAAAGCATAGCTTGCCCTTCAGAACATTTGTCACCTGTAGCGATCTCCTAAAGACATGAAGCTAGAAGATAAAAATGCTTAGTTGCCTGATTTAATCTGAAGACTTTTAGGGAAAGTCTGTCTTCCACTTGCCACCTGGGCATATTTTATTCTGAAGTGGCTGGAAATATTAAACACAGATTTCTCAAGCTGGAAGTTTAATCTTCTTCCTGTATATCTGCTGCTTTATCTAAATGTGTGCTTGCCCTGTATATCATTTAGTCTGAAGACAGGCTTTAGAGGTCGGATGTCACTATGATGACTCTGGAACAGCAGTGTCACTCTTTATTCAAAACTTACGGTAAGACACTGCTACAACTTGAGTTCTGCAATTTATACTACTTTCCGGAGCATAGTATTGGTGTTTAAATCTCTTTAACTGTACACAAGGAGCACCAATGATCAGTATGTTCTATTTAGAGTGCCCTTCCTCATCTCTTGCTCTTCAGCAGGGGAAATTCACTGGCTAAAACAAAGATGTTCCTCTGTACTGGCTAGGGCAAAATGCCCAAGAGTATACAATAACCAGCAGTTAATTAAAATATTCCTTCAGATGAAGTGCTAAGGCACTATCTGGGCTCTGAAAAGGCTAGATTTAATCCCTGCTACTAATCCCGGGAAGGATTTGTTTCAAAATTACATGAGCCTATGCAATTGCTTTGCCTGTGGTATAACCTTTGTGCTTGATGCAGCGGCCTGTAATTCTTACACTGTGGGTTCTTCAGTTCCAGTTTCACTCTGTGATGCAGCTTCTTAACAGCTTCTCTTGGAGCTGCATAATCTGAAAGGCATGACACACGGAGTTCTGTGTAAACACACTTTTAAAGAACTGCAGAAAATATCAGAGTAGTGTTGACGTGAAATCTAATTTATCCTCTGGTCACTTAATGCAGATAATGGACGTCGGTGATGGAATGTGCATGCCCTGGGCTATACACTGGTTCATTACACACACGTGGCTCCCTTTAAGTTTAATGTGAATTTAACGTACCAAGGAAAGGAACGACATACCCTTCAGGGTGGATGCACGTTCTCAAAAAAGCTAATGAATTCCTACAATAATGCCTGTTTCTAAGATAAAGCTTAAGATTGGATATTGATAACTAAACACTGATGATGATGATGACTGATACACATGCTTCAGTTGTTCACCTCAATCAAAAGCATGTTATCGACAGCACAGAAATACACTTTTCTGCCAGTTCTTTACCCATCCGGTATCACTCTTAACATTAAACTTGAGGGGAGCATTCCTGCTTCCAAGGTCTTGGGGGTTTTTTTGTAACAACTTCAAAGAGACACACAGCTGGGAAGCCCCGAAGGCACACTCCTAGGAAGCCACACAATCAATATTGCCTTTCTGGTCACTTCAGCCTTTCCCCCACCTCAGAACCTCGCCAGGGGTGCCCGTCTGCATTAGCAGCCCCAACCCCACGCTGAAGCTCTAGGTATTTAATTAATTTAATGAGCCAACACGTTTCACCGCTCACCCTTTTGCTACCCGCGTTTCTGAAGGCGCTCGAGGTGACCCAGCCGCACCCCGCGTACGCTGCGCCAGCCTCTGCGGCCGAGACCCGGTCTCGGCTCTAAAAATAAGACGGGAGAGCTATAAATAGGAGCTGCTTAAAGCGGTTTACAAAATGCCCCGTCAACGCCGCTGCTTCTGAGGGGGAGAGCACCTTCAGGAGGCGCCCGGGGAGGCAGGGTGAGCGGGCGGGCATGGCCGGCGGTGCGGGCAGGGCAGAGGGAGCGGCGGCCTCGCCTCGCCCGGCCCGGCCGCGGGGCTCCTCCCCGGGCAGCCGCGGTTGCCAGGCGGGTGCCAGCGGCTGCCGCTGCGCGTGTCCTCGGCGGGCTCCCTTCCTGCCCTCTCCCTCCGCCTGCGAGGTAACGCGGCACCCACGGGCAGGAGCCCCGGGCGCGGGAGCCCCCCGGGCGGGCGGGAAGCAGCGCGTGCCGGTAGGGGACCAGGGGCCGCCCCGAGGCGGCGGGGAGGGCAGCGGGCAGCTCAGGGTGACCGGTGACAGGGCCAGAGGCCGCGGGCACGAGCTGAAACACAGGAGGGTCTCTCTGAACATCGGGAAGCACTTTTTCTCGTGAAGGTGGCAGAGGAGTGGCACGGGTTGCCCAGTGGAGTCTCCGTCCTTGGAGACATTCAGAAGCCACCTGGACGCGGCCCTGGGCAACCAGCGCTGGGTGGCCCTGCTTGAGGAGGGGGTGGCTGGACCAGCTGAGCTCCAGAGGTCGCTTCCCACCTCACCCATTCCCTGATTCCGTGAAATCGTGTAGAGCCTCTCTCAGTACTGGAGCTGAGGATCCTCCTTTGCTTAAGACTCCCAGGATTGTGCTTAAAATTAGCAAGAGCTTCATAGTCTGCTGTTGCTGCTGCGTATGGCTTTATGGTGGAGAAGGTCTCTTAGGGCAAACTTTGATTGCAGCTCGCGGGCCTCCAGTAGAGAGCTGCCTGTGCCTTAAGAGAGCGAGCAGCAGGGAATTACATTTAATACCTCCTCCTTTCAGTCCTGACGTTCTTTCCGCAAGCAACAGCAGGGCTCCCCTACTATGCTGCGTGATCTCGCTCTGTTAGCTAATTTCCCCTTGTAACAGGAATGCTCTTGCTTGCACAATGGAAAAAAAAAAAAAAATAAATAACGTGGCTGTAAAGCCTGGTAGTTTAGTGGTGCTGTAATTTTAAACAACGTTGTTTTGTCCTACTGAATGCCCTGCTTGTGTTCTGATCTAACTTGTGTCTTGCATCATTTGAGAAGATAAGAAAAAAAAAACAAATAAACAAAAATCAGAAAACTGTCCCACTTCACTTTAGATCACTTTTTTACTGAGAAGAAGAGCTGGGTCTCCATGACGAAGACAGCCTGCATTTTGCAGAAATAGCATAGGCAGTAGTCTATTGCAAATGTTCACGCATCTGAAGACACTTAGTCCCACTTCAGAGAGATTCATTGTCATTAAGTACATTTTTTTTGTTGTTGAACTGCAAGCAGAAAATGCCTTTTTTCAGAAAATTGAAAGTTTAATCGCAATACTCCAGTTTTGGTACACATTTTGGAGGGCTCATTTTATGAAGTCTTTAGCTGCCAACAAAGTCTTTTTCAGCCAAGCCCTGATGTTATTTGAAGAAAGTAGCTGAGTACATAGTTTTTGAATACAAGCAGAGGTGTGGCTTCTTTGTTGCTCTCACAAACACATACATACCTGCCCATATTTCTTCATACCTTCTGCTTGAAAACACCTATGAGCTTCTGGAAGACCAAATTATGACCTTGTTGAAGTCAATGTCAACATTATTATGAACTTCGGTGGAGGCCAGAGCTGGAAGCAAATTTACAATGGTGACTGAAAATAGAAAGCAAAGTGTACTTGCCTATTACAGTCATTATGCGTTTGTTAAGTATTTTACTGGGCCTATTTTGTAAAGGATAAAAATGAAAAACAGATTTTTATGAGGGTTTCTTCCTACCTTTCTTTTTTTACTGAATAGCAAAGAAATGAAAATATGCAAAAAAGGTGTCCTGATGGTTTCTTGACTAACATAACATTAAAAATGTCAAGAAATTGCAACAAAATAAAAAAGTTTCCATCTAAATAAATGAAACAGTTACATAGCTGAAGTTATAGAAACATGCTCATTCATGTACAAAGAGCTGTTGGTTGCCCCAAAATGTGGAGACCTAAGAAACACCAAGAAATAGAAAGGTAAATAAAGACTTAAAGATCTGGCTGGTGCTGTCAGGCTGATCCATTAAGATAATGAGAAAGTTTTAGCTCTCTTCATTATTTACAACTGGTTGGCCCCATTCTGCATATAAAGTGAATTCTTACTGAAAGCTTTTATGCCTGTCACTCAGGAAAGAAGCATCATAATATCATTATTTTCATCCTGCAATATCTAATTAGTCAAGCCAAAACTGCACAAGCATATGTTACATAACTTTGCAACTCATAATTCTCAAAAAATCTTGTTGGTCTCAAACCTTGACTGAGTTTATCATTAGTATCTGATAACATATTTTTCCCTGTCTTTCAATACCACATTAACTTTGTGACAATACAACTTCAGAGAATTTGGCTGTAAATCATGGGTTTAATTTTATCTCTACAGTTTTAGATATCAGTGGCTGTCTTTAATTACTTAATTTAAAACTTGGAAGTTGGTAATTTGGCGTCATTAGTCGAAATGTCAGTTAACAGTTAACAGGAGGAGTATTTGGAGAATTTGCAAATGTTGATACTGCTTAGCAATTTAGAGGAATTGAAATGCTTTCAAGGCAGCTGCTGAAGTTATTGCTAATACTGCGAAGTATTGATAAATACCAAGATCTTGGTTCTCATCCTTTTAATTGTTTTTAGAGATGACACAAACTGATATATCAACTACTCTGCAATGTATTCTACTAGATTTATTGGGAAGAATAATAAATACCTTTCTTTATTCAGAAGGTAACTTCTGAGTGTTAGAAGATGTAATATGAGGACAGGAACAGATTGGTTTATATATATATATATACTCGCTGAAGGTTTTTTTCAGGTGGCAGGGTGCAGAACTAGATGGACTGCAGTTCTGATACAGAAGAGCAATCATTTTATTGGCATATGTCACTAAAAGGTTACAGAAAGCTCAGTGTCTTGAACTGACTGTGTTCCTATCCTCAGTGATTTACGCTAGTTATCCCCTGAATTGGGCTTCATACATCCTCCTATGGGTTGTTTTTTTTTGGCATTTAAGAACAGGCACATCGCTGTTCCTGCTATCTTTATGCTTGAGGCTTTATGACTAAATGAAACAGAGCTGTTTTATTGGCTTTTGGCCACCAAGAGCTCTCTGCCTACTCTGGAGAAATCTCCAGTTTACTAGCATCCAGTGCTTCACCCTCCCTTGTCACTGTTGTGGCCACAGTTGTGGCCAATCTTTGCGTTGTGACACCTGACACTGATTATTCCTCACCAGTGCCCAAGGTGCTGTAGTAAGCTTCCTGGCAGCCCCACCAAGTGCACAGCATGTCCCTGAAGTGACATAAAGAAAAGAAAAAGTTCCCAGATTTTTTTTTCCTCCTCTTCAACCATCAGTCTGTTATTTCTATCTGCTGTAGCTGCTGCAGGAAGAGGCTGTATTACCTTTGTGAGCTGTTGAAACTTGTAGCTAACTGCTGTGAACCAGCAGGTTTCAAATGTGAACTGTAGTTCCTTGTGAAGATCTTATGTTCAAGATGGTCACCTTTGACCTACCACATGGCAGATCAGTGATGATTTGCAGTCCTGTGGGTTGAAAAATGGAAAACAGAAATAATAGAATAATAATAAATAGCATGATGATTTAATGGAATGAAATTATTTTCTTGTCAAAGTCCTAACAAAATAAATGATAGACTTGTTTATGTAGTTCATTCACGTAATATTGTAGTTCCAACAACTGTATTGAACACTGGTGATATCTGACAATGCATTGTACCTGACAAAAAGGGGGGAAATTCAGTAATTCCTCACTGTATAGAACAGAAATTGGCTTCAAATTTCCTGCTTTGTCAGGCAATGACATACCAATGCCAAGTCATGTAGAAAAAGTCAAAACATGTGCATGAGCAAAGGAAACCCAGCCGAGTAGAGGAAAAAATATCGAAAACTCAAGGGAGAAGAGATAGCAATTACCAGCTGCTCTGGTTAAATATTCTTTTCTGTGCTCTTTTTTATCCTTTTGATTTAATTTCTGATTTAAGGTACATTGTTATTCTTAAATTAATATAGTTCACACGTGTCCATCTAAACACTAGCATAAAATTAACAGAATATGTTATATGAAGGCCTGGTAATTAAGAGTCCTTTTTTTTTTTCCTTTTTTTTTCTCTTTTTCTTTTTTCTTTTTTTCCTTTTTTTCTTTTTTTCCTTTTTTTCTTTTTTTTCCTTTTTTTCTTTTTTTCCTTTTTTTTTTTTTTTGCTAGGCATTAGTTCCAGCTTCAGCCCTTATAGGCAAGAGGAGACCAAATAATAAATAAAACATGGAAGACTAGTGGCTTTTGGGTTTCTTCTGAGTGTAGGTCCCTGGCCCTGATGCAGCCTGTGGCTTTGTCTTGTTCAAAACAATGGAGAGGAGTTATCCGCCAAGCTATACTGACAGAAAAAACTGAATCTAAATAGTTTTTTTAGTTTATAACTTCTATTATATATAATATCATTTATAATTTGTAAGTAAAGAAGGCTGTAAAGTGGCAAGACACTTTACCAGTACTGTTGTGCATCTAACTAAGGTTAATCTAGTCAAACACATCTCCAATACTGGCCACAAGTAGATGCCTGGGAAAGTATAAGAACGGGACAAGAATACAATACTTTTCCCTAATGCTCTCCCTCTTCTCTTTTTCCTTTCTCAGCCCTTTGGGGAAAAATGGCCTTCAATCTTTGGCTAACCAGTGTGGTGGACATGTAAACCTCAGAGTTTTCTAACAGCACCCATCTCATGTTTCAATGCTTATTTGTGCTTAGATTATTTCTCGTGAGTTGCTGGTTGTACTGTGTTGCTGTTTAAATGTGATGGATCAAGACTTATTTTGTGAGGCACATGTCTGTGTAGGGGGAGGGACAGTTACTGCCCTGAGAAGCTTTAAACCTCTGGTTTAACTAGATAAGACAGATTGGAAGGGAACAAGGTACACATCATGGTCTTTGATGCTCTAAGTTATGCACTAATTATAAATATATTCCTAAAGTCATTTCCAGTCTGGTAGATAGAACGTTGCTGCAGAGCCAAGGCAGCAGAACCCTTCATAGCAGTTTGAAGCTCAAGGAAATTTCCACAGCCACAGCACTCGACCCTCTTCACAGGGAATAGAGAGAAAGCATTTGCTTGCTCTGGAGGAGAGCGGAGCATGCTGCTGGAGTAGGCTGGACATCCTTGGCCAGATGCTGCTACAAACCTCCCAGTCAGTTGAGAAAGGGATAGTTCTGAGGTACAGACCATGTCCAAGGCAATTCTTCGTCACTAGGAGAAGGAAGAGACTATATTGCACCCATCCTACTAAAGTCAGCCTGAAGAGGAGAAACAGGGTTTTGGAAGGGGTAGGGGGTTTGAATTTTAGGTAGATTTTAGGGCTTGAATTTTCAAAGGAGTCTAAAATAACTGAAGTAATATGCCAACAGGAGGTTCATATCCATCAGAAGCAACAGCATAAATTTATTTATATCTTGCTTTTACCTGCCCAGGATGGGGCCATATTTCTTGTTGATAAATGCAATCTAAAGTGCTTCACTTACAACGTGCTTATTTTAGACACTTAGAAAAGGATTCCCGCCTTTATTGAAACAACTACTTGACTGTGTTGCCCACAGAAATCCATGAGCTATCACAGCATGGCTGTGTACTTGAGAGGTAGCTCAGTTACTTTTTCAGGCAATCAAGTAATTTGTTCTTCATCAAGTAGAGTTTATATATTAATGAACAGACTCCCTGCTCTTAAGAAGTTCTCTCATTTGGATGCTGTGTAAAGCATAATAATTTGCAGATGGGCTCTGGCCCATGAAAAGCCCAATGAGAGTGATTCTTTATCCTGCAGGGTGAGAGTATAGGCTAAACAGTACTTGAGCAGCCCTCAGCTATTTAATTTGGATAAAAGGGCTGATACAATTATGATGCTCTTTATTTAAGAATTTTGAAAGTGTTACTAGGAAATTATGAATCTCTCCTGGATAAGAAGAAATAATTGATTTCTTTGCAGCTACCTAGAAATGACATGCAGAAACAAGTGAAAATGTCTGAGCTCTTATAAAGAGAAAGATAACTTTCTAAAATATATTGCTAGATAAACCATGTTCTGTTAATGAAAAGCGATAGAGGATAAAGAGCAGAGTCATAATTTTTTCCACATGCTTTCCTGGTTTTCTTATTATTTGCCTTCTGCTCTTATTTTTTCTGCCTGTACAGATACCCAAACTATAACATCTCCCTTTTACATCAAAGGGATTTGGTGGAGGACTGACCTGATCTTTCTTCCTTTCATCTGTCTCTCCTTGCTTCTCCATGTTTTCTCTGTAGCTACAAGTGGATACCACCCGGTGACAGCAAAGGCATTTGAAAAGGAGTGTCTTTGCTCCGTTGAGGGGCCTTGCAGCTGACAAGCACACTACTAAAATTGGATCCTGCTGATCAGTGGGAGGATGGCCGGGGTATGGCTTCATACATATCTTCATAGGGGCTCCCTAGGGTGCCGCTTATGTAACTGTGACAGTTGCTTAATTTGCCTCCAGCTCTTAATAGTTAATCATGCAGTTTAAGGTATCAGATAATTAAATGCCACAAAGTACAAACATCAGCGTTCATCCAATACAATGGCAGGCTTTAGTAGAGGCAGTCAAGTGGCAGAACTGTTCCACAGAAAGATCCAAAATTAAGGAAGATAAATGATGCCTTATTAGAAAACGTATTAGAACACCTCTGCTCATGCCTTTAAATTCATTTTTTGAAATTCATTGAATCTGGAAGCTCTGCCTTGTAGGTTCCCAAACCCTGGGGCCTTCACCTTTTTTAGGTATTCATATCAGAGTGAGTCTCGAGAAGCCCAGAGAAGGGTCTCCCAGGGCTTCAAGACTCAGAGCCTGGGCATAAGCTGAGTTTTCAAAGGTCTTAGGTTTCCTGCTGCTCAACTGGAAGGCCAAATGTGACATATAGCTTTCAAGTTCACAAGAGAGAGAGGATGGCCCTGCTACTTCCACAAAGCTGGCAAGCCTGGGAATGGCAGGTGTTGGGCTGGCCACAGTCCCTGGCAGAGGGAGGCCATACGGTGGGACTGCTTTGGAGCCATGGGTCCTGGGAGCCTGCACTCCTCTGCAGCCTGCCAGGTAAGCCAGCGGGATTCCTCGTTGGCCTTGTTTCTGAAGTTCAGTGAAGCCCTGTTCTTTGTTTGAGAAATATCTCTGTTTTAAGAAACTGACAAAAATGCCCACAAAAGTCTTGTTTTTCTGGAAATTTTTAAACCAGCTTTAAAGTGCTGTAGAAACAATAGTCAAGTTGGGTTTGTTTTAACAGTCTGGATTAAGTTTGCAAATGCTGCTTCCATATCTGGTGCCTGATGAGGGATGCAGGCTTCTGCAGGTGTTCAAATAGGGACCCAGAGTGATTCCAGTCCACTAGGAAATTAATGTGGGTTTTAGGATACTAACAAATAATGCGTATCTAATAATCAGTTCTGACCACTAAATGCCATATGCATGTCTCAGATACTGTAGTTCTGTATTCCTATGGATGAAGGTCCACTCCTTTTTACCCAATCTTGCTTTGTCAGTAGAGAACTGCTGAGAAGGTTTTCAAGCGTGAATTCCATTGCTCAATAGGTATGATCAGAACTGTTTCTGTTTCAGAACTATGCTAAACTTTCCATGTTCCCATCAATAAGAACGGCCTAATACGTGACTAATTTTTAACACACCGTAGTATGCGGTGAGAAATCCTTAAGTATGATTCTGTGAAACAAGATATTCTGTCACTAGTGAATAATAGTGCAGGAGACTAGACTGATGTTGAAACCTTCTTAAAAATTGCACTTTTCACTAACTTTTGTACTGAGAGACAAATCTTGCCACACACAAAGCCCTGTAAATGTGGGAGCTGATGTTGCTCAGCTGACACCGGAGGCCAAGTAAAAAGCTACAGAATCAAACCCCTTGTTTTTATTTTTTGAGAATGATCCTCTTAGCAGCAACTGCTTAGCTGTATGTTTTCATCTGTTTCATTGTACATCATTCAAAATATTCAGAAAGAGTCTGTCTTATGTCTTCTGTGAATGCGATTAGCAATGTCATGTTATATCTGTGCGTTATTATTAGCTAAAATGTAAAAAAGCATCTCTCTCTTCTCTAACTTCCATTCAGCACTTTTACTGTCACCTTTTTAGGTGTGCTGTGTTTTATACTCAACAGAAACAATTCCCTGTGAAGCATTTTAGTATCAATTTGTCTGCTATAAGAAAGACCTGATTTTTTTTTTCCATATGATTTACAGCCTGGGTCTCCTGTTAAAAGAACTGCGCATTGATGTAAAATAGTGAAGTATAACAGTTACTGATTGAATTGTTTTGTTATAATCCAGTGAAATTAAAGCAGTTTGGCATGAATGCAAGTAACCGCTGCAACGAAGATGATCCGAGGGCTGGAGCACCTCTCCTATGAAGACAGGCTGAGAGAGTTGGGGCTGTTCAGCCTGGAGAAGAGAAGGCTCCGGGGTGATCTTATTGCAGCTTTCCAGTACCTAAATGGGGCCTACAGGAAAGCTGGAGAGGGACTTTTTACAAGGGCGTGTAGTGACAGGACAAGGGGCAATGGATTTAAACTGAAAGAGGACAGATTTAGATTAGATATAAAAAAGAAATTTTTTACATTGAGGATGGTGAGGCCCTGGAAAGGGTTGCCCAGAGAAGTTGTGGATGCCCCATCCTTGGAAGTGTTCAAGGCCAGGTTGGATGAGGCTTTGGGCAACCTGGTGTAGTGGAGGATTTCTCTGCCCATGGCAGGGAGGTTAGAACTAGATGATCTTTAAGGTCCCTTCCAACCCTAAACATTCTATGATTCTATGATTTGTGTAGTGAGACAGATTCGAGTATTACAGAAATGTAGAAAAAACCAAAGAAATTGAAGAGACTATGTTGACAACAAAACACGTCATTAAACAGAAATGAGCCTCTGCTAGATCTGGGACTTGTTCGCTTTCCTAATGTCTGCAAAGATCAGGACTTAATTTATAGTTGGATAGGTGACTATTGAGTATGCATATAGATTACTTACTATGTCTTATACGGGTTTAGCAGAGGTGGTCATAAATTATGACAGATTTAGGAAAGTCCTCCTTTCTGAAATTATCCCAAAACACAGCAGCTTCTATTAGCTTACCTGAGTTTAAGCAGAGAAGACGCAGAAGCTCTGCTCTTAGTTTGCTGTGGCTCAAATGAAAAGCTTCACAAAAATTAACACCATTCCTTCAAATGCTATATACTACTTGTTTTCATTCTAAGAAACAACAAAAATAATAGCATCTGCATAGTTGCTGAATTATTTTAGCAATAGTACTGAAGTATGATTTTACAAAGTCTATGTATAAAGCCAACAGGACTTAAGCTTGTGTAAGGAGTGTTGCCGAATTATTGCTTCTAAAAGACTGTACCCTTCGGATTCAGAAACTCCCACATGCATTTCCCGTGTTTCACTATCAGACACTTCGCTCCAGCAATGAGTGTTCATCCTTCAAGACCTGATCTTGAAGTTAACTGGAGTATATTGCTAGTGGCATCACCTTGGATATGCTCTGACTCCATGTGTGGTATTGGACCACCACAATGAATCATCGTAATTTGAACACAATAGGTTTTATACTATCAGCTCATCGGTTTTCAAAGTACATCTTGCCAAAATAATTTCCTTTTTGTATGGCTTTCTATGGAGAAACACACCATTCCTAGAAGCTTTTAGGGATCCATAAGTCAAAATGGTTGCAGCTGTGGAAACTAGTGTTTCTTCTCAAAAGAAAGAGAATTCCACATATTAGGTATTTAGATAAAAACAAAAATAGATGTCCTGAGGTTTAGGCAGTGGTCTGGTACTCAGGAAATCAAGTTTCATTTCTCTGCCACTAAGTCTCTTGATCTTGTTACAATGAACAAATCACTTCGTCTTTTTCAGCCTCTGAAATGAAGACAATGCATTTTTTCCCGGCCTGCTATTTATCTGGTTTGCAAACTTCAGCTGTAAACACTTTCAGTACGTTAACGAGTGACTGACTATTTGTACAGAGCCTGGGACAGTGATCTAACTGAGACTTCAGGAAGTCACCAGAATTTGAACAGCAGCAGCAACATTATTGCATGAGTTAACTGCTGTACACGCACATGTAAAGGACTAGTTCCTTAAAGATCTGCCATTATGGTGACCGTATTCAATCACAACTCTTTAGTGCCTGCATCATGTGATACACATAGCGTGCACATATTGAACAAACTAATTTGGGTCAAACAATTACAATTTTTGATATGTGCTTCTTCCATTTTTAACTATCCTGAATCAGAGCGGTTTCCCACCAGTGTTTTTCCACTTCAAATCATAGTAGAGTAATTGTCGAGCTAAAATGGTAGAATTGGACACAAGAAGATAAAGAATTACTCTCTGTTCTAAAGTCACACATAATTAAGAGTTCTTTTCAGTATAGTATTCTTCTATCTGTCATACCTTTCACAGGTGCTTGACATAAAAAAAAAGAAAAAGCCAAAAGAAGTAAGGATTTAGCCAGAGATAATTTATGTTTCAAAAGAAAATATCAAAATTATTACTAGTAATATACAGTGAGATATAGCTAAACTAATTTGCTTTTAAGCCATTAGCCAGTACATATGAGCTTCCATAAGTTTTCAAAACATGAATAAAAATGTTTAAGAAATATATCTACATAAATAAAAATTTTTAAAAAATAATAAAATGTTTTGATGTGCTACCTTGAATTTGAGAGTGGTAACTTCTTTTGTCCATATCCTGTTGTGGCTTAGATGGATGTTTTTAAAAGACGAAAAGAAAAGAAAAAAAATGACCTTTTGATGATTTTATTAACTTAGGGACCCATGACAATTAGAAATATGAGCACAGAGGAAAAAGCAATAACATTTACTCAGTTCCCATTTATTTCATAGTATTCTTATTTTAAGTCTGTTGTCTAAGGTGGCAGAATTTGATCCAAAAAAGCACTGCTCATCATCTTTCCAGCTATTGTTTTCTCAGAACAGTGTTACAATACTCTGTTACCTGCATCCTTTTATCTTTAAGAAGGCTGTCCCAGACAGGTGATTTTGCCAAAAACTAAGCTACTAATAGTGAGGCCTGAATTTCAGAACCAGTTGAGAATGCACTCTCTGAAAAAGGAGGCTCTTTCTCAGGTATCACCAAATCAAGTTCTAAAACCTGTAATCGCTTTCCAAAGTCTGTGCCCCCTTAGGTTTTGGTTTTAGCTGTATACACACAAGGTTTGTGAAGTTACAGTAATGCCTTTGAAGGTAAAAAGTGTCCTAAGATGTGTGTATGAGAACAAAAGTAAAGGTTTCATTGTTTAAGAGTCAGACACTCCTGGTTCCTCCCTCAAATTACAATGTTGCCTTGAAATGAAAGAAAGAATTGCATTGATTTTTCTCATTCTGATGGCACTTGGCATGTCCTTTGACATTTGGGATCATCTCTAAGGAGATGTTTCCTTTGCAACTCACAAATCTAATCAGGCAGATATAAGTTCACAATTAAGCAACTTCTGCTAGTACACAACCCTTTGGAGTATAAAGCTACTGAGCTTTAGACTCCTGTATGCTAGTTGGCTTATCTGCTTAAGAAGCATGGACTTTTAAGTGTGGGTTTAAAGTGATAAGATTTATCTGGTGGGGAAGATTATGTATGCACATTGCATTGGTAACTGGCTTGCCTCACGTTAACTGGGAATATGTTTAAAATGAACCAAAATAAGTTTTTAAACTGGATAAAGTCTATTTAAATTATAAGAAAAATTATTGCTGAAACTTTTGCATATAGACAAATCATTTCACTAAGTTAAAAGTAAGTTAAAAAATGAGGACTGAAGTTTAGTCTCCATGATCTGACTTGCAAATTAAGGTACCAGCTTTTCTCCTTGATTTTAGTGGGAGTTAGGAACATGATTCTGTTGATAACCATACCACTGGACAGGTAGGGACTGAAATCTCCTGGATTTCCTATGAATCTCTGGCTGGCTGGCTCCTGTGAACCTAAGCGGCTTTTGAAATTGAGACTTGGCCCCTTCAGCTGTTAAAATATACAATAAAATTCACCCTGCAACTCATCTGAGATGTATTCAACTGTAAGCAGTGGGACACATCTTCATAAAATGAGAGGAATTCCATGTATTTGGAATCTGTGTTCTTGCAACTTGCCCTTAGTTTGAAATTAGAGGGGGCTTGTTTGCCTACTTTGCTGTGTTGAGCCTGGCTTTTCTAGGTCAGGCTTCTGTGATGTAAGCCTATGTTATTTCAGACAGTATATTTATAAAATCTTTAATGTTGTGCTTTTTTTCCCCACTGCTTCCCTTGGGCACAAGCAGCACAGTGGCATACCGAGCTGTTCCTTCTTTTGCCTTGAAGATTTATGTTTAGCAGAGATGATCTTTCAGATTGCAAAATATGTGACATTTGCGCAATGCCACGGCTCATTTTTGTGGCCGGCAGAAAATCGCCCTGTAGATGCTGTTGTAACAGGGAATTTTCTCTCAGAATATTTGGTCAAAAGGGTCCTACTAATTGGTAGGGATTAAAACAAACAGAAGTGATCTGGCAGGGAAGGTAAACTCAAAAGTGCCAGCCTTTTCATACCTGTATCAGTTGTAGCGTAGCATTCTGCTCAGAAGATGACTCTCCTGTAATCCCCACAGGACCTGCATAAAGATAATCATATTTCTTAATGCTTCTGTAATATATAATCAATACATTTTCCTTCCCTACCAAGGGTGCCAGATAGCCATGGTGCCTACATACTCCTTGATGGGACCTTTCAGAGGACACATGAGTCTCAAAAGTAGCCGTAAGTATTCAAATTATTACTTGAGAGGTGCCTGTGTGCTCCGATTTTGGAATGACAGCTTAAATATTATGAGATTATTAAAAATACATATATTATTATTGGAACAATATAAAGTAGGTAAGTGCTTCTAGCATCTGCTATTACAAAAATCTCACCTTCTTAATCCAAGCAAGCAGTTTTCCTGGTCAAGATCTTTGCCAAGCACCTGTAGAAGAATTGCCAGAAAGCTGTTCTGCCTGAAGCTTCCCCTCTCAGAAATGCTGTTCCACCGTACCTTCTCCAGATCCATATAGTTTCAGCCTTTAATTAGATGCTGACAAACACACCACCACTGCTAACACCACCACCCACCATTTTTGTCCTTTTTGTCTTTTGTTGCTCCCTTGACAAAGCCCAGCTGTATTTGGAGGCTTTTCACTCTCTGCACAAACACAAACTCTCTGAGATGCATTCTGAGACGAACACAGAGCAAAGAAGTGGTCCCTCTGGCCTCCAAATTTAGGCTCTAAATACAAGATGAGGAAGTAGACAGATACAAACAGATGCAGGACCACAACTGTGAACCACTGCTTGTGGTACAAGATAGCTCTTTCCTTGCAATGCTAGATAGATACCTCTATCAGTTTACAAAAGGCAAAGCCAAGGATGCTGCAGAGATGGTTCCCACTTGCCAGTGATGTGAAGGGTAGATAAGAATCTGATATTTCCAACCTTTTGAGGCTTAAGTATCACTGAACAGTTTTTATTTGTTGATTTTAAGTACATGTAGCTTTATCCTCACGTTGTGAAATTTCCACTTGTAGGAATTAGCAGTTAGCAATGGTATAAAGATAAACTCTTTGCAGTATAGTAGCACTGCAGTTATACTCGTCTTTTAAAGAGTAAAATAGAGTCATAGAATGGTTAGGGTTGGAAGGGACCTTAAAGATCATCTAGTTCCAACCCCCCTGCCATGGGCAGGGAAACCCTCCACTACACCAGGTTGCCCAAAGCCTCATCCAACCTGGCCTTGAACACTTCCAGGGATGGGGCATCCACAACTTCTCTGGGCAACCTGTTCCACTGCCTCACCACCCTCTGAGTGAAAAATTTCTTTTTTATATCTAATCTAAATCTGCCCTCTTTCGTGTTAAATCCATTGCCCCTTGTCCTATCACTACACGCCCTTGTAAAAAGTCCCTCTCCAGCTTTCCTGTAGGCCCCCTTTAGGTACTGGAAAGCTGCTATAAGATCACCCCGGAGCCTTCTCTTCTCCAGGCTGAACAGCCCCAACTCTCTCAGCCTGTCTTCATAGGAGAGGTGCTCCAGCCCTCGGATGATCTTCATGGCCCTCCTCTGGACTCGTTCCAGTAACTCCATGTCCTTCTTGTGTTGGGGACTCCAGAGCTGAACACAGTATTCCAGGTGGGGTCTCACGAGAGCAGAGTAGAGGGGCAGAATCACTTCCCTCGACCTGCTGGCCACGCTCCTTTTGATACAGCCCAGGATACGGTTGGCTTTCTGGGCTGTCAGTACACATTGTCAGCTCATGTTGAGCTTCTCATCCACCAGCACTCCCAAGTCCTTTTCCTCAGGGCTGCTCTCAATCCATTCACTGCCCAGCCTGTACTTGTGCATGGGATTGCCCCAACCCACGTGCAGGACCTTGCACTTGGCCTTATTGAACTTCATGAGGTTCTCACAGGCCCACCTCTCCAGCCTGTTAAGGTCCCTCTGGATGGCATCCCTTCCCTCCAGCGTGTCCACAACACCACACAACTTGGTGTCATCTGCAGACTTGCTGAGGGTGCACTCAATCCCACTGTCCATGTCTCCAACAAAGATGTTAAATAGCACTGGTCCCAGTACCGACCCCTGAGGAACACCACTCGTCACTGGCCTCCATATGGACATTGAACCATTGATCACAACTCTTTGAATGCGACCATCCAGCCAATTCCTTATCCACTGAGTGGTCCATCCATCAAAACCACGTCTTTCCAGTTTAGAGATAAGGATGAAATAGTTGACATGTTCTTGAGAACACATGGGGTTTTGCTCCTATAAGTGGCAAAAAGTAGTGGCTTTGAATTAGCAGCCTCATGAGGAGCAAAGTCACCCCTTGTGTTTTTCAAAAGTATATTTTTGTTTTTCAGCTACATGGAAAAGACATGTTTTATCACTGTCATTGTGTATCAGTCAAACTTTAATACTGCTACAACTGGATTTATGATATGACATTATAGCTCTGGACATGATATATTCTCCAGACATGATTTGCAGAAGTAATCTCTTGCAATTCAATCAGTGGAAACTAGGTAAATTAGTCATCCTACAACTACATGTTCAGGACTATAATAAATTACTAGGAAAGTCATTACAAAGTAGAAAATAAAAAGAGTCGGTATTGAGAGAGTTGTCACTGTTCTTTATTGCTCATTCTTAGATCTGTGTTTCCTGGAGATCTTTCCTCATATACAGAAGGAAGATGTAAATATCTTCAAAGTACAATAGTACTCAGAGTTTAGAAAGATTTTCAAAAGCAGGCAACTTTCTGTAGGTAGATCTGTGCTCATATATAGAAAATGTTGAAACTCTGAAATGTTGAAAACTTGGATAAAGCAATTTGCTAAATGTTGCAGGCAAATGAGATCTATGTAAGACAGCAGAAAATAGAGAAGTTTGATTCTATTCAAACATGACTTGAGAACTTTACAGCACACAAAAGGGCTCTTCCAATTTGACCTGATGTGTGTTTGCCCCATTGACAGAGCCTCATAACAGGGCTACTTAAAATTCCTGGAAGATGTCTGTTTAACATTTGCCTCAATTTGAAGTTATTCAAAGATGTAAAAAACCACAAAAGACAGATCTGTTAGAAAGTGTGAACTTTCCAGTGAGCTCAATTAAGATCATCTTCTCTAGGGGTGACAAATACTTAGATGGGCACCCACTAAATCTCCCCATCTTAGTTTTTATCCTTAAAACATCTTCGAGAAATGAATGTGTTTTTTCATGTCCTCTTTTCAGAGAGATTGAGACACAGAAAGACGAAATGACTTGCCAAAGTTCAACAGAAAGTCTCTCACAAATAAAAAATTTGCTTTTTTTTCCCCTTACATAGGAATAACCACAATGCTGCTTATTGCACAATATTAGTAATCTTCTGGACACAGGATAGAGTTAGATTTTATGAAAGACAAAAACTTAGATTGAACTACTAGTGCCTTGTATATCTTCAGCATTTCAAATTTGAGGCAGTACTTCATTTTGAGAAGAATGTTCTTTTTATAAATGGATTTTCCATCCCTTTTTAATCCTTGGATGTTGTTTGGATTATCATATTGTTCTTCTGTCACGCTGTCTTTTTCACAGCGCATATTTAAATCAGGCTGTCACTGCCAATCAGGGAAAGATTTGGGGCATTTCCCAAAGTTCTATTTTATTTTCCTTAGTGACAAGAGCCTCTAGCTGCTGGGATTTAGGGCATTGCCATTCCTTGAGCTCAGTAGAGCTGGCCCACTTACACCAGCTAGGGATGGTGCTGGATATTACTGAAGAGCTCGTTCCAGTTGCTTTTGCCAGCAAGAGGCTGCAGCACAATTGGCAAAATTCGGAGGGGAACAAAAAAGTTTTCACACTTTTGGAAGTGAATAACTACTGGTATCAAGCATATAAAAGCTTTGAAACAGAATAATACTGATTTTAACTATTTGATATCTTTAGTGTGGTACTGACACCTGTGAGTGGTTTCCCTGATTGAAATTAGACACATGGTAAACGCTCACGATTAGAAATTTTGTGAGCTTTATGTTTGTCTGCTTAAAGTATTGGATTCCATTGTGGTTCCTGTACTACTCATGCTGCATTTCACTGAAACAATAGATAAATGAAGTTTGGTCATAATTTTGCACCAAGTTCTCTGTTGCTTTATAGCAAACATACAGTCATCATTTCCGTTGATGCCTCTGCACCTGTTTGTTTCATGGTGTAAACACTCTGGCTGTGCCTACGCGTTTGATGAACAATCAGAATGGATGGTCTTGGAGCTGAAGTAACACCACTTTTCTGCAGTTGGTCATGTTGGGATATGATGCTGCTCCTGGACAGGTTGTTGAAAGTGAGTCTTCGTGCCGATGTCCTTCTGGCAGGCTTTTAGTCTCTTGCAGGAGCATAGTAATAAATGATACTAAATGAAGCAACAAATATGGCATTAGGTGGTCTGTTCGACTCTTTCTTATGGTGCTTGTTCAAAACAACAAACAATAAATTGAATGTAGTCAAACTCCTTGGCAGCGAAAAACAGTTTGTAGCACTGTCTCACTTTGGTAGGCAAGAGACTTAGACAAGAAAAAGCAACACAACAAGAAAGCACCCAAATCGAGGTTAGAGGGGTTGATTCCCAGACTCTCAACCCGATGTCTCCTATTCTTTCAAAGTACAACAAAAACTTTGAAATGGAGTCATTAACTGACATTATACATCGAGGACATGAACGATGAAACACTCATTTACTTCATTGTGTCAGAAAGCCAAATCTGAACAGGTTGGATGGGCTGATTATCTCAGTGTAAGGGCTATTGTGTCTCTGTGGATGGAAGGTCAAAGGCATGTTAGATTTCTGATCTCCAGTATTCTGTTTGTTTTTTAATAATATTTACTACCAATGTTCCATCTACAAATCCTGTCTGATGATTTGAGGAGGAATTCAGAAACATTATTGTTCAGAAACAGGTTGAAAGACAATGATTTATCTCAGCCGCACTACTAGGTTAAAATTTAAAACAAGTAAATGCTTATCTGCTTTTTGGCTTTTTTCCTGGGCTCATGAACTTATGTCAGATGCAGGGACAAATTCTTCCTAATCTGAGAAGTCTTATGGGTTAGAGATTCAGATAACTGTCATGGTCAGTCTGTGTGTAACATTTCTGTTCTACATCCTGGCTCCTTTCCTGGCCGGACTTCTGTCTTTGTGGGTGTCCAGTCCATTTTCCTCAGTATAGAGTGGTAAAGTTAGGCCTAGTGAAGTTACCTGCCAAGAGGTAAGATACTCATATCCAGTTTTTTACAGTACTTTGTCCTACTCTCTAGTATTAAATCTTTCAAAATGTAAATGCTTTTTATTATATCAGATAGTAAGCAGTGAGATACTCTGTTATTCTCCAGAGTTCTATAATATCTAAGGCTCATACATTAGTTATTGCAAGCCATAATTCTCAGGTATTCAAAAACATGCAAAATGAGAATAATTTACCACTTTTTCATGTTACATTTTGGGTTACTCTTACTTTTTGAAATAGATGAATGAATATTGACTTGATTTTATTGCAAGCAGGAGAGGATAAATATTAAAATGTTTTCAGAGCCATTATTGCCTGAGACATTTCTTAGCCCGTTGAATGAACTTCAATTTTTCCCTCTCGCAGCTTTTTCTCCCGGACCTTCCTGCAAGCTCTCCAACCAGTACATCGTTCAAGATCACATGGCTGCCCATTACAAGAAACTGATGTCTGCCAAAGGCATGTACAGTCTTTAATGATGCCAATATCTGTATAGCTGAAAGACAAAATCATAGTCAAGGGTATGCTGATTGCCCTTAGTTTTGACTGGCTGCTGAAGTCTGTCCCCTTTCTTTCCTCCCTCTCCCTGTCACTAACTCAACACATGTAGGAGGATTTAAAAGTGAGGCATAACACGATGTGCCCTAAAAGAAGAGATATGTAGAACACTAGATTGGAACTGTAACCTTGTCTTGGGAGAAGCAATCCTAACTGTTGAGAGTGTAAAGTTAAAACTGTTCCACAAAATGACAAGTTCATGTTAGGAAGAGGAATATTGTTTAATTCCTCCGTGTTATTTTAATAATGATTTTTGTTTAAATGTATATGGCAGTTGACTAAAAGGAAAGGTAAAATGAGAACTAAGGCAAGTATTTCTTTAATTGGGAGAAACCACTGAAGAGTAACAGTGAAGTTACATCTTTTGATGTTGAGAAAGTTACAGTATCAGTCCTAAATAACCTAGAGGGAAGTTCCATTAGCATGCAGTCGAGAGGGCTCTTCAAATACTCTACCCCCTCTAAGTAGCTGCAAACCACTAGAAAGAGAATTTGGAATAAAAGAGAGTCCTCTGTCAGTTGTCCAGAGCCATGTAAACTTTGTGGTGTTTCAGGTGCAGATGAAAATAACTGGAGTTGAATGGTCACAGCTGTAGTTAGGTTACTGCAAGACTTGCGGTCCTCGGGCTCCCAAGGCTTTCTAAAGAAACAATTCACTGATAACATGCAGCGAGCTTTATAACACATAGCTGTTGAACAACAGATGAGATTGCTGATGTCTTTTTTGCCAGGAGACTAATTCTTTCATCAATTTGCAGTGCCAAGTTCTTTATCTTAAACTACCTAGCTCAATCTAGCGCATCTTTTTATCATAGTATCAGAACCACTATTTAAAAGTTTCATTACCTCCACTGTGCTATGGTTCATGACCATCCCACTCATATTGAGAGCTGGAGGCTGGATTGCTGCTGTATACTTTTGTAATTAAGTGAGTTCGGGGAAGAGTGGCTGGAGAGCTGCCTGGCGGAGAAGGACCTGGGGGTGTTGGTTGACTACCGGCTTGATATGAGCCAGCAGTGTGCCCAGGTGGCCAAAAAGGCCAATGGGATACTGGCGTGTATCAAGAATAGTGTGACCAGCAGGAATAGGGAAGTGATCCTGCCCCTGTACTCGGCACTGGTGAGGCCGCACCTGGAATATTATGTCCAGTTTTGGGCCCCTCGCTTTAAGAGAGATATTGAGCTCCTGGAGCGAGTCCGAAGAAGGGCGACTAAACTGGTCAAGGGGCTGGAAAATAAAACTTATGAGGAGCGGCTGAGGGAGTTGGGGCTGTTTAGCCTGGAGGAGAGGAGGCTGAGGGGAGACCTGATTACGGCCTACAAATACTTGAGAAAAGATGGTGGGGAGGTAGGGGAAGGGCTCTTTACATCAGTGTTGGGTGATAGAACAAGAGGAAATGGGTATAAGCTTAGTCAGGGGAGATTCAGGTTGGATGTTAGGAAGTATTTCTTCTCTGAAAGGGTTGTCAGCCACTGGAATAGGCTGCCCAGGGAGGTGGTTGAGTCCCCATCCCTGGATGTGTTTAAGAATAGGGTGGATGATCTACTTAGCGATATGGTTTAATGGGGATTAGGGATGGTTGGACTCGATGATCTCTAAGGTCTTTTCCAACCTAGAAATCTATGAATCTATGAATCTATGAGTTTTGCTTTTGCATGGCTAATGTCACAGAAACAGTGAACTCCAAGCTTAAACTGTAGAATTCACATCCTAGTGCGTGGCACATAAATATACAGAAGCATCAGGACTAATTAAGAGCAGCAAAGACTGCCGTATATAATTGAGATTTGTTTTATTTTCAACCGGTGAAGCCTAAATGAGGAAGCGAAGATTAAAAAATAAAAGGAAGAAAACAAAGATGTTCTGCAGTCTTTTTGTCTCTTACATGCTTAAAGCTTAGAAAAAAAAATACACAGAAGATATTCTTGGCATAAAAGGAGCCAAGTGCTTTGTTCCCAAACAGGTTTCAATTTTTTTCTTTTTTTCAAATGTCAGTCCTGCTTGTCTGTAGCAAAATTCACTCAAGCTGGAAAGAGCTTTTCGCAGTAGGTTCTAATCAAAAATTCCAGTGGCTAACATTTCTAATTCTTAGGTGTTTCACCGTCTGAAGTTACAGTTCTCAAAAGTCATATTTGGAGCATACTAGAGCCGGAACCTTTAATATTAAAACACTTGTTTTACTTATTATAGTGCCTCATCATTCCTACAAGTTTTCCTTGTAGACATAAACTTTTGCATATATATTAAAAACTGCAACATTGCAAGGATATCGAAGTTCTCTTCTGTACATACCTTGGTGCTCTGAAGTGCTGACTTCCACATGTTCTATACATCCTTAGAGGAGATGATAGGATTTTGCGCCTCTGAAAAATCTGATCAGGGTTGAAATTTTCTTTTTGAAATACAGCTGCTTTTTAAGAAACAACCTATTTGGCCTCACTCCAAGCAGTAGCTAGCCCTGCATGTCTGAAACTTCATTTGGAGCGCTTGTACTAACTCCAATTTGCTGTGACATTTGGCAGTAATCACAAAAGTGTCTTGGATGGAAATGGAGTCGGTGTCCTTCAAATGAAACTGGAATATTGAACTTCTCCTAGGTGATTGCTTTTCCCTCCACAGTCAAAAATAGTAGTTTCCCATATTCCTCTTCTATATCCAGGTATATGCAATCAGACATACAGCTCCATTAACATCCATGTCATCCCCTGTAGGGACACATGACTTAATGAAGAGCGTGCAGCGGTAGAGGGACAGGGCTTGGTTCTTTGAAACTCACTTGATTTAACCTTTTACAATGAAAACCAAATGGCTGAATAACAGAAAATGCTGGCTACAAAAATGCCTATGTAATTGTATAATCAAATAACTCCTATTGCTAGAAAGATGATGAAGAATAGATGACCTTAAGCCTAGGGACAACTTGGATCTCACTCTTGGAGCATCACTTGGCAGTTTCCCCTGGCTGATAGCAGCTGTACTACTCATCCTTGAAATATAAACTTTCTTGGTAGCAGCAGATGCCAATATAAAATTAGTACAGTGTTTCTTAAATTGTAAACTAAGATGAAAGTTAATAAACATAGCTGAACAGGCTCTTATTTCTGTACCTAAGTAAAGATGGTTGAAAGCCACAAAAATTAAGACCCAGGTTTGATAACCTAAGTAAAGATGGTTGAAAGCCACAAAATTCAGACCCAGGTTTGATACTGAACCAACAACAGCACTGCTGAGGCACTTATGCTTTTACCTGGATAAAGATAATTGGTCTAATCCTCGGTTGGTGTAATTGCAGTCAGCATAACTGTAGTTGATGTAACTCAGTTAAATTCACTACATTTAAGCTATGCTAACTTTTGAGAGGTGACCGTTGGTGAAGATGGTGGCAGGAAATAGGAAGAAAATAGTATACATCACTAGGGAAACAACAGGATTTTGTGGTTTGCAGATCTGCATTATTAATAATGCTAATATTATGCAGACTGGTATCACATTCCCAAGGGGAATTCAACACCTTAGGATGATCAGTTTCATCTCTATCCATTTTCATATGATTATTTGTGATGTTAGTGTTCCATTGGACTGAACCTTCTTTTTGTTAATACAGCTGCTGTTGATTCATCTGCACCAAAGAGTTTGCATACGAGTGTTAAATGTGAGTAGTTTTGTTTTGTTTTGTTTTGTTTTCGAAATAGGTCTGGCTCTATTTGTTTGGTTTGGAAACACGCCTTCTTCTGTGATGAAGGTGTTCTGAAAAGGCATATATGTGCTGAAAATATACATCATTGTGGTTAAGATAATAGTATCTAGTCTCTAGTGTCTAATATCTAATCTAGTATCTAATTTAACAGCTGTATCTAGCACTTGGTTCATGTTTGCACAGATACATGCTGACTTGCGGACCGTGGGACTCTTTGATACACATACTTTAAGCAACATGGTTGTTGGAGGCATAAATTGCTTTAGTTTCCCAGTCTAAACTCAGACCACTGGCCCTTTGAATTCCTTGCTAACGCACACTGTATTTTTCGTTTTCTTTACCTGCCTCGTGCATCTCTGAGCATCAGGCACACCACAGTTATGACAGGTTTTGAGGAATGAATGGAATGTCGGTAAGAGAACGTTGCACTGCGCCTTATCGCCACCTCTTGGCTGGAGCCTGCGGTACCCAACGTGTAGGCAGAGTCTCTCCGCCCTTCCTTTTTTTAAAGGAAGAAATATTGATGAAACACAGTACATCCAATGCTTTCTCTGGAAACAGAGCTTTTACTTTGGAATGTGTTTAATTTTCTTCCTTCACCAGGTTGTGAGGTGTATGATACTTTGATGGTTCTGTGCAAGGGAGTGCACACCCTTTCTACACAGAAACCCTCCATGTAAAAATGAAACTTTAAGAGCTGGAAAAATAAAAGCTTTTATTTTTCCACAGAGCAAGCATAGTGTGAACGACATATCAGATATCTGCAGGAAGCTATTGCTCTGAGCAGGGAATAATGTGCTTGGAAGCAAAGAGAGCTCAAAGGCAATGGTGAGATGCAGATGTTCGAGCAAGATACGCACAAGCCAAGAAGGCAAACGTAACTCTTGCCCATAAAGATTCAGAAAAACATATCATATGATATCTTCAGTAAAGAAGAGCAAGAGAACAAGCTCAGGATCATAACACATCCCAATCAAAATTCTCTTCTGTTTTTTGACTCCTCATGATCAGCTGTATGTTCTTTTTTCAGTGCTTTTACATAATATTTTTTAAATTAGTATTTTTGATTAATCACGTTATGAAAACAGTGCTGTAGTATCAGAAAGAAATGAAGCAGTAAGCTTTCTGAGAATGTTTATTTGACAGAGAGATGATCCTAACACAGAAATGCATGAGGAGCAGAATCTCACCTACTTGAGAAGATCAAGAGGATATAGAATTTGTGCAGCTACCTGCATTAGCTGTGACAGCAAGTTTTGCTAGATGATGTATCAGAGGGAAACCTTATCTGTGTTTCTTGTAATGCTTTCTTAGGAAGGTATTCCTCTTACAGAGCTAAGCAGGATTGTACTGTCATGTGGACTTTACATTAATTTAGAAACCCACATAAGCACAAGGCTCCTGGTGCACACAGAAGCCATAGCATGAGACTCTCAGTCAGAGAAAGTGAGGATTCAATATCATTTTTCTCAGTAGTGTGCGGGGAAAATGCAAATCACCTTTGTCATTTAATATTTATCTTCACTACGTATCAGCTAAGTCCTTTTTCTGACAGGTTGGCTCCAGAAATGTCTGTCTCGGTGAAGGAAGTTTTGTCCCACCAAGGATAAAACGCAAAATTTAGAAGTGACAGAGAAAAGGTGCATCAGAACTTATGTCTTCTGAAGTGTTCAGTAGGGCAGTAGCACAACGGAGGTACAGTTGCTGTTAATGGGGTCGATATGCAAATCATTTAAGCAGTATAAAATGACTTTACGGCTACGAAAATAGGCTTCTGTTATCATTTGCATATTCAAAGACACAAAATAAATGAAGACTCTTTTGCCAGCCTACTGGAATAATAGGAAGACAAAATTAATTTTCTGCTTAGTACAAGATTACAGCATCTTCTTCTTTTCCTGTAAAATTTTCTCCCATAACAATCCTCCACTAATGCTGTTACTAGTTACTAAGTGTAGTGTGCTTTTAAAACCTTAAAGTTTATCAGAACTTTGACAGATACGCATTCTGAGGCAGTATAATTTCTTACCTGTTCTCAATCCATACACTCAGATAGGTATAACCTCGCTTTCCATACGTGTGATTTGTGTTGAACACCATGTGTTTCAATGGTAGGCTGCAAGAAGAAAATTCAAGTAGTAATGCAGATGTGCAAACTTATTGAAATAAGGAGAAAAATTCAAGCACCTACAAAGATTAGCTCTGAAAAGACAGAAGAAAATACAGTGTGCAATGCTTTGTTTCATTTTAAGAATAAATGCACAACAGATAAACCACTGTAAATAATTTGCTTTTTTGACAATCTGAAAACACACCATTTCACAAGCTGGCTGTAATGTTGCACTTCAGATTAAGAATTGTATAGACAAAGTGGGAGACATGCAATGTATAGGACTTTCTCCTGAATGTCTTCAGGTATATCTTGGATTTTCAATTCTAGGGTTTAGAAGGGCACTGTTTTAAATTTGGTGCTTCATTGGGCTTTTTGCTGATTATATTTAATGAAGTTACTAATGTTGCAGTAGTAAGAGTGTCATTGAATTAGCTGAGTTTGTTTCATATAAAAAATTCTTTTAATGACCTTTCAAAATGGCTTATAAAGTTTATGGCAAGTGCCAACATTCATCAATTTGTATGAAAAGAACAGAAAAGAATTGAATTGATTTTTTCAGTTGGAAGGGGCGTACAACGATCATCTAGTCCAACTGCCTGACCAATTCAGGGCTGACCAAGTTAAAGCATAAGTTATTTAAGGGCATTGTCCAAATGCCTCCTAAATATTGACAGGCTTGGGGCATCGACAACCTCTCTAGGAAGCCTGTTCCAGTGTTTAACCATCCTCTTGATAAAGAAATACTTCCTAATATCCAGTCTAAACCTCCCCTGGCACAGCTTTCAACCATTCCCATGCATCCTATCACTCAGTATCAGGTTGAAATAATAGCTATGTCTCTTTACTCTCAGAGTAAAAATCCAAAATGCTGTTGAAATTGCACAAACTTATGACAAAAGTTAGGGGGAAACAGCTAACATGAAGCCTCCTGAGCAGAGGCTCCCTTTCTCTCCGACATGGACTTGGCTTTGTTGTAGTAGTAAGACTGCATCTTTAGTGTTCTCATGCTAAGAATTGTGGTCCATTTTTCAGCTCTCTTCAAAGGACGGAAACATGTATCTGTCCCCTGCCTTAAGACTAGATATATTAGCTAGAGATGCATCATAGATCAGGAATATGGGAGCTACATCATCATCATAAGTGTTCTTGTGGAGATAAAATTAAGCAGAGGTGTTATAAGAGTCATGAGAGCAGCATGACTTATGAAACTACTGTGAAAACAGTGATTCCTTGGCCACCTCAGTGTGGAAAATGTCTGACTAGGAGGATATTTACATTTCTTATTCTCAGGAGAAGCCATGTTTGCTAGAAAGAATATCTAAGGAGAATGCAAAGAGCTTAAGGTGTGCTGCTAAACATGCCAGTGACCAGGTTTCAGAAGAGTGTCTTAGTGATCCAAAAGAAGAATTTCTGTTCCAGCAGAAATGTGAAAGTTCTGGGGGAAACAAAATCTGTTATGAGGCATTGTTTCTATTCCAACAAAGAAGAAAATTTAAAATAATTTTGTTTTAAATCAGTTATAGCTTATTTATTTATACAACATTGAGCTTGAGACTTAAACTTACCTGTGGCACCCAGAAAGTCCTCCAAATTTCTCAGTTATTAGGGATTAATAATTAAAAATTAATTAATAATAAGCAGCTGAATTACATTCTTGGACACTTTGGAAGCATGAGACAGTATTCTCATAGCCAGCTCTAGAAGTCTCTTCCAACCAATATTTCCATGATACTATGATGCTCTGCCCCAGATTCACAGAGCCCAAGTTTGAGTCAGATCTCCTGAGGCTGATCAGCTCACTAAGAGGAACAGAAACCTTGGCTGATGCACACATGAAGCTGTCCCAGATGAGCTGGCAGGAAACTAGGAAAAAATTAACACTCATGAAAGATTAATCAAAACCAGCCCTAAACAGGGCAGTCCATAAAGGTAGCTCACACTTCATACAGGAAAATGAGCCACCCAAAATTTTGGTTGGTCCTGCAGTTCTGAAAATCCCTTAATAAAGCTCAGCACTTTGGCTCCATCACAGACTCAGTCCGCCACTCCACGGAAGTGTGGTGGTCCTGGGCACCCTGCCCTAATTCTCTTTCTACTGTCCTATTCCAGGAATGACAACTCCACCAAGGCCTGCTCTCATGCATTGTTTTTCTCCTAGTTTTGCAGTATCTGCTCTGCTTCCGTTAGCAGAGTAGTGAGTAGCAGTCCAGCAAAATAAGCACACCAGCATGGTGAAGCTGTGGTAGGAAGTGGTCAGGTGCTTCAGGCTCACTCTACCTGAGTTAAAAAATCTCATGAAGGAAGACTTAAAGTAAATCTGGCTCTCTGGGCACACCTTTCGGTCTCTGCGATCTTGCTGGTAAGACAAAGCCATTCCTTCTCTCTGTTGAGCTACGATTTAAGTACCAAGCCAAGGTCAACTATTTACAACGGCAAGATGAGCTGTTCAGACCATTGTATGTTCTGCAAAATTCTCTTGCTCTTTTAGGAGTACAGTGTGTATATTTACCCATAAGGAATAACAAGTAATATTGTAAGTAAGTACGTGAGGCCATTTGACTGTTTCTCATTCACCTTTTATGGAGTGTTGATCATAATTGCTCCACGTGTTGTGACTCATTTTTATAAATACGAAACCCAAACGCACATACAAGTGTGTGCAGAAACACACGCTTTAGTAATTGGGAAAAGGAATAGTAGCTTTCTTTAGGAGGAATTTTAGTTTTTCTGTGTACCAGCAGAGTACTTAAGTGCTTAGATATGGCACACAGTGGTCTTTTTATAACCTGCATTTCTCCCTTTCTAATTCTCTGCAAGAGACAGACATTAGTCAAAACAGTAATTTCCATTTGGGCTTTAACCAGTTTAAAACGAAGTTGCTTAGCGACTTTCAAGACCATAACACCTGTGAAAAAGAACAAGTTGTTTCTCCAGACAGTGCAAAGACATAGAAAATTGCCACATTTTCTCTACAGTTTGTGTGAATAGTCTGTACAGTCAATTACATAAACATGATTTTATCCTTACAGATGCGGAATCTTAGTTGTCACTAATCTTGGGCAATTGAATGGATCATTTAGCAATCAGTGGAAATTAATGTGTTTATATATGCAAACATCAATTTTCTATCATTGCAAGTTTATGGAGCATTAGTGAGATGTTTTTTAATACTAAATTTTGCAGTCTGCAAAAAATAAGTGTGTATATCACCGTTACAAAGGAGCTGCAATGAAGGGAATATCAAATGTATGACTACACTGCGTCATTCAGCTATCAGTGATTAAATAACTTGTCTGGTTCATAAATTCTTCTTCTCACACTTGGAATCCTACACTATGCTAGCAGCTCCATTTGGGGTCTGAGTTACTTTATGGTAGCCACTGCACAGCTTAAAGATCGTCTTCTGGGGATATCTGCCCAAAATGATGTGCCAGCTAGAACAGAGTAACCGTGTGTTATCATCCTCTCTTACAGAGAGGAAATGAAGACATCAGAGATTAATCAACATACCTGTGATCACACTGGAGCCTGTTGTAGAGTTGGGAATTAAATGATAGTTTTCTAAGTACTGCCGCAGTGCTTCAATCACAAAACCATCCTTCTCATCAATTTCAGAGTCAGCACTGTTGAAAGGAGTAGGGAAGGAAGAAGGTAGTGGGAGATACTGGAGGATGCAGAGAACAGAAGTCTTGTCATAACCATTGTGCACTTACTATTTTAACTTTGCATTCCTACTCCACTGCCAAAGGAGAAAGCAGCACATGCCAGCAATCAGTCAGTATTTTAAACAGGGATGAAGCATCTTGACATTTCTCTTTCACTCCAACTTCTAAAATTCTTTTCCTCCTTGAATACCTCTGTACAGTATCAGTATAAAAAACCAAAGTGCCATTTTCCCTCTAGAGGCTTGTATATTCCCATCAGTGAACTGCAAACAGATGTTATGACTTCTACTTCTGGCCTTACCAGCAATGTCTTTTCACCACAAAATATGGAATCAGCATCCCTCCACCTGCTGCCGGTTGGCTTCAGGTAAAAGATGCAAATCTATCGCTTGTCTAAAGAGGTTTTACTAATTTTTAGTAACTTAAGAGATCAGAATCTTAAAAATCAAAAGCAAGGATGCTGGAAGTATCCTGTTGGACTACCTTTTCGCAGTGTAAATTACCATGGTAAATTTGAACTGACATGAGGGAGGAAGGGAGATCTGGACTTTTACGTCAGAAATGTGGTGAAACATGCTTTAGATGACAAATAGGCTGCAAGAATGGGAGTATTAGAGTTTGCTCTTACTTGCTTTTGCAAGAAGTTGTGAATACTTAGAGGTTAAGAGCAGGTGGTAGTTTCAGACCTGTGAACATCACCTTTTGAATATATCTTATTTATACTCACTAAAAGATTAAGAAAAATAGACAACTTCCCCTACCTAAGTAAAACAAATGTCAAATCTTGTCTTTGCTTGAATAAGAGAAGAGAGTGTGTTCTTCCTTTATTTTGATGTGGTTTTTGAAGGAATTGTGCCAAGTGCTGTCAGCTCCATTTTTGTCTATGAATTTGTTAGTAAAGCTGAACCAGCCACAGCAGACATGATTTATGGCTAAAGAGGAAATTCCCGTTAATGTTAACACGAGCACTCACATTAGCAAAATATACAGAATTTGGCACGGGATTAGAAAACAACATGGCAAAAAGCAACAGGTAGTGTCACTTAGCAATGTTTCCTGAGTATATCTGGCGTTCAGAGACTTTTCCTCCCCTATAAAATTGTTGCTGTCCACTCACTTGATAGTATTGCAGCATTTAAATATAGATGAAAACAAATAACACTGAACCAGACCTTGGGGCTTAAAAAACACCCACGCACTGTAGATTAATGTTCCAACATACGCTTTTCATAACCGTAGCCAGCATGGTAAAGAGCATCTGAAATCAAATCTAAGTGCTTGAGCCTTGTTTACCTCTGCTTTCGGCTGAAGGAATGGTTTTGTTTGCTCTGAAACGCCAAAATAAACAGTCACCACACCAGACAAACTATTACCAGTGCACACTGCAGCATTTGGCCCATAGATGGGAACATCATGAGTAACTGTCCTTGTATCCCTTTCTATCACACTGGCCCAAAATCTGAGATTATATCAGTCAACAATAGCAGCAAAAATTGAGAAAAAATTCAGAGAACTTGATAGGTGATCCATGATGACTGGCGTGTATCTCAGAGTTTCACAGATGCTGTGACAATAAACTGTTGCAGTTATATAGCCTGTTTTTCCCCCTAAGTCTGCTCTCCATTTATTGCTGTTTTACAAGTCAGGGGAGAAGGGTATAGAAGTGTGCCCAAACCTTATTAGTTTACATCCCACTTCTCATTAAACTGTTCCACAGACTAACTTACCTTGCTATGAGGAACATACACCTTTCTTTTAGGATGAATTTGTCCAGTTCTGGTAAATCTTTGCTTGACAAACTGGATTGTTTAATTTCTGTTCTGTCCATAGGTGCTTACAAACTGGAATAAAGTTACTTCTTAACCATCCTTTTGAGGAACTAAACACAGATCCTTAAATCTGTCACTATGAAGGGTGTTTTCCAGACTTTATCATTCTTACGGATCTTCTCTGCATCCTTCTCAATTTATAAATGCTTTTTGAGTAGTAAAGTTTTAAAGCAGGATATATAATTCCAGCAGCAGCCAATCCACCTGTCAAAGGAAACTGCAGTAAAGGCTCACTGTACTAACACTTGAGATTTCCAGTCTTTCTAGGCAATGGTATTACACTAGTTTTGGCTACACTGTTGCTGTGGGAAATTACAGGCAGCTATTTGTCTAGGAGAACTTATGAATGTTTTTCAGCAACACTGATTCCCAGGTAAGACTCACCTCCTTTAAGTAAGAGCCTGCATTTTCTGAATGGAGTCGTTCCCTTATCCATGCTGCAAAGTATACTGCTTGCCTACATCTGCTTGCCTGTATCTACCTTGTTGGTATGACTTTGTTACAGTAAACCACACCTTTATTATTTACCAGTTCCCCAACTGTAGGTGTTCAAGCTTTACAAGTAATGATTTTATGTTTTCTTTCCGATAACTGAAAGAAATAATAATATAATGTCAAAAGTTATCCTTGCGTTAGAAACACCTGCCTTGCAAGCAGTCCTCACTTCTAATTATGTTTTCAGATCTGCCAGTTAGCCATTTTGTAAACACATGTTATTTTACAATATTCTAATTTCTTAGTCAAAACATCATGCAGAACAAAGCCAGAGAGCTTACAGAAGTCTTTTAAGCCAACACCTTTATCTCACTCAACCACAATCAGAATCTCTCTTTTTTTCTTATCAAGTTAGCACAGTGATTTTTTTTTTAATACCTTTTGATTGGAGTTGCTTATATTATTTGCTTTAACCAAGTCTTATAACAGCCATTCAGTTATTCTTCTCAGGACTGATATCAGTCTGACTGGCCTGGGATCCATGTACCACTTTTGCTCTTCTTTTTCCCCCATAGTCCTTCGAAAACTTCCTTGTTGTTTCAAAACTCATCAGGAGTTAAATATCAGCCAACTCTTTTAAAACACTTGGTAGGAATTAAACCAGAACTCCCACTGCAAGCCAAAAATGAAGGCATGAGCCAAGGTGTGGATTCTATTTCTAACTATAATCACTGAGTTTTGTAACATCTGGTAAACAACTTAGGGGAAGCCTGTTCCGGCTTTATATCCCATATTCATATTTGGATCATAATGTTCTGTCTTAGACCTGAAAATAACCTTCTGTTTTAGGAGGCAGCTGTGGAATCAGTCTAAGGTGCTTGCTGGCTCTTCTTACTATAAAGATAAAGATAAGTAGAACTGAAAGGAACTAGATTTAAAAAAATATATATATATTCTGTTTGTTTCATTCTGATTGACCAATATTATCAGCTAAACTGCTTTTAGTATGTCGAGTAATTTTGTGTATGCTCATTTTGTGCACGGACCTTTCACACAGCAGCAAAGGAGAGACAAGGTGTCTTATTAACTGGCAAGCAAGAAGAACTGCCAGGAAAACAGCAGGATCTATAGTATCTGAATCTTCCTCTGTTTTCACAAGGACCAGGTTTCAACTAAATCCCTTTTATTTTCTGCACTTTTGTTGGATTGACAAATACCAGATACCAGTACAAGTACCAGTGAAATTGTACAATAGCACCAATAAATTAACGCCTGCCACAGTAGGAAGGATGATAAATTAGCAAATAAATGAGTTTAACAGAAAGGCTGTTGAATACATTTGCCTAAATAACTGCTGCACTGGCCATACCACATGATCCTATTCCCTGGGAAGCAGCAAAAAAGTAGTCAAGAGATACTGGCTGTTGCAGGAATAAAAACAGTCATGTCCTGTAAGAGGATTCAGGTGACATGCTGAATCATGATATGCTTCTATATACGAAACCTTGCCCTCCTCTCCCCCAGTTAATTATTCTCAGTTATGGTTTTAACCATAAGCTGCAGCCAGTTCTTAAACACTTCAGCTAGGATATGAGATCACAAGGCAAGGGATGTCTAATTTTTGCTTTTCTATAAGAGAAAGAAAAAGCCCTGAACACCTATCATTTGAGATACAAAGTTTACATGTCATTTTCTTTTTCATTCTTGGGCATTGCTGGTTGTTATTAAAAAGTATTTAGAGAAAGGCAGAACAGGTGGGTGATCCTTTTCTTCTTACGTAGCTCTTGCCGATGAGCAGTCCATGTGGCTGGGCCAGGCAGCCCGGTGTGACATGGTCACAGCTGACTTTCAAACAGAACTGTAAGGAGGACATGTGAAAGCCAACAACGTGACCTGAAAACCTAAGAACGACTTCTGCGCTTAGCCCCTTCGTTCATGCCTCTGGCGAGCATGCCAGGTGAGCACGGGGTGACGTGATTTTAGGTAGAGAAGTGTAGGAGTGGAGAGGCTTAGAAAGGAAGCAACCTGGAGCATTACTGGCAGCCAATGGGCACTGGGGGCGGGTGAGACTCTGCAGCCCTGGAATCATGAGAATGGGCATAGGGAAAAGCATGAATGAGAAAAAACAGTAGTGAGAAAAGAAAAACTGGAGAGAGCAGGGCTAGAACGTGGTGAGGCAAGTAGGTCTCTTAGCAGACATGTCAGCAAACCAGGATGGGCTGCAGGACTCCTTAGTCTGCCTCACGTGGCTGAGGCACATACAAAAACTGACAGTCTGGGCAGTGAAACCTGGTGTCTATCAGGGAAGGGGAAGGAGAGTTGCTATGAGACATACTGGCCCAGGAGCTTTTGCTAACTACTCAGAACATAAAACTACCATGCAGTGGAATAGTACTTATTTGAATAGGCTTAATGCCATGTGGCACATTTATAACCCATATTTATAGTAAAAATATCAGTGAAATACTAGACAAAGCCTGTTTAAAACCTGTGGCTTTTTGACCTGGAACATTTTATTTTCTTGTCCTTGGCAAGGCTTGGTGAAAGCTCAGCCATGCCTCAGGTAGGCAGTTGTTGTCCTGCCTCACCTACGCACAGACAGACAGCACACGCAGAAGAGCGGAGAGGCATGGATGGAGGTTTTCCCAAGGCCTCACAACTCATTGGCACTGCCATGAAAGAAGCCAGGTATCCCGACTGGCGATACTGTTGCACAGACACTACAGCAAGCTGCCTTGTCTGTTGTTTTTCCTATGACTGCAGAATGCAAAGTCTTTAATCAGAATTGGGGAGTACTTTGATAGGCAAAGTATTTACTGTATAAACCTAGATAAAAGGGGAAGGTATTAATCTCTGCGTGAATGCGATTGAGCAAGTATGTTTTGTTATTTGTTCCAGTGAGTTGTATAATCCGGCTTCCCAGTCATCCAAATAGGATTTAGCATTGTCAACATGTTTTTCTTAATAGGATGATGCTATGAACTCATATCCATGCAAGACTGGAAAGCCAGATTACATGCCTCGGGAGACTGTATATTGGGTTTAGCTATTAGTGAAATCTGTTTCTTTCAATGACCAGATCACAGCCTTGAGGCCATCTTACAGGGGATTGTCAAGAGATGGTGTGCCCCATACAAGAGCCATCACAAACTTCAGAGGAGCCAATCATTCTGTGCAGTATCTAAGTTGTTGTTGTTTTGGTTTGGTTTTTTTTTTTTTTAAATGTCTCAGCTACTCCTTTTCCTAAAGAAATATTACTTTAAGACTAACTAAAATCCTGTAACCCTTCTGCTAATTCAGAAATGTGCAGTACTAAATTCAGGTCGATGCATCTCCCCCTCAAAAGAAAATCTGTAATAAATGCTGCTTTGCCAGATTTCAAGCATTATTCTTTCACATTACTAGTGACATATGCTACAATTACATCATTTCAGAGGAGGAGAAGGAGGAGTTGCTTCTTATTAGCAAAAAATTTGCAGCATATTGGGAGCATAAGTTCTAGTACATCGCCACAATTGCAGCCTAAGAGAGCCTTGGGCTTATCAAGAACCAGTTGCGCATTTTGTCAGGAATAAGTCAGTATTATTCACAGTAACATCACCCAGCCAGAAGTCACATTTCACGAACTCACTGAAGCCCTGCCAGCCCTCTAGAATTGCCTGTTTGAGGAGTCTCTGCAGCTGCACCCAGAGGGGAAGGAGCAGAGCCCGTCTCTGTGCCGGCCTGCCTGGTAGTACTGCCACGTGCCACAATGTGTCAGAGCTTCATGGGACAAGAAAATCCTGACAGAGCTGCATTTTCAACCCAAAAGAGCCACATGTAGCTTGTGGGACCTCAGTGGACACCCTACTTGACCAATACTTTGTGCATGAATCCTTAGTTTCGGCTAGAGCTGCTGGGGCTATCATTTTTTAAACTCCTTTTGTGTTTACAAAGAGAAACGGTTTTCTTGCAGCTCACAATTCATATCTCTTTTTTCTGCATTATGCTTGGAAGGGACGTGGCAGGTAAGAGGGTTGAAAATTTTGGTCATGTAACATTCTTGTTTGCATTGTTAAAAGTAAGGTTCTGACAAAAGGTGGTGAATTGTGAGGCTTTGCATTACCCATGAGTATGTCCCTGTGGTCTTGGGCAACTCGTATCCCCTTCTTACTCCTGTGTATTACTTTATAACACTGAATATTATATATATACATATACCTATACCTATAAATGCATAATATATAATAATAATGCTTATTATGAGAATAAATATTCTTATTCCTACTCTTACTTGCATATTTTCAGTAAGATCAGAAGATCCAAAGGACTAGGTCTGTTTCTGTCCTTTTTGTGTATGGGGTTCTAGTAGAAGTGTCACCCTGCTCTTTTCAGCCTGAGTTTGACCGATACAAAAAGCTCACTTTCTTGGCCTTTCAGTCTGCACAGACCACAGTGGCAGCCTGACTTTGGTCACTCAACTCTCAGTATGTAGACTTGAATCCTTACCTGATTGCCTCCACTTTTCTTCTGGTTTGACCTGTCTCAGCTCCTGTCTGGGATAGAGGCAAGAGTGGGCATGAGGTGGGAACAAAATGTTGTCATGTTCTCTTATCTCTCCAGTAGCTTGTTACTTACTCTATGAGTGATGTAACAGAGTCCTGGGTTGCATTTATTTCAAATTCTGATGTGTGCTGAGCATGGAAGCAGCAAGCGCCAGCTGTAACAGTAAAGTGATTGTTTTCTATGTCTACTACTCGATATAAGAGGAGACAAAACAGTCCTTAGTGGAAAAAATAAGAATGAAGAATAATAATCTATGACTTGACCGTTGATTAAACTGGAAAGGGTTGTGTTTAAATATTTACGTGTACAGACAAGGATCAGCAGAAGAGAGACAGACTAATTCAAGCCCTCGAGAAATATAAGAAGGATCTTGTACATGGTCTGCCTACCTCACCATTCAACTCCAGAAGTATTTCTCCAAGCCAGCAGAAGGTATGTGATATTCTGACAGCATAGGACCTGTCACACAGGTAGTGCTGAGTCACATAAGACACCAGTTTCCCCTTAGTTAGCCATACTCTGAAGAGCTGGGGAGTGCCTGTAACACAGCAGTAGATGCAGGATTATTCAGTGTGGCTCTTCATAGTCTAGTCAAAATGAGATAATATTTGACTCTCAGTTTTGCCAACTGGCAGCTATCCTCTCATCTAACTGTTGCTATCCCTACATGGCCTACAATGACAGGTACCCATGTCACGACTACATGTACATGGCTAAAATGTGTCCCTGCACTGACAGCATGCCACTCACAAACCCACACATGTTCTTTTTGCTCCTTTGGCAAATGGAATTCGAATTTTTAACAAAATACTACATGGATGCCTAGGAAAAAACTCATTGAGTTGATTTATTGAAAGAATTTGCTGATTTGTGTGGCAACACTCTTATTAGGATGATTTCTGTACACAAGATTGTCATAGAATCATAGAATCATAGAATCGTTAGGGCTGGAAGGGACCTTCAAAGGTCATCTAGTCCAACGCCCCTGCAAGGAACAGGGATATCTCCAACTAGATCAGGTTGCTCAGGGCCTCATCCAACCTGGCCTTGAATGTCTCCAGGGATGAAGCATCCACCACCTCTCTGGGCAACCTGTTCCAGCGTTCTACAACTCTCAAATTGTCTAGAGACTCTCAATTTGTCTAGAGAACTAAATCAAAATCAAATCAATTTGTCTAGAGAACTAAACTCTCAATTTGTCTAGGGAACTAAATTCCAATTATTTTCTTAGTATACCCACTGAATGCAATGCAATAATTTTACATTGTTTTACAGTACCCTCTCAATTTCAGAATGGTATTTACTGGTAAAAGCAAGACCCTAAATTAATTAATCCTAATCCTATGTATTTTGTCAGGTACCAGAAACTGTACAACCTCATACTAGTGTGACTAGGCCTGTTCTTCACCAAATTCTGCCAGTGGACCTCACCTCAATAAGCAAAGTCTTGCAAAACATTTTGTTCTGCCGTAGTCCAGAGTCTCTCTGGGCCAAAAATTCCTCAGCAGACTATATTTAGATTGTAGAACGTTCTATTTGTTGAGAATCATTGTGGGTTTACCACTAGATTACCAATGATGTTGTTTATAAAGAATGTGATCCAATTCAAACATCTGCATTATTTTGATTTGTAAAATCTTGCTCTCACTGCGATAATTAGCAAAATGATACACCACAATTTCACCTATAGTATTTATGAAGACACCAGTGGTTCTATTTGAATTCCAAGTCATGAGATGGAGTCATGCCCATACTTGCATGGGCATAAAAGGAGAGAGAATAGAAGATGCCATTGAAGAAGGGCTGTAAGATTGCTTTTGAACCATCAGTTCCATAGATGAGAATGCACAAAGTGCAAGGACAGAAAAATCTCCTGTTCTCCCTCTGTGAACCCTGGCAAACAAAATGGAATTTTTGTATTTTCCCCAATAGTCATTAGCAACCTCAACATTGTAAAGAGAAGGAAAAAGAAACTGGAAGAGGTACTTGATAACTAGCTCTAGCACAGAGGCAGGGTGGCTTTACTCCTAACTGCAGTTCCTGGAATTCGGCAAGTCATTAGACCGCTTGAGACTGAAGACAGGTTCTTAAAGTTTCTCCAGAGAGAATAGATTTGTAGGAGATGTCTTCAGCCAATTGCTTTTGTGATTTTTCTATTAGTTACTTTGTTCTTTAACTTACAGGCAAGGTGTTCACTGTTAGAAAATGGTCGCCTATATTTGACATCTGGTCGGAACAACTGCTCCAGGACAAAGAGAGAGCAGCCCCACTCTGTATCAGCCCAGAAACTCACTTCAAGGACTCTGTTGCCAGCTTCTACTGCAAGAAAGAATATCCAAATTAGTGCTCAGCATGCTTTGTCTCAGACTCCTGTTCACAACTCTGGTACAGACAGATCGCCTACTTCACCACTTCAGCAGTCTCACGTGCATTTAGGGAATCGGAACAGGAAAAAGGCATTTCAAAACTCTTTTAACAAAACGTGCTCTGGAGACCTCCTTAATAAACATTCAATTTACTTCACAGAAAAGAAGCAGTATTTTACCCCTCAAATCTTAAAAACATCACACCAATCTTTTCTTGTAAAATATAGGTATTATAATCCTCCTCCCCCAAAAAAGATCTCCTCCCATGGCAGACCATCACTTAAATCAGCAGACATCAATGATGAAAAGGAGAGAGAATTGCACAGGTACTTACTGGGTTTGTTTACACATCGGTGCTCAAGTTAAGTAATTTCGCTTTCAAACACATCATTTTAAGCATAACTGGTTTTCACTGTGCTTTTAATCTTTCAGATTTTTAGAAGATGCACATGTGAGACCACATTCAGATCACTCTTCTCAGCAGCCAGTTGAGGTTGGTGTTCCCAGTTCGTTACAAAGAAAAAGAATGGAGCCCACTGTTCATACACAAGATATGTCCTGGTTGTGTGAAAATGAAATGAATAATAGGATCATTGGCTTTAGGGAATATATGTTAAGAACAAAACAAAAAATTTAAATAATTTTGTGAGAAGTAATTAAGATTGCAATTGAGAAATCTAGCATGTGTGGCTAGATAGGGCCAATGGCATTCTGTGAATAAAATAGGAACAGCTATTCTGTGAATAAAATAGACACCAGCTAGGAACTGGTGTCTCTGAGAAATGCAAATGAGGCATTATGTGATGTGAAAAACAGTGTATTCCAACACAAATTCTTCTGGCAGCAGAACTTTTTCCTACTTGGCTGACATCTTGCTGCATGCTAACATTTCAAGTGGTCATTTCAGCTTTTGGTTGATTCACAGCCTTTCACTGCATCCAAAAATAACTTGGACTTCAGAACCATTCAGGCAAACTGCTAATCACCCAGCCTATGGTCAGTACTGTAGTATGCTGTACAGAACTTTGTCTCGAAGTTGCACCCCATTAGTCACCTGGATGTTTAAGATGAATGGAGAACTAATTTAGTGAATTTTAGTGCTCTTAAAAATAAGGGATGCTTAACAGTAGTCAAAGCCGTGCATGATAGAGATGTTTTTATGATTTCTTGGCCTGCTCACCCCTTTACAGAATCAGGGTTGAATCTCTATAAACCTCAGCCTAGACACCACGGGCATGATTTCTGCTAGCCCTATGCAAGCTGAGACTATTCCATTCATTGTTCCAACCACCAAAACCTTCATTTTACAACATTATCAACAGAAGTTCCTATTCCCATTTGATAATCTTCAGCAAAAGATAATTTCAATATTAATCTGGTTTTCTAAGTCTGCTTTCAATGGACAATGGGATCGAGTGCACCCTCAGCAAGTCTGCTGACGACACCAAGCTGTGCGGTACAGTTCTTACACTGGAGGGAAGGGATGCCATCCGGAGGGACCTTAACAGGCTGGAGAGGTGGGCCCATGTGAACCTCATGAAGTTCAGCAAGGCCAAGTGCAAGGTCCTGCACATGGGTTGAGCCAATTCCCAGCACAAGCACAGGCTGGGCGGAGAATGGATTGAGAGCAGTCCTGAGGAGAAGGACTTGAGGGTGTCGGTTGATGAGAAGCTCAGCATGACCCAGCAATGTGCTCTGGCAGCCCAGAAAGCCAACCGTATCCTGGGCTGCATCAAAATAAGCGTGGCCAGCAGGTCAAGGGAGGTGATTCTACCCCTCTGCTCTGGTGAGACCCCACCTGGGTTATTGCATCCAGCTTGGGGGCCCCCAACAGAAGAAGGACATGGAGCTGTTGGAGCAGGTCCAAAGGAGGACCACAAAGATGATCCGAGGGCTGGAGCATCTCTCCTATGAAGACAGGCTAAGAGAGTTGGGGTTGTTCAGCCTGGAGAAGAGAAGGCTCCAGGGAGACCTTCTAGCAGTCTTCCAGTACCTAAATGGGGCCTACAGGAAAGCTGGAGAGGGACTTTTTACAAGGGCATGTAGTGGTAAGACAAGGGGCAATGGCTTTAAACTGAAAGAGGGCAGATTTAGATTAGGTATAAGGAAGAAATTTTTCACTCTGAGGGTGGTGAGGCACTGGAACAGGTTGCCCAGCGAAGTTGTAGGTGCCCCATCCCTGGAAGTGTTCAAGGCCAGGTTGGATGAGGCATTGAGCAACTTGGTCTAGTGGAGAGTGTCCCTGCCCATGGCAGGGAGGTTAGAACTAGGTGATCTTCAAGGTCCCTTCCAACCCAAATCATTCTATGATTCTACGATTTTGCATGTCCTTTTAAAGAAAAAACTTGTCTCATTTGAACGTAGTCTGCAAATACTTTCTATGTTGTCAGAAATTATTTCTTTTATAGAGTTTGCATAATTTTTCTCAGGTTATACCTGCTTGTTTCCATTTCTGCTAACACCAACCTACCTAGTAATAATACTTTTCTTTATTTATATGAATGATTGACACTCAGAACATTTATTTTACTTGAGCTGACCTGTCACTTCAGTGTGATGTTGTGATTTTGGTATTTTGTGAAATCAGATCATTCCTCTCTGTTGTTCTGAACGGAAATATAAAATGTTAATAAAAAGATAATAAAAAAAATCTACCTTTCCTCTTTACTTGTGACAGAAACATGAATCGTGGATTGTCAATTCTGAAATGCCGCTTTCTCCAGGATCACAACTTGAAGAAAAGTAAGTTAAATATTTGTTTGTCCATTTTAACTATTTATAAGTTTTATATCAAAATACCAAAGTAGAAATCTAGCAGAAAATTTAAAACATGTAACAAGAGCCAATTACCAATGGATGTATGCGGTGAGTAGAAGGGACTCTATTAGGGATACAGGATTCAGCTACTTGTTTGGGAAGTGTGGGATCAGAAAATTGAAATATATTTTCTGCCACCCAGTCCCCTCTTACTGTAGGCAAACTAAATATGTTAAGAATAAGTGGATAATAAATAAATAAATAAATGTTAATAATAATTTGTCTTCTGATACCTACACTTTGTTCATTGAAACTATTTTTTTAAGTGATTATTCACAAAAGGCATAGATATTCTTGATTAATTAAATTAATTGATTAAATTAATGGATTAAAGTAGTTAGGGAGTTGATCAACAGAGCTGTGAAAATCAGTAATTTAAAAACGTATAAACCTGCATAGTAAAAATAATGCAGACTCATAAATAGATTTGTGACTTTTAAACACTGTAAAACTTATTTGAGTTAGTTTAATTACTCTAAAACGGCTACCTCTTTGGATGGTATTGTAAACCTTATTTTTATTCAGTGTGTGTTAAAGAAAGTTGTTGACAGCTTGTGTATTTGTATAGAGAGGAAGAGTATCTTCGTTTTCTTCAAGATCTTACAAATGATATTTTGATTAGAAGCTGTTATCACAAAGAGTAAGTGCTTTGTGTTTCTTACTTATTTCTTGAAGTAATAAAATTTTGACCAATTATTCAATCACTGTAAAGAACTAGTGGGTTTAATGAGATTAAAGTGAAACTTGAAATCAGTTTAATTTGATGAATACTTTTGTGACCGCACTTTATGAGAGTCATGATTTAAACTGAGCGGCTGAACAGAAAATATTTTCAGCCAGCCTCATATTTCCCAGTGACTTCTAGTAGAAACATGGAAACATCATGTTCTCTGACCCTGTTCTCAGGCTCATTCTCTTGTATAGTATGGTGATATACATTATTGTTACAACAGTCTCATTCCAGGTCCCAGTCAATCCTGAGCTAGGAAGCCATGGAGCTACAATGAGTCTTCCCTAGTAAAATGCATCATAGCAAGATTTTGTATTTGGAGTTCTTCCTCCCCTGTAAGAGCAAAACAAATAAATGCAATAATTGCTTTCTTTAGGATGTATGAGCTATCAAGTTAATGACCCACACATAAAGCCTAGAGCCAAATGCACCCAGTGCTGCTGGTGTCTAACTGCAGCATCCTTTTCTGGTTTCATATTCTATATGTGACATCCTGTCCCACACACACCACCTTGTGCTCCAATCTCTAATACAAATCTGCCACGTTTCTAATATTTAGATGCTGTGACAAACCGCAGGTCTGTTTGTAGGGCTGCTAGAAGTGACAACGTTGTCTGTGCCTTTTCCATGCCATTCCCTGGCCTGCATCTTCACTGGGAGAAACTCTTCCTTTGACAGAGGATTTAACCCCAGTGCTGAAGATTTCAGTCTTTGTTAAGTGCTGTGCTTTGATGCTGGAGAGGTGCTAACCCCCTGAGATGAATCAAACTCAGTCTGACACCAAACAAAGCTATTTCCCTTTCAATCTAGAGGATTTCAGTTAAAATTCCTAGGTCGCTTTTAAATACAAATTTTTTAAGCAGCCGTTGACGTGATTAGTTTGTTTTCTAAACAATCAGTTAAAGGTAAGAGTTCTCCTCCTTCTTCCTAGGCGTATCAGTTTTCAGACAAACTTCAAAGCCCAAATTAGGAGTGAATTTTCTGGTTACACTGGGAGGAACAGTAGTAGATTTGAAAAACACTGACTCACCACACGTTGAAAAGATTGCTAAGTATCATGCCTGCCTATACATACAGTTAAAAAGAAGATAACATTAAAATAAAATAAAAACTCAAAAAGCTACTGTGTGTCAGTCTCCATACTAACAAGAGGATTAGTATCCTTCAGAAAATGTTTTGTCTCTATAGATAGCGAGAACCAAATGAGAGAATACAAACTTGTACCTGTGTGATGTGACAACAGCAGGGGTTGTGCGTGTGCTCCATCCGCATTGAGCCCAACTCAGAACACTGTGGGGCACCAGGGTGTCCATGCTAAGGCTTGTAGGGTAAAAGGACTGCTCTGTTGACTTTAGATGGAGATTGTTTAGATGGCATGGACTCTTTCCTTGAAAACAAAGGTTACTAAAAATACATGAAAAATCATCCATTGTTTTCTTGGGTAATCACTAATAACAGAACTTAATTTCTCTGCAGCATAAAAGTGAACAATCAATAGTGGCCTTTCATTATAAATCAGAAGTTGAATTTCTAAACAGATTTTGTGACAGACTAGAAAAGACACAACTTAGCTAACCTGCTGCAGGATTAATGTGATAGACACGTATTTTTAAATCTCCATTTATTTAGACTGGTTTCTCTACAGATAAAATTGTAAATGCCCTCCCAGTTCAAATATACAGTATATAACCAAAATAGTTCTGCTGAGCCCTCCAGTTCATTGCAGATATTTTTATTTGTTTTTATGATAGCCTGAAAATGCAACCATTGGGTTAGATATAACTGAGTTATTATTGTAGAACCTAGAGACCTAATTTCCCAAGTCAGATAGGTCTTTATTTTTACCAATACTCAACACCATGAGCACATCTTTTGCTTGCAGCGAGTCTTAGCTATCAAAACAAATATCGAGACCACATTCTGAAGGCATCTCTTTCCCTAGTACACCTGCTTAACAAAACTATGACCATGAAAGTTCAACCTTCAGCGTTTCCCTTAAAAGTTACTAAAAAGGAGGCCCAAGAACAAAGAGACCAGGCAAATGACCTTCAGAGGTCTAAAGATTGTTGGCTAGAGGCAGTTCAAAAGTCCTCTTCAAGTAATGCGGTATCCTGGACAGAGAAACAACAGCTATAAATAAACTTAGGAAACTGCTTGCACTCCCCAGCACCCCAGTACCCTCAGCAGTTTCACCCAGTTAATGTGGTGGGACAGTACTTGACAGTAGCAACAGAGAGACTTAGGCACCACCAAAATACAGAGGGGGACTACTGCCTTGCAATGGAGAGCACCAATACTCTTACATTTGTATTAAATGTGGAAGAAGAAATTGGAATTGTACACATGAAGGACTGTCCCTGGCACAGTTCCTGCCAAACTGCATGCACTTAGAATGAGAATATTCAACAATCTTAAAATGTTTAAGATTTTTTTTTTAATTCAATTTACAGGTATGATAGATACAGGAAGAGGATAGAGCAAAAATGAAATTTGGGATTTACTTAAGTGATCCGAAAGACAGGATGAGTGGTATTTTTCATTCTGAAGTATATGGCATTTGAACAGTCTTTTTTTTTTTTTTTTTTTGCATTGATGTTCCTTTTTATTCTTTTTTTAAGGGCATTAGAAGATGTATTTCAAATGCACATTAAAAGTAAGAGGCATAACCTTGATGAGGTGAGCAAAAAACATCTATTATTAAATACTCTGTCACCTCCAGTAGAAATGTTGTATATCAATGCTGAGCAACAATTTATGGCAGATCGACTGCTACGCAATTTAAATACAAGGCAAGGAGAAACTACTTCTACAAAAGCAGCAGGAAGAATGTTTTCCATGGAGGACTGGTAAAGAGATTTTTCTGTAATTTTTTTGTATATTACTCTAATAACACTTCTAAAAGACAGATAACATGCTTAGTATGCAGAATGGCTTTAATTACATAAAACCTGTTGATGAGGAACGTTCGTTGCTGCACTTTTTTGCTGCCACTGCTATTTTCTGGAGTAGAACAGCAAGAGAGACTTGTAGGCTCCAACTACACGCAGTAAGAACACCTTGGTTTTTAATGGCTTGCTTTTAGGAGTTTGGTCACCAGAGCAGAATATAAAACTCGTAAGTTGAACATTAAGGCTCCCCGTGTGGTGCCTGCTGAGAATTATACACCTCAAAATGCTTATCTGAAAATCTCACATGCTGAGAGGGAAGTTGCCTATGGAGAGACAATAGGAAATGCCAGGCACAAATACGTGGCCGCTGTCATCTCTCTCTCCTCTGCTAGTCTGGCATCTTATCTAGGAAGAGCAAAAGCACCTCTGCCTGTTTTAATCCAGATCTTTAAACCCTCTTCTGAGAGCTGGGCTTATAACTGCTCTTCGAAAAATCTGAAAGAACACACTGTTTTCCTTTTTAAAGTTATTCACAGAGAAGATGGTATTAGCGGTGGTGTTATCTTTGCTGTTATCCCAGATTGCTTGAAGTATTTGCCCACGAAACAGGGGAGGCAGATTCCAATGCCTTCTCCAGGCTGGGGAGGCCCAAATCTAACATCACACCTCATGAGCAGATGACTCAACTGGACTTTTGAAGTAGTTCCTCTAGGTTAGATAATAGGAGCAAAATGGGAGAGAGCAGTGCTAAAAGCTGAGGTTGCAGCACTCTCTTAAAAGGCACTAAGTTTTCCTTCTTCCCAATAACTGTGAAATATAAATAATTTCTTCTTTACAGTCTCTGTATTCAATTAAGAAAAGGAAAGAAAAAAGCATTCCTAAGTGCCTAGAGCAAGAACTCTGAACTCCACAAAGGATGCAAGAGTTTAGTCACAGTCTTCCACTTGCATTGCCTGCCAGCTGCTTGTCGGAGGGTCCCTGCCCAGTGCACAGGGCTTGGGTCACAGGACCCTTTTGTCCCACACTTCTCTCATGTCCTGCAGGGAGTGAGGCTGCTAATTCTAGCCTTGAGAGGGACTTGATGTTTGCGTCCTGCTCTAGGTCTGACTTTAAGAGCCTCTGTACAAGAGGACATTTTGCCCAGTCTGATGGTCCAGAGGATTCGTGGTCAGGGCTTTGGACTTTGCATTCTAAGGCTCATGTTGCTGCAGCATATTCAGGTGGGAGCATTTCTGAGGAACTGGCATAGTATGGCTTTTAAATGGGCTACCTTTGCTTATTTGTTTCTGCAAATTTGTCATGCTGCCATTTAGTGTCGTAATTCCTTCAACACTAGGCATGTGGGAGTTACGCATATGCTTTGCACGATGAATAAGTAACAATCAAGCAATCAAAGGAATTATAAAATAATTAGAACACAGAAGGATTTTTTGTCTTTCAAAATGCCCCGATTAGGAGAGAGATGGTGTTTTGGTATCTGTTCAGATGCTGGTCTGAGTGGCAATCAGTATATAGCAAGAGTGTTTGAGGAACGATCTGAGCTGAAATTAGTGAATTTTAAGTCAGTGTTGTGGAAAAAAAAAAACAGCAACAGAACCCCAATTTAAGAGGATATGTAATTTACTTCTAACTAGAAGATGCTGAGCATATTTCTAAGGTCAGCTCCTGTGAGACTCTGAGTGCCTTAGTGATAGAGCTGAGAATCCTTTAACAGGAGACTGAAGGTACTTGATTCCTTCTTCCAGAAGGCTCCTGGAACTTCCAGAAGTATGAGTTTGTAAACAGTAGTGGATTTTGACTATATCCTGTTGTGACATGTTTGATATCTAGCAACATATTTTTCTGCACCTAAGTAGAGCTTAAGCCTGGTGTTTTCCTCTGCAAAAATACTGACTGAAAGCTTTGAAGAAACTCAGAAAAGAGGAATAAATTAATTGGTGGAGAACAGATTTAAAGGATTTTTTTTTAACCACATGTTTGCATGTTTAGTCATACAACAATGGAAGGAAAAAGACCAAACTGCCTCTATATATTAGAAGAATGGAGCATGCACAAGAGATAGAATCGTTCTTTGGAAAGGTTAAATGAGAAGCATAACCTACACCAGGAAAAGCTTGTGGGCAATGACATTTATTAGAATGGGCACAGTTCCCATAAGAGAAGCAACGGAAGCTGAATCACTTTGAGACTTTTAAAAGTGAATTGGCCAGCGGATGGAAAGAAATTCCATAGCGAGTGGCCTTTTTGTCCTACAAAAATATATTTTTCTCTTTTGCCTTCTTGTCTCCAAACCAAACTCTTCTTATTCACTATCACTGTTTTCTGGACCAGACAGACAAAATAAGAAGATGAAAACATTCATCAAGGTCTTTGCAATGTTTTTTCACCCATGCTGGATATCTGCCAACTTGTTATTTGGGTGCTTGTTTCTCTGGGATTTGCTCTTCTGTGTACTTGCTACGCAAAACCAACGCCCCTCTCCAAGTTCCTGCTGGCACTTATTCCAGCACGGTGTCTGAGATCTGTTCCCTAAAACAACAGGTCTACTGCCAGTTCATGCATTGTGAGGATGCTTGAATCCATCTAACTGCATTGCCTGACCCACCATCCACGTTTGGCCATGCATCAGCCAAGCAATCCCCACACTTACCAGGGAACTTGAGGCTGTAGTACATGTAGCCTCTTCTCCAGCTTTGAGAAAGAGACCAGCACCATCACTCTTCCAGGGAGAAGGATATGGTATGTTACATGGAGACTGAGGAGTAGAAGAAAGCAATTAGCCACTTAATTCCTCTAGAAAAAGAAAAGATGGTAACTGCATGGCACAGAAGGAGAGTGTGAAGAAAAAATATAGAAAAAAGCATATATGGAGGAAAGGACAGTGCCTCAAAGATAAGAGCCTTTGAAAATGACTTCCCCCTTGATGTTGCTCTCTATGTACCTACATGGCATAGTTATTGATGTGAAGTGGGGGCACAGAGGGCAGTTCTTTCACTGGACTCCAGCCCAAGGCAATTTTCAATCTGGTTCATCAAAGTATGTCTGAGGAACAATTTTCTTTGCTTTAGAACATGCAGTTTCAAATAGTTTGCCCAGGAGAAAGCACACACTACTCCTCTCACCGAGATTTATTTCTGCTGTTCACAGTGTTTTACTACTTCTGCAGACTGCGTTCTGTCCTCTGCTTAGAAATCTTCAGCTGAGGGTGCTTTTCACCTACCCAGCCCTGGAGGTTCAAACGTTCCTTTGTGTTTTAGAACTATTTTTTTTTTTCGAGCACACTTAAACTGGAGAGATTTTCTAAAAAATTTTCATGGAGTGAACAGGTTCCCCCATTTTCTGTAGTAATGAAATGGTCTCCACTTAGGAAATCTTGTAAAAATTTGTTTATCTAGTCACTTGCTCAAAACCAACATCAGGCAGTTTCATACTTTTAGAAGTGCTAGGATGACGTTTCAGCTGCAAAATAGTAGTCTCAAAACCTGATCCATACTCAGATACAATTCAAGAAGTCATCGATCCTGTGAAAAATATTTCCTTAAAAAGAAAAAAATGCTGGTTCTTGCTAAGAGATACAGGTAAAAGAGTAGTTCTTCAAATCCAAGAGAGTGGAAAAAATGTCACTCCTGGGCTTGAAATAACCACTGAAATGGGTCCGTAAGTGCACCATTTCACAAAATTGATGGGGAACTATCACAGCACCTGCAGGGGTACGGGATCTGGTGCCTGTCTGTCTTCCGGTGAGCAAACTGTTCCAAGTAACTTATTTCCTGGAATTTTATCATATAAAGCCAAAAGCTCCTGAAGACGCAAAGTGATGCCTTACACTTGTTTTATGCCTTTGCTTTTAGGAGGATCATAAAGTGCTCATTCTCAAAAAAAAAATGCAGTGTAAAGACATCAAAAGATTTACCTCAGGTGAGGGGGAGGTAGAAGACAGCTGATAAATGGCATCCAGCAGCGTTACCAAACGTGTCAGGATAGGAACACAGAACAGCATAGGCAGCTGAACGCCACAGCGGTGGGGAAGCGGAAAGGCCATCTTAATCAACCAAATAAAATTATTTGCTTTGATTAAAAGCCAGGTTGCTCAAAGCCAGGTTGGATGAGGCTTTGAGCAACCTGGTGTAGCGGAGGGTGTCCCTGCCCATGGCAGGGGGTTTGGAACTAGATGATCTCTGAAGTCCCTTCCAACCCAAACCATTCTATGATTCTATGATTACTGTGTGAGTATAGCCTCAGTGATAAGACCTGGCAGGACATGTCATGAGGTCTTTCATAGTCAGCAGTGGAAAGGTCTATTTTTACATTCTTAAGGCAAAAAAAAAAAAAAATCCTTTTTTATGTACCACACCCCTGCACTATCCTGAGTCACACTGAAGCAGACAGCGGAAAAAGCAGCCTCTGCTTAATCCCTGGCACTGTGTCCGACGTGTTCTTTGCCCTTCCCTTCAAGTGCCATACCCTTTCTACTTAGCCCATTGCATCTCATGGGATTGCCTTAGGAGGAGCTATATCAGCAGATAAGTGTGGTTTAGGATGCTAATGCAATAATTACTGGCTTAATCATCAAAGTGAATAAGGAATTTACCAACAGCCACTTTCAGCACTGTGTACCGTTACCATTTAAAGACAGATTTTTGTAATGTACCATAATTAGATGCTGCACATGGGAAAGTTTTAAAAGTAAACCAGTAAAAATGAAAATGACTGCTCTGAGATGAGCACAGGACCCAAGTTTATTCTTCTCACAACAGAAAATGTCAGTGATCTGGTATGTGGAAACTTTCTTCCAAACCAGTACTGACCCAGTGGCCCCATCACAGGCAGAAGGGGAAATGTCCTGTGAAATAAGTTCTCTTCTGCATGAGACTCAAAGTAGGAAACTTCTATTTTGGCAAAGTGGCATGGCTAATATTTTTAGATAGTCCAGTGTGAATAGCTTAATTTCATTTTCTTAAATTTCTTCTGAGGTTTCAACTGGACACACTCATTTCACAGCCTGCTCTGGCAGTAGATACTGCATAGCTGAGTATACTGAAATGTTGCTCCAGTTCTTCCCACTTCATATGCACATTCAACTGTGTATGTGTGGTGGCAAATAGTGTTTTCTTCAAGTACACAGGTATCTGTCTACGTAAACCAGGGTTTCTGGTTTACATGGAGACAATTGGAAAATATAAACAGATGAGTGTCACTAAACCTGGTCCATCTCGCATCCACAGGACACATATACAATAGAATTTTCACAACTGAGTAACTGACAGCTTTCATTACTTTTGCTACTGAAACCAAGCCTAACCCAGACCACATTTTAGTTATATGTCAGCAAGATCTAGACGAGAAAAAGAGAGGAAAAGGTGGCACTCACATAGTTAAAACGCAGGACCAAATCTGTTGGCTCAGCACTGTGCAGGTCTGGCCACAAGCTCTCTCAATCCTCAGCCTTCTGTAGCCTTGATCACCATACTGGATTTTTCCCTTTTGTTGAAGGTTCACTTTAGCAGTCAACTCAGCAAAACAGAACGCATGAGATATAAAAATACCTCATGATCTTATTGCAGCCTTCCAGTACTTTAAGGGGGTCTACTGGAAAGCTGGAGAGGGACTTTTTACAAGGACATGTAGTGATTGGACATGGGGCAATGGAATTAAACTGAAAGAGGGCAGATTTAGATTGGATATAAGAAAAAAAATTTCACTCTGAGGGTGCTGAGGCACTGGAACAGGTTGCCCAGAGAAGTTGTAGATGCCCCATCCCTGGAAGTGTTCAAGGCCAGGTTGGATAAGGCTTCGAGCAACCTGGTGTAGTGGAGGGTTTCCCTGCCCATGGCAGGGGGGTTGGAACCAGCTGATCTTTGAGGTCCCTTCCAACCCAAACCATTCTAAGATTCTATGATTCTGTGATATTTACAAAGAGCAGCCTTGTGAATAGAGTTCAAGAACTTTTAGATTGGTTCAGAAATTATTAAAAGGATCACTTCAGAGCCATGGAGGAGGTTTTAAAGTTGCTCTTTTCACAGTTTTTGGACATTTCTTAATGTTTATCAAGGCCATAAACTTCTCAAAATAAAAAGAAATCACTTGATATTGAAGAGTGCAAATCTCATCTGACAGTTTAACAAAGCATATACACAGAGAAATCCATTAGATCTCTATCACAAGGAGTTTGGATTTTTTCTGAACACCAGTATGCTAAACTAAAAAAGTGATTCCTTCTAAACTGTTGGACATTATGTGTTTCTAGCTCATGGAGAGTAGATTATCCATCATCCTTGATATGTTTCAACGAGAACTAATTTTCTGTTAAAGTGTTTAAGATTGAATGCCTGTCATAATCACCTTCAAATTGAACTCAAGTCTTAAGATTTTCCCAGTAAGTTCCCCAGAATCTGCATAACAGCTTCTAACTTCACACATCCTTTTTCTCTTTCTACACGACAGCTTCTAGACTGCATTTTGTGTCATGAATACCCACAGGTAGTCTTCCGCAGAACAAGAAGAGGCCATCATGATTATCATCTCTTAATAAAGCAGAATTCCATGGGGATGCTCTAGTAATCCTAATTGATTAACCCATAATCCATATTCCACTTGATTCATTCTTACTTTAATATTGATAATTTTCTTGATCAAGTCAAACCGCACTGGTCAGGCCCTCTCAGTCTACTGAGCAATTAACTGCCATTCAAAATCCACTCTTGTATTTTTCAGGACAATAAGCAGTCAAAAAGTACACCTAACTGGCTGGAATTTAAACTGCAGACCACATGTTTCATCACTATATTCTTTTCTCCCACTATGATTATACTGGATCACTGATGTATTTAGCTCAAATGGTCTTGGCTCTTTTTAAGGCTGAAATACACAAACACTAATGAGTTCTGGAACTTCAAGCCAATGTCTTATCTCTGAGGAGCCTGTGCACATGGTAGACATAACCTTAGACTATATGGAGACCCAGGCTATGATTTAGTAGCAGTGTTCCACATTATTCTTACAAAGAAAAGGTAAATTTCCTGCTACTTTATGCAATGTGTTTCATGAAGCTGCTGCTCCATATTAGCTTACTGCAAGCAGGCTCTTATCTTCCCATGGATGCTTATGACAGAACAGGCCACACCAAGGGAAGGGGGATACAGGTGAGAGCCAAGCGCTTTCAAGCAGTTACCTGCACTGTAGATGCCTAAAGACATTCCTGTACAGGCACAGAAGTACCCCAGATGTTGCTCAAGCATCGCTAGTGCTGTAACAGCTGCAATCTTGTGAAGCAGTGCTTGCTGCTAACTTTGTGTAGCACTTAGCATAGATGGAAACTGCCTTTGTAGTTTTAAAACTAAACTCTTCACTGCAAAGTTACAAGAACGTGCCTGTAATGTGTTGCCAATCCTGACTAATTAAACTCTGGTGCTGTTGCTGCAGCATGGTTTCAGGCACACGGATGGCTTTTTGCCATGGCCAGTTGACCAGTCTTCTCAAATGACCAGCTGTGTTTTGCTTACCTACACTCACTGCAGTTTTGGTTTGATGTGGGATAGCTTTTCACCAGCTCTTCTGCAGTCTTGCCTCTGTGCTTCTTCCCAGCACAGGATGAATTTTCCAGGGGGATTTAGCTATACGAGAGGGAATCTGGACTGCAAAATTTCTTGCAAATGAAAGATAAAATCTCTGAGACTACTTGAGTGAGCTAGAGGAAATAAAGGAATGAAATAGTGGGGACAAAAGTGAAACACCTACTTAACTGAAACCTCATTTCAGTCTTTTTCTCCAGTTAATTAAGTATTGAGGAAAATGGACGTAGAAAGCACATTTTAAAACAATCGAGTACTGCCAGAAATCAAGCCAGCAATTTGAAAAGAGAACACTGCTCTCTGGCATCTGACAAAATAAGATATTTGACAGGGAACAATATGTGCAGTACTGGTTAATTGAGAGGCGAGGAGAAGAATAATCATAGCTGCATTACTGAATTTATAGAAGTATCTCCAGTGTACCACAGGCACGATGCAAATTTGTGGAACCCTCCTGCCTGCTACAGCAAGCCAGCAATTGCTTACATTCCCGTCAATGTTTTTACAATGTACCCCTAGGCAGCAATGCAGAAATAGTTGTGGTGGCTGAAACCAGGAGACTTGCCTTGAAGATTACTGTAATCCCACATTTTCCTCTGCTGGTGAAGAGATATAGAATAAGAAACAAAGTAGGGCAGAAATCTTCATTAAAGTTTGCTCTGCCCACAGCATCCTTTCTTAGACGTGTGCAACCCTTTGCCAATTCACATGGCATGGGACATGGCTCTTCCACTGTCCTATGGCAGGTTAGGTTGACTGTGTGTTTTTATGAAGTGTCAGCATTAGAGCAAACACAAGACTTTAGTTCTCCTGCCTTTTAGTTCTGAACTGTAGCCAAACAGTGTGAACTCTATCCATGAACCTATCTACATTTTAGATGCTCTGGCAGAACTTTCAAGGCTATATTCTCTTTCCTTCAGTTGATTCACTAACCTTCCATCTTTTCCATGTCATTTTAGCACATTAAAATGATGCTTACTACACAGGCAGCATGCTGCCATGTCAAAGAAGCCAGCAATGAGGATTGAGACACCTGAACAAACCCATCACGTGGTACCCTTCCCATTCTTACTAAAAACACTCTTTAAGGGTACGTGCAGTTAACGAGAGATTGTTATTTAAATTCTTTGATATAAACCAATACTTCCACATGTTACAACCTGTGTCTGCAGAAGATTTGTTGATCTGCAGATAATATCAGGAGCCAGACACCAAGCACTTCAATTAAAAAAAAAAAAAAAGGTAAAAGAGCAGCTGACCACGTTAAACAAGGAGTTAAGCAAGTAGGAGATCTGGAAATCACAAACCAGATTCTTTTCTTTTGTAATTGCTCACAATAAATTGACAAGAAAAAATACAAAAGTATGAAGTACCAGTCATCTCCATCACTACTTTTAGCCTCCATGATCTGAATCTAAGTTAATTAAAAAGGATCTAAACTATGCTCCTCAGGATAAAAAAAAATCTTCAATCACTCAGTGACAGAGAGTGACTAAAGACACACATGTATTTAAAAATCAACAATAGTACTGAAAACAGATGATTTTTTGGCATAGGGTCAAAAGAATACAGAACGTTTCCCTTTCTCTATAGTGAAAAAATCAAAGCAGTCCCCAGACACAATTAATAATTTCCCACTCTCTTGTTTTGCCTCTTAAAAAAATCAGTAATCTGATGTGGGTATGCAGACTCAGTGAAAAATGCAATCTTCCTTCACACTATCAGATGCATTTACACTGTATTTCATGTAGTACTCAGCATGCCCTGCAAATAAAGGAACCCTGAAACACCATCCAGTACCAGGAACAGATTCTCACTAAGCTTTCATCTGTTTAATTTATGAAGCACAGTAGCAGAAAAGCAAAATATAGAAAGCTGCTGATTTTTCTGTGCACCCATCAATCATCAGTGCATCTACCTTAAGTATTTCAACAGCTGAATTGTGCATAGAGATCGTGATTTGTCTGAAAAGCTTCCAGGCAGACAAATAAAACAATGCAAAAAGCTGAGCAGATTTAGCTGTTTTATAGCTATGTCCTGTTTTTCTAAGTTCCATAGAGTTTCTGAACTCTACACTGAAATAAGTGCTTGAGTGTGTCTATAGGTGTGTCAGAAAATATGTACACACACATATGTGTAACAGAGGAAATACGCCTATGTCCCATCACTGGAACTATAAGTATACTAGTCCACATTTTAAGCAAATCCACAACATTGCTTTTGAGTACTGCTCTTGCAATTTGCTTTCACAGTAGTCCACCATGTATTCAGTTGTCAACACCTTTAAAAAGTTCAAACAGCTGTTTTCAGTTACTGTTTTCTACAGAAAATTACTGGCAGCCTTATTGTAACTTGTGGCTATTTAGGATAAGGTGGCAAAAGCAGAGGGAGATGCAGTCATCTTAAGGGCTAGACAGTTGAAATCTCAAACAGCAGGAACAAGGATCAGGCAGCAGAAACCAGTTCTGAGACAAATTCAGAGCGTTCTCACCACAGAGGTGGCACCTGGGCCAAGGAGTGACACTACTTTCCCTACTGTACAGTGTTTACTTTGTTCAGCTACACTTCTCAGAGACATGGTGGAATGACTCCTGCTATTGGTGTGTTGGACTAGAGGGGTATAAACTGTTCAGGAAGGACAGGCAGGGGAGACGAGGAGGGGGTGTTGCCCTCTATGTCAACGAACGGCTAGAATGCATGGAGCTCCACCTGGCAAGTGATGATGATAGAACCAAGTGCCTGTGGGCCAGGGTGAAAGGAAGGGTAGGAGACTTAACAGTGGGGGTGTGCTACAGACCACCCAATCAGGAGGACCAAGTGGATGAGGCCCTACATAGGCAAATAGGAGATGCTGCTCATTCACAAGCCCTGGTCCTCATGGGGGATTTTAACCACCCCAACATCAGTTGGAAAAACAACACAGCGGGGAACAAGCAATCCAGGGGATTCCTGGAATGCATTAACAATAACTTCCTTACCCAAGTGATAGAGGAGCCAACGAGGAGAGGTGCCATGTTAGACCTCGTTCTCGTCAATAGGGAAAGGCTGGTAGGTAATATTGAACTCGTGGGTAGCCTTGGCTGCAGTGACCATGAGATGGTGGAGTTTGAGATCCTAAGGGCAGCTAAGAGGGGGAAGCTCAGCAAGCTTGAAACCCTCGATTTCAGAAGAGCTGACTTTCGCCGCTTCAGGAACCTCCTTGGTAGTGTGCCATGGGATAAAGCCCTGGAGGGACTGGGAGACCAGGATTGCTGGTTGACTTTCAAGGATCATCTCCTCCAAGTTTAAAGGCATTGCATCCCTAAAAGGAAGAAATCGGGCAAAAACACCAGGAGACCTATATGGATAAACAAAGAACTCCTGGCTAAAATCAAATACAAAAGGAGAACACACAAAGCATGGAAGCAGGGACTGGTAACCTGGGATGATTACAAGGAAGTTGCTCGTGTACTCAGAGACCAGGTTAGAAAAGCTAAGGCCCTGACAGAGTCAAATCTGGCCAGCGATATTAGAAATAACAAAAAAGGATTTTATAGGTATGTGAGAGAAAAAAAGAAAAACAAGAGAGAACGTGGGGCCTCTCTGGAAGGATACAGGTGACCTGGTTACTGAGGACGTGGAGAAGGCTGAAATATTCAACAACTTTTTTGCCTCAGTCTTCGCTGGCAACCACTTGAACCACACCACCCAAATCACAGAGGATGTTGGCTGGGTCTGGGAGAGTGAAGAACCACCCAGGGTTGGAGCAGATCAGGTCCAGGAACACCTAGAGAACCTGAAGGTGCACAAGTCCATGGGACTTGATGAGGTACATCCACGGGTCCTGAAGGAACTGGTGGTTGAAGTTGCTAGGCCACTAGCTATCATATTTGAGAGGTCCTGGCAGTCTGGTGAGGTTCCTACAGATTGGAGAAGGGCAAACATAACCCCCACCTTTAAAAAAGAGACCAAGGACAACCCAGGAAACTACAGACCAGTCAGCCTTACCTCTGTGCCAGGTAAAATCATGGAACAGATTCTCCTGGCAGCTGTACTAAGGCACATAAAAAATAACCAAGTGGTTGGTGACAGCCAACATGGCTTCACTAGGGGCAAGTCATGCCTGACTAATCTAGTGGCCTTCTACGACAAAGCTACAGTGCTGGTTGACATGGCTAAAGCAACGCATGTCATTTTCCTGGACTTGTGCAAGGCGTTTGACACTGTCCCACATGACATCCTTGTCTCTAAAATGGAGAGACACGGATTTGACAGATGGACCACTCAGTGGATAAAGAACTGGCTGGATGGTCACACTCAAAGAGTTGTGGTCAATGGTGCGATGTCTATGTGGAGACCAGTGTCAAGCGGTGTTCCTCAGGGGTCTGTTCTGGGTCCCGTGCTGTTCAACATCTTTGTCAGCAACATGGATGATGGCATTGAGTGCACCCTCAGTAAGTTTGCCGATGACACCAAGTTGTGTGGTGCCGTGGACTCACTTGAGGGAAAAGATGCCATACAGAGGGACCTTGATAGGCTTGAGAAATGGGCCAGTGCAAACTGCATGAGCTTCAACAAGTCAAAATGTAAGGTCCTTCATCTGGGTCGGACCAATCCTAGGCACAAATACAAACTGGGCACAGAGTGGGTTGAGAGTAGCCCTGAAGAGAAGGATTTGGGGGTGCTTATAGATGAGAAGCTCAACATGAGCCGGCAATGCGCTCATGCGGCCCAGAAGGCCAACCGCATCCTGGGATCTATCAAGAGAAGCGTGGTCAGCAGGTCAAGAGAGGTGATTCTCCCCTTTTACACTGCTCTTGTGTGACCCCACCTTGAATACTGCATCCAATTTTGGTGTCCCCACCATAAGAGAGACATAGATCTGTTGGAACCTGTTCAGAGGAGGGCCACAAAGACGATCCAGGGGCTGGAGCACCTCTGCTATGAGGACAGGTTGCGGGAGCTGGGATTGTTCAGCCTTGAAAAGAGAAGACTTCGGGGGGACCTAATAACTGCCTTCCAATACCTCAAGGGAACCTACAGGAAGGCTGAGGAGGGACTTTTTACAAGAGTGTCCACTGATAGGACAAGGGGAAATAGGTTTAAGTTGAAGGAGAACAGATTTAGATTAGATCTTAGGAAGAAATTCTTCAGTATGAGGGTGGTAAGACTTTGGAATAAATTGCCCAGAGAAGTTGTGGATGCCCCCTCCCTGGAGGTGTTCAAGGCCAAGTTGGACAGAGCATTGAGTAGCCTGTTCTAGTTGAGAAGTGTCCCTGCTCATGACAGGGAGGTTGGATTAGATGATCTCTAAGGTCCCTTCCAGCATATGCCATTCTGTGATTCTCTGTCTAGGAGGAACTCATTTGCAAAGTATAGTACAAAGAAAATCCCCAGCAGATGTATTGTGCTTTTCTCTGTCATCACCTTCAAGGTTTTAAGGCACTATAGGATTATTGTCCAATACACACACCTGAGACTAGACAGATTCGGATCCAGTGCAGCTCCAGCTGGTATTTTTCTTCCTCTATTTAAAGTATATTAATTTACATCAATTGTAGGGCACATCAACAAAATTAGTAAGCTGGATAGTGAGAACATGTTTCATCTTTCAGCTCCATCCTTCCCTCCCACCAGTTGTTACTGGAGTGGCACTCTTCTGAGTGATCCTGCTGCGAGCCAACAAACATTAGCGATGGCAGCGCTGTGCCAAAGAGTGGAACCGCAGTGCAATGCAGAGCCTCTTCGGGAAGCTGATGCTAAAGAAAGTAGCACAGGCCCATGTTCAAGAAATGGCACTTCTCCTACTAAGGATTAATTTTTAAAAATTTTGTACAAACTCTAGTCAAATGGTAGTTGATTAGACTGAGGCTATGTCATGGGAAGTGCAGGGCTGTTTCATGTCTGCCACTTCTGCGCTGTTCCTGCACTCAAGGCTTGGAGAACTCCTGAGCTGAGTGGGCTGCAAGGAGTCACGGCAGGATCTGACCTGCAAGCGTTTTAGATTCTGATATATGAGAGACCAGTTCAAACATTGGCCCTTAGTAATAATCCTGGAAGAGCAGCAGCCATACAAATCTCTTTTTATGTTTTCCTTTCATTACTAGGTAGAAAGGAAAAGAATAGTTCAAAGCCTGAAGAAAGAGCTGAACATCCCAAACCAACCAGACCCTTCCATCAGCTGTAAGGGCCCACGGCAACAGGACGCCAGCATTCCTGGAACATGCTTTTAACCTACAACTTTCGGCATTTCAGAGAGCATTCAAAATTAGTTAGGACAGCAAACTAGATTTTACACCAATTACAATGTAAACCTTGGGCAAACAGGAAAATGAAGAAGAGATCCAGCTAATGCAGCTTCCTGTGATGTAACACAATATCACTATGGCAACAATCAGGTTAACATGCTAAGAACAATACCAGAACACCAAAGACAGCATTTTTACAGGGACTTTCACTATCAGAAGAGAAAGCCAGATACAAACGTCTTTTCGTTCGTTATGGACAGCTGGCACTGACAAAACACGTCCTATGCAATCCTCTCACCAGGAATTCTGATGAGGCATTTTGATTTTTTCCTACGGCATGCTTGATTTACAGAGAGGTCAGAAATTAAATTTTCGATACAGCTTTCAAAATCTTACATGAACTGTAACCTGAAGTCTCATCAGTGGGCAATAGGATATAGAATATTAAGGTCCACTTTCAAATGATTTAGGTATTAATCTAAGTAACTCAAGATCTCTTGAAAATCTTAACTTATATTAGCTCATGTGCCAAAAATGTAAGATTAGCTAATACTATAATGCGTACCAGCTATTGAAAAATAACAGGCATTGTAATCTTTCAAAATGCAAACATTTCACTTACTGAAATCTAAAGGCTTATAAAATACAAACATGGCCAAGTTGGAAAATACGTATTTACTAATAGCCTCAATCCTTTATTTTGGTGATGATATTTACTTACTTCATTAGACATAGTTGTTTAAATTTGTCTGGTTAAGATTAGACAGCTTTCTAAAGATAGTTGTTTTTTCCACACTCCTCTCCAAGTGGGACACTTTTCAAGGCATCAGATTAAAATAGAAAAACAATGATTGGGATAAAAAAAAAACCCACACCAGTTCTGTTTTGTTGGTTTTTTTTCTATTGTCTGCTACCAATGCATTTTCATACCCATGCTTCTACCTCAAGAGAGTTAATTTTTTTAAAAAGTTGCTACAATTCTGCACATGATCCCTAAATAATTTGAAGATAACAAAATCTTATCTGAAATAATTTAACTGTTATGAGCAGCTTTGTTGGTATGTTGACAGTAGATGAGGCAATCAAAATGCATCCTTTAAGACGGGCCTCTTTCAGTCTCTCTGGAAGATGCCTCTAGGCATAATGCCACAAGGATTGTTTTCATTACCTAATACGAGTTAACAAACAACTAGAGATGTTTAAGAAAAAGCCACAAGATCTACTGATCTGACCCCAGCCATAGATATACCTAGTTACTGGAGGATAGCTTGTATATAAGGCTTTTGTTCATTTGAACTATATGGAATGTTTTGTTTTGTGTTATTCTGTTAGACTTATTTGAGACAAATGCTAAATTTCTTTAAAGGTCTTTCAGTTAGATCATGAGTGGATTATTTGCTCTCATAAACTGCATTCTAATGGACAATGCTGTAAACAAGGCAGAATAATGGTATGTATATGTATATGTAAACAGAGAAAAAACACAGCTTTGAGTGTAAAACTAACTCCACTTCAGTTCGAATCTTACCTTTATATCATTAGAAAAGCACTTATTATACTTTGAAAGTTAAACTTTGAATAAAATTATTGTCTTTGAGTTCAGGAATCTTTTTCAAGGAGCACAAAACACCATTACCTGTTTTCGTTGAAAGGAGAAACATCTTTCTGATAGAAGAATAATGTGAAAATGCCTCTCTGCTGTGCAACTTGGAGCCTTAGGGCACTACTGCTCACGTATGGGAGCTCGATTTTCCTAATACCTGGCCTGGGTAGGCAGGCATAAGCAATATGGATTATTGGAAAGTAATTTCTGTTCAGCTGGATGATCTTTGATTTAGTTGATGTCACCCTTTTCTCTTGCACAGCGTTGCACTGTGCCACTGAGCAAGCCTGCTTAGACCTTTGAAATTCACGAGTACAATCTTGTTGTGGTGAGCTTATTTGTAATGAATCATCTTAAATTCAAGTGCACTATCATCAACTAGATAGAGTTATTTTCTTGTATTATATATTTTCTTATATTATTTTCTTATATGGATGACACCAGAATCTAAATGCTATTTCTAGGTGAGGTACCTTCTTTTGGGATCTCAAATAGGATTTTTCTTGAATGAAAGGAGGCTAACTCAGGGCATTCTATGCAGATATTTCTTGACACCTGACCATTTCTCCAACACATCCACTTTCATTACGTCACATAGAAGTCTGCAATGATTTTCATATAAAGTGACACATTTGAGGTCAAGCATGGTCAGGGTGAAGGGTGACCAGCAATCAGTAGACAGTCGTTACAGGTAGAGTGAGCACAGTTTGTTGTTATGATGTCTTTTCTGGCCAGGTGCGTAGTGCCCACTCCCAGTTTGCTGCGGATTACTGGCTGGCCGAGGGCCATTTTGCAGGGGCGAAGATTAACATTGTAAGACCTTTGGCTATGGTGAAAGTCAGCACATACAGGGAAGAACAAAGAGATGGAGTGGCAGATGTTTAGTTTCAGGGAGAACAGACAGTCCTCCCTCACTTTGTTCACATCAGGTCTCATCCTCCCTCGCACAATGTTATTCCTTCTGGAAGAAGAGATACCAAGACAAAGTGCACTGGACCTGTACATTGGATGCAGCTTATATCTGGTTTTATATTTGGTTTTGCACTTACAAATGAAGTCATTGCTTCCTTTTCAATCATCCAATAGTGTGTGCCTCATTATTCCTGGAGCCTAGTATTTTTAGAGACACTTAGGTGAGTTTAGTTTCTGCTTGTAAATCACCCTCTGGTACACAGGAAAAATGGCAACAATGAACTACATGGTAACCGCTTTTTCCATGGTTTAATTTTTTAACAGATCTATGAAGAATTATTTACAGAAAACTCTACAGAAGATCAATTATATCTCTTCCTTCATTATAATTCCACAAGTTTGAGTGACTATTTGTATTAGTAAATATTCAAGAATGAGCTCTGCAGAACCCATATATCGTTAATCATTGGATAAGAGAAAATGGTACCATCCATATAGTTCTGAAATTTATTTCACAATCTGGTTTTTGATTGTGAGTTATTCTGAGTTGTGATTAAGTCCACACAGATTTACTGCACCTTACAATTTTCTTTTTGCTCATCTTGCTCATGCAGTCCTTGTTCATTTAGAGAATTTTTGGTTTTGTCCATCGGACGACTCTCCTTAGTATTACCAGAGACAGTTTTTGTGGATTGCTTCTGCGGGCAAAGTGGCGACCTTGAAGTAGGTTTCATTGGTGGAAAAGCTTGAGACTGCTGTTCATCATTTACCTGGAATACAAACAAAAATGTCCTGTTTTACTGGTAATGGAAAACCATATTAGCTTTCTGCAGTAGGTCAAAAGACTTATTGTAAAAGACTAAATATTGGGAATTTACAAAAACATTTACATACACATTGAAAACAGGAAAAAATATTTTGAAGACATTTATCACATTGAATATAAAATACAGTGAGACTTGACATCAATCAGTTTGGTGTGGTGTTAAGATGGAATATCTGTGACACAGTTGGCAAACTATTTGCTAGGAGCAGAAAAAAATTAAGCCAGGAACAGACAAGTAAATCTGTTTTCCAAGGTACCAGGTGTTGCGTACTGAGATCTGTATTTCATTTTTCCTGTACATATTCTGCAAACATAAAACATAATTGTCACTTTTTTTGCTGACATCTGGACAGAAACCACTGCTTTTACATTTTAACTGATGTGTGGTCACAACACTTAATTTAAATTCTACATTAAATTCACATAGGAAAGTGAATAAATTTGCATATGAAAATGACAGGGCACATATAAACACCTTGAGAAATTTGCAACAGTTTGAAACTGGCTGTCTGAAATGAAGTGCACATAAGTACCTGTCAAAGAGAAGGAAACAAGGCTTATTTCACTTCTAAAATAAGACACACCATTTACTGCATTAATATAAAGCATGAAACAACATGTTTCGGTGTTTTCAACCAATGATGAAACGATATCATGAGCAATTCCTCCAGAAATTCCCAGATGTATGTCATCTTGAAATAAAACAAACACATATATCCAGCAATGTCCAAGAGAGAAGGGCACGAATTCCTGGAACTGATGACTTCTGCATATGTACACTTGGGAGAAAAAACAACCTCAAAATTCTGATTTCTCCTATAAAGCTGAAGGTAAGCAGTAGCTTGTCCTTAGACCTAGACAATACAAGCTTAGGCAAAGAGGAGGACTGTTTGGGAAATCCCTCCTCTAGGTAAATTAAAAACAATTTCTTACTGATTATTTGTTAATTGCTGTAACCTTGACTATGGACAGCAAGAGCCTGCAAGCAGCTTATACCATGCTGGCAGGTGATCACTACACAACATTCTGTAGCCAAGGCTTCCTTTCTTTTTTGCACTACTGAGTTTCTTCACAAGCAACACCCTCCATTTGTGTCAAAAACATACATAAACGAATGTCAATAAAAATTATTGGCATCACTTAATGAAACAGTAATAAAACACAGACCTCCAGGCAATGTCTGTAAGAAACAGAAAATTTTGGCAAGTAGGGTAATTAACCCTTTAAACAAAATACATTAATTCAGTGGATTCACTCTCACTTCAAAACACAGACTCCCTATTGCTACAGCTCAAAACACATTATGGCTCTGGCCTGACTTGTCTTCCCAATGGTGCTGTCTGACCTCAAAATCTATACTTCCACTAAACTATGTGGCTCTTGCCTTTACTTACTTTTGGTATCTTGCCAACATACTTCATGTGCTAACACAAAATAATTGCATTTTTTTAAAATAAATAAATAAATAAATAAATAAATAAAGAGTTGAACTCTTGCTTTATGGCTTCACTTTTGGCTGTGCAGCAGACTCCTCTGATTGCCAAGAGAAGCTTTTGTGTAACATGGCAAACTGGAAGCGTTTTTATCTACCGCATACCGATCTATGTAAAGCCCTATGTAAAGAAGTATCAATATATAATAACTATTCTCTTATTGCTCAGGTTGAGATAGCATGGTTAAAAATTTTGGAGGAGATTTCAGACAACAAAAGGTTTACTTCTGTCCTAAAGCTGGAACATTTTTCTATAATCTGCAAAGCATTTGCATCAGCTTAGAAAGAACGCCTTATTCTGATCTGTGAAACATTCAGCAGTGTGTCATATTAACGTAGACACTTGCAACGTTAATGCAAACTTCAGTTACTAAACTTTTTTTTAAATAAAAATCAGCTTTCAAAACCTAACTCTAGTTATACTAAAAATAGTATTTATTTTTTTAGATAACCTTAAAATCTAGTAAGCACTAACATTAAAGTCGAGTTTACCATCTAAATGTTCCCTGTTTACATGTTTAACAGCCTCTCAATATCTGTAGTTATTTTATAGCATCTCAAATCTGAACTTCCAAAAAAAATTGTTAGCAGAAAACTTTAAGCCTCAGCTCAAGACTCCCAGAGGTTAATTCTTTTGCTGTTTACTTTTTGTGAAACCTCAGAAACCACAGTATAAGGAATATCTGCTCTTTAATATCCTTTATAAGAAATTGAAAATTTACCTGCAATTAATTTACATTTCTCAGTGGATTTCCCTGTGAAGTCACAAATTACATCACAGGAACAATTTGCAGATTGCTAGCACAGTCAAGACTTCTGTCATGTTATAGTGATTCAGTATTTATGATCTTATCTTCAATGCATTACTAAGAAATGTAAAAAATGATGATACATTCTCAAATTTACTTGGCAAGATGAATACAGTTAGTGAATATATTAGTTTTCCCCATAGCTTTCATATGCAGATAAATTTTTTTAAAGTTACCTTTTGTGGTTTGCTGCCACCAGCTGTCGAACAGGAGCGCTCACCAAGATTATCTAGTCCACATTTTTGTACATCTTGTGTAGGCAAAGGCAATTTCTCACTTGCAGGAGCCAGACGGGGACTGGTTCTTAGATTTAGGGTTGTTCTACGTAAAATGTAAGGGCTAACCTTTCCAGTGGGAATATCAGCAAACCCTGAAAAATTAACAGCTTCTATTAAAACCAGCTAAATAAGACACTTTCTCAAATGGACCTTCTCTTTTTTCACAATGGGGATAAAAATAGCTGATTAAAATAATTAAGTTGTTCTATTGAAGAAAATGGATCAAAAAGATTGCTGAACAGATCTTGTGTATTACAAAATTCATATGCAAGCCTTGGAAAATGTACACGAGGTACAATAGTAATTATATAGCAAAGCTTTTCAAACAAGTCTTTGGTCTTTTTCTTTACAGGTACATTATTATCTGGAGAATAATTTCAGTCTGAAAACATGTACTGGTTTTACTAGAATTCAGTCAGAACACACTACTATGACATGATATTCTCCATTTTTCACATTTTTCTCTGTATAGAACTATAGCGTTTTGATTGTCTAATATCTTTCTATTTAGCCTAGAAGTCAAACGTTAACTGGCACATATATCCTCAGAACAGGCATATTTCCAGAGAAATCATAATGCTGGTAAGAAAATGAAATGCAAACAACATGTAGACTTAGAAATCCTGACTTGTGGGAGCGATCACTGAAGTTGAGGCAACTCAGTATCTCTGCAGCTTGTCCTTTAACGATTGTAATTGGATTTATTCTAAAGGGGGACTTTACAGTTACGCAAACATACAATACATTTTTCAAGCCCTGATTTGTGCCATCTTCTCAGTTACTTTCTGCCACAGTGAATCCTTGTATGGAATATCAGACGACCTAATTTCATTGCATTCATAGGAGAATGAAACTGAGCTCTCAGGAAGATCATACATTACTGAAGGAACTGTGGGGCTATGGAGGAAGCAAACATGACTCCATCACAGCACAGTACTCTAGCACTTCCCTCTTGTGGCCTTGAAGATTAGATTTACTCCACATCTATTCTCCTGTAAGTTTCAGTGAATGGTTCAAATAATGCTTTTAAATGACTAGAGCAAGTCTTCTGTCAGCAAACTTTGTTGCTGTTACGTATCATATGCTCAGCCTCTAACACCTGCATCAGGAGGAACTACAAAGTTGTAACTGACAGGATCATCTAACTCTTAGCAGAATGGTAGTTATTAAACCAACATAAACGTATTATGCTGGTCTAACACCACAGCTCCACAAACATGAACTTAGCACTGACTGGCACATCTCCCATTGACTACTTTCACCTTCCATCGTCATCACCAGAAATGTTTGTATAGTCATCTACTCACCTAGAGTAAAACTAATTCAGCAAAACAAAAGAGAAAAAAAACACAGAACATTTGTCTTTCTAAAACACTATAAATACCTTTTTTCACTACTTCTGGAAGGCCATCAGGCTCACTGTCTGAGTCTTCCTGACACAGCAGATATTGAGAAATATCATCCTTTTTTTTTTTGGATGAAGTCTCTGGCACAGGGGATCTTGGTTCTCCATTATCTTTCATGTTGTCTTCGCATCTCTGTCTTTTACTTGAAAGCTTAGTAGTTTCTTCACCTGATCTCATCTCTTTGACAGACTGATTTCTCACTGTTAATGAGTTATCCAAATTCAGCAAAGGAGTGCTGACAGCATCACTTGTTGGCTGTTTCAGCTGAGCACTCAACAAACTGACTTGTGTTTTTAGCATCTCATTTGCTTCCTCCAGTTTATAATATTTAACAATTAGAGAGCAGTATTTCTCCAAGTTCTCATTTGCTTCTCTGGTTTTCACTTCTGTAAATTCCTGTAATTCTTCCAGTTTTAACTTAATTTCTTCTGTAATGGCATTCTCATTGGCACCTTTCAAAGCAAAATATCATTATTCATATAACTAACATTAAAAAAGATGCATATATAAGAATTTATAATGCAATCGTCAGACATCTTTTCATGAATTATACATGTTCTAAAACCATGCAACTATAAAAAAATGACTGACAGTGTATAACAAAATCAGTAATATGTTAGACATAATAATGTATTTGCTAAATAGAGAATGAACATGCAAAAATGGTAAAGAATCCGTGACCAGTGCATGGGCAAAGATTTTCCTTGTCATTTTGCAATTTCTGAACACTTGAGTTTCTCTAAGTTAGTAACTCTTACTTTCGTTAAGTATCATTTACAATACAGTGCATCTCATGAGATGAGCCGAAACATAAAGAATAAAGCATGAGAATCAGATAGGAAAGCTTGCTGGAAAACAATAAAAAACTTGTACATAAACTTCAGTTATTAGGAAAAACACTCTCGTTCCTTAAATCACTTTCAACTGCAAAAATGTAATATTTAAAATATATATTCAAAATCCAGAGTTGCCTCTGATACTTTAAAAAAAGATGAACTAGATTTTGAAAATGTTTGATACATTTGCAGTTGTACTTTTTAATACTAGTTAAGAATCACGCTCTTTATTAGAGCTGCATATGTAAATGGACATTTTAGGGAAAAAGAGTTTTACAAACTAATGCACTGCTAAGAAAGCATTGAGTCTAGATTCACCTACCTTCTTTCTGACACTTTGACATAGTTAGATTTTTCTTGTTTAATAGTTCGTCACGTTCAACTAGTTGTTTCTGCAACATTTCCTTTTCCTGTTCCATCTCCTTACAGGACTTCATCCACAGCTGCACTTGACTGTGGGCAAATTCATTTTCCTTCTTCAGTTGAGCTATAATGTTAATATTATCTGCCTACAAAATAAGAAACGCAGTTATTACACAAGAAATGTAATTCTTCCATTTAAACATCACAATGTCAAATGGAAGCTCAACTGTTATGCAATATTAGCTGCAGAGCACAGTTGCAATGTGTACTTGTTTGCTTTTGTCCATACAACCTCAGCATAGCAGTTCCTTTACTGTAGGAAACATGGAAGTCGAGTATATGCAGGTGATTAACTCGGCAGAAAAACAACAATTCAAATACCAACAAAGGAGACTTATTGTCTTCAGATACATCAACAAATTATGAACGTTCAGATTACTGGCGTCAAGACTAGCACCCTACCCATGAGAAAGCCGTATGAACTCTGAGACAGCAGTCCTTTCTCCATCTGTTACCACTTCATTGGCGCAGCATAAGAAAGCGTGGCTCTCCAGGTAACAGATTTCAAACCAATACTCTAAATTTTAAAGTGCTCTCTCCTAGTCTGAGTCCCCTTTATTCTTCTTTTTGTCCCTAATGCATCTTATTACCACAGAAGCAAGATAACCCAGGCCTGCTTTGCACTCAAATTCCAGCTCAAAAATACTATTCTGAGCCACAGCAGATCATTCCTTTCCATCCAGTTCCCCTCTGTCCTGGTTTTAGCTGGGACAGAGTTAGCTCTTCTTTTTAGCAGCTAGAAGAGCTCCGTGTTTTGGTTTTACTCAGAGGCTCACTTTGAGAAGAACGTTGATAGCAAGCTGATGTTTGTAGTTGGAAGTGAAACTCCAAGGACTTTTCAGTGTGCTGTGTTCTGGCCGGAGTGCAGAAGCACGGTGGGATAAGGGGGGAGCATAGCCGGGACAAGGGGGCCACGATTCCCTGTCGGGGGAGTTTCTGGCTGCTACATGGACTAAACAGAAAGCACCTGTGCCTCATCAAGACAGGTGCTGAGTCACGTTGGTCAGCCAGAGATCACGTGACCCATGGAGGCTTAAAGGCGGGGCACTCCCAAGAGGGAGTGGGGCAGTTCCCTCCTGGAGACTGGAGTGGTAGGAGCCCCTGGAGAGTGTGAGTTGGAACTCTCTGTTGGATTGAGATAGCAGCGAGTTTGGATCAGTCTTCTGATTGTGAGATACGTCGTGGTTGCAACAGCCGTTTGGTTGCAACCCACTGTGAGAAGATACAGGCAGTCCGTGACGATTCCCCTTGTGATTTGTGGTGGAACTTAAGATTGAGGGCCAAACTGGCCAATTAGTATTCCATATCATGCAGCATCATGCCCAGTATAAAAGCGACGGACAGCCGGAAAGAAGGGCTTTTTGCGCTTTTGCTCATTCGCCGCTTCTGCTCTTTTGCGCTTTTGCTCTATTGCCTTTTTTTTTTCCTCTCTCTCTCCCAGTACTCCCACTCTCGGAGTACCATCTCTCTCTCTCCCTCTCTATTTTGAGGCCTTGCGTTCGTCTGGGATTGCAGCTTCGGGATGAGACGGGCTTCGCATAAGAGGGGGTGGTGAGCATCTACACTGTGTAGTACTTATCTGTATTAAATTGTTCTTCTCTCAACCCACGGGTTTCCTGTTTATCCTTTAATTCTCTCCCTCATCCCTGGGGCTGGGGGACGGTGAGTGAGTGACTGTGGGGTTTGGTTGCTGGAGCGGCCTAACCCACAACACCCTCTCCTGGGCTGCTCCCTGCTCATCTGGTCTGCTACCAACCTGTCTGCAAATACCACACAGTGAGCACAGCTGGAAGCCTTGTATGATACATTTCCACTGCCATGGGTACTGTTTTCTGTCACTGGCACACATCCTATATCATTGGACTGCTGGTATTAAACAAATTAACACCACAGTGGAGGGCTCTATGGAATAAAGAACTGTTGAGCAAGATGAACGTATTGCAATTCAGTGTTTACTTGCAAGTAAATTGAATTGACTATGTTTCTTCAAGAGTACGTTTAGAGAGATACTCATTCCTGAAGCGGGAGGACAGAATTGGAGTCAGCAATCAATCACAGACAGAAGTCGAACAAGAGTGAAAAAAAAAAAAAAAAAAAAGACTGATGAGAAGAATGCAGGGGAAATTAATACAGAATTCAGTTATATGGGCAGTTAAACTTCACCTGTGCTACTAGAAAGCAAAGCAAGCACATCTAGAACTGTTCTCAGCTACCGGTCGTTCACACTATGTGGAGCTCATATTCCATCATCACTGAGAACAGTTCTGTCATTTAAAGAATTACACTAATTAATAATTGTAATGTGAATTCTATATAAAATGGAATTGATAAACTCTCAAGAATCAAGAGCAATGTATCAAGATTAACGCTTAAGACAGAACATGGTATCTTTTATCATCAAAGTAATTCACAAACAGAACACAGAGGCACTGCAAAATCTCTTTCTTTGTATTCTAACCACGTAATAAGCCAGTTGCAATGTTAAGCACAGACAATAGGCTGCTGTGTTTAGTACCACATAAACCAATTCTAGGTGATCTCAGTCCTGGCATACCTAACAGAATTTTCTAATGTAGATCAATACTAACAATGTTTCCTCTCTGCTCTGTAGTGTCATTAGTGAAACAAAGGCTGTGTCAAAGTCAAGCTAAAACTCTGCAGCACTGGTTCCCAATTCTATGTTTATTTTACTACATGGTGCCTTGGGTCTCACGTAATTGGCCATGCTTACATATTTTTTTCTTACCTTAGTTTTTAGCAGTTCTCCTAAGGTTTGATTAGCTTCTTTAAGGGAATTATTTAGTTCTTCTTTATTTGACTTCAAATGCTCAATTTCCAATTTTTGTGAGTGGATAAAGTGCTCCAGCGAATTCATCTTATCTTGACAGGCCTCAATTTCTACTTCATTCTAGAGAAAGAAAACGTGCCAAATACTAAAAAGGACATCGAGTTGTATTTTAAAGATGTGCTTAAGTGTATAGCACAGCCCAAAGGAATACCACAGCAAATTTGCTTGGTACATTTTTGAGGAGTTTAAAACTAAAAGAGCAATTTGTCTCAAGTATATGTTTTGAATACTAGAACCTTGCCTTTAAGAAGTCTGTCATTAGAAAGCCCTTATATTTTACTATAAGCTGCTCTTAAATTTATATTTACAAGAATGAAAATTATTAAGAAATAATTCTAGTAAATTGTTTTCCAGTGTCTTACTGGCCTTGAGTACATATTCATAGACAGATATTTCTGCAGAAAAGATGATGGCTATTTGTATGGTTGATAAATGCATTTCCCATCAATTTGGCCTTATATCCTAAAGTGGTTAATCTTTCTTCTCCATTCATACCAAAATAACCATTTCCCAGACTAAAACATACTGTGTTTTTCCCTTTTTCAAATGCATAGTCTCAGATAAATTATATGTACACTTAACACTTACTGAGTTCTGAGGTGAAGTCACCTTCCACTGCATGGTATATGGAAAAAAATTAATTTCACATTTACTGAGTTCTAAGGTAAGTATATATAGTTTAGAAATATTTTTAGCGAAGACAATTTCTTTTGCAATAGGATCAGCAACATTTTGTAGAATACATAGAATTTAATTAAAAACTTACAGCACCATTCTTTCCATATTCTGATTTACCTTTCGTTTTGCTTCTGTCAGTGCATCCTGATGCTCTTTCTCTGCTTGAAGTAGTCTGTCTTTGTATTCTGATATTTCTCTTTTCATTTCACTTTCTTTTTCTTGTAGTTCTTTCCAGACCATCTCCAAACTCTTAGTCAGTTCATTTTTTTCTGTCATAGTTAGATGCAGCTGAATCTGTAAACAGAAATAGCATGTTCTTCGGTATTTAGAATTTTGTCAATAGATAAACAGTTGACCTGTAAAACTATTTGACTTTACATCTGACATGTCTTTGAAATTCCAAAAACAACTTGGTAAGAAAAAAAGGATTTAACAGTGGCTAAACACGCTATAATCAAAGAATGGAACATCTGAACACAAAAGACAGGACAGGAGGCAAAGGAGGGCCTTCTAAAAAGAAACATTATGATCCGAGGGGTACGCTGAATGCAAGTTTGCCAACAGTGTTAAATCAAGCAGCACTGCCAAAATCAAAGCTTAAACTCTCCCAACATTCTTCTCTCTGAGGGTGACTTGATAGGTTAAGGGTCACCTTCCTCACCCTCTTTAAGATTACAAAACTTTCTAAGCATTTTCATTTTGACCCACTTTTATAACTGTACTTTTTAGACAGCTGGCCTGTATTTCCATACAGGATTTCTGAAAGTTGCAGAAATCTCTTTTCTTTTCCCACTCAAAATCTTCAACATCACAACAGAAACAAGCCCCTGGTTACAAAATTTTGTAAAAAACATTCATAGGTCAGGAGACCACTTAAGCTGGTTTAAACACATAACACTGTTCACAAATAAGATCTACAGTCATCTAGATGGTAAAACAGCCTCTAAGAATTAAATATGAACAAATTAAAAATAAAGACTCTAAAATGATTTCTTCCTTTACTTTGTCCTGAAAGTACTTTCACGCTACTGAAACAATGAAAGTACTTTAATTTTAAAGCAAACTTGAGAAATGTTACATTTTTTGTCTAACATCCTCAGTCTGATGATTGAACATCTGTAGTAGAGACAATTTCTTTGCACTGAGAGATTTCTAAATATCCATCTGTGGCCTTTACACCAAGAAAACATAGTTTCAATAAAAGGAAGTGGGAAAAACTATTAACTAACCATTCTATCTCAGAAGAGAACATGAATTTTTTTTTAAATTTGGAAGCAAGAACCTCTGATGCTGTACATTAGCACAGGTCCCTTGACCAACCTCCACACAACTACTGTACTTGAGCACCTGGCCTTGAACACAGAAATACTACACATCGAGTAACTAACTTTGTTCTTTTCTGAATGTTCTTGAATAAGTTGCATGTCTTCAGCAAGCTTGTTTCTTTCTGCAGTAAATTCTTCCTGTAATTTGGAAACCTTCCGCTCGGTATCACTTAGCTTGACTTGCAGCGCAGTATGACTTTCAGTCAGTTCATTTACCTGAAAATAAAATTTCCCACAATTATTTTTCATTTTCTTATACGCAAGCAGTTTTTAAGATGGGTTGTTTTATTCCCAAGCAAGAGACCAACAAAAGTCCAACTCCAAGCAAGAGTCAGAACAGGCTAATGCGGTTTTCACATGGCAAGCGTCCAATTCTTGTTTCAATTTCTTTTGAGTTTCCAAAGTACTTATTCTTGATATAATAATTTGTCCTTCCTCTTTTGCTTCTACAGGAAAGAGGAAACTATCCTGAGTTATCCGATTACTTAAACTTCTATGCCTACTTCCAAGCAACATTCCCATTCATCCTACTTAAAACAATGTTGTGCTTTCTAGCTCTGCAACTTCAATGCAAACTCATGACTGCATTGAAAACAATTTTAAAAATAGGATACTTACTGTAAAAGTCTGAGGTTGAAGCTATTTTAAGATATAATTTACTAAGGAAGTAGTAAGCCCAGAGGACACTTTATCCTCACTCCTAAAAAGAAAACTCTACCCTAATGGAAATGGTATTACCTTTTTACATAAAGTATTCTTTTCACAAAGTGTAGATTCCAGTTCCTTCTCAAGGTCCTTATAAGACACTCTTAGAACATTCAGGATATCTGGAAAGGTTTCATTATCAGAAAAATGTTGCTCCTTCAGCTTCAACTCAGCAATCAAATTCTGCAGCCTTTTCTTTTCCTGGTGCCAACATTCATGCTCATGTTGCATATGTGTCAGCTGGAAAGACAGCTCCTCTGTTTCTTTCACCTGCTTTCGCAGAGCATCATTTTCCTGCACCTTTTCATCAAGTTTTTGTTTAAAATCCATCAATTCTTGAACAAGTACTTCCCTTGTTTGCTCAAATTTGAAATTTTCTTTTTTTATTTCCTGACATTCCTGTAATAGTATAGTTTTATCTTGCTCAAGACGAGCCACCTGATTAATCAAGACTTGCTCCTTTGCTCTAGCATCTGCTTCCTCCTTTCGAGAAAACTCTAATTTCTTGCTTATGTCTTTGAGCTCAGATTTCAGCAATACCACAGCATTTTCAAACTCATCCTTGATTTGCATCTTTTCTTCCTCCTTTTTTTCTAATGGTTTTGCTGTAGTCAAATTCGAAGACTCTAGTTCAAGGATTCTTTCTTGCTTTTCTTTTAAATCTTTAGCCAAACACTCTTTTTGTGAGGTGAGGACATCAATTTGTAAGTTAAAACATTTCAGCTTTTCAGCCATCTCTTCCTTCTCCGTTGTTAATGTTTCTGCCTCTGCTTTAGCAGTCTCTGACTGAACAATCGCATCTTCCAGATTTTTCTCTGACATCTCCAGTTCTCTTTCAAGCCTCTCTATTTTATCCAGAAGAGAGTCAGCTTTCCGTTCACTCTCTTTCAGCTTTTCAGCAACGTGGTGTTTTTTCTTCTCATCAGATTCGATTTTTACTTTCAGCTTCTCAATTCCATATCGCATTTGGTCTACTTCTTTCTGTGCTGAGCTGAGTCTAGCAGCAAGTTCCCCTTTTTCCATTAACAAGCCATCCAAAGATTTAGAAAGCTTTGAATTTTCCATTTCTGATGAACTTAATTTACTCTGCATCATTTCCAACTCTCTTACAAGCAGCTCTTTCTCCTTGTTCAAATCTGCTGCTTTGTTTTGGAGTTTTTCTTTTTCCAAGGTGAAAGACACAACATCCTTTTCAAAACTTTGCAACTTCTGCAGAAGGTGATCTTTTTCATTTGATAATTGATTTACATCAGATTTTGCAGCATGGAGCAGATTTGTTTGTGTCCTCACTTCACCCTCTAACCTTCTAATAATTTCAGTAGAATGCATCTTACTCAACTCTAGCTCTTTTATTTTCTCTTGTAGCTTCTGATACTTCTGATCCAGTTCTTTTTTATTTTCAGACAAAACACTCAATTCTTGGACAATATGGTTTCTCTCAGCTGTGACTGAAACAAGGTGCTCTTGAAAGCTTGTGATAGTTTGCAGGTTAACTTCCCTCTCTCTTTCTAATTGCTGACATTTTCCCTGAAGCATTTCAATATCATTCTCTGTGAACGAGGCACAGTTCTCACTATTAACTCGCTCAGATATTTGCCGCCTCTGTTCAATTGCAGTTTCAAGAAATTGTTCGTGATAATCTCTCTGGGTCATTTCTACATCTTTCAATGTGTCTGCTGCATTAGATAATCGAACTTTATATGTCTCCAGCTCAGACTTTACTTTCTCAGGTTCTTTTTCTAACGACACTACTCCAAGAGATAATTGCTGCTTATTGACAGAGACTGATTCCAGTTTTTCCTTTATGTCACAGTTTTCTTCCTTAACAACTACAGTACCTTCCTCCAGTTCTGCAAAAGCTGAGCTCTTTGGAGTTAATTGTGCATTCTGAAAGCTCAGCTCTGAGTTTAATTGCTCTACTTCTGTTAGTAAATCAACATGTTTATGGCTTTCTTCTGTTTCATAGATCAGCTTCAAATTTTCAGCAGTTTGTTGTTTTGCCTTCTCCTGAATTGTTTCAGTGGTTATTTGATTTTCATGGAAATCCCTTGCATTCAAAAGTGTACTACTGTTGGAAAACAATGCACTGGCATGGTCTGAAGGGCTAGTTCTTTTTCCTGACTTATTTCTACACTCATGTTCTCCAGAAATCTTCTCACTATAATCTTCTATTAATCTTGCTTCATCGGTCTCAGTTACGTTTTCGCACGCAGAGGTATCTCCTACAGTCATTTTCTCAATGGGGATTATTTTAGGTTTATTGCTTTTCAGCGCTGAGTTTTCAATAGGCACTCCCAATAGATAAGGACTATTGTTTTCTTGTTCAGTGTTCTGTAAGGGTTAAGAATCGATCCATTAAAAAAAGGAAAAGAATATATATAAGAAAAAAACAAGGTGAGTTTTAAAAGTTTTCTTAAAGTAGTAAAGCTCCTCCTCTTATGTGAAATAAATAGATAGCATCCTTCTCTACTTCAGAACCTGCTTTCTTATGGAAAGGATTTACACTTTTTTATACACACAAGTGTCTTTGGCCAAAAGGTTTTAAAGATACTGAGGGAGAATTTCAGCCAAATCTACTGAAAGACTAAGTGCAAAGATACCACACGTCTCCATATTTTGAGAAAATCTGTGTCTGCCTGACAAAGTGAAAAATTATTAGCAACACTAATGAGGGAAACGTTTACTGCTCACCTTTTAGACACCAGAGAATCGTCAAGGGACACAAGCCCAAATCCTCAAACTATCCCTTTCCAAATTACCATTGTCTGTCAGAGCCGGGCTTACATTTGGCTTCACCTGATGCTCTCATTTGAAAAAATAAAATTGAGCAACTTCAAAACCTGAGGACTCCAAAACAGAACTGAGTCTGAAGGCAGCACCTGAATGATCTATATTGAGTGCTTCATCTTAGAAAAGCTCCAGCTACGTATGGTAAGGAACAGTATTTCTTTCTTCAAGTGTCTATGTATCAGCATGGATGCTCTATGTGAATTGCAAAAAACACATACAAGTGAAAGATTTTCTTCTCTGCAAGGTACAGTTGCTCAGTGTTGCACAGTTGGCCAAAATGTAGAGCTTAGAGATTCTCTGACTAGGAGAACAGTGTTTAACTTTTATTTCTGAGTCTATGTTGACTGGACACTGTAGGCCACTAACACAGGACTTAGTGGTCAAAACTGGAACTCTCACAAGCAGAAAATGAACTTGTTAGATTTGTTTTTAAGGGGAAATAGTCTAATACATTGTATGCAAGAATTAAACTGCTTTTCCTTCATTCTGAGTGAAGTTTTATTCTGCCAATCCTTACAAGGAGCAGCAAAATCTAGTACACTGGTTGCATTCCATCTATAGAGCTGAAAAACAGACAGAGTTGACTGCCAGATTTCTTGTTCCCTTAGGTATTTTGAAGGAATTCAGGCTGAAATGAAAATTAACTTCTGCTACCAGCCCATTCTGTTCTGCTGTTGATAGTACTGAAAAAAATTAGAGGTGTGGAAGCAGTCCTGGTTTGCTTGTCCCGTGAAGGGACATGGAAAGTGTGTGCATCTCTAACCAACCGTGTTAAAGCAGAGATCTAAGCGGAGAGCTCAAGGAGATCTTGTAAGCACAATACAGATACATACAGTGCAGGCACACCCACTAACGCAGCCACACTGACACAGACCTGAAGAAAAACCAAGAAACTAGTGCAAAGTCTTACACAACTCTAATAGACTAAATTTGTTGGTTTTGTCATCATTTGTTATTTCTCATGATCCCTGCGATGCATAAATCAGAACTCAAAGTATGGATTATTTTTCTGCTTTCTCTAAAGAACAGTACCACTTCTGTGGGACACAATTTTAAACATATTTAATTTCAAAATTTAAATTTGGCTTACTGTAAATCAAAGGTTTCACATACAAATGATTTACATGACAGCAATTACGTACATTTTCAATATCCGTGCACAGCAGCGAATGAGAACTTAAGTCAAGGACTTGCAGTTGGAGTCTTGCTGCTTCCAGCTCCAAAGACAGATTCTCAGTGTGTTTTCTTTCTGCTGCCAGTTTGCACTCCATCTCCATAGTCACGTTATTCAGTTTCTGCTGCCATTCTTCCTTGTCAGACAGATTTTGCTGTTTAAGATGATCTATTTCTTTTCTTTCAGAAAGTATAACTTCTTTCAGCTCTTTTATTTCTTCATTTTTCATATTCTCTTGAATGTGAAATTGCTCTTCGAGCACCTTGATGGCCTTCTCATATGTCTGACACAGCATCTGAAGTTCTTCAATTCTACTGTCAAGGTTAGATTTTCTAGGAGTAATACTCCTGGGCTCTCTAATAGAGTCCAATTTGTGATCATTATGACAATTTTCAGCTAAAAGTTTTGTTGCACCTTCTGGAATTATTTCTGCAGAACTGTCCAGCTGCTTCATTTCCTCTGTCCATTTGCACGTACCACTGTTAAAAGAATCAACCACCTCACTTACTTTTGTAGAACAGGGACTTTCAAAAAGATCTGAGGAAGAAACTGTGGACTTAGTTTCATCTAATTTAGACAGTGTGTCATTTTGGCTAGAAGACAGTGGCACTCTTGGATAATCTATATGAGCATTGCTCAGGCTTGTTGACAACGTAGAATTTTCTGCCCTCAGTATTTCAATACAAGACTGTAGCTCAGATATCTTTGAGCTCATACTGCAGCGCTGTTCATATAATTTTATATGTTCGTTCTTGAAAGACAAGAGCTTCTCTCTTACTTCAGCAAAGTGTATTTTAACTTCTTTGCTGGACAATTTTAAATCTTCGTAATCAGAACTGGGTCCAGTACTGCATTCTTTGAGTTCGAAGGATGTTTCCTTGTTATCAAAATACATTCTCAGATCGCTGTTGTCACTTTGATCCATAAGTTCATCAGGAAAAATAGTTTTCTCAACTTCTAAATTTTTATCTGCATTCATTACGTTCTCTTCCTCCTCTGCCACTTTATTAATACCTGTGATGTCATTGGTTTTTGAGTCTTTAAATCCAGAGGCTAGCATGATGTTCTCACTCTGCAACCTCTCACATATTTTCTCAAGCTTGCTCAGATTGTTTATTGTTACTTGCAAAGAGGACGCCAGCAAGATCGATGAATAACTTTCATCCATTCCTTTTTTGCCACAATTCTGAGAATCACTATCATAATTATACTGTAATGAGTGGCCATCTTCATCTAGTACTGTAAGTGGAGAATCTGAAGTTTTCAATTCTTTAACGGACAGTAGTTCTTGCTGCAGTCTCTCTTTTTCTCTTACACTTTTCTCAAGTTCTAGTTCCATGCCTTTTAAAGCAGTCTCCAGTTGCATCACTTCTAACCTGTAGTTCTCTAGGGAGAGCTCTCTGTCCTCAAAATCCATTTGAAGAAGCTCAAGTTTAACTTGGTATTTATTCAGCTCAGCATCTTTTTCTTCCACGGACTTCCTCAGCTGTTCTGAATGGAATCTCGGTTCACAACTAATGTCACACATTAGAGGTTCACTTTTTGTTTCTAGTTCCTTCCCCAGTTGCTCCTTGTCTTGAAATACGATACTAAGTTTCTCTTGCATTGTATTTTGTGTTGCCCTGACATTTAACGTGTCCTGTCTTAAACAGTCAAGCTCCGTAGAAGGCATATGTTGGATATTGGAAAATTCTGACTGTAGTTGCTGAAGTTCTTGAACCAAATTCTTTTTTATTTCTTCTGAGGCTATTAGTTTGCGTAAGATATCTTTCTTCTCACTAAATACCTGTTTCTCTTGTTCTAATTTTGCTTTCTTTTCCTCAAATTCAATTGTCTGCTCTCTCAGAATGCTCATCATGTTTGCATTTTCTTCTTCCATCAATTTATACTTTGCTTGCAAAACTTTGAGCTCTGTTTTGATTTCTTCAGTTCTTGATTCAAGACGTTGTCTTTCCTCCTTGTGTTTTCCAGACATTTCAGAAATTATTTCTTCTCTTTCCTTTAAACTATCAGAAATATTTTTATTTGCTTCCAGTAAAGTTACTTGTTCTTGCTCTAAAGCTCTGCTTAAGTCCCTAAGGGTTGCATTTTCTTCAGTGAGTTCCTCAATTTTTTTGCTATATGAGCAAACCATTGAAGAGATGTCCTTCTTCTCTGAATCCCATGTTCCAGACATAAGCTTCAGCTGTGTTACTGAATCCTCAAGCAATTTGTTATTGATCTTTAAATCCTGAAGCTCAGCTTGTCGGTTTTCTAATTTTTCATTCAGAGTTTGCAGTTGCATGTCCTTTTCCGCAAGAATAGCTAAAGTTTTTTCAACTAATTTTTCTTGTGCCGAAATATCTGCTTGCAAGTTACTAATGTTCTGTTTAGTTTCTGTCACGAAGCTTTCATGCATCTGTTCTACATTAAATAACCTTTCTTCTGTTTCACTCTTTATTTGCAGTAAGTCTTCATACTGCTGCTGCTGATTTGCATTGAGCTGCTTTTGAGCCACTAAGGAAATCTCAAGAGAAGAGATCTGATCTTGTAAAATGGCCACATCCTTAGTTTTTCCTGCTTCTAGAAGAGCTCTTGGACATCCGTGATCCTCAGCAATGGAGCTATTTCCTGCAAGTTGCGTATTATCTAAAACGGTTTTGTCCTGACCAATCTGTAAATCAACTTCTCCATCTTCTGTCATTTCTGAAGTACCTTTTGCTTCTATAAGGCAACGGATTTTTTCATATTCACAAAGCAGGTCATGATAACATTGCTCCCGTTGCAGTCCTTCACTTGCTGCTAATTGTAACTTTTCTTCTAGTTCACCAACTTGGTTGGTAAGCTGGAATATTTTACAGGACATATTTTCTATTTCTTTACAGTGCTTTTTATAAGAATATTCTGTTTTCTGCTGAAGTTCATCAAAAGCTTTTTTTTGTTCCTCTAATCCTGCGCTTTTACGTTCCAGCATATCTTTAAGTTCTCTAATCTCTGTATCTTTCCTGTCATTTTCAGTTTCCATCATTCTGAGTTTCTTACTATGCTCATGATTTTTGATTTGCTGACTTTGAAGGGAACTCTCCAAGTCATTAATATGAGTTAGCATAGCTTCCTTTCAGACTTAAGTTTATTTATAAGATGATCATTTTCATTTTTCCATTGAGAAAAAGCAGTAGCCTCTTTTTGCAATTCTTCACATTCTCTCTGCTTGAATCCAAGGAGCCTCTGCAAAGCTTCTGATTCTTCCTCCATTTTACTTATTTTACAATTTTGTTCTTTAATATGATTTTCTTTTTCCTTGAGTAGGTCTTGGGTAGAACTTTGTTGCTTTTCCATGTCAGCCAAAGTTGTTTTCAGCTTCTCCAGCAGAAGAGAGCTCTCTTGCTTTTTAAGTTTCTCTTCTAGTAACTTCAGCTCTGCTTCCTGAAAAGTATTCTTATCTGTAAAAGAAAACACCGTCAAATCTTTGCCAGTCAATACTGGCAATTTTCTAGACAGAATATTACTACTTTTACTTTTTTCAACTCTCATTCTCATGCAAAGCATTACTCCCAATTTATATCACTGGATAAAGAATTTTTTATATCACCTTAGGCTATCAGACACAATGTACTCATAGATGTTGTCAGCTTTCCACCTGCAGTCTGATACAAGTCTGCACTCCAAGCCAGTCAGCCCTTACTTCTCAGGTGTAACTACCTGTTGTTTCTGTGTCTCACTTTCACCAAATTTTTATATAAAGTAGCACTGCTTTTTTTCTTTTAAACAGAATAGGTCTCATTCCAGTATGTGACCTTCATGTGGGTCAGTCTTATATTAATTTCTACCAAAGAATGTCTAACTCTACACATCATTTTCTAAATTGTCGTAATTGTTTCCCTGCCTTGATAGGAACAGACTAAGAACAACCAAGGATAAGTATGGCAGAGTGGGAAGACATTACATTCCACTAGCTAGCTGGTAAAGGCTGCAAATATTTTATACCATCAAAACCAAATCATCAGTTGAAAGGCAATGAAAAGTTTGGTCATTAATTTAAAGGAAACAGAATCAAATTCAAAAGCTTAATTTTGAAATCTTTCATGAAGTTTGATTGACGCATAGAAACAAATGGGACACTATCCCCTTTTTTTAGTCTGATCCAGTAGAACTACACAGTATATTTCAGGTAAATTCCTGAAAAACTGTATTCTCAATTAGAAACAAACACTGCAAGCAAGACTCAATATTGGTGGTTATGTAACATTTTCTTACTTTTTTTTTTTTAAACTCTGCGAAACACATACAGACTACAAACCAGAAGTTTTCTAGTTTAAATAGATTCTGTGAAATTCAGTTTGCTGATAACTTCAGTACACTTTGATTAATTTCAAAATTGTGTATCTTCAGGAACTGTATATTTTCATAGCAAAAAATTCATTTCCATTTAGGACAAACTCAATGTTAATTAAGAACACTAATCATCCCTCAGTTCTAACATTTTTACTTGATTCACAATGAAACTTTCAGGATTGCAGGAAACATACATCATTACACATGCAACAGGAGTTCTGCAAATTTAAATACGTAACTCACTTTTCATCTTTTCCGCAAAATTCTGGCTCTGCTTTAGAGACTGCTTGATTGTATTCAGTTCTTCCTCAAGTTGGTGGTTCTCTTGCAATTTTTTTTCAAGCTGACAGTCAAGAAGGTTTTTCGCCTGCTTCACTTCCTAAACCAAAACCGAATAAGATCACATTGCATGTGAATAGCCAAGAAAATCAATTTCATTCATTTAAACCAAAAGAAAGATATTCCATTAGGTCCTATTAAGTCTTTGGGCCTGGGTTCCTAAGGACTGCTTGGGAACATAAGCTGAACTATTCTTAACTAGTCGACAGCAGCTCAGAGATGCTTCCAGTTGACAGAGTTAGCAGGCTCCTGGTTTGCATAGGGCAAACAGCTCCACATGACCTGCCCCAAACAGATCGAGTCAGGATAGGATATATCCTACAAAATCTGAGTTGATGAAGTTAGGCTACTTTCCCAAAACAACAAAGGGAACAAATCCCTGCAATGGCATCAAAATTAACAAATATATAGATCAGATTTCACCTATCATCTCATGTAGATACAAGTTCTCTTTCCACTGATCATCATCATCATGGCAACATTGGTCAAATTTTATTTAGAAGTGCTTACTCTTTCAGAGAGTTATTTTGGCATTAAGAGTATTTTCTTCCAAGTAAAATGAGTTTAAAAAAAGCAAAACAAAACACAAACAAAGCTATGTAACTACATTGCATCTAGAAAGCCAACTAAAAGTTCTTTTAGGGAAACTAATCCTTTTTCTCCAAACTCCTGTGCTGCTGGACAACAGATGGCATGGAACTGGCATGGCCCAATTGGAAACAGGCTGTCAATTATTCACCCGTTTACTACTAGCAGATGGGCAGCAATTTACAAAAGCCAAGCTCAAGAAATGGAAAGGTCTGGATGAAAAAAATTAAATGCTTTCTGGCATGGCAGGCTTATTTTTGCAGCAACATAAATAAATCAACCTCAGAACACGATTAAAATTGACACTGTCACTAACAGTTACCTCTCCTTCTACTCATAGCCTTTCCTATCCACAGTTTAAAAAAAAAAATCTAGTCACATAAAAGTTTCAGTGAAGAAAGTTTTCTAGTAATCTTAACAATAATTTTTCAAAGAAGTACAAGTGTCCAAACTTCTTGCCTTCAAAGCGCCATACACAGATGCAAAACAAGTACACGAACTAAACAAGCCTGTTCATTAGAAAATCTAGGGTGATTTATGGAAAGAAAAACAAACAAGTTTAAGGAATTAAAACAGCTGAATGGTCCAATTACTTTGATTTGGTACAAACATTCCCAATAAGCAGCACTCAGCAAAACCCAGGAACCTATTATTTAACGGACGAAGTATCTGATAGTAACTAGCCATTTACACTTTCCAAAGCTATAGGCAAAATAAGCAACTTGGTTTCAAGCCAGTTATCAATTCTACTTGTACGTTGTTTCACTTAAGTTAGCCATTCTGCAATTGTCCCTCTAAAATCCCAAAACCAAACCAAAGCAAACTCCAGTATTATTATTGTGGAGGGGCAGATTACAAGCAGAGTAAGGAGAGACTGACCAACTTTTCCAAGAACAGTTACGGGCTTGCTTGCACCATGAAAATGTAAACCACATGCTGAAAAGCCAGAACTGCTAAGCTATTGAGATATCACCATCAAGACATCACCATTGCAAATGTTTGTAGTCCTTAGACTAATCGTATCCAGTACGTCTCACAAGTCTGTCTGCTTCGCAACTTTTTTGGAACAGTGGTCTTATTATACAGTGGTGGATTAACCAGCAGAAAACAACTGAGCTCTCCACTGAGTACTTAGACCATTAGTCTAAGACCACAACAATTTCCCTTTAATAAAGGAAAAGAAATGCCAATCTCACTCCTGTTTTCTTGTGCTACAAAATCTACTGTCAAAGCCTCCAAGACTTCGAAATAACTTGATGTAATTTTTTGCATTATACTTATTTATGAGAGTGAGGAAGACAAGCCATGCCCTTACTTCTTCTGACGTATACCATGGTTTCTCACGTGTGAGTCTTGAGATAGAAAGAACTGTGGTGTTACTGATATCTTCAAATATGACAATTTCCCTCAGATTAAGCTTCTTTATAAATTTATTGGTCATGTTCTAACACAACATCAGTGTCATCAGCTGTTCAATTGTCTGACCCAGACAAACAAATATGAAGAAAAAATCTAATTATAGTTACAGTCTAATGAAGCACCCCCAAGAATTTACAGTAAAAAAGGTATTTCCGCAAATGAGATGCTTTCTGACAATGAGATCTCAAAAAAAACCTGTACCAAATCTAACCTTACTCTATAATTTCAAAGCCAGAAAGAGCATAAGCCCACAATATCAGATATAAACTACCTTTCTTTTGTTTTTTATTTAAAACCATGAAAGATTACATCAAGAATGTGCAGAAGCTTGATGGAGGCTTCCCTCCTCTGGGACACATAGGAAGAAAATGATCTTGATTAGCCTTACCACTGGAAGGCACTGGACACATCTATTTGCTAAATAGGTTTTGAGGACCGCTATCTGTCATTGAGTGGCATGGAACAGCCCATATCTGTACCACTAAAGCCTTCTATCTTCCAAAACAGGTGGCTCTAACCAAACTGCTTGCTGGGAATGGTCCCAGGCTCATATGAACACCCAAACTGTGCCTGGGAATTGTATAAAAGAGCGCTAGTCAGCTGGGCCAAAGTCATGCAAAGTGCTGTTCTAACAATTAACAGTATAAATAGTCACATTCCAATACCTGGGAATGTTCCCAGACATTGTAATTTACCAGCATGAATGTACCTAAAGTTTCACAATATACCAAAGCTGTATCAATGTTTGTGTTGATCTAAACAAAATCCACTATTTTACTTTAAATTTGTTCATAGAATTTTGACAGGTAAATTTTTGGCAGAAATTATGCCAGATTATTTATATCTGCTTGTGGCAACAGGCAACAAGAAAAATTGGGGTGTTAAATAAAACAGTGACGTGGATTACACAGGTATTGACTTTTCTTTCTTTCCTACTTCTGATTCTCCAAATAAAGAATAAAATTTGCGTTGAGAGGTCTCTAGTGACACAACTGTAACAATTTCAAGTGTAGCTGCTCTAACTGTCTCCAAAGCAAAACAATATAACTGAGAAGACAAAGGAAACATTAAAGTGAAAAGGTTTCTGTATGTGTGAATATGAGGTAGTATGGCAGTATCCAGAGACATCTCTGAATTTCTCTTTATTTGGGGGAAAGTTTTTACAGCAGTATATACTAGTTGGACTGTGTTTCTTCTAGGAAAAATGCATTTAAAAAAAAAAGATATAGTAAGTCTTTGCACAAGATCACTGAGTTTGGTAGTGTGCATCAAAGCCATGGTCAATAATTCTAGAATTTCCTTTTAAAATCAAACATTGACATATTTTTATTTCAGGATCAAAAGCAATATCTCTTGAAACAAAAGCTATTTTTGATAAAAGATAAGCCCAACATGAACTAGAACCATATCAGCAGCATTACAGCAATGAATCCAAACCATGAAGTCAAATTCACAGATTGCATTAATCTACCTGACATTAGTGAAGACTTAATTTTGTGTTACAGCTATAGATAATCCATAAAAGTGTTTAAAGACTGCATATGGGAAAATATGCTATGTGAGTAAATGCTTGACAGCACTAGTGTTTACAGACGGCCAACTTATGCTGTTAATTCTATTGTCTGCACTGGTTACCTCAAAGCTTCTTGTCAAATCACTTTCCTTAGCCTGAGCTTCTAATAAAGCTTGCTCTGCTCTGCACAGCTTCTGGGTGAGTTCACTGGTATCATGTTCCAAGCGTTGTTTCAATGCCATTACCTGTAAGAATGTTGAAAATTGACATTGTATTCACAGGCATATACAACTTCTGTTTTTAAACTCTCATTCTTGAACTTCAACATTCTATTACAAAATAAAACTACGTTATTTTGTCCCATCATGAACCTAAGGTTGCTTTACTGTGCTTAGAAAATAGCTGCTTATTGCCTTGCCAATCCTTTGCCTCTGATGAGAAAGATGGTATGTCTCTAAAATACATATATTTTTAGACTGTACAAAATTAGATTAATACATGCAACTTGCAGTTGCATCACCACAATGATATCTGTAGGATACAAATGAGATTGGGAATGTATTATCCTTTTTGCTAAGCTATGAGAATCAGAAAGTTAGGATTATAACTGCACTTATTGCTCCATTGACACAAATTTTATAAAAACTGAACAGGTTCTAGCTCTTTCAAAAGGGTCCTACAATGCTCCAGATTAAAAAGTAAGAAAATGCCATTATCAAATCAAAAAGGGGGAAAAAAAAAAGTCTATTCTGAGGTCATTAGGTAATAAATCAGCTTTCTTGGAGAAAGAACTAAAAGGCACCTACTTTTCTCTCTATTAAATCAATTTCTTCAGTAAGCATATTCAAAAGAATGTGCATATTAAGAAACCTCCACTGAAAACATTTGACTGAATGTATTTCCATGGCTGTATTTCTAAAATAAAACAAGCCTGCAAGAAAGCTGTTGTCAGTCTTAGAAATGTTGTTTCAGTTCAGCGTGCTTGCTAATGAGGCTTCTTAATATAACTTGCAAAAACTTGTGGCCCTTTTTAGAAATTCAGTTAGCTCTGCTACCTTTTAGCTGCTTACAAGAGTCTTTTGAGGCCTTTCGTAGAACCATAGAATGGTTAGGGTTGGACCTCAAAGATCATCTAGTTCCAACCCCCCTGCCCCTCCACTACACCAGGTTGCCCAAAGCCTCATCCAGCCTGGCCTTGAACACTTCCAGGGATGGGGCAGCTACAACTTCTCTGGGCAACCTGTTCCAGGGCCTCAATACCCTCAGAGTGAAAAAAATCTTCCTTATATCTAATCTAAATCTGCCCTCTTTCAATTTAAAACCATTGCCCGTTGTCCTATCACTACATGTCCTTGTAAAAAGTCCCACTCCAGATTTCTTTTAGGCCCCCTTTAAGTACTGGAAGGCTGCAATAAGATCACCCCGCAGCCTGTTCTTCTCCAGGTTGAACAGCCCCAACTGTCTCAACCTGTCTTCATAGGAGAGGTGCTCCAGCCCTCGGATCATCTTCGTGGCCCTCCTCTGGACCCTCTCCAGCAGCTCCATGTCCTTCTTGTGTTGGGGACTCCAGAGCTGAATGCAGTATTCTAGCTGGGATCTCACGAGAGCAGAGTAGAGGGGCATTCCTCTTTTCTAGTCACTCCCTCTTTGGGCTTGGCTGCTTTCTAACTTCCTTAAAATTGTGGTTTTGTTACAACTAATGTATTCTAATAGCTAGTTGCTGCCAAAGCTGTGGAAGACCACCTTCACACCGATGTTCCTCCTTACACAAGCCCTGATGCTCACCTGATTTTGTGGAGAAACAACTCAGGGAGTCAAATGGACAGCAAACACTTGTGCCTGTGCACACAAATGATAATTTATACATCATTACTTATATGATCTTCTAGCTCCTGTATCAGCTCTCTGCAGGGTCCCATGAGGGGTAGCACTGCTAAAAAGGAAGTACCAGGAGCCAAGGCCAGGCTGTATGAAATGGGGCTGTTGTTCCAAAGGGCAACTACCTGTTGATCAGTTTAGCTCTGTCACCAAACTGCACCTCTGCATGTTTTCTATAGAAGGTGTCTCTTGTGATCAGCCTTAGCTGCTCCTCTCTCAAACAGGTTTATTTTAGCTGCACAGTTCTGAGTTCACGTCTCCTTCCCTGTAGGAAGTGAACTAGCCCCAAATTTTTAAAACCCATTAATTTACATTTAAATACATAGTATTTCAGTGAGAAATGGTGAATACAAAACAGCTAATGGAAACTGTACAAAACATTAATACAAATGCCCACATTAAGTATTTTTTGCTTTATGCAGAATTAAATTAAGGCAGTACTGCTGAGACAACGAAAAAACAGCTCTAGTAGAAGATTTTAATGTAAATAAGCCTACTTTGTCAAATTCTGCCTGCAGAGTGTTGAAGTCATTTTTGGCTTGCTGTAGCTCCTGATTCAGTTTGTTCCTTATCTGGTTGCACTGCTGATCCAGTGTTTGCAATGAACGTTGCTGACAGGAGAGTTCCTAGAAAAGTGGTACAATAGCAAAGAAATAGATACGTAACTGCAACAACTCTCTGTTTTCCTTACTGGAGCAGTAACAACTGATCTTCATTAGCAGATACTGCCTGCTCGGAGACACTTGTCTTACACAGCGAAAAACAGTTTAAAAACAGCTTTGATGCACGCTGCAAACATCACATGGGCAAGAATGGCCCTAACCCTATTTATGTCATCTGCTTAAAAACTCCATTAGAGCAACATTCTTATCACAGAACAGGAAAAAAAAAAAAAACCAACACTAAAACTAGTAAAAATAATTCTATTAAAATTCTTCATCTTAAAGATAGGTTTCGAATAAGCATTATATGACACAACAAACAGACAAATTCATAGAATGGTTTAGGTTGGAAAGGACTTTAAACATCACCTAGTTCCAACTTCCCTGCCATGGGCAGGGACACCTTCCACTACACCAAGTTGCTCAAAGCCTCATCCAACCTGGCCTTGAACCTGGTTGTAGATGGGGCATCCACAACTTCTCTGGGCAACCTGCTCCAGGGCCTCAATACCCTCAGAGGGAAGAATTTCGTCCTTATTATCTAACCTAAATCTACTCTCTTTCAGTTTGAATCCATTGCCCCTTGTCCTATCACTACATGCCCTTGTAAAAAGTCCCTCTCCAGCTTTCCTGTAGGCCCCATTTAGGTACTGGAAGGCTACAATAAGATCACCCCGGAGCCTTCTCTTCTCCAGGCTGAACAGCCCCAACTCTCTTAGCCTGTATTCATAGGACAGGTGCTCCAGCCCTCGGATCATCTTCATGGCCCTCCTCTGGACCTGCTCCAACAGCTCAATGTCCTTCTTGTGTTGGGGATCCCAGAGCTGAATGCAGTATTCCAGGTGGGGTCTCACGAGAGCTGAGTAGAGGGGCAGAATCACCTCCCTTGACCTGCTAGCCATGCTTCTTTTGATTCAGCCCAGAATATGGTTGACTTTCTGGGCAACACATTGCCGGCTCGTGTTGAGCTTCTCATCAACCAACATCTCCAAGTCTTTCTCCTCAGGGCTGCTCTCAATCCATTCTCCGCCCAGCCTGTACTTGTGCTTGGGATTGCCCCGACCTACATACAGGATCTTGCACTTGGCCTTATTGAACTTCATGAGGTTCACACAGGCCCACCACTCAAGCATGTCAAGATCTCTCTGGATGGCATCCCTTCCCTCCAGCTTGTCGACCACACCACACAGCTTTGTGTCGTTGGCAAACTTGCTGAGAGTGCACTCACTTCCACTGGCCATGCAATTGACAAAGATGTTAAACATCACCAGTCTCAATACTGATCCCTAAGGAGCGCCACTCCTCACTGGTTTCCACTTGGACATTGAGCCATTGACCACAACTGTGCTAGGTTTATGTGATGGGGTTTTGGTAGTAGAGGAGGGCCTGCAGGAATGGTCCCTGTAAGGAGCTGCAAGAAGCTTCCCTGGCTCCAAATCCAGCCGGACCTCCCTCTGGCCGGGGCCAAGCCAATTGATGCCTCTGCAAACGACATATTTAAGAAGGGGGCAAAGGAACCCAAGCCATGTGGGACCTGCAGAGAAAAGAGGGGGGAGGTGGGTGACTAGCTCCCCCCGGCCTCCTGGGAGGGTGGCTGCCTGCATTGGTGCCACCACCACTCAACTGGAGGTGGATGAGGCGGCACAGCTTGGAGCGCTCCAAAGACCCTCGCTCCCAGGGCACCCGCTAGGTGGAGTTCATCCTGCTAGGACTGCCAAGGTCCGTCAGGCCCAGCACAGCTGTAGTGGAGAGAGGACTGAGATCTGAGAGAAACAGCTACACAGACACCAAGGTCAGTGAAGATGGAGCAGGAGGAGGTGTGCTAGAGCTGAGATTCCCCTGCAGCCCACGGTGAGATGGCAGGCTGTCTGCCTGCAACTCATGAGAGAAATGTTGGAGCAAAGATCCACCCACAGCCTATGAAGGACCCATGCCAGAGCAGAGATATCTGTGCCCAAAGAAGTTTGCAGATGGCTATCTCCAGTGGGAAGAACTCCCACACTGCTGGAGATTGACAGTGGAGCACAGATGCATCTGCAGTCCATGAGAAGGGACTCCATGCCAGAGTAGGCGGCTGCACCCTAAGCAGCCGTGACTCCATGGGAAAAGCCCATACTGGAGCAATCTGATGGGTAAGGATTGCATTCTGCAGGAAGGACTCACATTGGAGAAGTTTCTGGATAACCCTCTCCTGTGGAAAGGGAACCCATGTTGGAGCAGGGAAAGAGCGTAAGGAGTCCTTCCTCTGAGGAAGAAGGAGCAGCAAAAGTAGCATGTGATGAACTGACCTGCAACCCCCACTTCCTGTCCCACTGTGTTGCTCTGGGTAGGAGGGAGAGACAGAAAGAAGGGAGAGGTAGGGGAAGGTGTTCTTAAGATCTGGCTTCGTTTCTCATTATCCTCTCTGAAGTAACTGATAATAAATTGATTTGTCCCCAAGCTGAGTCTGTTTTGGCCAGGGCCATGATTGGTGTGTGATTCCTCCCTGTTATATCTCAGTCCTCAGGCCTTTTGTGTTTTTTTCTCTCCAACCCAACTGGAGGTGGAAGAGGAGCAAGTGAGCAGCTGCATGTGCATGGTACCTTAGCTATTGACTGGGCTAAACCATAACACTCTATCACTTGCGGAAGGAAGTGATCATCAATGCATTCCAGGAAACTCCTGGATTGCTTGTGCCCTGCTGTGTTGTCCCTCCAACAGATATTGGGGCGGTTGAAGTCTCCCATGAGGACCAGGGCTTGTGAACATGAGGCTGTTCTTATCTGTCTATAGAGGACTTCATCTGCTTGGTCTTCCTGGTCAGGAGGCCTGTAGCAGACCCACACTATAACATCACCTGTTCCTGCCCTCCCTTTAATGCTGACCCATAAACTCTCAGTCAGCTCCTCATCCATCCTCGGGTGGAGCTCCATGCACTCCAGCTGGTCATTGACAGAGAGTGACACCTCCTCCTTGTCTCCTCTGTATGTCTTTCCTAAAGAGCCTGTATTCTTCCATCCAACATTCCAGTCATAGGAGCCATCCCTTCACATCTCCACAATGCCAATAAGGTTACTGCCCTGCAGGTGTGCACTCATCTCTAACTCCTCTTGTTTATTCCTCATGCTACGAGCATTTGCATAGAGGCATTTAAGCTGGGCCTCCAATGAAGCTGATTTACTGGCTGGAATTCCTTTTTGCTGCTCCTCAGATGCGCTCAGCTTGTCACAGGAAAGCCTGATATTATCCCCCTCCCACTTCAAGTCTAGTTTAAAGCCCTGTCAATGAGCCCTGCTAGCTCATGTGCAATTCTCACTTTGAGAAAAGTGAATCCCATCTGATGCCTGGAAGCCTGGTGCCGTGCAGGCCATCTCATTATAGAAAAACACAAAATTGTGGCAGTGACACCAGCCCAAAGCCATGTATTAATAAACTGGGCACATCTGTTTCTTCCAATGTCGCTGCCTGCAACTGGGAGGAGAGGAAAAAATAACCTGTGCTCCAGATTCCTTTACCAACTGTCCCAAGGCCCTGAAGTCTTTTGAGAGATCGTCTCTGCTATTATTTACTTACCATACCATAGGATTGATTTTTTTTTCCCAAGGAAAATTAAAATTAGTCTTAAAATAATACCTAGCATGGGACTGAGCAACAAGATAATTTTACAATGGCGGTCATGAAAACTGCACAAAAAAATACTGTTCCCAGAACAGACTGTTTGAAATCTGTAGAAGGACAATACAGTTCGTGTGGATCTTACAACATGCCAAGTAGGCCTCCAGTAGGATGAATAGCTGTACTTGTCGTTTCTCATGAGGTCTGTTTCTATGCCTTTGGACCTTGTAGTTGTGACTCTGCACAGATCGCAGAGGTTTATCAGGATGCAAAACAGTAAGAGGCATAAGGGTAATAAAAAGCAATGAAGGAAAAAACCAGGATATTTACCAGCAATAATTGCTAGGCAAAAGTTGCAATATGCTCTACTGGCAAATTCTAAGACCCTTGTGAAGGGGAAAAGGCAATAAAGCTCTTGTGCTTCTCATTAGTTTTAGAGAATAGGCATAGTTACTTCATACAGCCAAGTTGCTTCACTAAAAGGGACTTTACTATACTGTCACCACTCAAACAAAAAAAAAAAACACCACACCAAAAAACCAAACCAAAACAACAACAACAAACAACCAAACAAAAGGAAGCAAAAGTTCAGTGAAGGAACTAGAGCTGACATTTTATGCAACGTGGCTCTGGCTCGCAGATGCATGAAGCCCCTGCACACAACTCAGTGTATTTCAGCCAGTGATATCTGTGAAACGATGCCAGCACCCTGTACGTGCTGCTTGAGAGCAGACAGCACAAGAGGCCTAAGCACTTCCTACACCTGTAAGACATCCAGTAGACAAACAGCTCTTGTTTATCAATGAAAGTATGGATCAGCGTAGAACTGTCATAAACAGAAACCTCTGAAAGATCATTGTTAATATATATGTCTGTACGTGTGTATATATATAATTTACCATTTTTCTACAGAGAACCCAATACCAGTAAGCGTGCAATCGCATTCCCACACAAGAAGGTGACAGAAGCACTATACAATCTAGACCGGAAAGACGTGACACCAGTTGGGTGTCACAGTAGCTGACACTACTCACTAATGCTGAGTGAAGTACATATTAGCTCCAGAGCTCTTCTGCAAACACCCAGAGTCAGGTGCAATTCCTGAGCTCATGCAAGGAGGCCCTTTGGACCCTAGTGCAATCCTTACTAATGAAATTATGAATTCCATCTCTTTATGTCCAAAAGCCTTCCAATAATTATTTCTAGAGTTGATAGACTGAAGAGACTCTTGCTTTCTAAGCCCTATGTGTTACAGTGTAAGAAAGAAACCACAGAAAACCTTTCTTTCTTTAGATGAATGCTCAAAACAAAAGTGCTTCCTCTAGTTTTATAAAATCATAGAATAGTTCAGGTTGGAATGGACCTATAAAGGTCATCTAGACCAACCCACCCTGCGATGAGCAGGGACATCTTCAACTAGATCAGGTTGCTCAGAACCCCATCCACCCAGATCTTGAACATTTCGATGGATGTGGCATCTACCACCCTCTGGGCAACCTATTCCAGTGTTTCACCACCCTCATTGTAAAAAATGTCTTCCTTATATATCTAGTCTAAATCTACCCTCCTTTAGTTTAAACCTCTTGTCCTATCGCAACAGGCCCTGCTAAAAAGTTTGATCACATCTTTTTTAAAAGCCCTCTTGAAGTATTGAAAGGCTGCAACAAGGTCTCCCCACAGCTTTCTCTTCTGCAGGCTGAACAATCCCAACTCTCTCACAGCCTGTCTTCATAGAAGAGGTGCTCCAGCCCTCTGATCATTTTTGTGGCCCTCCTCTGGACCCACTCCAACAGGTCCACGTCTTTCCCATGCTGAGGACTCAGAGTTGGATATAGTACCCCAGCTAGAAGCTCACCAAAAGAAACTAGAGGGGAGAATCACCTTCCTCAACCTGTTGGCCACACTTCTTTGAGGCAGTCTAGGATACGGTTCACTTCTGGGCTGTAGGCACACGTTCCTGGCTCATGTCCAGCTTTTCATCCACCAGTACCTCCAAGTCCTTCTTCTCAGGGCTGCTCTCAATCCCTTAATTCCCCAGTGTGTACTGGAAGTTGTTGCCCCAACCACGGTGCAGGATCTTGCACTTGGCCTTGTTGAACCTCATGAAGTTCACGTGGACCCACTTCTCGAGCTCGTCCAAGTCCCTCTGGATGGCATCCCATCTCTCAGGCATGTCATCTGCACCACTCATCTTGGTGGCATCTGTAAACTTGCTGAGGGTGCACTCGATCCCACTGTTTATGTCATTGATTAAGATATTGACTGATTCTGGATGTCAAAAAAACTAATTATTCACACCAAAGCTAAAAGCAGAGGCTCCTTCCATTACCAGCAGGCAAACAGCTCCAGAGTGAAGATCCACATCTAAGGTATCTGGAATAACCTGCCTTCTGAAGGTGCCTCTGTCTCTGCAGAGTAGTCCTAAGTAACAAGCTTAGACTGACTCCTAGTTTCAGATATCTGAGGTAAGGTGGTATGTATGAATCTCGCCTTTTCAATTTGAAGCTTTTATGGAAACATTTAAATGAAATTTGAGAAAGAACATTGGAAACTATGCCCTGACGCAAGTGCAACTCAAACTACCTTGTGTAACCATCTCGCAACAAGGCATGGGGCTTCTCAGGTCTTTCTGAAAGTTCGTGAAATGCATTCCTGAATGTCACTTGCCTTCTGGAAACAGAAGCGTAACAAAGAACACACCAGCAAGGCTTTACAGGAAGGAATTCATTAAGATCAGCACCAGTATCTAGGTTTCACAAAAGGGAAGAATCCCTCTCTGAGGAAAACATACAAATCAGGATTTCCACAATATTACACAAATTTGGATACCAGAATGTGTAAAACAGTCTTTAGGTTGGACTTAATAGTCAAATATTATAAATAAATATTAAACAAACTTCATAGAAGCCTAGAACAGCTCATACATCACTAACATTACAGAAAAAAAAAAAAGAATTCTTCATAGTTAATGGCCTTGCTGAATAACCTAGAACAGCAGTATGTAGATTCACATATTAGTCTTATGAAGGCCTTTTTGTTTCTAACTACAAATAAACTGTGCTTCACAGGAACAGTTCCTCCTGCCTAAACCACCACAGCATGGCACCTAAATTGCCTGACATTCAAGCTATCAGCTGTTCACACAAGCTGTAGCAACAAACAATACATGGGGAGGATGATGTGCTGCTTATCTGAAAAAATGTCTCAGAAATATCATATTCTTAAATGATCCCACTGAACGGAGTGCCAGTGCCCAAAGGGCATGCAGAAGGTATAGCAAAGCCAGCGTGGACTGGGTTTGTAAGGAGAAACCATGACCTTCATCGACCTTTAGCCCATTTTTTGATGAATACAAGGACTGCTATATTTGAATCTTTCAACAGTGCTTTTTTCATGCTACAACTATTCAAATACAAAGGTCAGTTCTCCTTTTTTAACACTGCTAGACAAGGTTCAGTATCTCTCTGAGATCCAGGGTTAGCATCTAGATTAACAGACTTCGTGAAACCACTTTTTCTACTCTGGAGCACTGGTAGCAGCACTGTTCATTGGCCACTCCAGCAGAATTCCTCTGCCAATTATTTTATTTTTCTGGATATACCTTGAGGAAAAGGTTTCAGATTAAACAGTTGACACAACAGCAGTCTTCAAGGCAATGCCTTACCTCATCCCCAAAGCAAACTTAAAATGTCTATCTGAAATGGCACTATCACTTCCAAATCTGTGTCTTGGATTTCCTAACACTGATTATATTAATAAGCTTAAAAAGAAAAATACAAAGAGTTTAGACCTAATCCAAATCAGTGTTAATGCTAAACATAAATTCACTACAGAACAGTTCCTGGGATGCTGCTACATGTTATCTCTCTCTTTTCCTTCGTGCCAGCTCTTGCAAAGACACTTATGCTAATCTAATATTTTACCATCTTCTGAGTATGAACCAAAATTAGAACAATAGAGATACAATCCTAAAGAAATTATTCTCTTGTGTGCAAGACGCTTGGAAAATTCACTGATTCCAGAGAAATAACTGAGTCAATTAAGTTTGAACTCATGTATACATAATTCTTTGAATGATGAAGCCAGTGAAGCCTAGTTTCTCATGGATTTGTATCTCAATTGAGTCTCTTGCATGTATTCTCTCCTGTCTAGTGAATACTCATAATTCTGCAGCTCTCCAAGAGCCTCTCCCCTCTATTGGGATGTTTGCTTTCAGTTTTTCAATTGCCCTTGCAACTTTTACTTCTCTATCAAATGTGATTGCAATTAACTGAAAAACAGATACACAAAATAAGCCATGTGATTTCATCTTCTCCAGTCAAAATTAAAAAGTTCTTCTTGCCTCACCTGTTGGTATTCCTTTTCCTTTGACTTTATTTTCTGTTCTAAGGACTGACGAGCACTCTCAGCATTTTGTCTTTGGCAATTCAGTTCTTCTGACAATCTTTTCACCTTTTGCTCCATCATTTGGACCTATAATAATTTAGTTATCAATCACAAGCGTTAGAAATGCAAGTGACATTTTACTTATATTTCTATGCATTCATATAGAAAGACTGATTTCACCTACTACAATTATTGTAGCATTCACATAACCTACAGTGTAACTTTAGCTGGTACTGTACAAATTCTTAGCAATCCAAAGGACTAAACTCATACTTACTTATGTTAGTGATAACGTGTCTATATAGAGAGAATATATAATTGTGTATATATATAAATATAGTTAAGTGTGTATATATATACACATGCATATACACAGACACACACAAAACAGACATCTTCAGAATATCAGTGTCTTTGACAGTCTACAGAAACGTGCTATATCCGACACTAAAAACAGATTCTGTTTTCAGTACCTCAGCTTGCTGTGAACTAAAGAATGAACATGAACTGCTAAAAAACTACATATTTAGACTGAAAATAACTAGATATTCCACTGAATGTCAGAGTGATTCAGCATATTGATTTGGATTGGAAAACTAGAGGCAACTATCTTAGCCTACTTCAACAACAACAGAAGAGTGTTTTTCACAATTTAAATTAAAAAAAATGACGAGTAGTCTATGTTCTAGGTTAACCTTCACGTTAAGAGTATGTCAACTTGTTATTTAATTCAATTTATTATGTTAATATTACATTACCTAAGCAAGGAAAGCAACGTCCACCTAACTCCCTGAACAGAAAACCTAATTTTTATTCAAAAAACAATCTGCTAATGCAAAATAGGAACGATATTTTTTTTCCCCCCAGGCAGTAAGAAAAATGGCAAAGGGTAAACAGAATTATTTTGTTTTCCAGCAACAACAGCTGTTTAATGATTTAGTGAAACAATAATCCATCTATATCATAAGAAAATCAGAAGCAGGTACTAGTATTGGGATGTCGGGTTATTAGGCACGGACTTCAGGGATTGTGAGCTCCGGTACGATCACATGGAAACTTGCCTGCAGAAGGGCTGCAGACCTCTGAAGATGTGAAAATACTTGACAACACAGAGGAGGTGCTGTGGTTGAGGTCTGTGAAAAGTACCACTGCCAGAGAAGTGCACAAGGGGCATGCTAAAATTAAATTAAGGCTATGAGGTAGGAAACTAAAAGGCAGAATCTCAATGCAGTTCTACATCCACAGCCCACGGAGCAGGCAGAGATCCCATTTCAGCGCAAGAAAGAAGAGAGAACAACCTCCAGATGGCAGGACCAAAGGAACTTTCTGGGACAAGATGCTGCACTGCACCTCAAGGATGGGCTGCACATCAATTCAAATGGGGTCAGTCAGTCCCACTCCTCCTCATTCTTCCCCAGGCATGTTCCTAGCTATAGAACCTTGCCCCTTCCCTTATGCTGGATTTAAAGCCTCTTTGATTCCTTAGTTACACAATTCTGCTGTCAAACTTGTAGAAAATTAACGAGGCAAAATTAAATATGTAATATCCTAATCATTTAGGAAGTTAGGTCATTTGGGGAATCAAATAAATGAAAAGAAAAGCTTTTTCAAAGGAATTGAGCTGTTAGGTTGGGTCAGCTGTCTTCCCACAAACTCACTGTGATGACAATGCCTTTACATAGTCAATACCTTGACTGTGTCAAGACTATGATTTTACCCTACTCCCAGCCAACACTTACCCTAAACCAGTTCTTCACAGAACTAGCAATAGCTGAATGTTGCTGTCTCTCTCAGAAAGCATACTGATTAACCCTCAACATGCAAAGGTTTATTTTTTTAAGGATCAATACAAGAGCTGAGGGAAACAGCAGCTTCCCGATATACTTAGGTTGCATGTAGAAACTTGCTAACAAAGATGGATAACAATTATTATATCCTGAGAAGATACACACAGAAACGTCTTTTTTCCTATCCTGTAGATGAATCAAAGAAGTAGAAAAACAGTAAAAAGATAGATCGAAATATGAAAATTCAAGGAATTATGATATCTGTGCTCTACTTTCAAATTTGTCAAATGCTGTGAAAAAGGACTTTAGGAAGGTAATGCAACTTGATTAATCAGGAAAGAGAAAACTCTTCTTGTTATCTCTTGCAGTTTCAGTTAAAATATTTTAAACATTGACATAGTCCTTCACATGATTATAAGCAAAAATCTGAATCATTTCACGTTTTTATATGGATGTATTTAAAGACACTGTAAATTCTTGACTAAGCAAATTGTACTATCCTATTGGATTTTTACTGTGAATCCAAACTCCTTAGGATTAGGTCATGAAATCCCATTTAGAAACTACATACATTATCAATCTTGCATGGCATTTTTACCTAGATTTTATTTTACACAAGTAATTTACCATCCAAAGACTATGCCCCCAGAACATCCTGCAGTATGAGTAACAGATACTGATCTTCAGCCAAAGTTGCACGACAGAGTCTATTCAAGGTTGGGAATTTGCCACCAGGTGTCATTGTTGCTCTATGCAACTTGATCAGAAACTATTTCAGAATTCCAGTCAATCTTGCCTGAGGATAAAAATATTTCTTCAGGTGGTATAAGAACCTTCTATTAAATAGGCGACTGCTTACGAGTGTTTACGTTTTTACAGGTAATACATATTAAACTAACATACTTCTCAAAACGTGATCCTCAGCAAATACTCAAGAAACTTATCTGAGAACCTTGGTTCTTACTAAAATGGCTGAAAACCGACATACATTAATACTGTGAATGAATTGTAACGACAGTCAGATGATACGTGATGAAACATTTTACCTGTGTGGTAGCTTGATCAAGTTGTGTTCTCATTTGAGTTAGTTTGTCCCTGGTTTTGTTCAGAACTTTATCCTTCTCTGTTAATTCCAACTTCATTCTGTCCAGCTGCAGTTCAGTCTCTTGATGTTTATTCATATGGGATTTCTTCACTTTTTCTTGAGCTTGCAGTTGTTGTTCTAGGTCTTTAACAGTGGAATTTAACTCTGAATTTTAAGAACAGTAAAGATTAAGGATACTTTCTGCTTTGAGAGGTATGTCTTCTAGGTACTCAAATTTCCAAGCATCTACACATTCCAAAAGATTTAGTATGTTTGATAACAACCCAAGTTCCTGACACAGGTAGACACCCTGTAAAACAGTCAGCAAGCTAAAAACAACTTTCAACTCCCTTCTGCTACTACATCACTGACTAAAACTATCAAGACCAAAGATAGTTGACTCTAAATCAATCATTTCCACTTTGTAACATATGAGAACACAGCAAAATGCGAGGTCAGGCACAAAGGCAAAACCAATTTGTTCCTCTGCTGTTTCGTGGGGTTTCGTTCGTGGGTTTTTTGTTTTGTTTTTGCTGTTGTTTTTAAACACACCGAAACATGCCACTTGACATATCTATTTTATTTTATTTTATTTTTTAAAGGAAAGATATCCACTACAAACATTTGTTTGACACAGCTGCGAGCCTCTGCTTCAAAGAGGCTTTTCAGCTATTGGGCATCTGTAAATACAGTATTTTATATTTTAATCTTTTTCCTGTCCCAAAGCAGCATATATACATAAGTGAAACCAAGTGATCTTGTCACAGTATACATCAGTAAGAGCTTACCTTCCAAAATCACAACATAATTTTACAGTAGAAAACATTATTCAGCTACACTGTGTGTTATTCAGAATTACTATTATCTGGTAATTGTTTTTATAAAAAAAAAAAACCCAACACACTAAACTGATTCCTGATGCTGAATTTATTTGGCTTCCAAGTTGTAAATAATGCCTAGATGGAAGTTTTACCTGTAGGTAATTTGAATAAACAGTTTGGAGAGTACAGGAACTTTTAAAATAGTCCTACAAGAAACAACGGAAAAGCTGGTCCAAATAGCTGGCTTAAGTGAATGTTCACCCAATCCACAACAACCAGGAACGAGTATTTTTTCATGTCAGTATGCACAATACAAGATCATATTTTGCTTTTTCATTATACTTTTGGCTTTGTACTTCCATGATGTGCTTCCAGTAGCATCCATTACGGACCAATTCGGTTTTGCATTAAGCATGTTCAATCAATGAATTTTTAACACAGGTATTGATTGCACAGTCATAAATCTCAAAAGTCATGTAAAACTAAGAAAGCAATATAATTGAATGTAACAGTGACAGGCAATAAAATAATGAAGAGTTTTTTAACTGTTTGAAGAGAATTGTTCTGTGAGCAATGGAATTATTGGAGAAGGCCATTTTCCTTTTATATGGTGTACCGTTCCCATCCCCAAAATGCAAACTCCTCCCTTCTAACTCTCACACCTCTTATGTAAAAGACACCACAGCTTGTGGATAATCTCCATGTACTGGTTGACCATTGAAAACACACACAGCAGCAGCCAACTGGGCTAGCTGCCAAACAACAGGTATCTTTCTCTTTTCCTCAGTAAAGCACTAATTTCAATACCTCTCCTATCCACACACCAGCTTCCAAGAAACCATATAGGAGACAGCCGCTGGGTTTTAAAGAAATATATCACATACCTTGGTTCTGTGCTCTTAGTTGGATCACGAGTGAAGAACTACAATTCTCAGCAAAACTGTTGTTGAACTCGTTTTCTGATATTACCCTAGAACTTGTCTCTTTTTCCCATGGAAAACAGAATGTTGTAGAACTTCCCCTTGCAGGTGTTTCTTGATTTCTAGATGATGGTGTCTTTTCTTGTTGCCATGAAAACACAGATGAGGAAGCCTGCTGCCGAGCAATCTCCCTGTGACTCAGAGAGCTTTGAGGTTGAGGCTGATTTATTTTCTGTGTCCAAGAAAAAAAAAGGATCTACTTTTACACAGCTCCATATCCAACACATAACAAAATAATTAATTTATTAATAAGTAGATAATAGGCTGTGGTCATTTCACATTTTTATAACATCACATCATCCACCAGTGCAAACTACTGATTCATATAATTTTTTTTTATATTACATAAATTAAATAACTTTAACCCAGGTATCTGAGAATAGCTGTTTCTTAAAAACATAAACCAGGATCTCCAAAACAGTAGTTCAATCTGTGTATCTTTATAAGCAACATACCCAGATTTTTGTCTTTTTCAAGAGAGATCCCATCATTTGCCTCCTACATTTTTCAAAATCAAAGCCTATATTTTTACAGGCAAGTGCTGACACAAGTAAGCTTCAAGAAATACAGCAGTCTAGACTAAAATATCTGACTCACATTTAGTTCTTCTGGACAAACACAGGTAAATTCAGAACAGACTTATTTAATTAAAATTATAAACACCGAATACCCAAAAATCGCAACAACAAAACATGCCAGGTACCAGCTTCCAACTTCTTACCACAGAAAAATTAAACAGTCAAAATACTAGGGGTTTTTTAACCTTCTTAAGTGAAAAAACCAACCAAACAAAAAACAAACACTGAAGCATCTATTGTATTTTTTAACTAGATTTTCAAATGCCTCTCATTTGAATTTTATTTTTTTCTAAACTAAAGCCCTAAATCAGGTAATAGCCAGTCTGACTTCTCAGTGCAACCAGAGAATACATTGTTACATGGGAATAGCTGTGCTAAGACTAGAAATCTATAGAGTCAGGAATACTGGAGTCAATCCTGTGAAGTAATTTGTTTATAGATAAAGAGCATAAAAATCTAACCATGCATATAGTAATCATTTCCCTTATATGCCATTTAAATTTACAGACTTTGAGGCAAAGTTTGAACTCAGGAAATTAAGGGGAATTAATCATTTTTACTGAAATACTTTACATGTACTTTCTCTTTTGGATCTGTTTGCATTTTTGGCTTTTTTACAATACTCTGTGACAAAGAGTGCTGCCATTTAACACAGCACAGCATAATAAAATAGGTTTTGCTCTGAGCCTGCAGAGCTGGTATTGTAATTATGCCTTAAGAAAAATAGGAAAATGACCATTCCCTATTCCCTCTCTTGATCCTCACTCATCTTTGTACCATTCTCTTCCACCATATCTGTTTGGAGATGAGATGAATAGAATTTGCAAGGAATAATCAAGATGTGAGAGCCATTTGGCTATATATGGGCAAAGGATATTTTCTCATTAGTTCTTAATTCTTTTTCTAAAAAAATTCTTTTTCATCATTGCTGAATGCAATATTGAAGTTTTCAGAGAACTAGCCACAATAATTACTGAATTGCTCCCTGGAATAATTTCATTAGATTTGGAGCCTTAATGTACCAGGTATGCATTGTTCAGATCATGTTTTCCAGATGCGCTACTTCATTTTCTTTTTTTTTTTTTCCACACTGAATTTTACTTACCATCTTAATTATTGCAATTATTTAGTATTACAAAATGCTATGTAGTCTTCAACCATATTATTAAACTCTTTCTGATCACTAATGAATATGCTGAATAGCAGAGTTCTCTTTAACAATCCTTTTCAGGATTCACCACTGTTGATCATTCCCCAGCTGTAAAAACTGACCATTTATTCCTAGCCCTCAATCTTTACCTTGAAATTCACAAGAAGAATTCCTCTTTGTTAAAATTGTTTCATTTTTTCAGACTTGTGTGGATATTGAACATTGTAGCGAGTCGTACTTAACTCTCACATTCTCTAATTTATCGGTAAAAAAATCCAAAAATTCTGAAAATATGTGATGATTTCCCTTTACAAATAAACGATTGATCTTTTCTCCATACACCATATCTACGTATGCATCAAGAAACACATTGCTTTAACTTCTAACAACTTGCCCAGGACAAAAAGTTGGCCTGACTAAACTACGTTTCTAGGAATCAGCACTATAAACATTTTTTTAAAAGTGGCACCATCCTTGTCACCTTCTAGTGTCAAGAGAAGAATGAAAGACGTTGCACATCACAGTGATTCAGTAGTCCCACACTGCAGTGTCCTATCAATTCATGGGTAAATATTATCTGTATCTGGTGATTTTTTTTCATGACTATTCATTTTATCAATCTGTTTTAAGACTGCTTCTGAGCAGACTTTTGAGGCTGTGCCACAGATTCGACTCCAATAAAGAAAAGCTCTTACACAAAACTTTTTAAGCCTTTAGATAGTAAGTGCCAAATAAAAAATGATTTCAGCTTTTCTGCAATGGTCCTTTTTCCCTTAAGGGATTTCATATCTTAGTCATCTATTGGCCTCAGAGAATCCCTAATACATTTTCTACTGCTTGTGTTTGAAAAATTAACTAGCTTTTATTTGCTAGGTGAGTTACTTTTTCATAATCTTTTCAAGGCTATTTTATTATCCTATCTCATTTAACTTGGCAGAACTGACGCTTTTTTCTCTTGTCCTTGCTTGCATGAGACTTCCAGTTTTTGAAGGATATGTTCTCATTTTTAATGTCCTTCTTTCCCTTGCTATTCAATTATGCTGGCTTTTCTAGATTCTCCAAGGTTACTTCTGAATGGCAGTACACAGAGATTAAGTTTGGGGGTTTTTTTGAGTTATACTTTAAGTGATGCAGAATACACTTCGCTAGTTTTCCACTCAATTTTCTAAGTTCACTCAGTAATTACTTCCTTAGATATCATACACACCATTCTCAAAAGATACGTACCTTAACCTGAATGGTTCTCAGTTCTAATTCAAGTTTTTTTCTTTCTTGTACTTCTTTCTTGTATTTGTCTTCTAATTCTTCAAGCTTAGCATCTACAAAAACATTATGAATACTTCTTCATAATCTGACTTAGTACATAGGTAACCTTTTCTAGCCTATTGTTATCATGGGAATGATAAAAATAAACAGCTATGAGAAGTGGCAGATCATGAGGAAGAAACAACTATATATACAATATGTTCAGTAATTTAGGACCTCAAAAGTACACTAGTGGGATACCTGGAACTTGACATTAGAATGAAAACACAACTGTTAAAAGTAAGGATCCAATGCCAGAATTTAATTTTTTTAATCTCTCTAAAAAAAAAAGTATATATATAATATACATAAACACCTGGGAAAATATGTGTTACATTATATATACACATACATATAGATGATATACTTTTTTTAAAAAATACTTTTCCTACCAGCAGCCCAATAGCGTTAATATTACTAAGAAATGACCAGAAAATAAGGTGGGATTCTTTCCTTCAGTTCCTTTCAAATGCAATAGGAGTTGGAAAAAGAACTTATTTATGATTCTTCCACTGAAATTGTAAGAGAAGCATATTAGTCCAAAACAAAAGTCTTGCCTCCCTTTTCTTGAATTTGTATATAAATCTACAATTGTCTCAAGAAAATTCTAGAATGCTTTGTACGTTCCACGGAGCAGTTGAGGGAAGTGATTGTCCCATTCTACACCGCACTTGAGTACTGCATGCAGTTTTGGGCACCTCAGTATAAGAAGGACATCAAACTGTTAGAGTGTGTCCAAAGGAGAGCAACTAAGATGGTGAAATGGCAAGACTTATTAGGAGCAGCTGAGGTCACTTGTCTTGTTTAGCTTGGAGAAGAAAAGGCTGACGGGTGACCTCATTGCAGTCTACAACTTCCTCAAGGGGAGCAGCAGACAGGGAGATGCTGATCTCCTCTCTCTGGTGACCAGCGATAAGACACAAGGAAATGGAATGAAGTTGTGTCAGAGGAAGTTCAGATTGGACATTAGGAAGAAGTTCTTCATTGAGAGGGTGATGGGTCACTGGAATAGGGTCCCCAGGGAAGTGGTCACAGCATCAAGCCTGTCAGAGTTCAAGGAGCGTCTGGACGATGCTTTTAATCATATGATTCAGTTTCAGGTAATCCTGTGCAAAGCAGGGAGCTGGACTCCATGATCCTTATGGGTCCTATATTCTATGATCTTAAAGAATTTAAGTCTCCAGCTTTCAAAGGAAGAAACCTCCTCAGCAATACCATTTTAAACAGTTATTTAAATAATTTTAATCTAATCCCCATTTCAGGTGCGCCACACTTAGTGGAACGCTTGACATTGCCACTGCTGTACTCCTTTTCAGATGTGTATAAAGAAATTAAAAGGAACAAGAGTGCAAGAAAGTATCTCAAATTCCCATCAGAGTAAGACTAAGATGCCAAACTCACAGAACATTTGTTCACGGCAAAGAAAGAGGCAAATAGCATGCATAATATTGAACCCATCAAAATTTTTCAGCATAGACAGCATCAGGGTGTCTGGCTACAGAACAGTTCTCTAGTTAAGGAAACTTCCTTTTGCTTTTCCAGTTCATTCAAATATTTTAAATCTATTTGATGTCACTAATTTGAAGATAGAAGTGATGCTTTGAAGTGGATACAGTGCATAAATCATGTAGATTATCATGCACAATAATAGTCTAAATAAAAAATAATTTTCTAAAGAAATAACACAAGACTGTTGATTGAACTTTAACTAAAGTACCTGTGGTATCTGAAGGAAAAAATTTGCTCTTCACTACATGAAGAGAAGAGCTGATACTAGGAACAGGCATTCAAAAAATTGCTGAGGTCTGTTGATGAATATTCCTATTACTATTCCATGTCCATCAACGTGGTGCTGAAAAGATGTAATATTTGCACTAAGTGTTCCACCTGCAGTAATAATTTTTAAACTTGGAAACTACAGTGCTATAAATTAGACACTCTCATAATAAGCTATATAACAGGAACTAGGCAACTCAGTACAAGTGTAATGTTCAAAATAGTCTTCCATCTTCCAGGAAAACTGACAGTTAAGTATCTGTGCTAGATGAAGAAAAATTCATTTACCATTATGACTTTTAACTGGTGTTAAAGGAGCAGTAAAACTTCCCTGTGGAGTGCCACTGAATGATAAGTCTCCTGCAATCGATGTTTGCTGACTTCTCTCAAGCTCACATTTGTATCTGTTTAGGAAAGAAGCAGCAGCATAGATTAGTAATGGAAATTAAAAGGTTGATTACCTATTTTTAAGAGCCTGAAATAGACAAAAAAAAAAACTTATTCTAAGAACTTAGTTTACAGATCAAGTCAAGATATGTCCTCTGAAAATTTTCAGGTACCATAACAGTGAAATATGAAGAATATATTTTACTTAGAGTTTCAACATATTTAATCAATTACATAGGAGTCGAAGCTAAAAACCAAACCCAAACAAACCCAAAGTAGATGAAAAATCTGTTAGAACTGCTTAAGATCTCACTGTATGAATCTGTAGTTCAGCTAAACACACCCAAATCACTGCAAACACTGACAATATAAAACTCTTTAGTAAGCATTTTTATGGTAGGAAACATACTACTTTTATTCTATGTTCTGATACTGCACAATCTGAGAAACCTACGCTTACCTCATGAAAACAGAAGAGCATAGCCTCCACCCAACAGTATTTTTTGTGTGTACCATTTACAGTGCTACACAAAACACCACAGCAGACTACCCATTCTAGTGATTTTTGTGAGCATGAAGAGTTACAAGGTCATCCAATGAAACTGGATAACTAGTTTGGAAGTTATACAGCAATCTTCATCCTGCCCAGTAGCACAGGCTGATAAGACAATGGTTCCAGGCTGCAGCACATCACACTAGTGACTCCACAACTTGCCTTTCCATCTCCCCTCCATTTTACAACAAGACATAAAGAACTCCTCTCCCAGAGGACTGTCAGTTGCTATGAAGTGGTAGATGATCAGTTATCAGCATAAAACAAAACAGAATCAAATACAAAACCAAACTGATTGCCAAAATCAAGCTACATGTAGTAACTGTTGATCTTTCATAGTGGACAGCTGTGCAAAGTAATATAATAGGAAGGAGATAATTTAATAAACTGGACTTAATTTTGGGAATGGATAAATGGAACACATATCCTTAGTCTCTCTGGCCCAATGTTTGCCAGCAGATACAGAAAACATGAATATGGTTCTATCAACCCTGTTGAATCTTACTAGATTCTACTCCAACAGATCTCAGCAAAGACAGTGTTTCTACACACCATGAATTGTTTTGCTGAAATTTAGAATCTTCTCACAACAGCCAAATACTTCACACATCTTTAGTTCTACTCCAAGGAAGGGGTTGAGAGGCCAAAGGGAAAAATCAGAAAGACCAACACAGCTTCCTCTTTATTTGCTTCTATTAGGACACACATGAGGCATACCATCCAGAAGTTGAAGTCGAATACTTCAGGCCATGGAAAAAACCCACAACCAAAACCAAACCACTAAGAAACATGGTATCACAGTCTCATCCCTCTCTGTGACAGTAATTCTGCGGTACTATAGTTTATGACACAGGCAGAACACTCAGCCTTGTTGACGCACATGATATTTCAGAAATACTTTTATTCAAGAATGGGAGATGCCTCTAGTAACAGGAAGTTTAACAGATGACAATATTCACCTCATTATGTGTGAGGTGTTCCCTTTGTGTAGCACCCTCAGACTAAGGTTTTTAGATGTCTGCATTACAGGAGATTCCTTTATTGCACAAATCGTGTTTCACCTCTACAGACAGCACACATACTGCCTCAGTAATAACAGCGTTTACAAGTTGAGGTGTTTGAATCAGGCACTTTACCAAAGCAACTGGATTCAGTGATTCACACACAGCATCATTGCTTTTGGCAGCTTCTTCTTTCACTCCAGTAGACGGTCATGCCTCCTTCTTACAGCACTCCTATTTTATTGGCAGACTGTCTTACAGACTGAATTCTCCATGTGCTTTCCATGCAGCTCCAAACTCTTTGCAGGTTACTTTTGCAAAGTGACTCAGTTGCACTGGGTGGTTTTGTTTGTGGGTTTTTTTGGTAGGTTGTTTGTTTGGGTTTTTTTTTTTTTTTTAAAAATCACAGAACCAATAGCTCCCTTTTCACATTACACTGCAGAATTCCCCTGAATTAAACAGGAACTACAGGTGCTAACTGCTTCAAGTGGCACATGGATTAATGTAGAAGTCCATATATGCATGTCTATGTGTGTAAAAACAGGACAATATTTTGAAACTTTGGTGACAAAATCTGAATGAAGTATGAGATGAAGAGAAACTGAAATACCATGAAGATGCATTAAATGAGCAAAACATGAAAAATAACCATTATACATAGGTTAGAGACATGCAGAAAGTCCTCACCTTTTCAGTTCTTGTTCTAGTCTTTCGATGTCTTTCCTGCTGGAATTCAGTTGCCCTGACTGAATGTTGACTTGAGATTCTTTTACTTGAAGATCATGTGAAATTTTCTGCTTTGCTTTCTCAAGACTATCACACAACTCCATCAAGCTCTGGTTCTCTCTTTTTAGAGTTGCAGCTTCATTTTTTTCATTTTCAATCTAGTTGGAATATAAACCATGTGAAAAAGTGTCTCAAGTCCTCTCTACACTTCTGTGCAATTATTAGTTCAGTAACACAAAGTTTACATGCTGCTATTTTCTTCCTAGCATTTCAAAATCCTGACAGCACTGAAAACCTCAGATATATACATTAAGTATTCTTGAGTGTGAGCAAAACCACATTTCCTAAACCTCAACTCGGTCATATTAACAATTTCTATTTATTGACTAGAAATAAGCTCATCGAAATTCCATCAATCCTTAAATACTAATAATCCACACTAGTCCGCATTCTTCTTTCCAGCCTATCAACTTTAGCAACCAGAATACCTTAACTCGCTAAACAGAGAACACACAATGATTATCCAGAGTCCCTGCTTTGAAATTAGAAATAAAACCTGGCAGCAGAGATATTCTTCTCCTCCTGTCCAGCTTCTGAGGGGCAGGCTACACCTTTGCACAACATTATTCTTTTGACTGAAAAGTAGTGAGTATTAGCTGCTGTTTCTGAGAGTTTCAAAGCACACCTATTAGAGTGCACTCCTTTTTGTTTGGAAAGCACAGGGGTTCCTCTGGATGGTTGAGACAAGTACCTGGAAATTCACAGGAAGAAACTCAAAGAAAACTACTAGGCTTAAGTTTTGCTAGAAAGTTGTAGCATCCTAAAAGGAATAAAAGGCAACCTTTGTAAATTGCCTCTGAGCTGTATTCAAACATTACAAAACAAAATTCAAGCAAATGGGTCACTTCTGATAGGAAGCATGTGATGACCAAGAGAATCTCTAGTTTCCTGGCAAGAGGGCTGACAGGGTAGAATCAGATGAGGTGTAAAATTACAGCCCTAAACCAGAAAACCAAATCCCACAATACAGTCTTCACAAGGGGGTATAACAATAAAGTGATTTCTTTCCCTAATCGTAAAGAGATGTAGGAAAGCCTCTAAGTAAACATAAACACATGGAGATGGGCAATCACACCAAACACAGATAGAAGGCAGGAATTCTGTTAACAGTCAATGAGAACTAAACAGAAGGGAGAATATGATGAGCATGAAGTAAGGGGAAGATAAGCAGTTTATATATCTATGCTACCTTTACAGTCAGTCGGGGGAGAACCAAAACACTTACCAACCCACCTCCTGACAACAACCAGATAATAAATCTTTATAATTGTGTTTGGCATGGAGAATGGTATTTTAAGGAAATGACTGCAGTACCTACATTACCTTCTGTTTCTGATTTTGCAAAGCTGCCTCCAAAGACTCTAACTGGAATTGTCTTTGCTGACGCTCCTTTTTAAGCTTGTCTACCTGACTTTCCAGCTCATGAATCTTCTGAAGGACTCTGGGGGAGAGGCCTTCTTTCCATTCTTCCATGGCCCAGCTCATATTGACAGGATTCTTGTTTAACACAAAACGGCTAATAATATGCCTGAAACAAAAGATAACTACAGTTAGACCTTGAAAGAGGTTAAATAAGCCTCCCTTTTAAGTAAATCACAATTTTAACCTTAGCAGAGATTAGAATACAGCATTTCATAACCGTGCAGGCTTCCTGATCTAAACACCAAGCAATAACTTTTAACATTAGGTCCTATTTTGACACAGTTGGGATGAGATTCAAAAACCTCACATTAATCAATCTCCTAACAATAACAGGGTTTATAGTCTTATAATTGCATTTGACTGCTGTATTTCAGGAAGTTTCTCTCCACATCTTATTCCAGTGTTCAGGCTACAGAAAGCCATTAGTGCTTAGAACTGCGTTGTACTTCTGTGGTGTTTAACCCGAAAGCCTTGCAAAAAAGCCACAGCTTTGTTTCAGGTGGCAGCTATGCTTCTTTCTTTGCAGAAGTGTTTCAAACCAATACTGCTGAGCTTGAGGCACTGAGAATGTTGTCTACTGGCAGAAACAGCTGTACGATACTCAGTCCTTAAACACAAGTTTGACAAGCTCACACGAGTTTATTTGTTGTTGCAATGACTGCACCTGCAGAGGATCTGGTATGGGCTTACTTTCTCGAGACACCAGCACAGCTCGGAGATCATTTGCGAGAGAGAAGTTACCTCAAAATGACTAAAACTAGAGATGAACAACGGACGGACAGAGCCCACGCAGGACTGGGGAGGGGCAGGGGGGTGACGAACCTCACCGGGCTCGACTCTCAGCTCGGGGAGCGGCTCCCCAGCTTTGCCGCCTGACGGAACGGACGGCCGCACGCCGCTCCTTCAGGGGACCACACCGCGCCGCAGGCGGGCACCGCGCGTACCCCCGCCCTCAGCGCCGCTAACGGCGCCTGCTCGCCCTATTGAGGTGTCATCGGAACGCACCGCCAGGCGTACCGCGGCGCACCGGCCCCCTCGGGCTGTCTGGTACCCTCACCGCCCCCGGCCGCGCAGAGACGGAGAGCCGCCCCGAGCCCCACCGCCCGCCCGCTCACTCACTGTCAAACGCTGACCGGCGTCCAGAGGCAGTCACACAGGCCCCGGCTACTGAGTGACCAGCCAGCCGGCCGTCAGTCAGCGAAGCTTCCCTCAGCTCCGGCTCCACAGCCCTCACCGCCGACAGGGCGCGGCGAGACGCCGTTACAGGGCACGAACCCCACCACAATTCAAAACCGCCGCTGGCCCGGCAACCGCTCGCACGCACCCAAACACGGCTCAGCCCGAGCGCGCTGATTGGCCCGGCCGCGACGCCGCTCGCCACGCGGACCTCTCCTCGCGAGCAATGAGGGCGCAGCGCCGGGCAGCCTGCCCTCGGGATTGGCTGATTCGGAAGCATTCAAACTCCATTGGAGGTGGCAGCGCAGGGGCGGGGCGAAGGCGGCTCGTGATTGGCCTCCGAGGCTGTCGCTCACAGCCGGGCGGGGCGAGCGGCAGTGAGAGAGCTGTGAGGGAGCTGCGAGTGTCCCCCTGGGCACCGCCGCAGGGGGTGGAGGGCCGCGATCGATGCCCTCCCGCGGTACGGCCCGGCGGGGAGGAGAGGGCTGTAAGGAAAGCGCGGCCGGAGGGGCGGCAGGTGTCGGGGAGGGGGACGAGGGCGAGCGTCGTACCTTTTATCCAAAATCATTTTCCCGACCCCACAGGGAACCTGAGTTTTGAAAAAGGAAATAAACCTGTCGCGATACTGTCCCGATGATAACCTGCTCACTTGAAAAGATCTACAGAAGGATCGCGAAGTGGTTTAGTATTCAGTTCTGCCCAAACTGCTCCTGGGGGCTGGGAGGGCAATTCGGCCCAATATTGCACGTTTTCTACCCTAAAATAGAAACACACACAAAAAGAATACTTGTTCTAAGTGTTTTCTAACGCGGATCACAAATGCAAACGGCAACAGTGAAGGCTTGCGGATTTAAAAGCTGCTGTGGACACCGCTGAGTGCCCATAACTGGTTTCCTCTGGTGTTCTCTTCCCTCGACCTGAGGGCGGGGGTGGAGGGGGGGGTGGGGGGGTGGTCGGGTTTGAAACAAAATGGTGTTTTCCATCAGAATCTGGGAATTACTGATTTGATTATTATTCCGTCTAATTAAATGTCTTGCCTTTTGTAATCATTCTGAGAATATTTACTCAAGCACTGTTCTTTTAATCACATTTAGGAAATTGAGTTAAACAAATCTTCCTGGGTAAGCATAACAGCTCACCAATCGGCTCGCAAGAGCTCTAATTATAAATAAATACAGTGCAACAAACTCACTACCACATTGTTATAAAAGCTCCAAACTAGACCCAGAACAAAACAACAAGGCATCGAATTGATGGAACCGATCCATCATAAATACCTCTTAACGAATGACAATTAAAAAAACACACACAAAAAAATCCAAACACACACACACACAAAAAAGCTAGAAAATTCCATAATTAACTTCATGCACCCTTAGAGATGACTGTGCAAGCATTACCGAGGGGACAGCACAGAACAGTGGAGAACCAGGAGCTAGCGGAAGAGTGGGAAGCCCCTAACATGGTACTGGCAAATAATTAATGAAAGTGAAGTTCAGTCTGATCTGAAGGGGATTCCCCCGCTTGGTGGACAAGAAGCAGAAGCTCTGTATGAAGTAAATACTCATTATATCTTATATTCAGTAAGTATTTCTCATTTGACAGTAACAAATATTACTTAATTAATTGTAACAATCAATTGCAGAAGTTGCAAAGTTTTCAGTTACTGCGGATGCTATAGTGGGACCACTGATGGACAGGGAGTACTAGCATTTAAACTACTGCATCATGATGAATCCCTCAGAGAAGGCTTCAGCAAAACAGCTTTACCTTCCAAGACCAATGGCACATTTTTCACAAGGGGAAAAAAATGAGTAGAGATAGCATTTAGGTTTCTTATAAGGCATGAAAAATGAAAATCAGGTGGTGTGTGCAGAGCTTTTAAGATGGAGTCTGATGAATGCCTGGATAGCTGAAGTTGAAAAGAAAGAACCTGACCACAGTTGTAAACTTAAATATGAGAGAACAGTTCTTCTGAAGCCTGTTTCTAAGAATGGTGAGATTTGTACTGGATTTCTGTTGATAATGAATTACAAATGAACTCTTTTGTATTTGACAGTCTTTACTTGACTATTGAAGCAATTAACTAATTATCATGAAAGATAAAAGGACTCATGAAGAATACAGAAACTTGCTTTTTCTTTTGCCATATCAACCTTATTTTGCACAGTAGCTTCATAAGTAAGTATTATGTCGTATATTAGTTATCAGAAGTAAATATTAGATGCAAAAATATTGGTAACTAAGGTTGAAGTATAAGATACAACAATAAGGTCAAATACTATGAACAAATAATAACAAATTATAAAGGGTGTTAATAGCAACCATCAGTTTGCCTAACACTTGTAATTATTTTTATTACTCTCTATTGGCTAGAATTCTTGAGGTCTTTCTAAGAGGCTCTCAAAATTTGGAGCACTCCATGATTTTGAGCAGAGAAGACTACCTCAGCCTCGTGAAGTGGCTTTTCTCTGTCCTTGAAATTCCATTCAGTTCTTACCAAATGTTAAAAATCACCAGTTATGTTTTCTCACCTGCATTCTGTAGTAAAATTTTTGGTAAAGGGCCAGAACAGTAAGTAGAATACAAAAAACCACTAAAGATTGGATTCATATTACTGCAGCTTACATCAGAGCACACGATGGAACAAAACTGGAAGGAAAATGAAAGAGCTTCTGATGAGAAAATCCCACCCTGCTTGGACACTACAAGCAGCAGAAACCAGATAGAGCTTTTCCCACATATTCTTCCTTGCCAGACTCAGAATCTGCCAGGTAAAGCCCATTTCATGTATATATATGAACACACACACATATACACACACGTCAAAGAGCTTTTGAGGAGCTGGAGCAATCCCATTCACCCAGAGAAAGGGAGAAATGGGCCAGGCGCTCTGTGTCTGACGTGGTTCTAGCTTCTCAGCTTCCCCGTCGAGGCACTGGAGAGGCAGGCGCTTTGCCAGGCTGGGGGCGAAAGAGAAGAAAGCCAGATCATTTCCCTTAGCCTCACCCAAACCCCGCCCTGTACTAAGCGATGCCTCTTGCCTCTGGAAAACAGAATTCTCCATCTCTGCCAACGTGGGTAGGTAGCTGAGAAGATGGCAGTTTAGGTGTCAGTACTGGAGTTGCAAGGTTAAGCCTGCGCTAACGAAGTCCAGTGAGCCACTGTTACAAAATACAGTGTTAGATTGCTCATATACCCTTAGATTTTCTGTCCTCTGTACAATTGTGTTTCTCCACAGGATCCATACCTTCTTCAGTGAACAGAACAAACGTAAAGGAGGGTGCCATTAGGATGCACAGAGAACCTTACACGTTAGATTTCTTAGCTGTCTAGTCTTAATGCTCTTAAAAAAGGTTGAGGTGACCTGCGCAATCTTTTTTACAGTTCATTAACAAAATCACAGACCAGGGCATGTCACAAATGATAAACTATAACTTTGTTCCCAAAGGAGACAAGGTGTTTCTCTAGTAGTATAATATTTCTTACCTACTGAAGGAATTTGCTACTGAAGTGCTCGTATTGACTAGGGTCAATGGGATGAACATGTTAGTGGATAAAATACCTACAGCTGCTCTACTGGTTTGTGATCACATTGTCTAGTATATCCTACTAAATATGAGTCGGTACGTTTTGTAGTCCTGAGAAGGTGACTGAGGTTACCTGGCTTGTCTAAGGTGACAGTGAATCACATGCAGGTGCTGGATATCCACCCTCCCTCCTGTCCCCTGTGTGCGCTGCCAGTGCTCCCTTATGACAGCTTCGGTGCTGATCTGAACTGCCAGGCGAGATGGTTAAACTGGTAAGGGGTATTATACTAGGCAACGACCTTTTTGGTAACATCAGCTTGTTTTCAGCTTGAGTCTCCAAACTGCTGCACTATGGAGCCAGACAAATGCCTGACCAGCTCAGCAGATGGAACAGGGATATGCAGGAGAGAGTAGTGACACCAAGATCAGGTAAAATTTTATGTAACAAGACCCTAAGTCCCCATGCTCTAATCCCTAACACCTATCTGTCATAAACGATAGTAAGAAACCTTCCCACAGGAAATGCATTCTTGATTTTTAGAACTTGTGGGTTTTAGAAGGATAAAACTATCTTACAGCTTCTGCTTTCATTTAAGTGTCTCTTACATATTAAGTGCAATTACTCTGAATAATTTTCATCATAGGAAAATATTCTCTGACCTTTGCATGCAGTGTAGCGTCACTGTGATTTTTAATAGTCTACGAACATCTGCAGAAGTGTTAACCTCTGAATTTGAAGCTGCTGATCAGTTACACTGATAGACTCATTGCCACAAGGAATAGTAAAATTATTTAACAATATAAAGAATTGAAAATAAGAAGGAGTTGTTAGTTATTTAACACTTGTTAATATATTGGAAGGGCGGAGGAAGAAAGCAAACGTAGAAAAAATGTTTGTTATTTAAGTGCACACATACTGTCTTGATCTGAAGAACTGTGAATGGTTTGCAGCTATTAGCAATGGTTACAGTAGTGAAAAGGTATTTATGTCTTTTCTTCCTGTTCTAAAAACATTATTTTTAAACACTGTGAACACAGATATTAGCATAACGCTTAAAGAACTAATGCGCAGTGAAGAAAATGATAAATAATTACAGCAATTACATTATGACATGACACATGAAGTCCATATTGTCTAGGGCTGCAAATTACCAGTTACTGAGCTGTAAATAAGATTGGAACTCTTTTTCTTCTTAATGGTAAATTCTCTCTTTTTATAGTTCTGCTGCCAGCTAGAAATGGCAGTACCAAGCAAATATTTCACACTACAGATATTGACACCAACAAATAAATTCATGATACTATCAAATACTGCTGTATCTTAGAGGTGAAGAGTAATCAGGTTTCAGGAGCGTTTGGTAAGATGGGAACATATTTCCTTCACGGCCCACACCTCCCTGACTTTCTCAGGTCCGTAGCTTGTATCTCCTTTGGCCCCCATTTTGTTAAGATCGTATTCCTAACTGTACGCAGGTACATCTACTCTGTCATTCTTTTCAAGTGAGAGAGAAAAGTGGTTAAGAAATAAGTGCACGACATATAAACTAAAAGACATATACCGTTCATGGCCATCTCTGCCTCTTTCCATCTTTACTACCAGCTTTTTTTAAATGGGACATGTAGGAAATGCCCACTGGTGAATTACGTTACCTCTTTCTCTTGTAAGGACTCTCTAGATCTCTTTTTTTTCCTTTGGTTTACCTTCAGTAACTTCCTCCCTCAATCACCTTTAACTCTTTCTTTTTAATTTCTCTTTTCCTCAAAGGCCAACTCTCACAGTGGTATGTGGCCATCATATGCATGATTGCCTTCAAAAGTCTAAGTTTTCCTTCTTTGGTGACCTCTCTATTCTACGTTTTTGACAACTTATCATGGCTGCTGTGGCTATGCCTATCTCCGTTTGAACACCCCATTCCTATGAGCTACCTAAATTAAAGCCTTGAGCTCATACTTTGTTTCTCTTTTGTTACGGCCTGTATATATGTAACACTTTGATGTAGGCATTATCTGAGAATCTATACTCGCTTCTTACTGTATACACCTACTGGTCAAATCTTTTATCACTCAGTGAAATAATTAAATACATCACCTACACCATTCATGACAAACTAATCAAATTACTTATTAGCCTCTACCTATCTTACTCCTGTATCTAAAATCTTCCAGTGTTTTTCTGTGAAAAGGTTGAATAGATAAGACAAAAGTATGCTTCCTTATCTTACACACATCGTAACCACGTCAACATTACTTCTGCCATTTTTACAGGCAAGTTCTAGAGTGAGTTTTCAGTCACCCAACTAATTGCAGTGGGAAACCCATCTCAAACAGCCATAGTTTATGAACAATGAACTGGAATGATTCAATAAGTAAATATAGAAAGACAACAAGTAAATATGCAAGAAAAAAACTACATTCTACATCTTAATGATTTTGGTTATCACTTGATCTCCTCACTTCTTCCAATGAGTGAGAATGAGAATCAGGGCTCTATTACAAACAATACGCAGACTTCAAAAAGCTGAGGTTTTATTCTTTTGCAGTGCCCTTCATTGTTAATTTCAGAAAGTCTTAAAATTCACAGTTTCACAGTACTCTCATATCCGAGCATGGTCTTACACTCATTTCACAAAGATAAGCAAACATTAACGGCTCAATTCAAGTTACACAAGTTTGTGACAGGCCCCAAACCACATTTTAGATTATGACATGCTTTCTAAAAAAACCCTTTATCTCTAAGTGGCAACCAAGTTATTTTCAACTGGGTGCCCACAGTCAGACACCTAAATCCATGCTGAGACGCGTAAAGATTGTGATTATCGGAAGTGAGCAGCCGCTAAAATATCTGCAAATCAGTGGTGAATGCCGACTTCTAGGTGTGCTGCTAAATGAGCTAAATTAACTTCTGTTAAAAGCTAGTAACTTTTGTTTTTTGCTCAGGAGACCACTGTTTTCAGAAATGTGAACGACAGTGCTAAATGATACATTTAATAGTCTCCAAATTGTTAATCCATACAAACTGGAAAAAAGTTATTAATTCTGTCCTTAGACTCTTCTAGCTTGGACAGCAGCAAGAGTTGCATAGAAGGGTATATTCCTCGTCTAAATCCCATTCGAAGTACTTAGAGCCACGGAATCAAGTATATTGCTGGTCTAAATCCCATCAAGTGTATTTACAGCCACTACTTTACTCACAAATGCTAAAAGGTTTTTCGTTTTACAATTCTTACTGAAGAGCTGAAAAGAGGCACAGGCATTAAGTAAGTCCTCAGGCAGAATACAACTCTAAGCAAACTGGAATATTCAACACGGCATAGTTTATTTGCACAGATAATCAACCAAGGCTTTTTCTGGTCTACAAAACTGGGTGCTGGCTTACTTGTGATAAGCCGTAGAGTACTCTAACATGTTAGCTCATGCTTGGTGGCAACAGGTTTGTTTTCCAAGATTGTGTAATCCAAATTCCTTTTCTAAGAGATGACTTTGAGAAGCACTATTAAATGGAATAATTAATGAGAGCACAGAATACTAGAGAAGTAAACCTTTTTTTTTTGCTTGTGGTAAGCTTCAAACTTTCAAAGTATCAATTTATAAAGAACGAATATGATTCTAGGAATGGGAATTTCTGCTAGTGCACTAAGTTTCTGCTTACAATCAGGTCAGTGTAGCTGGCTGTAGCACATGACAGAGATTTTAGGAACACAGTTAGGGTCACATTTACAATACAAATCGGGAATGTGTTGCAACTGCATTCTTTGATTTGATTGTAATGTAGATGACTGTAAGGCTAATTAAACGTCGTCTACTGTTCACAGAAGAAACCACCAGCTGTTGCTTAAGCACAGTTTAAAGACAGTTTTATATGAAACAGGTTATGACACGGTTTCACCAACCAACAAGGACAGAGATTTTTCCATGTTATAACAAGACTCTAGAATTACTTTAGCCTCAGCTAAAACACATTCAAAATATTTTTAATACTGGCTTCGATAGCAAGGTGCTAAGACACTTCAAAATTCATCGCACATAGCTTCAGATAACACTGACATTATAAATGTCTACTGTATTTTGACCCAGATAAAATCAGTTTTCCTCTGCTGATAGTTAACCGCTTGGTCAAGCTGAGTGGTGTTGGGCTTTTATTTTCACAAGGGTTTTGAGACAACATTCAGGCCTGTCAATTCCACGATTTGGAAAAAAAATTAATAATATCTCTCTCCTATACAGTGCTTTCATCTGCAAATCAAAAAGCACCTTCTTAAGATCGTTATCATTATCTCAATTTTCAGAGAAGAAAACTAAGACACAGGGATGTGCTGCCACATGCCCGAGACCAGACCAAAGACTGGTAGCTAAGGTAACTGAGGTACAGTTCTACGTCAGTAACTTATTTCCCATCTACTCTACTATTTTGTAGAGCATCTTGAAATAATAATCTTGATGAAACTGTAGAAGGAACCAGTATAAAAATTAATCTATACCAGAGCAGATGGAATATTTTGGAGGTAAATTCCATAAATAATTAAAGCAAGTCAATAAAGTCTCTAATATAGAGTTGTCACTTTTTCAGAAAAAAAATAATAATTGCTGTAACATCATTCCCTAGCAACGTATGAAGATAATACATAATGCAGCCTACATATGATTGACAGAAGATTAACCATCAAAGTTTTCTGGACAAATTTGAACCAGCACAGGGGTTTAGAACCAACTCAGTGATTTGTGTCATTTTAACATCACATTTTTGAAACAGCTCGAGGAACATCTAATCTAGTTTTAGTATTTTATGAAACCACTCCCCAGGTAGCAGGTAGAAACTGTTTTTAACCCCAGGGTCATATACTCCTGGCAGCTTTTGGGGAACAAATATGTACGTAAAGATTCCAGGTTGCAATGGTCCTAGAAAATGGTAGTAGCACCAAAACAACAGATTTCCTTATGGAAGACTCTTTGCAGTACCTGGCTATAAACTTTGGGAAGCTTGGTATTTCCAAAGCACCTACTGCTACAATTTCTGAGAGTCTAATACAGACATTAATCATTGCATTAAGTCATCTCATGAAAAAGCAATGGTCTTCAACATGTCCAGTTTCAGGAGCTTCTCGTGGTTGGTAGGTTTGAACGACATTTCATTTTGCAGTTTGTTGAGCTGACATTTTAGTAAAAGCTCTTGCTAATAAGTAGTCTGATTTTATTTATTCTAGCTGGTTTTATTTCTTATAGGGGACCCCACGCTGCAGGTAGCCAATACATACAACTTCCCCTCAGCACATTTATGCTTCTTGCAACATTATTTCATTTGCAGTTACAGTCATTAAATAAGTTTCCTTCAAATGCAGAGAAACCTATGAAAGTGAAAGTGACCAGCAACAGACCAACTAAAAAGACTTAAGGTAGCCAGAACACCACCTTGAGGCACAGATGCAAAAGTCAGTATTTATTGTCTTAAAACCAACATCCTTGCACCTGCCCCAGCATGGGGAGAACCTGACAGGAACAACACAAGTTAAAGTTTTGAGGCATGTTACCCTCTCATGCAGCTTTCCACTCAGAAAACGGAAAGCCGCTTTCCAGCATAAAGCTGAACTGTATAAATCCAGAGCACAGCAGCTCTATGATCCATCTTACCATCTCCTTCTGACACCTGATGTTTCTTCCAGATTGTTACTCAAAGCTCTGCATCTACACGTGGTCAGGTCTAATTTGAGTTAAAATCTTAAATGGTGTCACTTCTTAGAGCCTCAGTGTAGCCGTATGTAAAAATGGGGATAATTATTTACTTCATTAAGGTGTGGTGTTTGTAAAATGTTTGAGAGTCTCAGATGAAAAGGACTTTCCTTGCAAAATGTAATTACAATATTATTATGCCAGAGGTAAGGCATAGCCCTGTGATTCCACATACAGTATTTAAATACAATTACTTATCTATCAAAATCAAGAATCTGTGCTATTTCTCCCTCTCTCAGCTCCTGATCCTCTTACCATTATTAATCTGAGTAATCCTGACTCCAGCGTATCTGCTCACACCTTCAGTAAGGTGTACAAGTAGCAGAAAAGCACAGCAACTCAAAAATAGTATTAATTCTCATTTATTTTTCATAACTACCCGTTAGTAAGAGTCCTTCAGTTCTGGTGTCACAGTTTTAGAGGGATATTTCCCTTTGACATTTCTGCAGATGCCTGCTGGTACCAGAAGTACTTTGCTAGGCTTTTTGAGAACGTGGATAATTTTAAATAAATAAATGTAGTCTAAAGCAAAAATATTTTTGCAAATCGGCCACTAGCTGTGACAGGCAAGAGCATCTACCCATCGTTTCTAATACACCATTCTTAAGCCTGCTTGGTCTGGTGTGATCCATTCAACACCTCTGTGTGGCCCCAGCCTTCCTGATGGTACTCCTGGCTTCCTACAGCACGGTGTGATCTTGGCCCCTTCTCTTTCTCTGAGCAGACATCAGAAGGGCTTTCCTACACCAGCCAAGCACCAGGTGTCCTGGGCATTTCGTGTATTTACCAACTGCCACATTCCAAAACAACTTCATTTTCCCTCCTGCTTGCTTTGCAGTGAGGTACATGCATGATGGCAGCACGCCGGGGTGTTTCTCCAGCTCATCTCGGGCAGCAGCCCGTCCGCTCGCAGCTGGAGGAGCAGGGATAACCAGCCTTCTGGCAGCGAGCGTCACGCAGCGAGCGGGGGACCACAAGGGCTAAAATGGGAAAAGCAGGAGTGAAGATAGGAAACGATGCTGTAATGCAAGACTGAGGGAGATGCGAAGCGGGTTCGGGAAGGGCCGGAGAGGGCAGCAGGGTGGCACCCCGCCTGCGCTCGGGAGGGCTGGCAGGGGAGCGCAGCAGCTTCAAGGCCCACGCGTGCAAAACCCGCCTGAGCTCCGCTCGCTCCTTCCCACGCCGCGTTCTTCCAGGGGCGCTCCCCCCGCCCCGGGCTGCCGCGCCGCCCCGCCCCCCTGCCGGCAGCGCGGCCCCCCCCGCCGCCGCGGGCCCGGCCGACACGTGCGCGGAGCCCAGCGGCGGGTCGCGGCCGGCCCGGGCCCCGCGCCGGCACGCGCAGCGGGAGGGGCGGTGAAGGGCCGGTTTCTCCCGGCGGGGAGGCGGGAAGGGAAGGGACGAGACGGGGCGGGAGGGAAAGGAAAGGCGTCCCGCGCCTGGCAGCTGTGCCCTCCTCGGGAGAGCCGCTGCCGGCACCCGCTCGGATTGGCAGGAGCGTATGCCCTCCTCTTCCTCCCTCCTTTTCCCTCCTCCGCGGGGTGGGTTTCAGCCCTCCTCCTTCCTTGGAGGGGGAGAATAGTTTGGGGTTTTTTTTTAAAAAAAAAAAAAGAGAGAAAAGAAATCCCAAGTCGCGTCCCCGACGTCTCCGGGCCCCGCGGCCGCAGCGGCCGCCCCACATTCTTGGCATTCCTGGGCCGTGACTCCCCGCGCCGCCCCGGCCCCAGCCCGGCCCCGGCCCCGCCGCCTCCGGCTCGCTCGCCTGCCCGCCCGCCTGCCGGCCCCGCTCGCCCCCGCGGGACACCAGTCCCCTCCTTCCTGCCCTGCGTCCCTCCTTCCCGCACCCCGCGGGCGGCAGCAGGAGCTCAGGACGCCCCGCGCCGCCCCGCCGAAGTTCCCCGCGGTGGCCGGGCCGGGGCGGCGGGAGCGGGTCTCCCTCCCTCCCTACCGCCCCCGGGGAGCGGCCCGCCGCGCTCCCCGCCCGCTTCGGGTCTCGCCGGCAGCCTCCGCCTTCCGCGCCGGGACAGCCGCCTCCCCCGGGAGCGCACAAAGCCGGAGCCGCCGCGCTGCCCGGGCGGCCGCCGAGCAGGTAAGGAGCCGCCGCTGCTGCTGCTGCTGCCGCCGCCGAGTTTGCTCGAGTTTGGGCTCGGGCGCGTCCCCGCGCCTCTCGGGCACCCGCGCTGACTTTGAAACGACTGAGTTGTGCCTTTTAGCCTGCGTGTGCGGGAGGCGATGTTTGCGTGAGGCTCGTTGTGCTCTGCAACGTACAATTACAGCTCGGCAGCGTGTTGTACGCCGCTGTTTGTAAATTACGAAAATAGCTAAGGTTGGGTTACAAATGCCAGCCGGTGACCTGCGATAAACAAGCCTCGGACAGTCCGGCCAGCCGGTGAATTTAATCTGCCAGCCAGCCAGATAACGCGGCATTTGCAGAATCGAGAGGTGTTTGTAAATAGCTAGGGACGGGCAGGGCTCTCCGCTGGGCTGCTCGTATTTACACTGCGGCGTGCCTGTGTTTGGCTTTTCCCCCCCGCCCAGGGGCTCACCTTGTTCTTTGTTAGTTACAGTCAAGCCTGAACCGGCCGTTCGTCTTCAGCAGATGCGGAACGCCGAGTTCTGCAGAAAAGAGCGCAGCGAGGCTGGGAAGGGTGACATCTGCTCTCGTTTCTGATGTGGCAAAGTCAATGAATCTTTAAGATCTCGAACCAGCTTTCTTTATTAGAGTGTGTTTGGGACAAGCGTTACACAATTTATGTGTGGTATGTGGATATAATGTGTGCCGGAGCTTTCCTATCGAGAATGTTTTATCTCTGATTTGCATAAAATAATCATATGTTTCCATTAGAAGCATCTCTTTGGCTGCTTGTAATTTTAACAAGGTGGGAACAAACAGTGGCTGGTAAAGGCTCAGATTCAATATGTTGTTGTCCAAAAAGTTTTCTGGGATTTTTGGCATCTATCCTGAAACTATAGCAGGAAGAAATACTTTTACCAAAAGCCAGTTCTTTTTTCTTTAAACTTTATGCAGATAATCACTGCTAGGTTTGGTTATTTTGAAAGCACTGCTATATGCTAAAGTTCTTTAGAGTTTGGGAAAATATACATATAAAATGGCTCCCCCCCAAATCACAAGTCACCACCTGCCAACCTCCATATTATGAGAGAAAGTAGTCAGGTCTTTTTGGGGAGAGGGGAGGCAGTCCCAGCAGGGACCGCTCTCTTGTTATCCAGCGGAGAATGTCCCATCACAAAGAAGTGACAAAATACGCTTTTGCCCTCTGGGGGGGTCTGTAGCTGACATTTAGTACTTGTTACATGGTGTAAAATAAAGCGTATTGTTGATATTATAGTAATGCAAATAAGCTTTAGGCCCTGTTCTGTTTTTGGCAGTAGTTTCTTGAGCTTTTTCTTGGTTTCCTTAGGAGGCTGTGCCAGAGCTGCTTACAGGCAGAGGGCACTATATAGTGGGTCATGATACAAAAGTTGGGAGCTTTGCAACCTAGCAGTGTGAAGGACAGCCTATCAGCTAAAAGGCAGTCCCCAAAATCTGTGGCAGAGCTTGTGGCCATCAGTTCTGCCATCTCATTTGAGTGCGAGAAGGTTGAGAGTGCAACTGACTCGATGCAACCTCAGAGGAGTTAGTGGTGCAGATCAGGGCCAGCGTGAGGACTGCAGGACTGATCTCTGTACTGAGCAGATTGAGCTTTTGTATGTACGTTCTAATTACAATTTTAAATTGTCTTTTAAATGTTTCTGTAATAGTGGCAGAAGTAGCTTTGGTGCCATGTTGTTCATGAGGGTTAACTAGCACCAATGTTAATACTAATGACTGAATCTTCTCCTGGTTATTCTTGTCCAGCAGAAGCCTGTGAGTCAGTTATCACAACTTAGGTATAAAAATGTCTTTCTATGAAATACATCTGCTTTTGAGCACTTAGCAAATTGTCTTGACCATCAGTGGCTCCTCCAGTCTTGGAGACAGTATTTAATATATATATATAAAAAAAAGAGTTGTCTACGTACTAATGGTAACTCTATGGTTTCCTTTTTCTATGTTTGTTTGGTACCACTACAGCCAAAGGGGCTGCTCTTCGTTCTGTTTCTCATCATATCCAGCGAGGCTGTGTTTGGTGAAATGTTACTGAAGTAGCTCGTTTTAATCCGGATTTAAGTTTAGCGTAGATATATGCAGTGCGAAAGGCGTACTGGAACTCCAGCCCCTCAGCTGGAAGCAAGTCCTTCTCTGTTCCAAGGGTTAGTCGGCTGAGGGGGTATACAAGAGGTAGAAAGTTTTCAGCAGGTAGCGCCGCTCAGTAGCATATGGGTCCTAGTCCTGTAAAGACCCATCCATGTGCTTAAATTCACGTTCAGGAATAGTGCTTTAGAAACCACGCAATTTCTTTTATATACATAATAGTAAACATGTATACAAGTCTTTGCAGGAGCCAGGCTGTAATACTTGGTATGCACTATATTTGTACATGTGTATCCAGCTCAATTACAAGAAGATTTCAATAAAGGCTTAATTTTTATGCTGAGCAGATGCCATAAAAGTCTTTTTTTATGTCCAAGTCCAGCATGAAGTGCAGCACGCCTTGGCCTATTATACTTTGTGCGGTTCTACTGGAACAGCTCCTGAACTTTGAAAACAAACCATTACCCTGTAGATGCTCCTCCTGTGAGGAGTATGCCTGTGCACAAGATTCTCTGAAATTTTATGTGAAAAGGTCTAGTTCCATTTTTTTAAATCTACTGGTTCTCTATTTAGAGACTGTGAAAACTGCTGCCTCCTCCTTTTAGATTGTTTTAAAAATGCATATTAAAAAATAAAAATTAAAAACTAGATCCTAAAGGAACTGAGGTAGACCCGAGCTGAAGTCCAAGATCATGGTAAAAGTATGATTTTGGTTCCACCATCTAACCCTCATCCTCCTGCACCCAGTGCAGGAGACCTCAAAACTCGTAGCTTCCTCTGGTTGTGCTGGATCCAGTCTGTGTCCAGAGCGAGTGTAGCCTGTCTTGTGGGTCCTGTCTTCTGCTTAAGGCCTTCTGGTTTGCTGTGCACTTGAAGCTGAAGAGGTGATCTGTGAGGGGACATCTCACACTCTCTGAAGGAATAAGGTTCCTCACAGATGTAGAAATAGCCCTGGGAGCAGGAACTGCAGTCCATGACTTCCCCTTTCCTCTGGGCTGTAGAAGTGAGTGAGGAGAACTCTGGAGTGTGAAAGGATCAGTGAGTCAGATGTCCAAGTGTCCAAAAGTTGACGACATTTGGGTGCTTTATCAGATTATGGGGGTTTTGTTGACTTGATCTTCATCTCTTTTGTGAAATAGTGCAATTTTGAGGCAGTAACGCTTCATCTTTATTTTTGGGTTGTGTGCATTATTTGGATAGTTATTTTATTTTTTCCTATCTCTTGATAGCATTTGACTTGACTATCCAGTTTTTGGGGATAGTTTATTTTTTTCTTTCACTGTAGAGCTACCTGACAAAATGGAGCTTATGATTGAAACGTCTGGATAGTTTTGTGGTAATAAGCAACCAGAACACAAAATTGGTGTTTCCTGGAAATTTTTAAGCTGAAAGATGTAACAATATATAACTTATCTTAAATATACGAGGAATCAAAATTGGTTTTGACATGATCATTTTTTTGATGAAAATCAGATTTAACTTTCCTTGTTAAACACGTACACACTATCTTTTTCTTCTGTTTGCACCTCTTCTGTTTAAATAAACCTTTAGGTAATTTTACTCTGTTTATTCACAGTTGATGCTTTGGTAGGCAAGAAATCTCAGTATTGGTTTTACTGATTCCTTTATGACAGCTCAGTTCGAGCTATTTTTCTTTTGAATTAGTGAGAAATTTTCATTAGCTAAATCTGTTGTTGTGTTTTACTTGTTAATGTATAACGGAATAGATTTTTAAAGCAAACTTATTGAATTCAAGGATGGCTTCATGTGAAGGTTTGAAGGATGAGGAGCATTTTAATTTCATTGTCTTCCACTTTCAGTGTCCATGTATAATATAATGGAATGTGGCTTAGCTTTAGTGAATTGGCAAGATAAGACTGTGGTCAAATAAAGGTAATGTAACTGTGCAAATGCAATGCCTTGCTTTCTGAACAATGTTGGTTTGGCTGTAGATGCGAAGGAGAGTAAAGAGGGCTTCAAGATTGCTCTTTAAAGTGCTTCTCAAGGTCAGCAAATCAGCGCTAAAAGTGACATGTAGAATTAAGGACACAAGACTATGATGCAGCACAAAACATGTAAAAGGAACCTGCATATTTTATTTTAAAATGTATTTTCCCCCCTGTCATGCTGCCCTAATAAGCAATTGTATGTATTACAGTCAACTATGTATGAGCAACTTCTGAAAATTCCTAAGGGACTATGAACTAGCACTAATTAAGCATAAATTTAACTAACATTAAGAAGGTTTTCTAAACAAAAGGTTTTTCCGGAGGGAGACAGGTATGTCACATGTTGGGTGGATGATCTCCTGGGAAGGAGAGAACGCGGACCCACAGCCCCTCTCTGATGTCCTGTAGCTGTTGTGACAGTCTCGTATTCTACTCTTAAGAGTTCAGACACCAAGCAAGTCTTTTGGAAACTGCGACTCTCCTTTTGAATTCTCAAGGAGGAGCGTACTTCTTCTTATTGCTAAGAATATTTTTTTTTTTTTGTCAGTAACGATGTAAACCTTAAATTACCATATGATGTAGAAACAACTCTGAAAAGAGGGTGGTGAACATGTATGTCGGTGATCTAATAAACTAGATGAATGATGGTGTGCCAAAACTTGCTAATGATGCAAAAGTATTTGGATTAGGCAAGACTGAAGAAGACTGAGAAATTGTAGAGGGAATCCAAGAAAGCTGGGTAAAAGGGAAGCATAGCAGATGATGTTGATAAATTCAAGAATATGCATGTTAGAGGGAATAATCAAATTACTCATTCATGTTACTGGATTGTAAATTAACTATATTTTTAAGGTGGGGAGAAGGATTTCAACAATGTTTTCTTTGAACTGGTGCACCTCCTTAATGCTTAGCATCGGGCAGAAAAAAAAAGCCACAGTTGTACAATACTGTGTTAATAACACAAAGGATGTTATTAAACTGGTGCTCGTATTCATGTGGAATAATCAATTTGTGTTCTCCTATCAAAGAAGAGAGATTGGAAAATATTTGTATGAAGTTGAACTGAAAATATTAGTGTAGCTTTGTTTCAAGGAGGTCAATTAGAGGAGGTAGGATATGTATGTGCAAAATAATGTTTTGCTATTAATAATTCCGTTACCCTTTGATAGAATGACTAGTTATAGGGAGTAGTCTGAAAGACAACATAAACAATACCTCTAAATCACCATATCTTAAAAAACACAAGTAATTGTAATACTTCCTGCCAAAGGAGAACATATAATCCCAAAGCCTGGTAGGATGAAAAAGAAAAGTGAACTGTTCCTAGGGACAGGAAGAACGGTCACAGCTACAGCCAAAAGGATGTTAGCTGTGTTGCTCTAGGGCATAAATCAACAGTATCTGATGGGGCTTAAGAAATTTACCTTAGGACAGATCATGCTATTAGTGTCTGCTGTGATATTTTATATGTTTTCCTCTGGAGAACATAGGGTAAGCTGCTGTTAGAAACAGGATATCGGGATGATGATTTGACCCTCTAGCGCAATATAATTTCTGTATTGTACTGTGAATGATGATGGCTTTAATTAAATATTAATGCAGGTGGAATGGAAAGATTTCTTTTTTATGTATGTTCAGGATTCATAAAACATATAACTGGAACTTTAACGCTTTAACACAATGAAGTTTGGTGTTCTAATCTATTGAGGAATGGTCTGCTGCAGCCTGGGCTGGCTTATAGAAGAACAGAAATGATGCTTAGGCTTTATTTAAAAGGCAGTTAGCATTGGTATCTATTACTTATCAGATTGGTTATGATGATTGATGATTAAATTCTAGTATGTGTTTTAATGGACAAGGAATATTTTGTAATTCATGTAGTTAACAAATATTTTTGAATTCTGTAACAGAATGATAGTTGTGTGTCTGACTGTGGCAAATAGATGGACCAGTTTCTGGAGGCAGCTGGATCTTCTGTAACTTAGAGGGTCTTTCAAAGAAAATATCGTCAAAGCAATAGTGTACCGACACCATGGAATTCTTGCACATCTATAGGCTGTAAATGTTAATCTGTTGCAGAAGAGAACATGGGGAAAAAAATTGATTTGGCATTGGGCACCGTGACTGATGTAATAATCAACACGTCATGTTAACAGCTTAGTGTATGCAGGGTATAAGACAGTTAAGCTTTGTCTATAGAAGTTTTGGAAAACTATACTGTAACCCAAAGCATAAAAAGTAAAGTCTTTTGCAACTTTAAGGTGGTTTGAGTAACGAGCATGAGCTGTCTTACAGGCTGCCTGGCAGACATCTATATAATAAAATGTGGACTGATTTTCCAGCTGCCCTGTTGAAAAGGCTGAAGATGTTTTGAAGGTAGCCTTGTGCTGCTTTTCGAAACTCAGAAAATAAGGCTGATGGGAAGGTCCTAATTTGTGAAGATGCGTAAAAGTGATGTCCTCTTTTGGGGCTCCATCCTTGGAACGTTGGGCTCGATTCAAAGCATAGCTACCCGAAGGACACCAGGTAGGGCCTTAGCCCAGGAGAAGTTGGCTGTGTAGGAGAAGCGCGAGGTTACCCGTAGTTGTTTTAACTTGTGTTTGTGCAATTCTCTCTTGCTTTTACAACTGAGAAAATAGTTTGCATTCCTCAAGTTTTTTAGATTAGCTCTTATCATGGAACTCCTTCTTTTGAGAAGAGGCATTCACTACCTCGTAGATAAAATGCCTTTAGCTTTTTATTGATGATGATAATTGAGCAAGGTTTTTGGACAAGCCTGGGCAAAATCAGGGGACTTTGCCAATCAGAGATTCAACTAATAGAAGCCAGATCCCATTTTTGATGTCTACCGCTACATGCCGTTTTCATTTTGACTCCTTCCCTCAGTGCTTTCATTTGTTCTTTCAATGCAAAACTGTATCCTGTTGGTAGTGGGAACCCTGCATTTTCTGAGTATGGGATATGCAGTGCTTATTGCACGTGCTTTAAAAGCGAGACGATGTGTAAAGGAATTTCTACACAAAACTTGTTTACCAGGACAGAGGAGGAGGAGAGGAAAAAGCAATATATCCAGTGGCCTAATTCACCTTGTGCTGAGGTGGAGTTCTGATGCCTTCAGTGGGAGCAGGCCTTGAAAGTCCTACCCCAAATATAGAAAAGAGAGATTTATGAGAAAAATCTGTCTCCTCCCTTAAGAGCTTTCTGAAGTGCTCAGTGTGAACAGATCTGCCTCAGGAGGAAGAACCCTCATGAGGTTTGAGAGTGGTGGGAATTTTTTTTCGATTTCAATTTTCAATTTAAATTTATTTCAAAGGTCCTGGAAAACAGGCATCTGAATTTTTTTTTTTCTTTTCTTGGTTGGCATACTGTAAGAGCTACTGAGTAGGACTGGTGTCTATTTACATTCTTCATAATGTTGTGAAGTTCAGTCTGTTTATGAAAATGCTTTGGTCAGCTTACCAGATAAAGAAGTCAGTTGCTAACTTAAGAGGATGGCTGATGCAGTCTTTTGCTGGTAGGCAGAAATATTGACAGAGATTTCAAAGCTTTGGTAGGTTCAGAACATGGGGTGGACAGGGCAAGCTTCTGCTTGTGAATAAAACAGCTCACGTAGACATATCCGAGTAAAGGTCCTGTGATTCCTTGCACCTTTGCCAAGACTGTGTTGTGGAAATCTGTGATAGCAGAGGAAGCTAAATCACAGTATTGATACTCAAATGCTGCTGCTTCCCGCTTTGTTGTTCCTTCTGATAACAGAGAAGGGCAATACGGGGTTTTCTTGCAAGTTTCCTTCCATGTGCCCATGTTCCTCTTGGTAGCTTGGTGCTCCAAAATGCATTTGTGTATAGTTGGAAATCTTCTTAATGAAACAGAATTAAAATATTGCAGGAGAGCATTATTGAGGCAGGTTAGTATTTAGCATCTAAATACTAAGTATGTTCGTTTGTTCGTTGCTAGTAATTTCAGTTCCTTTTTTTTTTAACAACTTCCTTTCTGAAAGCTGGAAATAAAACCTGCCATTTAAAAATGAAGGTCATTTTTGCTTGTTATGTGTTTTAGGGCTTTTGGTACACGCTTTAATGTTTCATACTACTTAATGTTATGTAGAGAAAAGTGTTTAAATAAATAGAATGCTGCATATGGAGAGTTAGATTTCATTTAATAATGAATGTTTTTTAATTCCTTTCTGTGTTGCAGGACATGCTGGGAGCTTTACAAATAGCAAAAGGCGTAATACGTGTCTTGAATTACAATCTAAAAAAGAGGAGAAGAAATGGTTTGGTGCAATAAGCAAATGGTGTGTTGGGGAGAGCTGGCATGTTATCTGAGGATTTTGGTTTCTTTGGTCCTAGCCTGCCCTCCTCTATGGCTGGTTCATTTCTCAGAAGTTTTTCTGGTTTCTGTATTTAATTGGTAAATTGTCATAAACACATGCATTTAAATATGCAAATTTAGGAAGGCACATTTCCTGCAAATTTACAGTTCAGTAATTAAAAGACAGTTGTTTCGGAAGGGAGTTGCTGATTCCATCTCAGGACCTGTATGAAGTGACGAGCGTTTCCCCGGGGCTGGAATGGAGGGAGGCGGATTCAAGGAGAATACAGCAGCTTGGATTAGGAGATCTTCTCTACTTTTGAGACTTCAGTTTTGCTCTAGCTCTTCTTGTTCTCTGGTGCTGGTGTAGTAGCCTAAAAAAATTGCTCACAGAACAGTTCTCAGCTTTTTTGTAGTATACGTTTGCATGTAACTCTTCACTGCTGAAAGGGTAAATGATTAATGTGGGCAGGATGCACTTTAACAAACGTTAAACCTTGCCTGATGAGGGCCCAGTTGTTTCTTCTGATGTACAAATGGGTTTATCCAGAGAGACTGATACATTCTTACAGTTTTCCTAGAACCTGACTTAGGTATGAAGATTGTCACCCATGCGCTAATTAATCTGTCAAAACATCTGACAATGGATGGGTACACATGGGAGACAATTAGTCATTTTATTCTAATAGTCAGTAATGTCAGCTTCTGTCGATGTTACCTAAGGTTGCTTTCCTACTTTTGTATTTTTAGCTTGCGTCACAATAGAAATTTGTTGACATGTAGCTTGACTTTCCTGTTAGCTTTATGTCTTCAGTGTCCTTGACAAGTGCCACTAACTCTCTGCATACAGCTGTGAAATTTTGCACTTACTTTCCACGCCCCCCTCAGAGTGGTACTCTGAAATAGTTGTGAGTGGCAGGACTGTGAGCTTGCAATAATACAGTAAGTTCCATGCAAATAAATCTGTTAAATGAATGGGTCATTCAGCTAACTTCAGAAAACACTGTCCATTGTTAACTACCGCTTAATTTTGCTTTCTCTGTTCTCCTTAGTAGTGTGGATTTATAATGTAATTTAATTTATTTTTCACTTGGGATGGAATCAGAGCAAATGAGTTTCTCAGTCTCTTCATGTTGTATGTTGCAATCAAACAGAGCAATGGAGGATATGACAATGACAGACAAGAATATACTCAATTATTCTGATACTTTCTTAGGATGAAAAAAATGGACTTGTGCATAGTTATCTTAAAAAGGCTTTTTGCCACAGCCTGAGAGCTGTGGCTGCAGTTTGAAGACCAGAACGTGTTAAATTTGTTAAGTGCCTTTTACAAAAGTTAAAATATGGGGATGAAAATAAAATAATATTTTAAACTTACATGTTGAAAAAGACTTTGGTAATAGAATAAATAAAAATATTTTATAAGATTAAGGCAGAATCTAGATTGTTTATCAGGAAAACCTTCCTGATAATAAGTTCTATGATTTATTGTATTAATCTCCCAGGAATAGTAGCTCTGTTGTGGAGTCCATGTTAAAATAACACTAGACCGTCCACTAGAGCATTCAGTGAAGAGTCTATGTCTCTGTCAGAAAAATGGACAAGTTTCTGGCTTTGTAATCAGATAGGTCTCTCTCTTCATAGCGGTTCAAAATAATAAAATATTTTTTAAATTAAAACCGTGTGATATTAGCTCCAGTAATTGTTATTTTTCTGCAGCTCTATTAAGGATGAAGATGAGTTGGGTTATTGAACTTGGGAAAAAGTTGTGAGGTTTTTTTTGGCTTGAGCATTTGATAGGCACTTTTTAGCAAAGAATCTGATAAAATGGTAGTATAAAACCAGTCCAGAGATCTTGAAATAAATAGTTTTGGCAGTACAGGGTTTTGTGGCCTTCATGAGCAAAGTGATCTCCTTTGCACTATTTCATACCTTCTTACCTGTGCTTTGATGTGCGCTTCATTTGCTTTATCCTGAGGCATTTGACAGGCCATATATTCATTCACCCATGTATACTTCCACCCCGGTTGTGACTGTCTTGAGGGATGATGCCCAAGCTAGTTTCACAATATCTATGCTGGGTGTTTCATACTCAGGTTTCATACACCAAGTTTCTTCAGACATCATTAGACCTGCTCTCCACAACGTGCTTTAAGCAAGGTGCTAAATTCATCTCCTGGAGAACCAGTGTGGACAGGAATTGTTTGTGCGATGACTTAAGTGTAGATTTCCTCCGCTGCTGTCTCAGTGAAGTTATTTTACTGGCATGTGTAGTGCTCTTTGTGTACAGGGGTCAAACCTAAAAGAATTTGATCAGTGTTAACAAACTGGTAGTGCTGAGTATCAAGTGCTCACTACAGCGGAAGGGACTGTGCACCAAACTGCAGCATCCGTTCTGGATGGTGGTGTCAGTGTTGGGTGTTTTATCAAGTCTAACAGGCATCGAGTCCTCCGCCTGTTAGGAAAAAAGATTAAGGAGATCTTGAAATGTTTGGTTTTGGTGTTTTGTTTTGTTTTTTTTTTTCCTTGTAATTTTGTTTTGTTTGGGTTTTTCTAAGACATAATGTATCTCTTATCCCCATAATGGTAGAGAAATATAGGAAAGGCAAGTGAAGTTTCTAAGATATCAAAGGTATATGGCTTAAGAGTAGTTCTGTCAATTGATGAAACTATTAATCTGTAGTCTCCCAAATGTGATGTGCTTTATTACAGGCTATGTACAATTTCGTCATGTGCTGCCTATCACCACAACCGCTGTCGCATTTTGTGTTGGAAAAGTGACGTCTAGACATGGCTGAAAGCTTTACCTCTGCAGTTTATATCTCTCAGGAGTTAGAAATGTGTCAGACAATGAAAAGGTACCTTTGTGTTTAGGAGACTTTGAAATATTGGGATCAATTACAGGTTTTTATTGCAGTATTTGTATATGGCTTTAAAGACTGTGTCAAATCTTTCGTATTATATTTTCAGTGATTTGTATGCTTTCATCTCTTCTTAAGAAATATGGCAATGAATGGTGGTTCTGATGATCCAATGGAAGTGTAAGCAGATGATGTTATCGAGTATGTGGAAGCAGTTAGTGTACTGAGTTTGTTTAAATGTACATGCGTTAGCTCATGAACAGTGAGAACTTTACAAGGACGAACTGCAAGGTCAGGGGAAATTCAAAACAAAAGAATGCTGGATTACCATGTCTGGTAAGACTGAGCACTGATTACTCTATCCTTGTCCTGCCAGGGTCACGATGATGACAACTGTGTCTTATGTCCCCTGACCAGGTAGACTATAAGGCATAGGTAATTGAGACTTGGTTAGGTTAAATTCAGACCTCTTCCTGGAAATAGTTATGGAGCAGCATAATTAGACAAAAGGGGCTCAGAGTCTTACGCGAGAGAAGACAGTGCGGTCCACATGGATTCTAAGATACGAAAGGTTAAGTGTTGCAGTTGGGTACATGCTGGCATTGCAACACACATCACTGTTACATGCTAGGAGAGCGGAAAATTACAACTCAGTTATTCAAGACTGTAGTAAATCTAGTTAATACCTCCTACTTCTGACACATCTGTCAATGCGGTATCGTGATTATTTACCTTGGCACTGTAAGCTCCAAGCAGGAAGTCCAGTTGGTGAGCACTGCATCCCAAAGCTGCTGGTATATGCTTACTGGCCCCACTGCCGCCAGCATGACCCGCAGCCCTGCTTACCAAGCCAGAGCGTTCACGTGGATAGAGATTTGCAGGATCAGGACATCAGTTTGTAACAGGAAATTGCATTTCCAAAGGTGAGTGTGTGAAAGGGGTCAGTAACTCTTGACAGCTTGTTGCAAAGTAAGCTCTATTGTATTAAACCTGGAGGATTATTACTTGCAAAGTCAATTGCTCTGCTTGTATTTTAAAACAAAAAGCTGTAGTGGTAAGACTGATGTGCTTAACCTGAGTTCCTTTAGCACGCTTTTTGGCTAGATCTGGGAATAACTAAAACACCTAAAATAATCTCTGGTTTTGTCATCTCTTTGGTAGTGTGCTTGTTTCCTGTGTTAGGAAAGTCATCGTTACATTAGCTGTGTTTAAACTTCCTGACTCACCAGGGTTTTTTCCATTATTTTTACAATCTCTTTCAGGAGGTACTGATATCATGTTTCTGTAATAAAAGTTTCACTTAAATTATGTGTTGTTTTTTTTTTTTTCCTGTTGAGATTATTAATTTTTTTCTCTCCACTTTACTTTGTCTAAAATAGCATTCTAACTCTGATACTTTCTCAGTTGTTTGTTTTTTTTTTTTTTTTTAATGGTAGATGCTATTTTAATAACATTCAGGCTAAGAAAGCATAATGCTACTTCTGTCTGCACTTGATACTCTTTAAAAATTTGTACAAAAAGCTGAACAACCTGTTTAGCTGTATCACTTCTTATTCTCGCTCTGTGAAGTACCCCAGGAAATGAACTGTTGTATGTGCTGTAAGAGCGGTGTCCTTCACTGTGCCAGAGACTGATAGCTCCAGTTTGCACGAGTCAAAAGAGGCCCTTAGTGTATGGCATCATGGTGTGTGTATTTTGGTTGCTTGGTTTTGGTTTGTTAGACATCTGTGTGTCAGGAAGAGGGGTAAACTCACCTGTGTGATATGTCAGGTTGGACAACAAAAGTGGCATGAATGATGATGTTTGCCTGCTCTAAGTAACCATTATAGTACTTTTCTTGGCCTCTTGTGGGGAAAGGGCTGTTGTTTAATAGATGACTTTTCAACTGTGAACTCTGTTTGGAAAAAAAAGTATCTGAGATGCATAGGGTCATGTTTGACTCATCTATGGTAAAGATATTGAAATATGTAAGTCTTGAAATGTGTAAGTTTGAGCATATTCTCTTACCATTAAGCATGGAAATGGGGCACTGAAAATTGACATGCTGGTTTTCACATATGCTCATTTACTTATCCAAGCAAAAGGTAAATCTAGACATGAGGTTTTAAAGCAAAAAGCGGAGCTGAATTTTCAGAACAGTGTGATAGAACTGCTCCAGGACAGTTCCACCTTAGACCATGGGCAAATGTTTTGCCATTGCTGCCTACCCTGCTCAGCCTTCTGCATGTCTCTTATGGTTAAGTTTTGGTTTCCATTAATAGATGTCATTTGTTTGCCAGCTGTGTGTTTGCCTCTAACGTTGGTGTGATTGCAACTTTTAGTGTAAATAAAGATTGAAGTAACACTTGAATGTGAAGGTCTTTAGGCTTGTCTTGAGGTTTTACCCTCTGATTAGACTTTTTTGGCTCTGCAAATGCAGCTGCTGCCTTGCCAATTGGTGTTTCTGTGTGGATTTCACATCAAGTCTTGTATTATTACTGTAGAGTATGCATTAGCTCCTTTTGTGTTCTTTTGCCTTCGAATGTAATACTGAATTTGGCAGTTATCAGGATAATATTTAGGTTTGGGTTTTTTTTTCATATTTTACTTTTTGGGATGCTAAATAGTTTCTTGATTTGTTGAATGCTATTGTTACCTAAAATTTCCCATGACAATTTCTTTCAGTGTTCATTGGTTCTTTTATCATACCATCTAAGCTCTTTCTAAATATGACAGTCATGATAGAGAGAATGGGAGAGTTTGCCCCAATTTGATACCAGCATTCATGTTAATCTACTAACTCAATCCTACATTTTTCTAAGCTGTAGCAGTGGCACTGTGGTATACAATCTTGAGTTTGCTTCATAATGATGATTTTTCTTTCTAGTTACTAGCTGTCACTGAATTTATTTACTTTTGAAAGCTACATATTATTTTAGTAAGTGATAGGTTTATATTTTGCATTTTTAGTCTGTGACCACAGTAACAAGTAGCCTCTTCCTTTCCGTGAAAAGATAGTTTCAGGGTCATCTTAATTGATTGCTTTCACTCACTTGCCTATGTTGTGCTCTTCATTTGAGCGTCATTGTCTTGATGGTAATGAAACAAAAGCCCAATTAAGGCTCAGGCTACACTGGGAAGTAGCTTGCCAGAATTTGACAGTAGAACAAAGGACGTTTCATTGACAAATTTCTTCAGAGGAAAATGTCTCAGTGGAGGTCTGTAAAGCAGCACATGTGATTTTAGGCACTTACCAGCTATCACTTTTAAATTATTTTAAATCTGTGGCTGAGCCTTCTGCTCTGCTCCGAAGATGTGACTCAGAACACTACTTGTGCTGGAGAGCTAATTTCCATCCACCAACAGCATGAAAGCCCCCTTGAAACAGCATCTTCCCAAAGTAGGTGAGAGAAGAGTAAGCGACCTCTCAGTTTCTTGGAATATATCAACACAGGGCTGTATGATAAAAAGACAGGATTAAAAATTTACTTTTTAATCCAAAATACAAGCCTGTAAATCCCACTTAACTGAAGCCATCATAGTTATTACTCTTGCTATTTTTGCTTTGAAAGCTGTAAATCTGAAGAGTCACTATAGCAGTGGAAAAAGAAGAATGAATTAGAAAAATGTTTTTTTCCAAACTGTGCCTTGCATGTCTGTTGGTGTTTATCCTGCTGAGTGAAGTGGTTTGAGAAAGGGGAGGGAACGCACAAGATGAAGAGGAAAACAGCCCAGAAGAGCCTGCTTCAACAGGACTCTCTGTAACAGAATAGTTACAGGACTGCTGCCTTATTGCATGAAAACTTGTAAAATGTATGAAAAGAGAATTTCAGTTGGGTCTCCAGCTTTCTCTCTCTTTTACTGTTAACTTTTTTTGTTTGAATGCCGTAGCTCTGTATCACTGTGTGTCAAAACTAAGACAATAATTGTCAACAGTTCCAAGTACGTGTGTACATTATTATGTTTGATTTCCACCGAGCCATAAACACTCTTTGTCCTTTGCCTTTTACTAGCTATTGGCTTGGCTATTCCTTGTGGACAGGAAAGCCGTGTTTAATGCTTTGTAAAGTGGCCATCGGTTCCTTGCTTTTATCTCTATTCAGCATACATTATTTTCGGCAAGGCCACAGAACTGTTTTGGCCAAGATTCGCAGGTGTCCCTTGTGGAGAGCTATTTCAGGATAAAGGCTTAATCTTACTGTTTCTTTCCTCCCCTTCTCTCTATTTCATCTATCCTTGAAGAATACTAATCCTGAATGACAGAAGCCCATGGCTGGACTCCTCCATCCTCTGTGACTCACTTTTGTTGTTTTTTTGTCATTTTCAGAATTAACCCTCAACTGGATAGGCTGAAGCATGTTCTTTTACCCTTAAGCTTGGAAACTTGGTGTGCACTGCCATTGCAATATTTCTAAGGGGAAATTCAGCCCCTAATTATCAAATTAGATGCACATTCTGGTTCTTTGGCATGACTTTACTTCTGCCCATCTGTTAGGTTGGCACTCTGCCCTCTCAGAAAGTAGCCGACCAGTTTCAGCTGAGCAGAGGAGCCAACCAAAGATGAGTCGAGAGAGGCAGCCCACAGAACACTTTATGTTCCATTCCTCTTGCCAAAAGCTCTTCCTGTTTGCAAACAATGTCAGCTTAAGCCCATATGCTTCATTACATGGGATGACATCTGTGGAGACAGATGCAGAGATGGCAATACGAATGACATTTGATAAGGAAGGGCATATGTTATGAAACCAGACACCGCTATGAGTTTAAGACCCTGTCTGCGCTGCACGTGTGTACACAGAAATATAGATTGCTTGTGTATTTTGTTGTGTGAGTGTGTTCCTCGGCCAGGGTTGGGCCTTTGAAGTGCATCCACGTTCAAGGTTTGCGCTAGGTGTAACTGCAGTCGTATGATTTGGGTTGCAAATCATTAGCCCAGATCAGTATTTTGCTCCAGTGCTCTTTGAATGGTAACAAGCATTAAAGGTCCAGTAGTTCCCACTCTGTAAGGAAACACGTTTGGATAATGCCAATGAAAGAGATGCCTGTTGTAGACAGGATTCTGCTGTTTGCTGCCTTTCTGAAGGACTTTAGTGTTATCTTCCAAAATGTCTTCTAGGAAATCCACCGATTTCAGTGTTTAGAAATATATTGTTTGGATGTAAATTTTACATGGCTGGGTAGAAGGGGTTTAAAAACCTCTTGTTTTTCAGCAATCTCTTTGCCCCTTTGCTAGATTATGCTGCTTTTTCACCAGAAGTCATGCTTCTATCTAAAGCTACTCTTCTCAAGTACCTCTGCTTTTTGGATTTACAATGTGAAAATTACATTTAAACAACAGAAGTTAATTGTAGTTATTGGAGACTTTAAAAAGATACCATCAAATCAAGATTTAGTTAAATGTTTTAAACTGACTTTCACATTTGAAGCCAGTCTGAGGCAGAGTGATTTATTTTTCTACTTTGAAAATGGGTTTTGTTCTTGTTTTGTGTATGGTACAGCGACATGTGTGCAAACAACAAAGGACATAGGGTTGTTCTTGGAGCCTTCCAGACCAGCCATGTTAAAGAAGTGATGCAAAGTTACAGGAGAGGAGAAGGGAGAGCAAGCAGTGGCCCTGGCCCAGCGACCTCGGGGGTCAGTCCTCTGTCCTGAAGCTGTGAGGACATCAAAGATAGGTGATTTCAGAGAGCCTCCAGTGAACAGGAAGGGAAAGGAAGGGCTTCTCCAGTAAAGTGGTTTGGGTTGCCTGTGCTGCTGCCTCCAGAAATTCTGAGATTACGTTTAGTGGAAGAATGGTTTTGCAATGGCAATAAGGAAGCAAAACAGTTATCAGTAGATAGAGAAAGAGTTGGTCTCAATCACACCACCACCAAATAGGAACGGAAAACAGCAAGTGAGGGTTCCCATTGGTTTGTGGTGAGAAAGAGAGGACCTTAATGTATGTGGAAGAAGTACACTTCTCTAACTGTGATATTTCCTCATGTTGAGGCTATCAGAAAGTTCATTGTTAGATTCAGACCTTGAAGGAGAATTAGCACCCTTCTTGTGTTCTCCAAACTGCTAAGGCTGATTGAAAAGATAGCAAGTTTTCCTTAAATAAAATTTGCGTTTAATGCATCTTACCAAGCTGAAGGAAATATAATTTTAAACATTTTCACTTTGATTTCTATGGTCAGCAAAGTGTTAATCACAACAGTTCCGGGCAAAATGTTTTGATGCTAAAGTGTAACATAAAGCAATATTTGTGACGTTCACAGGGGAGTTAATTTCTTTCTGTCAGATTTTAGTGTGAAATACTATTAGCTTAATATTTAGTTTACAGGTATTACATTGAGTGCATATATTCTGTTGCTTTTGAGCAGAAGCAAAAAAAACCCCATGTGCAGTATTTGGAATATAGGCCTTATCTGCCATACTTGAAAACTATGTTTTTAGTATTTGGGTGAATGGAAAACATTCATAGATTTCTAGGTTGGAAAAGACCTTAAAGATCATCCAGTCCCACCGTCCCTAATCCCCCATTAAACCATATCCCTAAGTAGTTCATCCACCCTTTTCTTAAACACATTCAGGGATGGGGACTCACCACCTCCCTGGGCAGCCTATTCCAGTGGCTGACAACCCTTTCAGAGAAGAAATACTTTCTAACATCCAACCTGAATCTCCCCTGACTAAGCTTATACCCATTTCCTCTTGTCCTATCACCCATCACTAATGTAAAGAGCCCTTCCCCCACTTTCCCCACCATCCCTTCTCAAGTATTTATAGGCCGTATTCAGGTCTCCCCTCAGCCTCCTCTCCTCCAGGCTAAACAGCCCCAACTCCCTTAGCTGCTCCCCATAAGTTTTATTTTCCAGCCCCTTGACCAGTTTAGTCACCCTTCTTTGGACTCGCTCCAGGAGCTCAATATCTCTCTTAAAGCGAGGGGCCCAAAACTGGACACAATATTCCAGGTGCGGCCTCACCAGTGCCGAGTACAGTGGCAGGATCACTTCCCTGCTCCTGCTGGTCACACTATTCTTGATACACGCCGGTATCCCATTGGCCTTTTTGGCCACCTGGGCACACTGCTGGCTCATATCAAGCTGGTAGTCAACCAAGACCCCCAGGTCCTTCTCCGCCAGGCAGCTCTCCAGCCACTCTTCCCCGAGTCTATAGCGATGCTTGGGGTTTTTACACCCCAAGTGAAGGACTCTGCACTTGGCCTTATTAAAGCTCCTGCCATTGGCCTCAGCCCAACGATCCAGTCTGTTCAAATCCCTCTGAAGGGCCTCCCTACCCTCGAGCAGATCGACACAGCCTCCCAGCTTGGTGTCATCCGCAAATTTACTGAGGGTACATTCAATCCCCTCATCCAGGTCATTGATAGAGATGTTAAACAGAACCGGACCCAGCACTGAGCCCTGGGGAACCCCACTGGTGACCGGCCTCCAGCTGGATTTAGCCCCATTTACCGCCACTCTTTGGGCCCGGCCATCCAGCCTGTTTTTAACCCAAAGGAGGGTGTGCCTATCCAGGCCAGTAGTTACCAGTTTCTCAACCAGAACACTATGAGAAACTGTATCAAAGGCTTTACTGAGGTCAAGGAAAACTACATCCACAGCCCTTCCGTCGTCAACCAGGCGGGTCACCCCATCATAGAAGGTGATCAGGTTTGATTGGCAAGACCTACCTTTCATAAACCTGTGTTGACTGGGCCTGATCACCCGGTTAACCTGTATGTGCTCATTAATAGCACTCAAGATAACCTGTTCCATGACTTTGCCCGTCACCGAGGTCAGACTGACAGGCCTGTAGTTCCCCGGATCCTCCTTCCTCCCTTTTTTGTGAATGGGCATAACATCCGCCAGCCTCCAGTCCAGCAGAACTTCCCCAGTGAGCAAGACTGCCACCTTTCAAAGAAGATGAATGGATACTGGCAAAGCGAATCCTTCCATTAAAAAAATCAAAATATCTTGCACATAGGTATGTTTTACGTATTCCTTTAATGGAGTTAATATTTGGTGTTCACAAAACTGAGAATGTTTCTTGGCATTTTGTTTGGCTTTTTATTGAGAAAGGATTTATCCAAATGAAATAATGTATTTATATATTTAGATGTGTAGGACTGTAATGAATAATTGCAGAAATTGTCCTCATTTCTCTAACAAGCTGTTTTGGTAGTTCTTACACATTACAATCTTTTTGCCTTATTTGAGGAACTTGCTGCTGTATTATCAGGTCGGGTAATTTTGGAGAGTAGATGACTTCTAGTTTTTCATTCATTAGGATTTATTTTTGGAGCGTTTCTTGGAATGATGACACTCTTTCCTTGGTAGCTTAAGGACAGTGATACATTGGCTGGCTAAAAGAGCTCCTAGAGCGTATATAGCTCTTAAACACTTGGACCGAATGTGGTTTGTTGCATTTGCAGTATTGTGGTGGGGAAACCAATCTGGAGGAAGAGGATTTCCTTAATCGTACTGATACAATCACTTTCTTTACGCAGCTTTTTTTCTACACTTCCAGAAGGGTAATTTCACTTCCAGTTTGAATTAGACAAAGGAATTTTCCAAAGCATTGGGGATCATTGGTTTCTCTGGTTAGTTGCGGTTATTAAGAAACCTTGAGTACCTCATTTCCACCTGCTATACATCTTGCTTGTTTTAATCTGTAATAAAGGGTTAATAATAATGATGATGATAATAATATCTGATTTTTATTTCCCTCCCCCTCCGAAGTGCTCCATCACCATGGTAGAAAAGCTAGTGTCAAGGGTCTTTTTCTGTATACTGTAAAGTATTACTCAAGGTACATATCAACTCTTTCCTTAAAGTGCCTCCATCCAAAGGGCACAAATAAACACTTTCCGGTTTTGTTCTGAAACTGGTTTAGTAGCTGCAAAATGCTGTTTCTGATAGCTGTCCAGACTAGGTGAAAATTCAGTGCAAGTTACAGGTATTCAATTATAGTCTGAGATGTGTACTGGCATTTCTTTTCTCACTGTATTAAACTGCTAAAAATTGCATCTCTTTGTAAAAGGTGCATATTTATATTAAATTGTCTGGGGTTTGCAGAAATACAGTGCTTCCTGGTACATGTAATGTCAGTGGTTTTGTACAGTTTGCAGAAAGGTTGGCTTTGTTTCGCAAGAGGTTGAGGATATCCTTATAATTCACTTGTAAGTTTGTTTGGTACTCGCTCTGCATGTACATCTACATGTGCTTTTTCCTACTGAAGGATCAAAAAAAAGTTTTATTTATTTGGTTACATGATTAATTGCATTAAGTTATTGCTTAGGCAAAGTAGCCAGAGGAAAGGCTTTGACTTTGCTTGGCCTGCACAGTATTTCGGTGGCAGCGTTGCTGGAGACAACAGGCACTACTAAAATGGAAGAAACTTGCTTGACTTGCCCCTTGTTTTTGCCTTTGTGCATTGATTGTCAGTGTTGCTGTGCCTCTGGTATTTAAATGTTGCTACAGAGAGATGTTCTGGTCTTTTTTTTGGTGGCTTTTGAGGTTGGCTTCTGTTGATGGGACAGGAAGAGTCCTGCTAGGCAGATGAGGCATTGCACAAGGCGCTTTAGTAATGGGAATCATCTTTTCTTCAGTATTTACTTTTAGAGAATTGCTCTTCTTGCCTCCTTATGTTGCTGTTAGGTGTTTTCAGTGTGTTGATTTTTCCATGCAAGTGCTACCGTTCTGCCAGTTGTGGCATCAGGCTCTCCAGTCCAAGCCCTCCTGTCCAAGGCAACCGTATAAGCTGTTTGTTGAGATTTTAGGACAGTTCCTCAGACAGTTCTGAGGAAATCCGTTGCCTGGTGCCCAGCAGCTGCATGAGACTACAAAGCTCTAGTCTAACACATAGGAAAAATAGTTTTAATTTACAAAAACTCTCCTGTCAGTCCATATTAGAGAATTTAGATGTTAAGAACTTCCTTAGATAGATCATATCCACTAGTGCTGACTTGCTTTGAAAAGCCTGTTTGCTTGCCCCTCTGGTACAATAGAGGCAGCTATGTCAAAAGGAGGAGCGGGACAGCTCTGAGATACCATCTGGACCAACTTGGGGATCAAAACAATTTTCTCTTTTGGAGAAACACTGAAAGCAATTCCAAAACTTGAGGGCTGCCACATCTTGCTAACCAGATGCTCTACGAGTGCTAAGTACATTGACACCTGCCAGTAATGGGGAAAACAATGAGGTGTGTGACTTGCTACTTTTTTGAAACGTGCTAAATTAAAATGACAGATCTACTTCAAATAGGTGGCACCATTGAATTTATGTTTTTTAAAAAAATAAAATAATGATGATGCCTGTATCGTACTGGCTGAAGAATAGAGCAGTAAAACGTTACCAGAAAAAAGGGCTTTCCAAATCATCTTGGGAATTCCATTCCCTTAATTATTTTCTTTACAGAGACAACTTGCAGCTTAGCTCATGGTTTTTACAAGATTCAGAGTGGTTATGACATTGCAGATCTCTCCTAATGATATTAATCCTAACCATGATAACTAAGGATATTAATCCTCTGATGCAGATTTTCCACTACTGTGATCATTTGTGCACAGTCCTTTGGAGACAGGGGAGAAAGAAATGCCAACACCTAGATGGTTACTTGAGGAACATGCAAGTTAAACACCTGACATCTGATGAGTCACCCCTCCAAGTATGTGTGATTGAATGATGGTTAACTGATTGCCGCAGTTGATTAAGACCAAATGTATCTGAAATGTGAAACACTTTATTTTTGAAGGTAGTAAGAAGTGCACTGTAAACACCCAGAGTTTACCGACCTTACTACAGTATAACTGTCTGCAAAACCCCCCGCCGTTGTCCACAGGAATAGGTTTGTGCATTAAGTATGTGTTTGTTATTGCCAAGCAAGTATTTCTAACATTTTTAATGTGTTTTTTTAAACATTGTTGGTTTTAATTGTTTTCTAATGGTAATGAGCTTCAATGAGAACTGCTACACCTGGCTGTTTTCTGGTTGATTCCTTTTTAACTAAGTGACTTGCTTGTTTAGAAGTTTCCACGCTATCTTGACTTAAAATTGCATCCAGGCTCTGATTGTAAGAGCAAAATGTAAACATTGTTCCAACATATTTTTTTTTTTTTTTTCAGTCCACATGTTCAGTAAGACAAAGAAAAGTTCAGTCTTCTGGCACAGATACTAAGTGGGTAAGATATTAGCATAAATCATGGTGAAATATATTCTGTACTGTAGATGTGTTGGGAACACACAGGGTAGAGATTGAAGAAGTTTTGACCTACTCGATGCAAGAGCTAAAGGCAGAGGTTGTTTGTCACAAAGTTTCATTTAGCTATATCGGGTTTTAAGAGAGAAGAGAATGTAATCTAGTAAACCTCAAACGGCTGTTGTAAATGATGAATCATTTCAAAATGTGATTATGGTTGTAATCCTGCAGGATGCAGGTCGGGCCGGGCATTGACAAACAGGCCTGTGGGAGAGGCAGAATGCCACTTCGCCTCCTGCAGCTGCGTTGTCACTGACCATTAGTTGTACAACCAGCTGGTTATTCAGGTGCCTAAATATAGATTGAGGAGCTTAATAGTAAATAGCTATTGAAACGATCAGTGCTTCTAGTACAATACTAAGATTTACTGTTGCAAAAGATTTCTGAGCAGACAGTAATGATACTATGGATTTAAAAAAAAAAACAAAAACAATGAAATTACAAATTGTGAAATTTTGTGCTGGTTTCACTACCAGTAACTCGTTGGTGGAATGTGAAACAGTAGTCCAAAATTAGTTAAAGTGTTTATAGATGGGTTATTGAAATGATGAAGCTGTTTGGAATGTGGGGTTTTAAAACAACTCATCCAGGGCAATGCTTATTTTTTGGCAGTTTTGTAGATGCTTTTGTATCTTTGGAAGGAGTTATGACCATTGTTTCTGGTATTGTACATACTTAGTGCACAAGCTTTTAGTAAATTACCATTGTTAGACTCGCATCTTGTTAAACAAACATAGATTGAAACAGATTCCATGCTGTAAAAACAACCGCGTGCACGCCAGCTTCTTTGTGCGTGTGGGTTATGTATCATTTCCCCTCAGGAATTAACAACATACCTTGAACTCCACTTTTTAATTTGATTGAAAGAGAGAGCCTTGCACACAGAAGAATAAAAACTCTTGGACTCTAATCTCTTAATCTCCATAAAATGCTTGAATGTTTAGCTTTGATAATATATGAAACAGATCTGGTGGTCCGTAACATTTCTGATGTGCATTCCCTTTTTTTTTTCAGCAAAAAGAAATCAAAGCAGACATAAAACAATGTATGACAGATGGGTTGGTGTTGGTAAGAGTTAGCCCTCAAGCATGAAGAAATTCCATGGCTCTAACTCTCCCTGCTAATATACTAGTGGAAAGTCATTTTAGTGGCCTGATGATGATTCTTTTGCTGATGTAACATAGTTTTCCTGCCAGCGGGATCACTACGCATTTTGTGGCCTTCTGTATTAGGCCTTTTGATCTAGAGAAGGGACTCTCCAGGAGTACTGTCAAAAAATGGAACTTTTTGGCTGACAAACTTTTGCACTTGGAGGCAATGCTTCTGAAAAATATGTGATGTCTTCCTCATGCCTGGGATGAGGAGCAGGTTGAGATTCAAAATTGGGCGACTGAAATGAGAAGATGCGCACAGCAGTCCCAGCTCTAGCATAGCTTTTACAGTCAAAGAAGCAGCTTTGCAAAAATAATCTGTGCAAAGGAGAGATAGGTCTTTCAACTCTATTTCCCACATATATTTCCAAAGGGAGATAGTTCTTGGAGTCCTGCAGGATCCAAAATGGATCTTACTTCCCTCCCACCTTCCTCCAGGGTAGCAGGAGAGAACTGAGCCTGGTTTTTGGCACGTACTCATAGGTGAGGTGATCTCCAAACATGTTGTAACTACTCTGCTATAATTAGTCCTAGTGCAAGGAGGTTCAGCTTCTGTTTTTTAAGTCTCTAGGGCTGGAAGAGTGGTTTTTTTTTGTTGTTGTTGATCTCTCTCTCTTTTTTTTTTTTTTTTAAGTGCAGTGGTTTGATCTTTCTGTTGTAAATATCTCATACAACTAGCATGTCCTGGTTGTCCAAATGTAGGCAAAATATACATGTTTTAGAAGCACTTTTAGCTCTTAAAGTAGATATCTGCCCTTTGCATTGAATCACTTGTCCCTGATATTTTTGCAGCCTTTGGGATCTTACACTAGGATATAAAAAAAAATATAATAGAATGGCTTCAGAGGAGGATTGCTTGCCTGAAAAGTCTGCTTCAGAAATGCTTGTAGCATCTGATCAGAATAAGAAACAAAGAAAATACTGGCATTATGGAATGTGTGGATCAGATTTGCAGGAAACTGGACCATGGTTAACTTTACTCCTGTGTTCTGAAAACAAACTAAACCCCACACCCACACTGCTGCTCTTAGTCTTTAAAGTTTTTTGGCAAAGCTCTGCCTTTTAGGAGTGGGAAAACAACTCGTACCCACAATAGACACAGTTACGCTGGCAAAAAGCTCAGCATAAGCTCTGCCAGTTGAATTAAATCCTTTAGCATATGTATCTTATTCCATTCAAGGAAGGGGCTTGGCTACCCCTGCCCTGCCCCACAGCCCCTTTTCTCCAGCCCAACAAAAACTGCCTCCACTGGTGGGATTCATGGAGATAGTGCTGCTGCTGCAGTCCCTTTCCAACATTGGTAAGCCATTAGAAGAATCTGCCGTCATCTCAGATCTTAATTTGTTTTAGTAGATGAAGAGAAAAATGCTATCAGAGGAGGCAGAGAGATCACTTGGGTGCAGAAATTGCATGAAAAGAGTAACACAAGTCCTGTCAGAAGTGCCAAAGCCTCTGATGAGAATCCTTGGGACTTGTCAGTCTTAATGCACCGACTTAACTGTCTCAATGACATGGTTTTGCCTGGAGGCAGCAGTAAACCATCAGAATATAGCAGGATATCCTGGCATGACAGGGAGAAGATCTTGGAGAATCTAGGTCTCCCAAGGCTGTGACTGGCTGCAGTTTTGGAGTGGCTTTTCATTGTTTGTTTGTTTTCCTCTTTTTTTTTTTTAAAAAAAAAAAAGTTGCATGGTTTTTGCACACCAACAACTGCACATGGAAGATAAGAAATTGCAGCAGCCAAAGCTTTAGATTTATTGCCGTGGTCAATTTCCTGTTATTTTTAATAGGATACAGCCCCTCCACTTCTAAACTAGTGAGCTGTATCAAAGAGACTGGATCGTGTTTCAAACCACTCTGGCTGTTGGGTCTTGAACACATGCTCGTTACCGGGGTTCGGGCTTCCTAAGCAACGTTATATCTGATTTAACTTTTTTGATGTGTGTGTGTGTTCATGGACATGCTTCAGCTCCCTGTGATGGGGGTTTTTAGGAGCCTTTGTTTAGTTTGTTTTAGAAGTTGTATTGTTTGAAAGAACTTGTGTTGAGGTTTGCTCAGCACAGGCAGTGGAAAACAAGGACTACCTGATTGTCGGGGCACCTCTGGCCGGCACTCCAGCCTGGGTCACTGCATGGGTCAGAAATTAGGGAATTCTTGGCTGGCTGCTGGGAGAGAGATTCAGGCACTTTGCAGTGCCTGAGTGGCTGGAACAGGGGGAGGAAGTCTGGCTGGTAAACTTTTAGCAGATAAAATTTGGGTTAAAAAGCAAGGTTTTAACAGAGGGAAATGAGTGTTGTGTCATTATTTTCCTTTACTTAATTTTATCTGGATTTTTTTTTGGCTATTTGCATTCAAATCTGTTTTGAACGCTCTAAGTAGGCAAAATATCCCAATGTGATAAAAATAAGGAAAGAGAAAATGGAGCCAGGCACTAACAAAGAACCACAGAGGAGGGAGATCAACTGGTCTAATTTATAAGGTCTTGATAGGACTTTGAAACAGGGGTGTTAGTGCCCTGCATGGGATCCAGCATAACTTGCTGAAATTGCACAATGCAGATGTAATTTGGAAGCTAAATTCATAATTTTAATTGTTTAGTGGCTATTTCTAGACTTTATAGTAAGTTTCAAATGTGCCCTTTAAAAAAATGCTTTGTTATTTTGTTTTTCAGTTGGACTTTGTACAGAACTTCTGCTTTTTAATGGACATGGGTGGTTACTTTGTCCTCAGACCATCTACTCAAATGAAATTTATTTTAGTTTTGTATACTTTAATGTTTTTATTAACCAAGATAATGAAATTGCAAATCATATTGAACAATAGGTGCATATCTGACCAATATTTTACCAAACTTAAGGACAGGGTATGTGTCTCTTGGGATGTAGCGTTAGTAACTTCTCAGTTTGTACAATAGATTTTCAGTGTTCATCCTTAAGAAGTCATGAGCCTTGTCATACTTTTGATATCATGATAATCCAATTATTTTTCCTTTCTCTGTCCTTCTGAATAAGATGCTTTTGTCTTCTGCTGATGATATTGTCAACAAAAAACCCTAAACATTTACAATCATCCCAAGATTGCTGATTTGATTTCTTATGATATATATTTGTGATTGGTACAATCCTGTGGGAAGTTTCTATGTGAAAGAGCTGAGGAAGCCAAATAAACATAATTTTCAAGCCCAGATGACCTGGAAAGTTTAAATAGGATTCAGCATGCCTTGAGGACTGGTAAACTTTTGTCTACTGATTCTGGACAAGAGATCAGAAATGCAAGGCAGGTTTCACTTCTGAAGGTGAAATACCAATTCTTGTTTTCAAGGATCTCGTTAGTAGTGCATTTAAAAAATGAAAGTGTTTTATAAATTGCATAATACTACCTGAAGGTATATCTGAATTATAAAGCTTGTTCATAATTGAAACTAGCTAACTCAATTGCTAATTAGATAGTTTATAGTTTGGAGGAACCTCATTCTGTTGACAGGAATAAATTTTGCTAGTAGCGGAATTAAGGAGAGCACTACTCCCTTTAATGACTTCTTAAGGTAAATCCAGGGGTTTTTCATATCTTAGTTTTGGCACCAGTTTTCCAGCACTAATACTCCATTTGTGAAGCGAGTCTGGCCTCCTGCTCCAGAACCCATAACATACCAGGTTTTATCCATTATCTCTTTTTAGAGGCTTGCCTTTGTTGTTTACTGGGACCTCTTCGTACAGAAACAATGTGTCTTATAGTGAATATAAATATTTTCCTTTAAAAGTTTCATTATGTTTATTATGTTGCCTAAAACTAAAGTAGAAAATAAACTTCAAAATTCAAGCATGCATGATTTGTTTTTACAGTTAGAATAGGAAAGAATTTATATTTAGCATCCCAAATATTTCAAAACAGTGAATCTCCAAGGGTTTTCTGTAGCTTTGTGTCAACAGAAAATGCATTTTCCCCAGAAGCTTTTGTGTTGCCAGCTCTTAATTTTTAAAAATAAAAATAATACTACTTTTTGGTTTCAGAAAACTCTTTACTAGTAGTGTCCTAGGTTTCCTGGCTAGTTTACTTGCTCAAGCAGATCTATTGTCCGCTTATAGCGTTCCAGACCATTTACGTTTATGCTCAGGTATTTGTTTTGAGAAATGTGACTTTCTTTTTTTTTCTTAGAAAAGAAACAAATTTCAACTGTCCCTTGGAATTTTTTTTGTTGTGGTCTTTTTTCGGTCTATGTTCCCTTTGGGATGTTCATAGTATGTTTCAGATGCTGGATTTTACTCCTTTTTGTTTGCAAGAGCTATAATGTGTGATGAAGGTGTGTTTGCTTGTAATAAAACTGTCTAGATGCTCTCTGCTTCAGATTCTAGATATGAAAATCTCCCAGCGAAGTTTCTGAAGACTTCTGGCCAAATTCTGTAAGCCAAAACCACAATGACTTTGGGAAAAAACACAGACATTACGGTTCCTTTCATAGACTCATAACAATGCCGATCTCAGTGCTTACTGACATGGCATAGGGCTTGAAAATGGCTGCAAAGGTTCTGAAGGCATTATCCTTCTCAAAGCTTTTCCATTTTAGAAAAATCAGTTTATCAGGCTGGCAAAAAGATGTGATGGCTTTGACTGTAGTCAGTCCATTTGAGATGCAGAGCCTGCAGAAGCCTTGTTTCCCTTATGGGCACTTGGCCAGCTCAGTCCTTGCTACCTTCTGCGCACGTCATGCACTGTCATAGTTCCTTTCCATATGACTTGTAATAACTCTTTGTTTCTTACCATCATTTTCCCCACTGCTGGAGCAGGAGAACTGTTTGTCTTTCTAAAATTAGATATCCATGGATACATATAATATTTTTCTCTGTTTAAACTTGGCAGTTTAAATTGCGTATGGAAAAGAAAAGTGTGTTCCACTACGGGAAGTCTGCATGCTGTATTCTTCATTTACAGGAGAATAAAATGTTACACTCTTTGTTCTGTAGAAGGAAAACAATACTTATAAAAGTACGTTTATACTAATGTCCATAGCCCAAGTCTTCCTCTGTTTTCATTGTGCAGTACTCAGGGTACCACCCTGGGAAGGGGAGCTGGCAATATATGGGATACTGCTAAGGCACATAATTTTAACACCGCTTAAGAGTTTTTATGTCACTCCTGTCTTGTTTCCCCAGCTGAAAGAGGGTGCTCAAACCTCCTTAACTGTTTGGACCATTCTTTAACGTAGGTCTTCTTGCCAGAACACCTCTGTTCAATTCTCAAGATCTCAGACAATCTTGTTTTGTGTTTGTAATTTCTTAAGACTCCACAGGTAGCTGTAGTAGTCGTACGAAATTATATAGTACGTTATTACTTTTGTTGGCTATAAAAGCAGTTAATTTGGTTTTCTAGAGCCCCTTAAGATGCATGAAGACTGTTCCAAGGAAAAGCAAAGTGAGGAATCGGGAGGCTACTTGACATCAAGGGCGGCAGGCAGCCTTGATTCTAGAAAGGGCTTTTTCCATGTTGTTAACTTTTTGAAACTACTGTAGTATTTTTCACATCTGTGCACAAATAGATCATTCTCACTTCTGTGAAGTACTAGATGAACAGAAGAGAACCTTCAGGAGTTGATAGCAGTATGCTAATGCAAACTTATTTTCATGGAGACGTGTAATTGCTCTCTTCTGCTCTCTGAATAATAACACATATAAATGGATTAACCTGACTCTTCAAAATGGGTAATGAGTAGTTATATTGGATCTCTGTACTGAAGGAGCTAAAAGATAAATTAGGTGGTTTCTACTTTTGGTTTTGATCAGTAGTATAAGTCTCAGATTTTTGCGCATTTTTTTGTTTACTAGCTCTCTACAAAAAAAAAAAGATGAGCTTTGGCTGCAATGGAAAAAAAGCGCAGTCTGAATAGGCAAACGACTTTAGGACAAGAGTCTCATCTTCTAAATTATGTATGTTACATGGGATTCGTGCCACCCTCTGTTTCACTTCTTCAGAACACTTGAAACTTGTACAAATCGGCCAACAGCTGGAAAGTTTTTTGCCCTTTCCTTTCTGTGCTGAAGAAATGTTTTCTGTTCTTTGCTTATTTTTGCCAACCTTTCTTTTTTCCTCCTCATTCTCTCTCCACTTTAGGCCAGACAAAGTGGAGAGAGATGTTTTTTTTCCCTTCTGCAAACTAAATACTTGCTCTAACTTAGAAAAAAAGAAAACAAAGATATTTTCTTTTTTTTTCCTTCTATTAGGCTGAATACTTTCATGCCTCATGATAAGGAGAGGGTGCTGTTTGAGTCTTACTAGTAGGCAAAACATTATTTAGCCCAGTGACCTGAAGAAGGATCCCACAATATGAACTTTGTCTTGTGACTCTACTGACTAATTATTTTTATTTCAGTTGTGAAAACATGGTAGATGATTTTGTGCTGCCCCTTGTCTCTGTCAGAAGGCGTGTATCTGCCAGTGCATACATCCTACTGCCACTGACAGTGATCGGTTTACTTGAGTGTTTAGAGGTAGTAACGAAGGATTTTGAAACTCGTCTGTCATGAGCAGCTGGTGTCAGGATGCTACATCTCCCAAGGGCACACACTTGCTGCAGTCAGAACTGAAGATACCTGTCACTTTTAAGAGTTTAATTCACTGCTGTTTTTTTTCTGGTGCAGCTTTCGATAGCTGTGAACAGCTAACGCTGTGTCCTGCAGGAGCTGATTGTTCAGGTGGGATAACGTGGTTAGAAAGAGGAAAAAATCCTTTCATAGCATGGTGTTTAATGGTTCCCAGTGACACTTTATTGGGAAATTAATGACAATTGGTTTCCTCTGCCAGAACACCTGATGGAGTAGGAGGATCACAACAAGAAACAGGGTTCTTGAACTGTGTTTTAGATTTTTCTTTGTGACCTTTTGGGATTCTGTGTCAGTCCTCTATCTGTGAGGGTTTGTTGTTTGTTTCATTTTGTTTAGGGGTTTTTGTTTGTTTTTTACCTCTTCACTTTTCTTCAAAACTCCACTTTTTCTTCCTTACTGTTTCTTGATATAATTGTAATGTTTATGCTTGGATGTTTTGCAGTATTCTTTTTCCAATTGAATTCTAGGCTTTGTGATTCTAATAGCTTTGTATTATTTTTGGCATAAACTGTAGTATTAAGGGCCAGCTATATTTTACTCTGACAAGTTTATATATCAAAGTTTGAAAAAAAGACTGAAAAAATGTAGCAGCTTGATTTTGGGATATGTAATCAATGGCTGCCAATGAAAGCTGATTTTTATGAAATCCCGAAAGGATATGGCCGTATTCCACCAAATCTTCTTGGCTTGTGACTGAAGAGAAACACAAAGGTATATGAGTAGTCATTTAAGCACATTTCATGTTTCGTGCTTCTCGAAACTTTATAAAAATAGCCAGGCACAATAACAATAAATTCATTATTCTTGCAAGGATATCCTGAATTTGTCTTGCCAGTATATGACTTTGAACTTTGGTCTTACTTAGAAAGGGAGACTGTTTTGAAGGTAGCCCTTCAGAAGGATTCTCCTATTTATGCTGTGAGTGCCTGTGTTATATTTAGGCACTGAAAATACTTCTGGACTGAGTGTCCCATATTCTGCAGTGGAGGGGGTGAGTGACTGGGGAAGATATGAGCTGTGCTTTCGTTCACGAGGATACTTCAAACTCTTTTCCAGTGATCCTGTTCCCTCTTAGAGAATCAAGGCTGAACTCTGCTGCTTCCAGTCTCCTTCCCACAAGAGCAGGTTATAAACCCTTCTTATACTGAGGTGTGGGACAGTGGTTTGTGCTGCAAACATAGCCTTTATTTAACTGAAAGGCAATACTTTAATTCTGTCATAACTGAGCTGAATATCTTTCCAAACTAAAGCAAGGCAGTGTCACTTCTTCATGATGTCTACCATGCAGTGGGCTTGATTTCTTCTTTTTTTTTCTTCTTAAGCAGTTCCAATGTGAATTTGGAAATGGAGAACTGAAGGTCTTGAGTCAAATTTTGTATTGTTGTTATAGTCTATCAGTATCAAGAGGAAAGAGCAGAGCTGGTGCTATCTCTGAGCTGAATCACACTTCACAGGGATTGTCAACAAATTGTGGGAGTTTCTCATTCCTTACTCTGCATGGTCTTTGTAATGGCTTTATCTGTCGCCTCATCCCTGGCATCAGTTGTTAATAATTACCCTATGACCCTTTGGTCCTTAGTAACTCTTTCAAAAGCACAGCTAATCATTTTATAAAAAAGGCAAACTGGTTAATTCTCGGCAAGTTTGTCTCAGAGCCTTGTCTCTGCAAATGGAAATGAACTTTGGCAGTAATAAACAGCTCAGATGGAGTTGCAGCACACCGGCTGCTTGGCGGGGAGCAATTCTCTTTCCCTTCCACTGACACTGTTGCCTTGTATGCAGTAGATGTTGCTGTGAGACAGCATCATGCGCGGGTTTGTCTGCTGCGATTGTTTTAATCATGTACAGCAACTTACTCTTCCATGATAATACGGACTGGTGTTACCCCAGACTTGTCTTTGCAGTAAATTATGGAATAAGATGGACACTGGTATCTTGTCTTGATCTGCAGTTTGATTTCTGTTCGACTTGTTGCCATTCAGTGCTGGCTCTAGAAAGGCCGCGGTTGGAGATGTGTCTCACTCTGATGCTATGTAGATATAGGTTGATTGATTTCACAGGAGTCGTGGTCATACTTAACAGCACTTCAGTAGGCGTGAGTGTCTTCACAACTGCAAAGCACAGATTTTACATTCTTTTGTTTAATGCAACCAGCACATCCTTATGGCATTGCCTACTTCTGCAGTAGAACTGGGGATTATGCGATTTAGTTTCCTTTTTCTTCAAAGTGGACGTAAACATAAGGTTTCTTGTTATCTATCTCATAGCTTGTGGGCTTACTGTGCTAAATCATTTAGCTCCTTTAAGACATGAGTGTGATCTGTTGTCCATGTCCACACTAAGCTGCAGAGGAATGTGAATATCAGGCTTCAAGTTAAAGAGATGAGATGCTTCCAACTTGCTAACCAGAGACAGAATTACAGGAAGGGCTGTACCACATGGGCTTTCTCCAGTCGTTTTATTTTATTCCTTGTTTCTTCTCTTGCTTCTCCCTGCATTCCAGTTAATGCTGACTGTAAATGTTAGAGATCCCTCGTCTCCTTGGACTTCTGCAAATCCAATTATGTTATACCAAACAAGAGAACGTGATACATACAGAGTTGTTTAACCATATTTTTTAAATTTTACTCCACCTTCTCTGTTTTGGTGTTTAGGTTTTGTACTTATAAATAAGAAAATAAACTTACATAATCTATATATAATATTTTTCTTTGCTTGCGTTCAGTAGCATTTCAGTGGCCACTGCAATGGATCAAAGGCCTGTGTGTGCCACTTTGGTGTGCTCCTACAACAAATACGCCTACCTGTGGTCATACAGAAGATGTTTTGATTTTGTGCAAGTTGTGTTTAGATCTAAATTTCTTTCATAAATAGTGCAACTTAAATTTGGAGTAACCTTACTGTTTTTCCTATAAGAATTGTAAGTCAGACTAACTTACTTGTTTTAAATCTGAATAGCTTGTAAAGAACAGCAAAATAAGAGGAAGTTAATGTTAGATATTAACGTTTGTCTCAGGTTTAATTTACCAAGTCTATTTTGTGAGGTAGAGAGGGTCACAAGCTTACAAGTCAGTTTTAACATTTGTTGCTCCAGTTGTATGCTAGAATGCTAATGTAAAAGTGGATTAATCTGAGCAAGGAATAAAGCTGTTTTATTTTCAAGAAGAATTTATTTTCAGCTCATGACCAGGTAAAAGTTTCTGCAAAGCATTTTTTCTCTCTGAAGTGTTACAAAGCAACTACCTTCTCCAGTAGGGTCAGTTAAGAAGAATTAGGCTTTAATCTCTTTTAAAACTGATAACCTCAAGTATGATTCCAAATAAAGCTATCATCATATGTAAAGGGTGAGTATTTTGTCCAGACTTATGGGGAAAGGTAGTAGAGCATTTATTGAAGCACTGTTGTGAAAGCCGAGCAAAGAATGGCGTGCCACAGTTTTTAGAATTTACCACGGTGATTTTGTGTATAAAGCTGCAACTTTTATTTTACACTGCATAACTAATACAGTTTTACTAGCCTTCAGTGCAAAGCTATTCTCTTGAGTAGAAGTAATTACAAATAATATGTTAGAGGAAGTAAGCAGCCAATCTAAACTTATCTATTATAGTACTGTTACAGCTAAAAAAGAAAAATTACACTTTTGTACAATGAAACATTATAGTATTACAGTTTGTACAATTCCTTCCTCTGTCAATGCCATTAGCAGCACTTATTGGAATGCCGTGGAAGTGAATTCATAATTTTTCTCCCAAGCTCCTTTTGAAGCTCTTGAAAAACATACTAGTGCTGAAGGATTCCTATTGACTGCTTGACTGGCATTTGAGGAGTAAGAGTTTCCCTGTCAAAAATTAGTAGAAGAAAACATGACCTCTGTTGTTAGCAGTATCTCAGTTCCTATGTGCTATCCAGCTCTGTGATAACCAGGTAATTGTTTTCAAATCTTGTTTATCAATACGATCTGCAACAGAGATGAAGGAGGAACGCAGAGGGCTGCTCGCAGAGAGGGGTCCTTTTGTAGCCTTGTAATTCTGAGGCACTGGTCAAAGTAGTCAGTCGCTTCAAAGAAAGCCCCCCCTACCTCCGCCTGTAGCCATAAATCTTACTTCTAAGTATTTCGACTGTTTCAGGCTAGTGTTTAAGCCCACACAGTGGGCACTGGAAAATAATCCTTTAATACAGAAAGAAAAGTACCATTAGCTCATTTCCGGCAGCTATTCCGGATTCTGATGAGGTGTTTTGCTGTCGAAACAAACGCAGTTATTCATAGACTGTGGCTGTGTGATTTACATCAAGGCCTATATTCAGTAAAGATAGCAGATTTACTTTCTTCGTGCATGTGCCCACAATAGAATCCTCCTTTGAGAGAACTTGAAGGAATTTTTTCGGCATTTTGTAGCAGCGACGTTTTAATTCATTGAGTAGTGAAGTTTTTTTTCCATGCAAGTTCAAAAGTTCATGTTATGATCTTGCATGAAATATCTACTTATGTAACTAAATGTGCCCAGTTGTGGGTTAGGATGTACAGTGTGCATGCTTTCTGAGTTTTATTTTTCCTCTCTCTCCCTCTCCTCCCTTTCTCCTCCACCCCATCACACTCGGCACTTGTTGCTTATCTGCAGCCACACTCCTTCCATTGCATTATCCCAGTTCATTATCTAATACCTGAATGAGACTAATTGAGCCTCATTTGGGAAGAGGTAGACCATTGCTCTGAAGTCCAAGAAACTGGACGAAGTTTTATTCTTACTGTAAGCCTGCAGGTATGTCTTGCTTCATTTGGTGCCAGTCTGGTTACTGACATCAGTGGAGGCAGCACTGGATCTTATTCCTATAAGGAAAAGGGCAGATTTGCAGTTTGGAGAGGCCGACACACTGTTTACATTTCATTTGTTGCCAGTCGAGTGCTTCTTGCTCATCTTTCCCCTCTCCCCCAGTTGTTCATGTGATTGTTCAGATTTTACAAGACAGATTTTTAAAAAAAAACATTTTTTTTCCTGATGGGACAAAGAATCCCAATAGGTTGGAACTTCCTTACCTTAAATAGGTACCTCTTGATTTTTGCCGTCTTTAGAGTCAGAGGTAACATGGTGTATTTTGGAAATCTATAGTTATAACCCAAGTTGTCCTAGTTCCTGCTCACTTGAAAGACTTTATAATCTATCAGATATATATATGTATATATATATTTTAAAGGAAATGAAGCAGAATGAGACATACACAAGCATGACTGCTGTTTGAGTAGAAATTGTAGAAACTCAGTTGTATAAGCCGTATTAAAATCAGAAGAAAGGCAGGAGCAGAAATGGCACTTCTTTATTAAGCGCATAGGACCATGTTTTGCCGGGGTTACACACCTTCCCAGCAGGTCTCAGCTGAGAGCAGCACTGCGTGAACGCAGCTAGGCAGCTTCCAGTCTTCATCTGACACTGGAGCCGTGGTACCCATGTAACGAGCTGCAGGCAGATCTTGCAGTCTCACAACCGTTGTGGCTGTTTGTTCCTTAATCTCCGTGCACTCTTGTCACTGTCCTGTTGCAAAATCTCAATACAGAAGTGAAACTACAGCCAGCTCTTGAAAATAGATATTTTTTCATTAAAGCAGGATAGGTAATGTTTAAACTTTTTTGCTTTATTTTTAACAATTTTTTTTTATTGCATCATTTGAAACTATAGAACAACTGGTGCCAGTTTGTACTGGTGTATGTTTAACAAGTGTGAATGTACTGGTGTGTATAATTTTACTCTGTATTTGATTCAATTACTTGTGCCTGTTATAGAGTCATAGAATGGTTTGGGTTGGAAGGGACCTTAAAGATCATCTAGTTCCAACGCCCCTACCATGGGCAGGGGACACCTTCCACTAGAACAAGTTGCTCAAAGCCTCATCGAGCCTGGTCTTGAACACTTCCAGGGATGGCGCATCCCCAGCTTCTCTGGGCAACCTGTTCCAGTGCCGCACCACCCTCGGAGTGAAGAAGAGTTATCGCTTCTGCTCTTCATGTTATCCTGTGTTGAGACCTTTTATTTACAGTTTTACTCATGTCTTTGTAACATGAGAGAATAAGGAAAACATGCTGTAAGAAGTTTCTCTGTGGTTTTTACTAAGCATATCCTTTACTGTTTTTATAATGGTTTTGCACGCCTATCAATCACATTTAGCAGGAAATGTAATCTCCTATAGCTACTATAGCTCCAGTGAGCCTGAAGGAGTAGAAAACCTTTCACAAAGGTGACAAAGTCAAAGAAAAAGTAAATGCCACTGATACTATGTTGCTACTGATTGTAGCCAGTGGGGTAAAATCGGGACAAAAAGTGAAGAATCCTGTCAAATTTTCTGAGGGGTTTTAAGGCACTTGGATATAATTTATTTTCATTAGTTGACTCTTACAATAATGATTAGGATTTCCTGATCTTTGTTTGCTAGGAAGTGTTTAGTAAAAATTTAGGATGGAGGATCTTGTTCCTTTAGTGCCTTTTCTGAGGGGTGGCAGTTAGTGAACAGGTGTAGTACCATATCTGAAAGAAGGATGTACCAGAATACCAAAATGTTCATCTCACTTCTCCTCTTCTGAATGGTTTGTCTGTGTAGAAAACATAACCCATCTAGTTTTTGCAATATTAGCTCCTCTTAAGGACATTCAATTACAGAATAAACTGCTTTCTTTTGGAGAAGAAAAAAAAAAAGTGCATTTTTCAATAAACTGGCTATTTCAGAAAAAGTAACTTTTATTCTAATGTAGCTTTGCTGTACAGGAAGAATGGGAATGTGTTCTGGGGAGTTCCCTTGCCTGCCGAGAGCAGGAGCCTTCCTTGGGCTGCGATTTCACAAACCGCTCAGCTGACCTGACCGACTGCTGTCAGTTAAGGCAGAATCACTCTTATTCTTCCTTCTCTGAGCCGTGTGGTTCTGCTCTCTTCCCTGCCCCAGGTGAGCTACTCATGCTGGGCTCCTACCATGAGCTATTTAAACCCACTAACCAAGCTGAAAAGGATCCTATTGTGTTACTAAGTTAGGGAAGTGAAGTGAGTCAACCAGGAGGAGGTCCCAGCAGATTTCCAGAGCTGGCATAAGACAAGCTGTAGCAATGTACTCTGGAATTAAGGAGGGGAGGGAGGGGGAGAGGGAGGGGGGGAAGGAAAAATGAAAAAAAACCCCACAAAAAAACAACAGAGAAAAAAGAGAAAGATCAGGACTTCCCTCCCATTCTTGGCAGTAGTGAGCTCTCAGATGAGACTGCCTCATATATAAAACTACATCCTTGGACAAGTGCCATCCAGGCCCTGATCACTCTTGGCTTTGTCTAATTTGAGGTCTTGCAATAACATAGCCAAGGTGTGAGAAGGTTGTGAATGGTTGACTGCTGCACCCTAAACCTTCCCATGGTAAGGAGGTGGAGCTGCTGCAAACACCTGACATGGACAGACAGGCAGCGTGTCTTGCTCAGGAAGGAAAACTACTGGGGTCTGGCATTTTGTTTTGTTTTTTTTTCTAACTTTAGAACACAAGGTTCTAGAAGGTGTACAGGTGAGTAGTAAAAGCTCCAGCGTCACTACTGATATTCTTGTGGATTGAAACTGATCGCAATGTCAACCCAAGAGTCATTTAGGTATGTTACTTTATGCAGATGTTATTCCTTACTTGAATGCTTACGCTAACTCAAAAAGAGTCCTTCATCAGCAGTTGCATTATAAAGACCTGTTGGGTTGTTGAGGGTATTCTGGAGTGATAAGTAAGGAAGTAATAGATAAGGCACTAATTTACAGTTTGGGAAGTTGACATTGTTTCTGTATGATAGAGACTGTTTGTCACACACTGACTTAGTGAGTACCAAAAAGTTCTTGGTACTTGTGCACCTTGATGCAGAAGAGTAATTAGGTGTCTGCCTGATAGACTTGTATCCACAAAACTCCATAGAACTGTCTGTGAATGAACCATAAAGGTGTTTTTACACAAAAAGAGCAGTGCTTTAGCAGGGGAGGAGGGAATAACAAAGAGTGCACCTACTAACATTTGTGGACTTCATAGTCAGTGAGTACGTACTCTTGCTGGTGTTGCAACAAAAGAGAAGAAAGAAAGGGTAGAATTTTAACTGATCTGAATTGGAGTGATTCCTTTGACTTTATTTAAACCTCTCGAGACATTTTATTTGTACTACCGAAAGCAGAATCTGACCCAAGTGGGATACAGTGAAAACGCACGACAACTTAGATGCGCAAAATCTGTTACAGCAAAGATGGATCTGATGGAAAATGGAAATTTTCCGAGGAAGGGAAAGCTGTGATGGAATTGGGAAAGTGGAAATGCTAACTGAGATTTTTGATCTTTGGCCACGGTGTATTGACGTCTGATGATGCAAAGTGGTAGTAACAGTAGCAGTTGTCTTCTGCTTTGAATGTCCTAGAGACCTTGGCACCTGTTCATGCACACAGATCTGGGATCTCTAGATGCTTGGAGACTTTGAAAGTTCTTCATAGGATATTGTAATAGTTACAAAAATGAAACGAAAGTATAATTTTATTCTTTTTCCAGAATGTAGAAGTGGGAATGTTATTAGTTTTATTACTCTTTGGATTATGGTAATACCTCAGTCTCTCCAAGAATTTTTAAAGATTTAAATGCCTGCGGATGAGGTCCGTATCTTGCCAGGGAGCGCATAAACAAGTAGTTGAAAACAGTGGCTTTGCAGCAGAAGGCTTCTATTATGTAAGGTTAAAAACGGCTTTTGTCTGTCCAGAGGTGAGTTTGACTCCTGAGACTTTATCAGGCCAGATGGGAATTCCACCGGTAATTGGGTGGGATACAGACACCTTGTTAGGTATAGGAATACCCCTTGCCGTGCCCTACCTGCATGAAACTCTCCCATGAGAGCAATCAAGGGAGACAAAGCTATTTCACAGGGAGAAATATCCTCCTCTAGACAGAACTCGACTACATGGAGACGGATTGTGCCAGGCGTCCTGTCTCCCATACACGGTTATTTTTATTCTTCCCCTGAACTGCAGGCTCGCACACCACTTGCAGCTTACATCAAATGCTGCGGTCTCGCGCCCAGCCCAGGGTTACATACTTCTGTTAGGTGTGCTGCTGCTCCTGCAGCGCCAGGAATGCTGGAGGGCTGCCACGCGCTGTTGGTAAATACAGGCTGCAGTTTGACAGTAATTGCTTTCTTCCTGGAGTTTCAGAAATTACGTACAAAAGCAAATGAAATGAGAGAAAACATTCTACTTTAAGTGTGTTTTGTATCAGTTTTTTTTTTTTTTAATGCTTCTTTGAATGTGGTACAGGTGTATATATATATGAAGTCTGTAATAGAGGAGCCAGTCACGTACTTGGAAGTGTCCTGAGAGTTATCTTGGCCTGTATTATTTATAAGCCTTTCTTCTCTCCTGGCCTTTAAATAAATTTAAGGAAGCAGGAGAATGCCCAGTGGCCAGAGCAGTGCCCTTCACCACACAAAGCAGCATCTGCCATATGGCCTCTTCCTCATGAAACACGTAGTGGCTTCCCTTACTCCCTTCAGTCTGTCTTTTAAAACTATTAACAAAAAAATCTGGCCAGCCCCAGCTGACTTTGGGAGAGCGAAGGAAGAATTTTTTGTAGTTCTGCCTTCTTTTGGTTTTAGATTTGAAAAAGGTGCATAATACTCATTTATTTGCTTTTTACGTACTAGTGGTTTGACCTGGTTTCACTGTAATGTCTCATAAAGAAAAAAAAAAATACTGTTTTGGAAAGGCACAAATATCTGCATCAGGTAATTTAAACTCCTCAGGGGATTTTTGTACTTTATACAGAAACTAACCAGGCTTTCTTAAAAACCAGAAGCCATTCTGAGTTACGTATCACAGTGTGAATCTGACCTAGTTCTTCATGCAGGACTGGCCAGTGAAGAAGGCTGGTTAGATAGTGTTACTCCTCCAGATTATGATAAGCCTTTTTCTCGCTGAACCACTTCAGCTGTGCCACCTGCGGCTTGAAGGTGTTTCAGTTTGGAAGATATTCTTGATTGTAAGAGAGAGGTGGTTTTTGCTACTTCTGTGTATGTGAATAACAGTGTTCTGTTTCTGAACGATGGAGGGATGGTACCTCTTGAAACCTCTTTTGTACAGGGAAGGTTTTCTTGCAAGAATGCTCAATGATTTCTCCTCTCTCCCCTTGCAAGATGCAGTGGTGTTGTGGGGGAATCAGAGACCACTGGAGAGATCATACATCCATATCTGCTGCCTTTGCACAGGCAATATGCTGGTAAGGCTTCCATGAGTAGTATCAAGTGAGATAAGTAAGCATGTCTTGAGCTGAGACATAGATAGTTTATATTAGGCTTCATCTTTAAGTTGCTTCCTAGTGAAAGCTATTAAGAGAACTTATGTTGTGCTTGGAATGAGATGGTAGGTTAAAGGTTTAGTTCTGTTCTGTCAAATCTATTTTCAGTCTTTATCCCCTTTTGCCACCTTCAGTCTTCCCTATGTTCCCCATAGACATTGACTTTATGCATATGGCTTTTTCAGGTACATACTGTAAGAAATAGGATTCCAATGTCTATGATAGCAAAAGAGTTGGCTTGTTCAGTTTTTTTTTCTTGGTTTACTGAAACAAGAGAGTATTAAACTTTAGCCCTAACCATTCTATGATTCTATATAGGACAAGGGGTAATGGTTTTAAAATAGAGGGAGGTAGGTTCAGGTTGGATATTAGGAAAAAATTTTTTACTATGAGAGTGGTAGAACACTGGAACAGGTTGCCCAGAGAGGTGGTGGATGCTCCATCCCTGGAGACGTTCAAGGCCAGGTTGGACAGGGCCCTGAGCAACCTGATCTAGTTGGAGATATCCCTGTTCCTTGCAGGGGGGTTGGACTAGATGACCTTTGAAGGTCCCTTCCAGCCCTAACCATTCTATGATTCTATGATCAAGAATCCACTAAGACATAGTATTTTTTCATATTCATACTGATGAACTGCATTTGGGATAGATGCTTTTTCAAAAAGCTGGTTTGATTTTACATTTTGTACGCTATGTGTCAGAAGAAATATTTTGCAGAATGAAGCTTAGCTTTCAAATGAGCATCTGCTGAAAGGAGTTAAAGATTTGAAGTGCAGAGTGCTCTGCTGGCCCGGTCCTGCACCTGGGAATTATGTTGAGTGTGTGGACCCTGAGGGCACCTGTGTGCCTTAATGGCCCTGACCAGCCTCACCTGGGGCTTCCACTCCAGCCTCTGCCCTCAGGTCTGGGACCTCCATTTCACATGAGTCCCTGTCTGAACCCTGTGGTTGGTGGTCTCCAGCCCTGTCTCCTGTTGCCCTGGATGGCCTCTGGACCTGTGTCAACCCTGGCCATGCATGGGGCTGTCAATGGACCTGTTTCCAGCACCCAGATTCTGCTCATCTCCTGAAGGCCTGTGCTGCAATGGGTGAGGACAGTGCTCCACTGGGGTCACCCTCAGCTCCCAGCTCATCCCTCCTCACCGGCCGGCCCTGCTCTTGCTGTTCCCCAGCAATGCCTGTGCTTTAGTACCACGTTGTCATCAGCGCACGCCTGCCTAAGCGTTACAAAAGGCTCTGTCTCTCAGACATACTTTCTGAGATACTCGAGAGTTTTAGTGCCAGGCTTTCGGTTTTTAGGGGGACCTTATTTTGACTTCTGATTTTGAGTTTTTACTTTTCAATTGGTATTCATATCAGGCATGAGTGATGGCTCACTTAAAGATGAGTGGTTAGATGGGCAGGTAAATTGTTTGTGCTTCTGCAAAGCCTTTTGTTTTGTTGTTGTGTTGGTTTGGGGTTTTTTTGTAGTCGTGGTTTCTAGGACATGATTGAGAGACATTATTTTTTTGTTTTATATGCCTACAAAGTATACTTGATATAAAGGGAATTTCTTTTAGCAGAATGTTTAAATTTCCAAGCTTATTCTCCTACCAAAAACCTTGTTTAATTTGACATGCTTGTTAGAGTAAACTTAACTCCCAGAGAGCAATTGATACACAAATTTGAAGTATGACAGTGGGAAGGGGAAGAAAGAATCGAAAATAATCAAAACATGGAACAAAAAGAAAACAGGAAAAATACCCAAGGTTTGTAAAGAGCTCAGTCTAGTTTCTTTCCAGAAAAATATATCCTTATATGGAAGATGTCAGTTTAAAAGGTGTCATGTCTGTCTCTTTCACACCTGAAATATTCTTAAAAGAAATCCTTTTTAAAAAGCAGAATGAGGTCATAGTTATCTGATGAGCTTTTTACAGGCTTGCATTTGTTTCATTTTGGGGATTTTTTTTTATTTGTTTTAATTGTAGTGAAAGTGTGAGTTTGAGGAGGGGAGTGTTGTGAATGCCTGCATAGTTTGGTTAAGGACATTGCTGCTCCTTGGCAACCCTTTAACCAGGAAAGGAGATCCTGTAATGAAATAATCCTTCATTTGGAAGACCAAAACCCTTCTATCTCCAGTATTCTCCTTTTTTTTAGTTGTCTAGAAAATAACCTTGAATAAAAATGGATGCTCCTGATGCTTTTAAGAGTATACAAACATAAAGAAGCTAAATACCCTGTTTGCTTTAGGAACCTGTAAGTGACCAGGGTCTTTGAGATATTAGTTAGAAGATGTGTTAACAGTTAAGTTAGACATGCACATTAAATTGAGAATTAATAGTCGTTACAGGCTGGACCAATTGGAGCCAATTTAAACTGCCACAGGCTCACCATCACTATTCATTCTTTAATTGCAAACTAATGTAAGTGTGACATTTCATGTAAAAGAGCTGTCATTGGGCATTCGTGTATATCTAAGTGAAATGAAAAAGTAATGCAAGCCCTGCTACACAAAATGCATCCATTAACCTGTTTGTATGTCTGCATCTTTGGAAAATGGTGCTGGCTGATCGCCCCCAGCAGAATTGAGGAAAACCTGCTTTTACTTTACTGCTTCTTGAAAAATGGAGGGTATATTAGCCTTGTTTACCTGAGCATATGATATAACTCAGAGCAATTCATTTGCAATCCATGTCAACTTTTCTGTTACACAGGAATCGGTCAGTTTATTCCAGCACAGCATGTTTGCACACAAGTCTTCTGGGGTGACTTATCCTGCGATAGCTGTGGTGTTCAATGTGCCTGGTGAGCAAGGCCAATCACTTTTTTTTTTTTACTGACATTGATTTCATCTTTAGGCTACTGTCAACTATACAGTTACCGTACAGAGGATGGCTTATGTTCTGCAAGGAAGTGTGTGCAGCTAACAGTAATGCAAGATACGATTTTTTTTTTTTTTTTAAATTGAATTGGCTAGCTAAAACTCTCCATGTGTCTAACTCAGAGTAATTTACAAAGCCAGAGACTGAACAAAAATGCTGTTCTTGATAAGATGTAGTTGTCCACACCCTTCCTTCTTTGTAATTTCCTTCCGTTTTTCCCACTTTTCAACTTTGTGCTGGAGTTTTGGGTAAGTTGGTAGGCAAGGTAGTTGCCAAGTTGTTGGCTAGGGGTTAGAGCACGAGCCTGGCCTGTGTGTTTTAGTGCATAGATCTGCTGCCATTCTCCCCAGTGGTGTTGGACAAGCTGGCTAATGTTTGCTTCAATTCCTCTTCTGTGAGTCATGGGTAACACGTCCCTACCTCATGAGATTATTGCGAGGATGTATTCATGTGTCTTTGATGGCTTCTGATGTTACAGTGATGCAAGGTGTAACAGCTCTCTTGTGCAATCATGTGAAAATAATGCATTATGTCTGTACCCACCAAAGTTAGAAATGGGCGATTAAACTGCAGCAGCTAATTTGATATGTTTGTTTGCACTTCAGTAAAATAGCCCGTGCCCCTTCTCAAAGTCTCTAGGCTTCTCTCTGGTAAAGCTAGTAGACTATCAGAGTAGTTGCACACCTAACCAGTGAGGGGTTGCTTGTGATTTTCTGTTTGTGTGCTTTTTTGGTTTTGTTTTGTGTTGCTTTAACCTCCTAATAAATGCCAAGATATACTGGCTTTGGAAAATACACTTTATCAAATATGTGCTAGTTATGTTTCTAGCGTAATGGTAATCGCTGTAGTCAATCAGTCTGCTTCTAATAATCTCCATAGCAACTACATTCAATAAAAAGTGAAAATAACTGATTCATGCACTTCTATGCCAAGTGATACACGTGAGCAATGTACTATCTGCTTGAAATGTCACATCCAGCTAAATGATGCATACTCTGCTGGCAATGCTTTCTGATGCTTCTCTTAAGAAGCAAGGAAACGGGAGCTAGTTTTTGTTTGCACTACTATTTGTTAAGAGAAATGGACTTTTAAATGCCAACATTAGTGTCCCTCCATTTCTTTCTCCAGAATTATCAAATAAAGCCAGGAAGACTTGGTCGAGTAATTTGCTTTTTATTTCATTCCTCTCTGCATGTGGAAAGTGATATTTTAAAGCTGATTGTGGCAGTGTAAACACTTTGTTTTGGTTTAGCTTGAACCTGCTCCTAACTAGACATTTTTATTTTTTTTTTTAACAAAAGAAGTGAATCTCACAGATCAGGATCGTTGCTTCTTAAATGTCATTGTTTCTGTATCTATAGTTCTTCTGTCTACTTTGTAGTTTGGCTTAACAGTTGCATGTGTCCCTGATAAAATTTAGGAGTAGTAATTAGAAACAACATCTAGAATATGTGTTCTCTTCCTCCCACTCAGTTTTATCCTGGTCTCTGACAGCTGCTCCTGCAGTTAGTCATTCCACCTGAAAGGATGAAACGCAGAATAGCTTTGGAGCGGAAAGTGAGCAAAATGTCAGGGATTGCCTGAGAGGAGCCTTCTCTGAAATGGCTGGGATGCTTCTTGCCTTTCACATGCATACTTTAGGTTTGATTTTTCAGAGGTGCTGAGCGCCTGCATTTCCTGCTCACTGCAGCCAACCTTTCTTCTTTCAAAATCGCACCTCTTTTAAATGCCTCTATCCCTTAGCTTTTTAAGCTAGCTTTCAAAGCTGGCCTGAGGGCACCAAAACTTAGCTTGAAGATTATGTTATAGACCCCTGTGGTGGGGGTAATGGTGGGAGAGTTAGCACCTCTGGATGTGCGCCCTGTAGAGTTGCTGTTTGTACTGAGCTTCTCAAAGAATGACTTTGCAATTAAATCCGTACTTTAAATTCAGCGCCAAAATAGAATTTTGAAAGATTCGTTATGTAAGATCTTCTTTTGCGAGATGGAGTAAGTGCCTGGTGATCCTGTGCGTGGACATGTTTGTTTTATGGTTTTAAACGTGACTCTCTTCCTTTAAGCTTTTTTCTTTTCCACTGATCTTTAGGAACATCTTATTTCACACTCGACTCTACTTATTTGTATGTGTTTTGCAGGAATCCCTTGAAGCTTGCCCTGGGAATGGACAGCTACCTCCATTTCTGGAGGAGAGTAGTGCCAATTAAAGAAGCCTTCGAGGCAAGTCGACAAGTGTGCTGATAACTCTCAGAAGAGTACAGGGAAGGGGCCACCTTCCAGTCCAACAGCCATGCCTTTCGGGCTGAAACTGCGACGGACCAGACGCTACAACGTCTTGAGCAAGAACTGCTTCGTGACAAGGATCCGTCTGCTGGACAGCAATGTGATCGAGTGCACCCTCTCCGTGGAGAGCACAGGGCAGGAGTGCTTGGAAGCTGTTGCTCAGAGGCTGGAATTACGTGAGGTAAGAGTAACCCAGGAAAGACCATCTGTCACTGTATAATTTGACACGTTTTTAGCTCAGGCAGTCTGTTCGTTTGAATCATGTTGTTCTCAGAGCTGCCCAGATATGATCAGCAGCTGGAGCCTGGACAAACGTATTCTGATTGCATGAAAACTGAGGGCAGAACAGCACTCAGGGTTTTGTGCTGTTGCTCATTCATCATAGTTTTGAGAGCTCTTTGTAATACGAAGATGAAGATTTCTTCTTTTCTTAGAAAGCGATGGATGTTACTTTCTGAACTGGGATGCCAAGGGCCAAGTTGCAGTAACTTTTATCTGAATGTAACCCTGGTTTCACCAACACTGCTGGTCGAATTATGCCAGTGGGAAGGAGATCACTGGCTTTTAAGTATCCACCTTCATGTAAATACATTTTTGTTACTAACAACTGAAAGAGGCAACAGTTGTGTTACTAGCAGGAACAACTAGTAATGGTTTGACGATGGTGGGATTTTTTCTTCCTTTTGTTTAACTGGAACATTTCATATGTAAAATTCTGAAAGCCATCTTTTAGATTCCCAATGCTTCTGAAAAGGCTGAAGAAGCCCAGTCTTAAAGGATTTCAGTCTTTTAATACATTATTTTCTACTTCTTGCTGCAGAATTCAGTGTTTAAGTGTTGAGGCCTTTTTAGAAATCTCCCTTCAATATGCATGGCACAAATGAGCTGTCTTTTCTTACCTTCTGTGGACTCCTTAAGTGTTCCTGCATGCTTCTAGGCTTTTGCAAATCACAAGTTGAAAACCATTGCCTGGAAATTGCTGTGTTATCATCTGATTGTCGTGGCTGATGCTTTCTGTAAGCACAACTGGGAAATCTAATAATCTTGCAGTGATTTGCATTCGTTGGTTGTAATGGTGGCGACTGGAAGGTAGCATACAAATCACTATTGCAAATGAAAACTAAACAAAAACTCCTTTTTGTACATCAATAATGATAAAGAATGAGAGAATAATCTCACTCTGTGTGTGCAGAGTGAGCAGGAGAATGTGCAGGCAGGAATAGAGTAGAGAGTCAGAATATTGCATAGTGATTTTTCATACTTGGGTGGCAGAGATGCTCTAGGGTGTCCTTACAGAGAGGTTAGGTCATTCACTTTCCTTCCAGTGCAGAAAGCAGTGAAATGAATGAAGTGATTCTCCTCATATTCCTTGTGGGCTTATCTAGTTGGTGCAGCAGAAATCTGGGTCCTAATGATTCTCTCTGGAGGTCCACCTGCATTTGTGAACAATAGCTCTGTCAGAGGGTTAATATTCTTTTCCACAAAGCGTTTTGTGATTTCAGGACGTGTTTTGTTTCACTTTGGAACAAAGCCTGAAGTTTCAAAATTTTCCAGAGAAAAAAGATTGGACAGTAGAGTAGTGAAGGAAGTTGTTTTGGTCAGTGTTCAATTTCTTGGGGGTTTTCTATTGCTTTGGGGTTTTTCATTTTCAAAATTATTTGTGTCATGCAAAAAGAAATATGTCAGCACAAAAAGTTTGTGTTTCAAGATAAAAAATATTTTAACAACACAGAAGAGAATGCTTTGATGTTGTTGGAACACTTTCCCCTTCTTTCATCACCCTCCTCGCTTTTTTCTAAACAAAGTTTTGGCAACGTTGAAGCAATTTTGTAAAGTTCAGATTTCAACAGTACAGCATTTTTTTGACAGAAGTTGTGGGTTTTTTTGTGGGTTTTTTTTGTTTTTTTTTTTAAATCTTTTTTCTGATTGATTCTGGTAGCATCCATTGCTGCTTTGAATGTTTAGGAGAGAAGAGAATTACTGACCCCTTTCATCTCTGAGAGGGTCTCCCTGTATCCTCTTCTGCTTATTTCACGAGCAACAATTGGAGCTAGCAAGCTTGGAGGTGCCTGGTGCTGAGTGCTATCCTTGTCCTCGACCCAAAATTCAATACATCTGCCTCCCTAGTCTTCCTGCCATGATTTGTAGAGGAACAAGTCTGATGCAGTCATTTGGTGACTGTCCCCTTCCCTCTCTAGGCTTACCATCATTTTTGAACTCGCTGGCCGATCAAATTCTACAGAAGGGTCAAAAATACTTTGACAAAGCTGAAATTTCTATCAGATTTGTCCAAATGGATAGCTGAGGAGAGAAGCCCATTAAGTGTAGCAAGGAGAAAATCCTTGCAAGTGTCTGTATGGAGAGAGACTTTTTAAATTCCCCAAATGCAGCAAAAACTTCAGCTAGAATATACCTTTTCTTGGAAATCCTATTCAGCTAACTGTGATGTACAAGTAAGGAAGAAACTAAGCTTTGTTAAATCCCATGCTCACAAAACAGTACTAAAATCCTGTTTGTCTCCTCCATGCAGTCTCAGGTAAGAATATGTGTTCTCTTAAAAGTAAATATCAATTTTTGTTTGATACTTTAGTTTGATCTTATATTTAAATAAATCCCAGGTGTACCTCAACTTTTACTTTCATGTTAGGAATACATGTGTTTTTCACTCAAGCCGATTTCTTAGAAATAAACAAAAACCTGTCCAAACCTCACCCCCCTGCTAAAAAAGCAAAACTGTTTGAGATTACTGTATGTATTGTTGTGAGGGACTGTCGATCATTACACCACACATGACCGAAAAACAGTATCTGATGGATTATGCATATTTCTATTTGATCTCTGGGGAATGCAGCTCCCTCCCTGACTGAGTCAGGGTTCAGGAGTAGGTCAGTAGAAAGTGTAGCCATGTAACTACTGTAAAATCTGGTTTTATCCTTTTCAACAAAGTTCTTGACAAAGCAACAGGTCTTCTAGTTGAATGGTTACCAGTTCCACTAAAGTGAGCTCTTATGCCAGCATGATGTAAAAAGTAAAGATGAGAAGTGGGGAAGAGGGGAAAGAGAGGAAAGATAAGGTCAAAAACATCATTTTATAATCTTTTATGTATGTGCACAGATTATAAAAAGGATTTTTTCCCCAATATGATGTCATTTTTCCCTTCAAGTGAGACTAAGTGAGCCTGCTTGAAATAGCAGTGTAATCTATACAAATCTGTTGTAACACTTCATGTCTGTCTCTCCTTTTTGTTCTCCTTAATTAACTTGATAAAATTATAATAAGTTTAGAAATGGAATGTTCTGATGTATTGTAAGGGGTGAGGAAAGAAGGTCTTTTCCAACCAAAATTATCCTTTCGAGCTGAATTTCACAATGGCACCTCCAGCACTCTGGTGCTGCGAAACCCAAACCAAAGCGTGATGATGGCGGGCTGGGCACTGCAGATGGATGCTGACCTCCGTGCAGGGGTGGCAATTTGCTGCCATTTTGACCTCGGTGGTTTTGTGCCCTAGAGGGTGTGCCCTTGTGTTGGGCAGCCAGGTTACCTCAAAGTTTGACAGCGAAGGTGGGATAGGGTTCAGGCAGCACTCGGACAAGAGACCTTCTAGGAACAGTTGGCTGCTGTAAATGGTGCCTTCCTCCCTGTGTGAGCGCCTCGGGATAGCAAAGTTTAATGCTTTTTGCCCAGAGGGAGCTGGAACTCTGCCTCTTCCTCAAGGATAAATATTTAGTTGGCCGCTTAACCAGATCCTTTAATAAACCTGTCTCGTCGTATCCTTTTGAACAAGGTTTGCTGATTTAGTAAGTGTTTGTCGTCTCCTGTTGTTGACAATTCTACTCTTTTTGCCCGGCGTAAAGGCAGGGATAGCCTCCTGAACTGGCAGCTGTAGTGTCATCTTTTTAAGACTTCTCAGCACAGGTTTTCTGTATCCAGTTTTCTTTTCTGACTCATGAGGATCGCCCTTTCACATGGTGTCATTGGGGCATGCGAGTGCTCTGGTTCTTGTCTGCTGCTTTAGTAGAGGACTGCAGTTCCTGGAGGAGTGTAAGCCGGTTTCATTGTGCCATGTGTGAAGTCATATGTGGTAGGTGAGACTAATTTTAAAACCTTGAGAGAAAATGAATATAAACTCTTTTCTAACAGAGCTCTTCAAGTATTTGCAGATTGGGCAAACCAAAAGCACTAGCAACTGGAGCTCTTTGTCTGTGGAATGGATGTGTGTGCATACATTTAGCATTATGAATAGCTTTCCTTCGGTGTGTATCACCAGTCTGTCAACTGTGGATGGAAGAAGGATTTTTGGGTTTTAAAAGTGAAAACATCATTCGCTTTCTTTGCCACTTGGCTGCTGATGTATTTGCTAGAGCAGCCTGTGTTACTTCAGAGCCTGCCAGGTGTAGGTGTAGATACGAATTCCATGAAAACTGGAGTGAAGTCAGTGGTTCGCTTTGTAGAGATGGACAGATCAGCTTTTGGAATCGACCTAGTTTTCAAACAGCTATTTATAGAGGAAAAAAAAAAATAATTATATTCTCTCGTTTGTGGGATGTCTGTAATGTAAAAATGTTTTGTGGGCTGAAGTGTACAGCAACACATAAATATGCATTCTATAAAGCCTTCTGGACAGTCATACGCTTGGTCATAGCATACTGAACTTGATGGTCCAGCTGTTTCAAATCCCACATTCCTCCACTCCTCTTTGGGAATTACTAATGTTCCTGGGGGATAAAGTCTCTTCAGACATTCGCAGTAGTGGCTACAGAAGTCCTTCCTCACTGTGGGTTGTTAAAAAATGCTGACGTTTTCAAGAAGTAAAGTTCCTGGCAAGAGGGAGCTGAAATTTAGATAACTGTGGTGGTTGTCTCTCCAAAGTGCATGCATTTGTGACTTGAGCTCTGCTCTGCAGTCCCTGTGCTTCATCTGCAATTGCTCCATCCTCTCCAGGCTGCTTTCCAGGAAAACCCTCGTCTTTCAGTTGTGTGAAATGCATGCTACCGTGGTCGATCTGCTGTATCTGCTCTAGTCTAGAAGCTTAAACACTGCATTCCCTTTACTTATTCCTTGGAAGTGATTCAGGATTCTGGATTTGGTGCTTGAAGTGCCTTTCTACTGTAGCAAACCTAAATTTCTATTGTCCCCCTGCTCCCACTCAAATGGGAAGGACTGTGTTCATTTGAGCTGTTTAATTGCAATACCCTTAATCTCTTGAATAACTCTTTTAGACTTCAGGCTCCAAATCATCTCGGTTGCTACATGTTTTACGAGTACTTGACACTGCAAATCTGGGTCATAGATGATGTGAATGTTTACTTTTTAAAGTAATACAGAAGATCTGTTTTTACAACTCTGCACTGTTTCTTGCTGAGGATGAGCTGCCCTGCATCACGAGATGGTGCATTAAGGGATTTCCCTTATGACGTGGTAGAATCACTGTGCTTTTTTCTGTCTTCACATGAATTCCTTTCCTTTGCTGTCTCCACTGTCCCTCCCACCTTCATTTTAATCTAATTACTAGCATGGTGAGCTTGTCAGAAAGAACTTTTTATCTAGTGATGACTACAGAGGGAGAGTAGACTTGTATCAGTGAATTGGTCAGTTTTGTTTTAAGTTTATCCTGTGGGATATACTGACTTCTTGATTTATTTGTGCTCTGGATTGATTGATTTATTGAAGATACCTTCAAATTCTAGAAGGAAATACTACATTGATTATCTTCAAAAAGAGAACTAACTTCCTTCACCGTACCAAACTGAGCTTAAAGAGAAAGGACTGAGCGGTGTTCAAGATATATTGCAGGTTCATCAAGCTTAATTGAGGAAGCAAGTTAGATTAGTTATCACCTTAGTTAAATGCTAGTCTGAATGTTCTCCGAAGTTGAAAATATGTGTGTAATGAGACCCTGAACTAAATACACCTGCACTCCAATTCAGAGTTTTTGTGTATGATTCTCTCCTGCATGCCCTCAGCTATTAAAATAGTTGGAGCAGTGTTGCTCCTGCTGGCTCGTTGTCATTTCTAAGCATTTTAATTTCTCAGTATTGTGTTAGTTGCCCTTGTGTTGATGTGATGATGAAGTCATGGTACATGCAATGGTTTTTAGAGAAGTATCCTTACCAAAGTGAAACAGGGTGTTGATGGTGGCTTTTGCAAAGTGTAATGGTTGCAGTTTGTCTGCTCCTTGTAAAACCTTTATTTAAAAGTGTGAATATCTGGGAAATCCAGTTGGTGAAATCTTCATGGTTGCTTTATAGGCCAAACTTTTTGAATGTATTAAAAGTAATTTCAAATGAAAGCTTTATAAAACAGCACATAAGGGTTTTTCTATTCGTTGTATCAAGTATCTTTATTTAAAATGCAGTGCTATGCTTAAGGGATTCCAACTGTCTGTGGAAGGATTGTTGTCCAGGTAAGTTAACCTGTAACAACAAAATAAATATTTTATTTGGTTTCAAGTTAATCTCATCTAATGGAAACTACTGGAAGGTTTTCATTGAATAGGGAGTCAGTTGGATTAAACACCAAGAAAGTTTATTGAAATAAAATCAGAGAAATATGCCAAAATAGTAACGATCCCACTTTCAGGTCCTAAATCTGCTCGGTGTCTACTAAAGTTCCTCCCACAGTTTCTGTTTCGTTCATTCCAGTTTTAGTACAGAGCGGTATTTTATATTGAAGGCATTGCTGGAAATCTCCAAACGCTGTCAGCTGAAACACTGAAAATAGATGTTGATACGAACTTCACAATTAGGGCTACAGTCAGATTTCCAAGCAACTGATGGGCTAGTTCCTTTGCTAAACATGAACACTTTTTTAAAAAAAAAAAGCCTTTTCTTCAGATCATCTGTAGTCACAGTACTTGCTGTTAGTTATAGCATGCATTTGCTTGCAGTAGCAGATCAGTGTGTTTAAGACAGTGGTTTAAGGGCTTTTCTATAGAATCCTTTGTGATGGATTGGCTGTTCCTTCAGCTGCTTATTACCAGTTTGTGGTAGTTGAAGCTCTAGTTCTGATCCTTGTTAATTACTCTCCACCAGCAACAGTCCCATGTGGCTTATACAGGAGGTACTACAGCCATTGAGACTTAGAGGATAGGAAATAGCTGAGGTTTTCAACCTGGTATTTCTGTAAGAGCCTAGAGCAAAGAACTTGTGTGTGTGATGCACATTTTAAGTGTAACACTTGTCTATCATAAAACCTTGTGAGTTAATTAAAAAAGGAAAGTAAACATTCTGTATTGGGTAAACAGTTCTGGTATTGGTAGATACATTTTGACATGTACGTGTGGGTTTGCATTCTTTTTTGTAGTTGGAAGAGTCGTCTTTGTCCTATGTCTGCAGTGGGCCTGATCTGAAGTCTCATGAAGCCTTTGTGCTTTCATTCAGACTTAGTGTTTGCTCTCTGTTGACAAGGCATGGGTGTAAAAGAATGCAAAGACTGAGACGCTTTCTGTAAATCATTTATGTCACCTGTGCCAGAATGTCAGACTGAGTTCTTTAATATGCATTTGGGAGAGATGGTAAGGGGCAGATAGTACTCCATGAAGAATATTATATTGCAGTATTAATTTGTTATTGTATTCAAGATTGTCCTAAAAATTAAAAAAGGACACTGAAGAAGAAATTACTCTGGCTTTGCATATGGAAAGATTTACACAATACCATCTGTTCTTACTTGCGTTTGTGTCATTGGTTGTGTGTGTGCTCTACCTCAAAAAGCTAGACTGACACTGTTTTGTTTCTCTATCTAGACTCACTACTTCGGCCTTTCGTTTCTCAGCAAGAGCCAGCAAGACCGCTGGGTTGAACTGGAAAAGCCTCTGAAGAAACAGCTGGACAAATTTGCCAATGAGCCTTTGCTTTTCTTCGGGGTAATGTTCTATGTGCCCAGTGTTTCCCGACTGCAGCAGGAGGTAACAAGGTATGTGGTTTCCCCCTCTTCACACTATTGTGATATTGCTGGGAGGGAATAGAGAGTTGCTCTGCTTCTGACATTCAGTATTTGCTCAGGTATCATCTGGTTCTTTTTCCTTTCCTGCTGATTGCCCAAATGGGAAAAAGTGCAAGAAGCCACCACTTGATTATATCTGTTTGGGGAAAAAAATAGCAATATTGGTGAATGATTATGCATGACCAACTGCAGAAACAAAAAGAGAATAATAGATATATGTTTAAATTGACATAAATTTTAAAAGGGACCATAGTGACTTTGCTCTTTTTCTGTAACCTTCTACTGATTAAAAAGAAGCCTTAGGCAAAGGACCTCTATATATAGTTTTAGTTTATTGTTCTTATGTCTACCTGTGCTTTGCTGAAAGTGAACTTCGGCATCTTTTCTGGGTTTTGCCCATCCCACGTCTGATTTTTCCCCTTATGCTTCACAAAAGGATTAAAATTGTTAGAGGGTATTAGTCTTTTAATTATGATCAGGGTGCACCTTTGCAAACAACTTCAGTGGGAATTACTCTCTTATTCAGAGCCCTGTGCTGCAGTTGTAACAAAGCAACTGTTTTGAGGGGCTATTCTTGTAAACCACATCACTGTGTGGTTTTTGCACATCTGTGCTGTATTTAAATTAAAAAAAAAAAAAGAGAGAAAAAAAGCCCACCTCACCCAAAGAGGGGTGGGCTTGTTTTCTTTTTAACCAAAGTTATTTCATTTATCTTATCTAGAGCAAAGTTGCATCAGCACAACTCCCCACTGAAAAATATGTTCTATTACAGAATCACAGAATGTTAGGGATTGGAAGGGACCTCAAAGGATCATCTAGACCTCATCTAGTCTAATCCCCCTGCCTGAGCAGGACCACCTAGATTAGATCACACAAGAACACGTCCAGGCGGGTTTTGAACATCTCCAGAGAAGGAGACTCCACAACCTCTCTGGGCAGCCTGTTCCAGTGTTCTGTTACCCTTACTGGGAAGAAGTTCTTCCTCATGTTTAAGCGGAACCTCCTATGTTCCAGCTTATATCCGTTTCCCCTTGTCCTATCTTCGGATGCCACTGAGAAGAGCCTGGCTCCATCCTCATGACAGTCACCCTTTACATATTTATAAACATTAATGAGGTCCCCCCTCAGTCTCCTCTTCTCCAAGCTAAAGAGACCCAGCTCCCTCAGCCTTTCCTCATAAGGGAGATGCTACACTCCCTTGATCATCTTTGTGGCCCTGCGCTGGACTCTCTCAAGCAGTTCCTTGTCCTTCTTGAACTGAGGGGCCCAGAACTGGACACAATATTCCAGATGCGGCCTCACCAGTGCAGAGTGGAGGGGGAGGAGAACCTCTCTTGATCTACTAACCACACCCCTTCTAATACACCCCTGGATGCCGTTGGCCTTCTTGGCCACAAGGGCACATTGCTGGCTCCTCATGGTCATCCTGCTGTCCACCAGGACCCCCAGGTCCCTTTCCCCTGTGCTGTTCCCCAACAGTTCAGTCCCCAGCTTGTACTGGTACATGGGGTTGTTCTTACCCAAATGCAAGACTCTACACTTGCCCTTGTTGTATTTCATTAAATTTCTCCCGCCCAACTCTCCAGCCTGTCCAGGTCTCTCTGAATGGCAGCACAGCCTTCTGGTGTGTCAGCCACTCCTCCCAGTTTAGTGTCATCAGCAAACTTGCTGACCATGCACTCTATTCCCTCATCCAAATCATCAATGAATATGTTGAACAATACAGGTCCCAGTACCGACCCTTGAGGGACTCCACTGGATACGCCTCCAACTGGACTCTGTCCCATTGACCACTACTCTCTGGCTTCTATCCTTCAGCCAGTTCACAATCCACCTCACTACCCGATCATCCAGACCACACTTCCTCAGTTTAGCTGTGAGGATGCCGTGGGAGACTGTGTCAAATGCTTTACTGAAGTCAAGATAGACCACATCCACTGCTCTACCATCATCCACCCACTGGGTGATTGCTGCAAACCTGAAATTCACCACATGGTCGTCATCTGAAAAAGATATATAAATAGTGGAGAAAGAGTGGCTTTAATTCTAGAAGGTGTGTAAGATGTAAAGTGTTTTTTATTGTAGATTGTGTATTTTAAAGGATTTTTTCTTAACACTGAACTGGAGAATTAACTTTGCTATGATGTGGAAGATTTGATTCTTAAAATGTCAGCTGTCAAGCAGTGCCTTGACTACTGTACATGCAGAAGCCTTGCCAAACAGGAGGCTGAAAGCGTCACAAAACTTAAATTTCCCTGGGAATACACCGAACGTCAATGCTTATCTGTATCTGTGTGTTCCTGCTTTGTACGCATTGAGACAGGGAAGTCTCATACCTTTTCCTTCAGAATTATTTAACACGCAGTCGGAATGCCTGAAGTGTTGCGTAGCTCACTTTTGTCAGCCCAATCCTGGCCTAGTTGTGTGCAAGGAAGCACTGTAGCTATTTGGATGCGATTATCTCTTCAAGCTGCAGCCTGCAGTGCTGATTGCTCATTCATAGCTCACCTGCAGAGGTGTATTTGCTCATTCTGCCCAGGTTGGTAATAACAAAACATTTCAGTGACAGTTGAACTTCACAGCCCTCTCAATTGGAGTGGCTGCTGAATTGTTTTTCTTTCTGAAGTGATTGATGACATAAGCTGCAGAGTCTTGTAAGTGCCTCTTAGGTTTCTTTAAATGTCTGCAGCAAAACCAGCAGCTTACTAATGGGTCTCAGACACAATAGCCTGTTAAGATTTTTTTTTTTTTTTTCAATTGTCTCCCCAAGTGGAATTGCTTCACTGTAGGTGATACGATGGCAGCAAACCTTCAACTGTGCAGTTCTAGGTAGATGCAGTAAATCTCGTATTTGAAGAAACGAGTGGCGAGGACACGAAGGCTCTTCTGAAACAAATGAAGGAGAAAGGCTTAGTCTAAAGTGAGATTAGATGGACAGATGGGGTGTTTTTTGTAGGTTTTTTTGGCTTTGTTTGCTCTTGGTAAACTGATTAAACGTTTGTTTTGAGACTGGCTGCTTTTAGGATTAGACTTGATCATGACATGATTCCTGTGATGGTGAGGTAGGTACAGGCTCGCCCACTCAGTGCCTATGTATCCGACTTATATTTACATACAAATGACAAATCTGTCTAAAATGCAAAACTCGTGATCAGACACTTCATCTCCTTCTGGGAAACTGCAGAACCACCACAAGCAAACAAACTCAACCCCAAAACAAAACTGTCACCAAAGGCCGAAGCTCAGCACTGCTGGCAGTGAACCTCCTACCTTTGTAACCTCCTCTTGGTGGAAACATCTCCAGCCCCGAGCTTGCCTGGCCGTGCTTGGCGCTTGCAGTGAAAAACTCATCTCTCAGTCCAGGCTTTTAGTTAATTGTAGACTCCAGAATTTCAGGGCTGATTAATATTCCTTGAAGATGATGAAAAGTCTTCTGAGAATACTTCAGCAAACGCATAGTCCACAAGTATTCAAAAATCAAGTAATTGGTTTACTGAGACGGTCTGCCTCTGATCTGTAGGATTATAGACTTTGGCTTGTTAGCTGGTTTTGAGAGATTTGTTTTGAATTGAATATTCCTCCCTGCTTCCCGTGACTGCAGCCACTTGCACCTCACGTGCTGTCGTCGCAAAGAGGGGAAATGATGCAAGGCTTTTAGATTTTGTTCATTGAGTGGAGCATTACTTGAGGGGTTGGTCAGTAGCTCTGAGGCAGTGTTCCTTAATAATTTTTATTTGAAAGAATAGCCTGTTAAGAATTATTTTTTTTTTTTTTTTTTACTGTCTCCTGGAGTGGAATTGCTTCACTGTAGATGATGTGATGGCAGCAAACCTTCAACCTTCGAAACAATCTGTGGACCGTTCTCTGTTGTGCTATTGTTTGGCGATTGGGACCAACAGGAGGAGTCCTTGTACAAATAAGACAATTCATATTTAAGTGAAGCCATAATAATTTATTTATAAAATCATAACTTTTTTACAGTTTATCATTACTCTTGGAAGTCTAAAATGCTGTTTATGCCTGCAGGCTCCTGGATTTTAGCTGCCTGCAGGTGTTGGTAGTAGTCAGGAGCTCTTCATGGATTTTCTGGTTACTTCCTGTATGGCACAAGCCAAATGTGGATGGAGATGATGGAGAGACTCCACACCTTCTCTGGGAAACCTGTTCCAGTGTTCAATCACTCTTGCAATAAAAAAGGAGGTTTTATGTTTAGAAAGGAATTCCTTGTATTTCTGTTTGTGCCCAAATGACCTCATTGTTTCAAAGGTGTGGATGGGTATGGAGTGGCTGAGTGGGTGAACGGGTAACCCACGTTGGCCATGTAACTGGTTATTGAGGACCTGTAGAGCTGCAGGTGCCTGTCATATAACCGCAAGCACAGCCACGAGTTAATGTGGGATGCCTGTAGTTAATTTGTAAGAGGTATTTCTGATAATAAGAGAAAGAAGGACCTGCGGGATCCTTGGGAAAGAAAATGAAAAGACAAGACTGCCAGAGCCGTTTATTCTGCTGAGAGCTCCTTGAAGTCAGCCTCTGAGGCCTGCAAGAAGAGATGAGGCAAAGAGTACTCTGGGAGACATATTAATCACTTTAGTAGGTCAGATCTGACTCTGTGGCTTGCAGCTCTTCTTTTTTACAAAATTGACACTTGCTTAAAAATGCAAACGTTAGTGGTGTGGGGTTTTTTTTTGTGGGGTTTGGTTTTTTTTTTCCTCCTCAGACAAAGTTAAGTGAAGTTTTGGGACAGGGTAAGAAGTGCCAGCAGGACATTGTCAGTCGTGTTCAGTTAGTGACTTTGGGAATGGTGAGGCTTCTCAGGACAGCCATGTTTCTTGACCTGTGACAGAAGCTTCCTGCGGATGTCCAAGGGAAACGCACAGAAAGCAACTGCCAGTTGTAGAGTACCTGCCTCTTCTTTCTGGTAAAGGCAATGAAATAATTGTTATTGCCATGCCTTCCTTTCAACAGAATAGTGTTTTACTCTTGGCATTGGGCCTTCTCCTAGGAGATCTATTTCCTACCCTCTAGTCCTCTTATTTCCCTACTCTTTCTATGCTGTTTCTTTTGTCCTGGATTGGGGCTCCCATTTGTACGTATTCCCTGATCTTAATCCTGTCTCCTGCAAGATCTCAGTCACTCCAGCATCTCCCCCACCGCTAGTCCTGTCATTCTACCTGCACCTGGTCCCACGCATTTTCCAGGCAGAATTATGAATTAAAGCCCCTGATAATTTCTTAAGGTGTCGGTAGGAGTTTCACCGTGTTGTAATTGCTATGATTTGAAAATCTCTAAAAGAATTTGCAATAAACCAAATCAAAAAAAAACCACAAACCAAAAACAACAACAACAACAACAAAAAACAAAACCAACCAAACAAAAAACCCCTCTCCAGGCTTCATGGCAGCTACAGCAGGAGCCATTTGGATGGGAGTATGGGAGTTGGCACGTTAGCAAAAGGCATTTTTTATGGAGGGCTACTTAGACAACCTCTTTTTAGTCATCCAGCTGTTCTCAGAGTGAGCAGCCATTGCAGGTGGAGATGCTGCACATGCTTTTGGCATGTTTGAAGCACCTGGGATCTGCCTACTGTCTGATATAAAGCAGTCTTTGTGATGCCCTGTAGAGCAGATATTTACATAGATTAGAAATATAAATCTGCCTTTTATTTTCTGCTAACTCCTCAGAGGGGAGGCGTCCTTTCAACCATTTATTTTTTAAAAAATAAGTCTTTGTACAGCATCTAAAGTAAACAAGCTTGCTTTCACTGTGCTCTTGTTCCAAAAACAGAGAACCCACACGCTCTTGTGGCTTTCTGAAAATGTGGGTGCGATGCTGCTTTCTGCACAAGTATCAGACAATCCATGGCCTTTTTTTCTCTTTTTTTTTTTTTTTCTTGTAGTTCTAAGGGAATACTGAAGTTACCTTTTGCTCCCCACAGTATCTCTATCTTCAGACATGATACTGCTGTGCATCTTGTGAAGAATTAAGGTGTGCTTTGGTCTCGTTTTCTTTTTTTTCTTTCTTGAAAGCTTTCAATATCTTTCTGTGTGCTCTGCCCAATAATGTCCAGTAGTGTTCGTGCTGTTGCACATTGGGGCATAATCCTGCGAAACGAGAGCAGTTCCTCGTCTGGGTGCCACCGGTGGGGCTGGGTCCCCATGGTGCTGTGCACGGTAGGTCTGGTATGCACGACTGTGTAGGGAGGAACGTATTCCAGCATCTGCACTGTGCTGCTTTAGGCTTTTGCCCCAAGTTCAGCTGTCAGCTCTGCGTTTTCCCTGAAGAATGTGCTGTACAGCTTTTCTGTGAAAGAAAACACAGTGTGTTTGCAATGGGATGGCTGCACCTGCAAAGCGTGGGAATGAATGTGTTTGCAGGTGGAAAATTAGAGCCTGTGGCTGCCAGACCTCTCTTCTGGAGGGCCTGTGCAAAAATCAGCCTCTAACTTATTCTCCTTTAAGTGAAACATTTATTTTCTCTGATATTTTACCACCTTACCCTTTTCTTCACCTTTTTTTGTAGCTGTTTTTTTCTGTTTGTCTTTTAAGGAACTATTTCTTCTACAGAATTCCTCACCTTTCCCCGTGTTTTTCTTGAATTTGTTAGGTGAAGAATTTTTAAACAGATGTTCTTCTAAAACATAGAGCTACAGGCTCTTAGGACTGTATGAATTTTTAAATCACAAGAGGATGAAGTAGAGGGGAAAAAGTGTTTGCTTCATATTTACAGGGAAAAATGTTCTGGCAAATCTACTTTTTCTTTTTTACGCTCTGGACTTTTTTTTCCTTCCCCTTAAAGAAGTCCTTCTTAAATGTCTCACCTACTTGACCTTATCTTTGCTTTTAGTCTGCTTTGCTTTACTCTTTGTTGAACAAGCTAAAGTTTCACATCCTCCTGTATTGCTAGCTTTTTAGACAAGTGCAATCAGCTGGAGTTTTGTACCAGTCACTGCTGTCTTTACATGGTGCTTTTAATTGCTGTGTTAAGGCTGGATATTACATATCCTCCTGTGCCAGCCTGGTTTTGTGGCAAGCTCCGTGATGTGGAACTCCTTTGGCTGTAAGGTTGTAAGGTACATGAAGCTGCTTTGCTTTTCATGCTTGGTCACACCTGCAGCTTTTGGCTGGCTGAGAAGTCTCTGTGCGTACCTTTGAGTTCATAGTGGTTGATTTGAATGCTGTGGTGACTTCATTGTCCAAAATGATTATTTTGTATATCACAGCATGTCAGAAAAAAGCAGCACGATGTGTACCATCTGATTTGTTCAGGACAGCCTTGACTGTGCTTGCCTGAAGCGACGGACTGTGACAGGTTGTGTGGCCATGCTTGTTAATATATTAGCTCTGGTAGACCCATAGGATTTTTTTAATGCAAATCATTCTTAAAAATTCAGCACCACTTAATTTTTTTTTTTTTTTCATGAAAGTACACAGAAATATCATGTGTGATGTGAGGAGAAGAGAGATGTGTGGTTAAGTTGGATGGGTCACCAAATAAGTGAGAACTGAGTGATACATAGCAAGTGAGAAGGTGGAGTATTTAAACAAAAAAAAAAAAAAAAAAGGCCAGAGTGTGGTCTCTGGCACCTGGAGAATTAAGTCAGGATTTACCCATTCAGTATTACTGGTGTAACTGAGCAGAAAAAGTTTGTTTTTCAGGCAGTGGAAGCCTTACTGCCTTGTCCAAATTTGTCTCTTCCCAAGAACCTTTGACATTTCATGTTTACGGTATACTTCCCAGCACATGTTTTAAGAGCATGCCTGCTCTCTTAGAAAGATGGTATCTGGGAGCAGGCTATGTGGCTTCCAGAGAAATGAATGTGACCAGTTTCTCATTGCCCTCTTTTCTGGGAAATGTCATAACTCCTGTGCATGTGCTGATCAGCTGTGCTGTGCTTATAGAGCAGCTCTGCCCACACCATGCGGGAAAGTCCATGACACACAGCCCTCTCCTGGCACTAGAAAGAGCTATGTGGCTTGCCCAACCGGAAAGATGATGCACCTCTTCACTAAGAAGCAAGACTGTCCTCTTCAACACAAATATGATATTAATGATCAGAGCAGTCTCATGTCTTTATTTCCAGTTAAGAAGTCTCGATTTGGTTGTCTTTGTTTCTTATGTTGGGCTGGATCCTTGCATGGCATAAACCAATGTAGCTCCTTTCTTCTAACAGTATTTCCAACTTTATAATTATATGTATTTTATATATGTATCATATTTCTGCTTTATAGAGAGCTATAGGTCAATGGACTGTAATTTTAAATGATTCGCATGAATTAAGGCAATCGCTGCTATGCATGGAAGTTGTATCAAATGAACAAAAAAGCACAGGATGTTCTGTCAGAACAGCAGACCTTAAAAATGGAAGATAACTTCATCCCATGAATCCTGTCAAACCTTTTGTTCTCTTCTAAATGATTTGGAGAATCAAATTACTGGATAATTTTTACAAGGGAATGGTGAGGAACAACTGTGAAGTGGCATAGGGTGCCAACTGACCTGTATATGATAGTACTAATTCTTTCTTTTTTAACTGAAGAACCAATATACAGCACTGCAGGTAGGTGCTGTGTGGTGAAATACAGTGAAAGAAGAGTTAGGACAAGTACCAAAGTACATATCTTATTCATGAGACATTGTGGTGGGGTGTCCCAGAGGAAACAGCAGGAACTCTGGAGCTGAAATTTTATAAATCGACAGGAGACAAAGAAATTTCTGCTGGAACAGAGTCCTATTTTGGTTTTGGCTGCAGTTACCAGCCTGCCTGACTCTACAGGTCCTGGTCCTGATCGTGGTCCCGATCCTGATCATCTCATCTGGAAGTGCACCGTATCTCCCGAGGCTGGGAGAAAGGCAAGCTCTGGGATTTATTACTGGGTGAGGGTAGTTGTGAACCCCCAGGGATCCCATCTGTATTCTGTTGGACAAGACTGTGGATAAGTCCTGAAGTAACTTGATAATGTCAACTTCCCCCTCCCCTTCCTTCTTCCAGCTGCAGGAATTTGGGACTAAACAGCAATGCTTTCAGCCACCCCAGGTATTGTCTAGGAGCTCACGTAGCCCAGACAGGGGAGCAGCTCTGGAACTGTTTGCAAGCTGGATGAGTCTTAAGAGCCCTGGGTGGCCACCCAGGCTTAGACAGTCTGGGGTATTTGCATTTTGGTGCTCCTTTGATGGTTTTATTGTTTTGTTTTAATTATTAGACTTTTTTAATATTAGTGGCTACTGCAGTGTAAAAAACACACATTAGGTTTGTAGCCTGCCTTGTTGTAAACAAGCTGATACTTAATTAGTTTTAATGTTGTTTTTAAAGGGCAGCAACAACAAATAATGTGCAGTATTTTCTTGGGTCTTCTTGTGTTCATATTCTTGCAGCGTATATGTTGTTTTGCTTTTCAGTAATATTCTTGAGTTGGTTCTTTCTGGATGTGTATTTTAGTGGATGTTTAAACTTTGACTTAAAAATAAGAACTCCTTCAAGGCAGACCTAAGATTCAAAATTAATTCCCTGTTTATAAAATAATTTGCTGAGGAGGGCAAACCCTTCTCCCAGCTGACTTTCTTCAGTGAATGGGGAGCTTGTTCTCTGTGTGTTGGTTATTGAAAGCTGAGCTCTTTGTGCCAGATATTTTAAGAAACTGTTGACGCTTAGATCTAATCTATTACATTATACGGTGCTTTTAGACCAGAAAGTGAATGTGTTTTCATGTGTGTGGTTGGGCAGTACATATGTAACAATTCTAAAAAATAGTGTTGCATAACTATAAATACAGAGTTGGATACTGCAGCCTGCGTTCTTGCTTTAGTGTGTTTTGAAGGCAGTGACTGTGATGGTAAGAAATGTTGTAAAAGGAATGTCTTGGCATTATGCAGTATCACATTTACATCAGATCATGAGGAAATAATTCTTATTTTATGTTCTGAGGCTTAATCATGTGTTCTTATGTATCTCTCTCCTGATGGGAACTATTTGTGAGTTCCATTTTAGTGAAACAGATACTTTTGGAGTACTCTAGACTTCTTATTGGGCTTTTTTAAATGACAGCAAAGTTACATTTTGAGTTTCTACTCTTCACATATGATAAAGATACATCATTTACACACAGTGGCAGAGCTTCGTCTCTGGTCTTAGGTAGACCAACTCGAATCTTTCCATGCCAGTCATGCTGGTGGAGATATTTGCACTTGGGAAAAGGCATGTCATATCTTCCTTTCCTGTCCACCTGGGCACATGTGCTGTTGGAGACACTTGCTGAACCTGTACATCGGTTGGGTGGCCTGAGCTTGCATTGAACGCTGAGCAGCTCTTTCTGACTCGTGCTGGGGCCCGAGCAAATTGGATGGCTTTTACCATAGTTGGAAACTAAAATGATTCAGATTTTTTTTAAAAATGCTGCACCTGTGTAGAATGATGTAACAATTTTATTGTCCATGCTTGTGATTTTTATTATGTTAGGATTTTCTTTAAACTTTGCAGCTCTCAGAGTAAGGTAATGGCATGAATTCCAGTCTGGGATTTTTTTAGATGTTGAAAACAAAACTCAGACTAGATTGATAACAACACAGTAAGGAAATAAAGACATGAGAGCTATGACTCCAAGTACTCTATAGCTTTCAAAAACCAGAAGGAAAAAGAGCACTTAGCTTTACCAAATAAAGAAGTATCATTCTTCAATAATAGCATGCTTTGAGGGGGTTGCTTCATAGCCTGTGAAACTTCAGAGATGACAGTACTTTAATTGTGCATCCATTTGAGAAGCGCAGAGGGACCCAGATGGATAGAAAAGGTAAGTATGTGCAGCAGGACAGAGGAGGAACCGTAGAATCATAGAATATCTCAAACTGGAAGGGACCCGTAAGGACCATTGAGGCCAGGTCCCTGCTCCCTGCAGGACTACCTAGAACTAAATCATATTACTAAGAGCATCGTCTAGACCCTCTTTCGACTCTGACAGGCTCGATGACCACTTCCCTGGGGAGCCTGTTCCAGTGACTGGCCACCCTGTCAGTGGTCAGAATAACCTTTTCCTAAGGTCCAATCTGAACTTCCTCTGACGCAGCGTCATTCCATTTCCTCGTGTCCTATTCCTGGTCACCAGAGGAAGCAACTGTTTATGATTAGGACTTGACTGCAAACTACCATGTTAAAACTGTGTCTTCAATTGCATAGAACAGTCAAGATTGAACTTTAATTCCAGAAAGAAGAGCTGAAGGTGCATGACAGTGTTTGAACCTGCTACTTAGGACATTTTGTGATCCTTAAAGAGAAGGAAATAAATGAAGCATTTTGAAACTTGCTTTCGAGGTCCAACCAACCTCTGATGCAGGAGTCTTCTGCCTTCCTACAAGGAAACTAAAACCTTTCGAGTGGCCTGTATGTTTGTTCTGTGATATCTGACAGTTGAAATGGTGATGAGGCTGGACACCTGGCCTTCTGTTTTTACCAGTGAAGAGCTTGCTTTGTGTACGAAGATGCGTGTTTGAATGAGTCTCATGTACCGCCTTTTGTTTCTCAGCCTGTGAGGAAGCTGTCCTCACCATTGTTGATGATAAACACTTGGGTTATGTGGATCAGTAGGATAACCTGGAGCATTGGTTCTCTTCTATTTAAACCCTCTCCTTCTTGGCCCTTGACTTTCTCCTACTAGATTTCCTAGTGCCACACATGCATATGGTCGCATATTCTTAGCTGTATTTTTAACAGTGCACATTTCATGCGTGTGTGTGTGGTTTTTTTTGAAAACTGCTTGTATGATCTGAACGTGTCCCACTGAACTTGTTACAAACACAAAACAAGAAATCTTAAATAGTGCTTAAAAGTGATTTTAAATCTTACTGTAATTAGCAGTAGAACAACCTCAGGAAAACTGCAACTTACTTTTTGGAACGAAGTGGAAAGTTACATCCTTTCTTTGAACTGCAGACTCTTAAGGTGAGAGGGTGAATGTATGGACAATAAACTTCTGCTTACACAGCTGGAGATTTGTCAGAAGTTGTTATATTTAACAACATGGCCCAGCTAGATCTACTCATGCTTGAAGACTCTGAAGAAACCTTCAGCTAGCTAGTTATTATTTCTCAAGGACTATCAGGCTTAGGCTAGGATGTAGAGATACAAAATGACAAACAAAAAAACAGACTTTGTTTTATTATAGTTTCATTTCTAAACAGAAATAATATTCTGTACACTTAAATTTCAAGTCTAATGTTTTCTGATGAATGGGAGCATGCTGCCATCACCACGAAGGACAGGGGGTTCCCTGCCACCTTCGTTGCCTTCTCTCTGAAGCAAAGGCTGAGCTTTGGTTGCGAGGTTTCTGTGGACTCAGTGAAGAAGCTTCAACAAGTCATGCTGTTGGAATGACTGCATGACGTTCTGCATTGCATGAAGAGAAAAAAATAATTCGAACTAAATTAACTGTCATTAAATTTGGGGGTGAAGTAGATCTTTATTTCTTGGTGCACATATGCCAAGAGTAAACTTCTTTACAGCTAAGATATGTTTTTAAAAATCTCTTTTCTCTTTGTTTCATTTACTACTGGCATCAGGAAGAGCACTGAGAAGAGATTACAGTAGTTAAGGTTTTCCTGTACCTTAAGAAATGAAACGGCAGCAGAGGCAGGAGGAATGTAGTTCCTTGGCTTTGCTATGCAGCAGTTACAACATTTTAAAAATTTGTAAGGACGATATTGTTTTCAAATGGGAATGCTACTGTATGCTGGAAAACTGGCAGCGTTTCAGGGTGTCTGTTACATTGTCTTTTCAGTATTTCCAGTGGTCTCGCATCAAAGAGCTTGATTCTGAGCTGCTAGGTGATATTAGTCGTGTTTCCCATTGGGATTGGCCACAGATAAGAATATTTAGGGTCTGAAAGCACTTGGTAAGTGTGATAGTGGATGCAGTTCAGTTTTGTGGGGGTGTGGTTACATTACATCAGTATAAATGTTGTATATACAGGCATCCCTCTGAACTGGTAGATTGCACAAAGCAGAGGACTTGGTTTTTAACAGCATAGAAGAGATGCAAGAAGTAATTTGCTAGCCTAAAAATAGCCCACATTTTAATACACTTTTATGAAAATAAATAAGCCTATGGAGTTCTAGTATCAAACAAGTGATATGCTAGTACTAGAACTGTTTCCTTTTGCTTCCTTAATGGAGGAGAAGAAAGAGAAAAATAAAATAAACTCTTGTTGCCCATAAACCAGAAGGAACAATTGCCTAAAATGAGATAGTTTCAAAGTAAAGGCCAAATGATGCTTGGTTACTTATGAAAGAGGAACAGCTTATCATCCACTGCACTTGAGATTGCCCTACCAAGACCCTGCCCAACTTTTCAGAGCTTGGTTCTGACTTGTTACATCAGGGTCTTATTAAGCAAAGCTTTTTTGGGGAAAGGGTATTGTGCATGTTTATGAACCTATTTGCCAATTTTTTAGGCAGAAGAAAGGAGCGAATACCTATTTCTAATTTCTCATTTGTGGCTAACACTGAGGAGTTTGAGAGTTATTCTGAAAGTTACTGAATACATAATGTCTGTTCTCTTCCTCTTCTGTGAAATTGTAGTATAATAGCTATAGAGATAGTTACTGTCATGGAGTGATTTTACCTTCCCTAGAAAAAAAAGATGTTCTCTTCAATTTTTTGGTTTACAGGAGAAAGGATAAGAAAAGTGGAAAAATGGAAAACACTTTCATCTCTAGCTGCTTGAGTCACAGAAGTGCCCATCAGCCTTTATGCATCTCCTCATATGAAAACGAAAACGATCATTCCTCTTCTGATCTATGAACTGTGCTGCTCACTGCCTTTGTCATTTAGACTATTGCTAAGGGCTTAACTACCTTTTTTTCCCCCCTTAAGGTGCAGTAGCAGTGTATATCATTGCAGAACGAGGCTTTCTGTTCATTAAGGAGCACTGCGTACACAGTGAATATTATGGTGTACCTCACAGATTGGTATGCTGCTTCTGACTTTTCTCCCAATGTAGTTTAAGGCATTGCTTTTGACAGATGAATATGTTACCTGGATTGGAGCTAGTATTCTCCTGTTTATCTTCCCATGTGGTGCAGTAGCAGTGACTACCAGTTTCTCCCTAGGGAAGTGCAGACTGCTACGGGATATACTACTTGAAGTCTTCATGACGCAGACCGATCCTACCTCAGTCATGTATTTTTTTCCTGATGAAGGCTCAAGAATGAAGGTTGCTCTAGACTTCCTGTGTAGTCAGTGAAAAGAAATAGGCATTTCCACAGCATGTGGAAATGCTTTCTGCAGGTGATTCATTCTCTCTTTTCTACTGCATGTTTTGGAAAGGGAACTGCAGCTCACTGATCTTCTGTTTGGAAGTCCCAGATAGATGTTTGAAATTTGGCTACAGCGTCAGAAAGAGGGTCAAGCTGGTAGCAGCAACCTGTGAGCAAACAGACCTGTGCTTTTTGGTTGTGGTTTCTAGCTGCTTTTTGAATGTTGAGAATTCAACAGGCCATCGAAATCTTGGTTACAGTAGCACTGCCAGTTTTCAGTTAAATTTATTGAATTTTGATGGTTGTACTGCAGGTGGGAACAAACTTTTTCCCTCCTCTTATAGCTGAGACACAAACCACGAAAACTAGTTCTAAACATACTCTTTTTCAGGGAGCTTAATACCTTTAATATTTTTTGCCTTGCTGGCAGGGTATAAAGCTAGAAGAGCTGCAACTGGATGTCAGTACAATCTTGAAGTCTCTGAATGTGTTTAAAAGAAGCATTTGTGTGGAGGCCCTTATGCAGCTGAAAATCTCAACAAGCATTTGGCAGAAGTCTCAGTGTCGGAAGATGGCAGATTCCTGTGCAGTGAGATGTTTACTGGTTCACTGTTTTATCTTTGGCAGCTGCTTTTGCACTTGATATCTTCAGCTGTTTTTGAAGCTTTTACAAAGAATAATTATTCATTTCGTGAAATGTATCTACTTTACCCACCCAACAGGGCACTGATTCACGTATTTCTTTGGCAACATCCCGTTGTTATCAGAGCTGTGTTCACTTTTGCAGGGTTGCACTCGCTGGGATGTTAGAACTTCCTGGACCATGGTTTTATTGCATGATTTACCGATTCATGGGGTGACTGTTTTCAACGATTCCTGTGAAAACATTAAGGTCACCAAGCTCTTTGGGAGGTGGGAGCAACCTGTTTTTTTGCTGGCAGTGAGCGTTAATGCAGATGCTTCAACAATCTCTTCACAGGAATATGAAGTACTGTACCGACAGCCGATAGATAGATGGCAACTTCATTGTGTCACATTTCAAGCAGTATTTTATTATTACAAGGGCAGATTACTGTAAAAGGTAGTAGTGAATGGACTGGATTTTAGCTCCCTGCAAGGTAAAATTCCAGTAAATCAATAGAGCTTTCTCAGACGTTGATTATGTGAGATTGGGATACTACCTACAAGTTTTACTGATAGGGCTTTTTTAATGAGTTCCGTAAATTCATCAACAAAGTTTCACTGCAGGCTACCGGAGCATTTAAATTTTTTTTAAAGTTCAAGTTAAGCACACATTCTCTAAGTTTGAACATATTCACTTGCTCTTTGAATAAAGTAACACCTGAATACACTTGCATGCTGCTCTGCACCCACAAACCAATCATTTTGTGATGTGCTTCTGGATGCTTACGTATGTGTACTGGTTGTTCACTGGTACATGGGTTCACTCTGTTCAACTTTTGCATCAGTGCACAGTGGTACATTTAACTGGAAAAGGCTGGTGGACTTATGTCATTCCACAGTTTAGAGCTGTACTGGAGGAGAATATTTAACATATATATTGAAAAATGAGACAGATTTATAGAGTCTATACAATACGTTTTATTATTCCAACTGGCATAATGGCAGAGGGGAGCATGGGGCAATTGGAACTCTTCATGTTTGTTTTGTGTCCAAATAATAGTTTAGAGTTAAGCCTTTACTTAGCCCAATTTTTAAAAAGAGTGATCTATTTATTTTCAGTGTTACAGAGTATGAGCTAGAGTACACATATGTTCTAGTTAACTCACCACATTTTTTTAGCATGATCTTCTAACCTGCTTGACCATTAACCTGGCTGACTACCAGGAGAATTTTCAAACTGTTGACTCATATTGCTTCCATATGTAACTTAAACCACCTTTTCCCACAGTGGAGACAGCTTGAAGGTTAGCTGTATTTTCTTTTCAAGGCAGGGAACAGCATATTTTGAACTGAGTCAACACATATGAGTAAAGGAAGTAAATCTAAGCTATTATTAACTTTTTGGGGTCTAATCTTATTTTTACTGAAATCTTTCCTGGTTCCAAATAAGGAAAGACCAACAAGGTTTTTTTGTGCTTCTCTTCCCTATGAGGTTTAGTAGTCTTCAGCATATATAACCACTGCTCATCTTTTCGTTTTGCATCTTTGTGAAGATGGATCTTTGCAACTGCTGTTACTTTTATGCTGTCTAAGGATTTCAGGGCATGAGTTGCTCTCTGTGTGTGGGACTTCATGTTTTGGCGATGTGACTAATTAAGTAGGAAATGACACATAGGCTGCATGCTGTGCCATGTTATTGAGCACATACATATAGATGGAACCTATTCGTGGTTGGAGCTCCTGTTCGTGGTTGGAACCCATGTTTTGTGTCATGCAGCAAAGGAGGGGTGATGGCTAGCAGAACTGCTCTACAAAGTGATACAGAGTGGTACTCTGAAGTGTTGTCCCTCTGATTTTGCTCTCGACCCAGACGGTGGCTTTGCGTGCAAAAGCCCTGGCAACTCAGAGTCCCACACCAGAGCAGTATCTGCCTCTGGCACTCACAGCCCAAGGTGATGAGGAAGAGCCCTGAGACCCTGTATGGGAACTGGGGAGACCGTGTTAGTAGGAAGGTGGAGGTGGAAGTAGCAGTTGTGTGAGACGTTGTGTGTTTGCACTCAGAAAAAAACCCTGTTGAGTGCTGATTTTTTTTTTTTTCTTGCAAACTGCACAAAAAAGTTGAAAGAAGCTTAGCAAGAGGGAATTTTCTCATAGGCTTTGATATCCATTTGACTTGTGGATCCTACTGATGAAGAGGTAATTTGGGTTTAGTTCTGTTGTTACCACTATTAGGGGAAGTTGCATCCTTCCTCAGGCCTATGTTTTCTCACTGTGATTTTTTTTTGGGGGGATAGAGTGGGAGAATGAGAATGCTGTGCAATACTACAGCATTTAAGATCTATGTATGAAAAGCAGTATGTGGCATTGCTGCAGTTTACCTACTTGATTCAGTAGTTTTTTGTTGTTTTTTTTTTTTTTTTTTTTAATGATCAAAAAGGAAAGAGAAGCTAAGAAGAAAGAAATAAAGCATCCTGTATTGTAACCTTTGGATCTCTGTAGCCAAATGCAAGTGTTTTGCTCAGTTCAGGAGACATGAGTGCGTAGTTGAACGTGTATTTAAGCTTAAGTATGTGAGTAGTCTGAAGTCAATAGGATGGCCGTGTTGAGCAATAACACTTTTAGCATATGCTTAAAACCCAAACCAGATGGATACATGGCTTTTTTCAAAGACGTGTCACTAAGAACTCTTCACTCCCAAATGTTTTATTCTAGTGTTTCCATGTAATATTTATAGTGTTGAGTGTTGTTTTTCGGCTGAAAACACTAAAACACTGATTCTTTCACATTATATGATTTTGATTATTTTGCATTACTTTTGCAATGCCACTCCAGCCTTTATAAGGATGAATGCTCTGGTGGTGTCACCAGGGCCTGGCTTTGCTGGACTCCACCTTGCAGAGATCAAACATAGCCTTTGCTGAGAAAGAGGGCTTGGAAGACAGAAGAATATGGCTTCTCCCATTTTTTTTACTCTAAAAGACATGTTGGAGTTTTGTGCTGTATAATTCTTTAGGTATTTGGATTAACTCTGATAAAATTATAGGTGGTTGTAAGGGAGTTTATTGTGCTTATAAATTGTAGTGAGGCTCCCTGTAATTTGTTATAATTAATTCAAGAGTTCAAGGGCAGAAAATCAGGATCAGGTTGTGGCATGCCTTCCTTTCTTGCTAAAGCATGCCATTACTGGCCTTTTTATTTAAGGTTTAACTTTGTGGGTTTATTTGAACTCGCAGTATCCAAAAAGTATAATGCACTCCTACCAAAAAGCACAAGTACAGAGGGATGGACCTGTTGTGGTTGGGGGGGGTTCCTTTTTTAAATATGGAGAAATTGGTGGATACTGTAAAGCTGCATGTGCTGGGTAAGCCTCTCGCGGAGGGAGTGCGTGTTTTGGAAGGCGTGTGTCATGTCTGCGAGCCGCAGCACGGCCCGAGTGCGTGTCCGTGCTTGTGGCCCAGAAATGGCAGGGAAAAAAAACCACTCGCAGAGCGCTTCTTTACAATCCAAGCTCGGTCTTCTGCGGCCAACGAGAATGCTGAGTGTGATGCTGTTATCGCGTGTCTAGCTGCTAAGGGTTTCACTGCCATCCATTTAACACTGGACGCCAAAGAGCCACGTCACTTTGATACCAGGCTGTACTGGAAGCAGCTGCTTGTATGTGAGAGGTTAATGAAGCATGTGTTACCTTCCTAAACAGTCTCATGTCCGTTTGCAATACATATATTCTCTTCTTTTTTTAAATGCTTAATTTTGCTGCAGAAGTTTGACTTCATTGGCTGATTCACACCAGAAGAAAAGCTTATTGCTCCTGAAATGCTCATACTTTGCGTTTACATTTGAAATCTTCGGCCAGCTGTGTAAAGAATTGGTGGAGGTGGAGATCTGAAATTCTAGTAGACTGTCTTTTGGGGAATGCATGCAAATGAGCAACCTTTCAGTAGTCAACTGATGAAGTAGAGGGGGTAAACAACAACTAAGCAGTGCAAAATTCTGATCAGGCTGGTTTTATATGTGCAAAGGTTTTCCCGTTCCAGTATCCTTAGCCAGGAGTTGATGGTGTAGCTGGACCTTAACCTTTGGAAGACGTTGGCCTTTGGTAGGAACTTCACTGATCAGATACGTTAGCTTACCTTTCATTGTGTGCCTCACTGCAGCTCACAAGGCAAGCCAGCCTTGGAGGCTGTGTATTGTTTGTCCTTATGCTCACAAGTCACATATCAAAACAAATGGAAAGTGACCATCTTGTGAAATTAGCCTGGTTTAGCCAAATCCTCTTTTCTCCCCTTCAGCTATAAACTGCTGCTTTTAAGGAGAGAGATTGAGCGATGTTGGTGATATGAACTGTGTTTTTATCTGTCCTTCTTTTTCAGTTCTACATGTGAAAATGATGCTAACCCAGCATTGTTCTGTTTCATTAGGAAGGGGAAAAGGAATGACACAAATCTTTCCATGTATTTCATTTATTTTATTTTTAGTTTCAGTCCTGTGTTCCATCCAGCTGCTGGAGGAAACCAGGATGTAGACAGTTGGATGCTGCTTTTGAACAACCCCATTTCTCAGTTACCTGAAGCTAACCTTCACCTACCTTGTAAGGTGGTTGTGATTGAAGAGTTTGTACCCTAGAAACGGTTATGACTGTGTTTTTGCTATTGGCATTGACAGTTTGCTCTTCTGAAGTAATTTCCTTCTGCATGTGTGACAAAGGCTCTTTCGTCTCCTTCTCTTTTTTTTTTTTCTGGCAAGTCCGCTGATCTTTCTAAAGGTCCGTGAAAGGGTGTGGTAGACATGTTCTCAATAATACCCTTCCAAAAATATTACCCTTTAGTAGTGGAAGCACAGCCATTGCTTTTTATATTCTAACACAAATCCCAGATAAATGACTATTGTCTAGTACTGCAAAACATCAGACTTTTGCTGGGAGAGAAGTTGATGAAATTCCAGAGGAGCTGGCTGGAGATGTTCTGTTTATCAACACCATCTAAGTTTTTTACAACAGCAAAGACGAGGCCTTAGCACTGCATTACTGACAATGACATCATCAATGTATGTACTTCTTATTTTAAAAAGATTAAGATGTGCTGATTGAATCCTTGCATCTAAAATGTGTTTCAGCATGCTCAAGCCCAGAAATCATAACACCATCCTTGCCAATATACTGAATGTTGTATCTTAACAGACCAGTCTTGTCTGCTTGCCTTCTATTTTCTTGCCATATAAAACGCAGTCCAAGTTTGCAGTCAGTTCTGTTGCAGTGTATTGAGTGACCCACATGAAATAAGCATCATCCAGTAGGTAGTACTCTGGATTGAGACTTGGGAACAAAATCTAGGTCTCCCAAGTTTAAACAAGTAACTTCACCAGCCATGTGCCTCAGATACTCTATTTATAAAATCAAGCTAATGATCATTAATGCTATTTAAAGCATGTTTTTCTCAGAAAAGCAACCAGTAAGAGTTAAGTGTTATTATGAATGGTTATTAATAAAAATAACCTTTGGTCGTTATCAATTATTTCCTTTGCTTGCCTATTAAATAGCTGAGTCATCAGCTTGTCTAACTCAGAGACTGGGAAAATAGAAAATACCCTGTGTTTAAAATAAAAAATGGATTTCTCTATAAAATGTAACATATAGGAATCTATGGAATCTTGTGGCTAAATAGTATCAGAGCCAAGATTGTGGCAGATTTGAAGGTGTGAGATGAACAATAGACACATCAATATCAAAGCTAAGGCTTGAAATAATTTTAGTAAATGATAAAAGGCCTCTGTTCTGGAGAAACTGCTTCCCCTGTGGGCAGATTATTGCATAAGTGTACATTGCAGTGTCTCTGCTCAGAAGTATATTACTCTACTGAGATAAACCCAAATGAGCTGAGTCGGACTGTTGTTGTGATTCAATGAGGCATTTATTGTGTTCCTAATTTTAGAAGATCATTTTGTACTCTAATTGCAATTTTTTTTTGAAGTTGGAAAAGAGCTGAAGGTCTTGAGCTAAACCACTTGTGGGCCAATCTGTTTCTCCTCTGAGTCTTGAGGACTTCTTATTTTGGAGATATGAAATGGTAAAGCAGTTCTGTTTTCCTCCAGAGAAGAAGTTAAACTACATAGCTATGCAGTTATCCAATAGATAGGCTTTACGCCAAAAAGGTACCTAATGAGTTATAAAAAAGTTAGTCATGCCAGTAATTGCATCATTAGAAACGATTTTAAAGGAATTGTACCTCTTGGGTAACTAATACATGTTTTGTAGTGCTTTGTGTATTTTCAGATACGCTCAAGGTAAATATTTATTGCTATTGAAAGTGCAATGTATTTATTCATACTGGATTGAAATTTCCAGAAAAAACACACCGACTGATTAAAAAAGAAAGTCTTTTAAAAGTGTTTCCTGCTGTGCTAGAGATAATGCCTATAATCCAAACCCTTCCTGTCCCTGATGTACAGAGAAGGAAAGTAAAACCAGGGAAAAAATAACAAAAATCCACACTGATCACAGTACAGCATTCAAAGAGTATTAAACCTTACTATCTTGATTCTGTCACTGTTTTGTATAAACATATAGATCTATGTATGTGTATGAAATGTATATTTAGATTGTAAATCCCTGAGGCAATAAGCATTTTTTTGTCCTGTTCTTGTACGTTTCCTAGCCGAGTTGGATGCTGCTTGATTACTAGACTACTGGGTCTGATAATATCGAATAATTATTAATGAAGTATTTGCCTTTTGGTTCTGTGTGGAAGTCACTAGTAGGAAAATTGTGAGGATGCAGTGCACCAGTGCAATTACTCTGCAAAACTAACCCATATTCTTACTTTTGTAAACCATCCTTTAATTTCTCTACAAAGATCTTGCTTCTGATATTGATCAGGCCGGGTTGTGTGTAGCTTGTGGTATCTGAAACACTGGTTATTGAACAGAAGGAAGGAAATCAGTAAAACGAAGTTATTTTCTGCATGTATAAAACAGCAACAGAGGCTATACATCAGATAAACATTGGTGATGGAAGGGTACAGTGAATTCAGTGACACTGTACAAACACCCGCGTTCTTCTTTGAAGTGGCAGGAGAGCAAACGTGAAAGCTGATCTTGGGAGGTCTGTGCAGAATTGTGTAGGCAAATGGTGTTTCTCTAGATTTACACAGCTGTAGCTGAGTCTGAATCTGGACGTTGCAATTAAATTGTAAACCAGTACCCTTATCTCCTGCTTACTGAAACTGTTTGGGTTTTTTTCCTCTGGTGTAGTATGGATTGCTAAAATGTCAATGTTGATTCTGGAGTTCAGATGTTGTCTCATAATTGTCCAGTTGCAGCTTATTTACTGTATAAAAAGTGTGCTTCTTGATGCAATAGATGCAAATATACTTTAAATGTTTTCTGTGTTGGATAAATAGGGTTGTGGGAAATGATATCCTTATAATTATGGCTTTGTTCAGACTTGTCCACTCCCATTCCCTTTGGAATTAGCTACAGACTGGCAAACTGTAGTAGCCTTTATATTGAATGTACAACAGCTCTGCGAAAAAATGTTTTACCCAAAACGAGCAAGGAAGGCGAGATATTTCGGCTCTCAGCCCACTTGGCTCTGGTGGGGTCTCTTCTGCCCCGCATTCCGCTAGTATGCCAGACTGGCTCTGTGATTAAAGCTTTGTAAGTCTTAATTTTGAATTTCTTGCCTTTTATTATTTGGGGGTGCAGATTGCAAACGTCTCTTTTGTTCAGTTTCCATATGCTTTCCCAACTAAACCACCTAATAGGAGGCTTATGAAATGCATGTTTTTATCTGCTGTTCTGGAACAGCTTCCTCAGTGAATCTATAGCTGAATCATTTTTAAAATGTTTGATTTCCCTCAAATTATAGATCTACTTTTGCAATCCAAGTGAACAAAGAGCAGTCTCAGCTAGCATAGTGACATAATAACAGCATTTATATATAATAACGTAATTTCAGATGGAGGAGCCTCGAATCCTTGACAGAATATGGGCCAACTTCTCCGTTGGCTGGGCAGAGAGCCTGACCACAGGTTTGCAGCACAGCTGAGCCATGAACCTGTGGCTGGTAGAGCTATTAGAGCCTTCTAGCAGAGCTTCCTCCAGGCTATGCTCCTCCTCTTCCTTGACAGTGGAAATAGCCACTCCAGTTCATGCCTTGTGAAAGGAGATGTCCCAGTTTGTGCCTTATGTGGCCACAATGAAAGGATATGCCAGGAGTCATCTTAGGTGGATGACCCTTGTCCCTGTCAATCCGGGGGTAAAGATGAAGCTGGTACAGACCATAGGTTTCTGCCTCAATCTTCTTCAGTTTATCTTGGCACTTCCAGAGAAAAGGGTGTCAGAGCCACAGCAGGTGATTGCTTTTTGGTGTGTTTTTCTGTGAAAGGTGGCAGCTTTCTCCATGAGGTTTCTCTTGATGGATACAGAAGTTAATGTCAGAGAGCAAATTATATCCGTCTTTTAAACTCTTACTGCATGTCGATCTACAACATAAAATAAATCCTAGATTTTTATTCTGCTACAGTGTTAGTAAATGCAGAGCTGTACCATAAAAATTGTGGAATATTCCTATTAAGATTTTTAAATGTCACTTGTTTCTGACAATCAGGGTGAAACACCTGTAAATGGGTGTCTTTCTCATAAAATGGGTGCTGGATGCTGTCTTAAAACAATTTTGCTAAAGCCTTGGCAAGCTAAAACCTCACCTCACTGTTTCTCTTGAAAGTTTTGGTTGTAATATTTGATACTACAGTAACTGCATTGACATAGTATTTTTGATGACACTTACCTAAATAAACCTTTCTATGGTTTATCTGTAGTTTTGTGAGCACTGTTGTTGAAATCATGACTCCACTAAAGCTGGTGACTCTCTTGACCTCTACAAAGCTGGGATGTCACTATAAGATTTTTACACTGTTTCGACTTTCATGTAGTCTCTTAACTTCGTGTTTCATTAACAGTAGCTCTAACTTTATGGCAGATGTGGATTTTAATTTTGTTCTGTTAGACTAGAATGTGTAATTTATGCATGTATATGTAGCATTGACATAAACAGCCTGCTGTTGGGATTGCAAGTCTTGAAGACCAGATTCAGCAAACACTTGCTCACCTGCATACTTGATAAAGCAGCTTATGTCAAGCTTGTATGAAAGCGTGCGTATTTTCAGAATTGGGATTTAGTCATGGCAAAGAAGTAGAAACGAGCTGATTTGTCTCTTGGATTGAGCAAGTGTGAAACCTGGGGCAGAAGGGGCTGAAGCACAGGGCTGAAGCTGAGAAGCCGCATGCTTTTTACACTGCCTCTCTCAATCAAATTTCAAAACGCCCTGAAGTTTTAATCTTCATTAGGCTGTGTGAAAGCCAAATCTAAATATGTTAAATGAGATTATATTTTTCCTGTTTGAAAATATTCTTCTGCTTTTCGTGGGGGAGAGAGGGGAAGGGGAAGCCTCAAACCAGTACCTTTTAAGCACACATAAAAATTCAGAACTCTGAAGGGAACTCTGAAGGGAACTCCTCAGCCATGAAGAATAGCACAGAGGCCTTCCCTGGGAGGGTTTTTCTGCCCTGCAGTGCTCGTAGCTTCTTAACACTCTGCTGCCTTGGGAGTACAAGTCTGGTCAGAGCATTGGTGCTGTCTAGTGGCAAGTTACTGCATCTCACATCGCTGATGGAAGAGTTAACTGAAGAAAAATGTAAAATGCTGCATTTCATTAGTAGCCCTCAAAGCATGGCTCGGGTTACACTGGTTTTGAAGCGCATAGGTATTTTTGAACGCCTCCACACGGAATTAAATGATAACATTTTCGAGTATAGTTAAGGCAGTGCAGTCCCTGTAACACGCATTACAGTGGTTCTCGTTTCTGAGAAGGAAAGATTAATTGCCTTGGTACTGGGAAGGTGGCTTACACACGTGTCTGAAATCGTTAAAACAAGACCAGATCAGTTTCTTTGCTGTTCCCAGAGGTTCAAAGGTAAGGTCAGATGTGGTGTGCTGGTTGCAGCCAAGTCCAGCTAGAAGTTTACTGTCCCTGGTCTTTCTGACCACGCTTTACTGTCTGCCTTGCAGAGGTTGCAGTCTCTGAGACTGGCTAACATGTTTATGTATGGTTTCTTCCTAACCTGGTTTATCTCCAGCAATTATTTTTTAAATTCATGCCGTTTTGAGGGATGCCCTTTGCTTTAGGGGGGTGAGCAGACATGCAGCTGAAGGGAGCAGTGACCTCCTAGCCTGGATCGGCTGCAGCCAGACCGGCATGTCCGGTCAGAGCCTGAGAAACCTCTTTGTTGGTTTTTGGGGTCATCCAGGCACATCAATTACTATCAGAAGGTCTGGAGTTTGGGTGCTTGAGGCCGAGTGCACACATGGACTGTGGCTGTGCTGGTACAGTACCTTTACCTTCGTGTTCAGATCTGATGAGTTGTTGCTGAAAAGGAATTGTGTTTCATCTCAGTTGGGACAGGTTAGATATGTCTGCACCAAATATTTAAGCTGATGAATGTTGGATCATTGTATCATAGAATCATAGAATGGTTAGGGTTGGAAGGGACCTCAAAGATCACTGTAACTCAACTGTGTTTGATTACTGCCACGTTAGTGGCTGATATGGTGCCCTTACAAATGTGACTATAATTTCTTCAGCTGCCTGTCTTGCCCCTGCCTGGTTTTACTGCCCATGCCACACAGGTAGTTTGAGGGAACATGCATTGGTGCCTGCAGAATAAAAAGCTGTGTCTCCACTAAACTGTAACCATCATGATATGCCGTAGGGACTAGTACCTATCTCTGCTGCTTTAGCCAGCTCTGCTGTGGGTTTAGTCCAGTTCAGCGCATGGGAGGGATGCACAGCTGAGGACAGTAACTTGTTAAGCTTTTTGTGGAAAGCTTCTTGTTTGTCCTCATCTATTTTATTGCAAATGTAAGGTGAAACATGTGAGTTCTGTCACTGTGGTTAAAACTAATGTGGTTTGTCTAGTTACTGTGGATTAGCAAGTGCATGGTATTAGAAGATGGTTTTGGTTAATTTGTGTGTCTAAGTCATCCTTACAAAGGAGAGATGCCAATTAAAAAAGCATCTATATGGGCCATAGTTAAAGTTATGTCAGTAGACCAAAGTATATTGCTAAAATTTTGTTTCTTCTCTCAAAGTGGTAGCACTGAAGCAAAAACAATAGAAGAAATATGGAAGAGCCTCTTTTTGTATTGGTGGTTGCATGATCTTCAATAACCTCTACAAAATTTATGGAGGAGGTAATCCTAGCAGATGTCCCTCTTCCAGAACATTTTATTTTCCTTTTCATCCACCTGGAAGCATTGCACATGTAGGGATCATATTGATTTGTTTTGGTAATGTGGAACTTCTGAAGCCAGGCACAGACTGCTGTTTAACAGCTTGACCTGTGTTTCTTGCTTTCAGCAGTCTTACTCTGTAAAAAATGTGCAAACATACAAATGTTCTGATTTGTCCTCTTTTTTTATTTGTAGATACCAGTATTACCTACAAGTGAAAAAGGATGTTCTTGATGGCCGATTACTTTCGTCACTGGAGCAGGGAATTCGACTAGCTGGTTTGGCAGTGCAAGGTAAGATGGTGTGACCTGATAGCCCTTTTCCAACATTGGCTTTTTTCGTTGGTTCTAGATGTTGACTGGGCGCTAACTAAGGCCTTGTACGACTCCTACTCACAACAGCTGGGTTTTCTAGTGATTTAAAAGTGCATAGGTGGACTGCTGTTGATGAAACACTCACACCCTTGAGGAGGGAATGATGGACCACATCACAGTGTTCAACTTTCCTATTTCTAAAATCCGTGTTAGTGAGTCTGAAAAAAACTCCAGCTCTTCCAGCCCCAACCACGGAGTACTTTGCAGTAATGAATTTGCTTCACGTTCTCTGGTTTGAAATGCAATTACATCAAAGAGCATAGCAGCAGCTTTAATTTTGCCTTTAATTAAAAACTCGTTTTGCTGTATAGTGCTATCTGAAGTACGAAAGAACACATGACCATAATTGTTTTGTGAGTTATATATTAATAATAAACTACTTTTTCCAGCATGATTTTTATTCTGAGCCTCCTAAGGACATCAATAAAAGTGAGATCATATAATGTATATGGGCAGAGGAGGAAACCCTGTATTTGGAGAAAGTATGTTTCAGTCCACGACTGACTATGACAACCTAAAGCTGAGTTTTGACAATCATGCTCTGGGCATGTCCTCTGATGAGAGGGGAGAGGGAAGTATATACATAAATAACATTCATGAAGATCTGGTGCTTGCAAATTAAAGGTTCAATGGAGAGTAATGCTAATATGATCTTTCTGAGGGCAACAGAAATTCGGTTTTAGTGTCTTATTTCTTCTTCAAAAATTGAAGAAAAAAATGTTTCCTGATGAATCTTGAACTGTTTTATTAATAAAGGAACATATATTTGTGAGATTCTGTACTGAATCTTGCAATTTAAGTAAATGAAGCTTTTTCTGGGCTAAAAGTTAGACCTAAATAGATACTGAAATTGTTTCACTGGTCCTGTGTTTTTAGAGTTTTTTACTAACTTTGAGAGTGAGTCAGTCTTCGTAATCAGTTTGAAGTAATCACTTATATTCTGGATTTTCTACATAATCTGTTATGTTTCAAAAACCATTGCATCAGAATGCTGCATCTAACCTTGTTCACTTTATTCCTGACCTTGTATTACTCCCTTTGTCCTTTGCATGCAATGCGACCGAAGATATTTGAAATACTTATTTCTTTTAAACTTTCAGACTTTATTTCGTGTCCATTTTGATTTCTTTCTGTTTATGTTAAAACATAACTCTGAGGTGAAAACAAAATGAAACTGCATTTTTGGCATCCTGCAATATGTGAAATTGTCTAGAAGCTTTGAAAGAATGTTTAGCTAATATGATTTACGGTGGGGATTTCCACCTTTTATAACATGAGAATCTTGTAGATGGCGTTTGATCCAGTTCAATTAATGTAAAATAAAAACCTCCTGGCAAGATATTCTTTTGATATGAGCTGTTGTGTATTTAACAGATAGATAAATATAGGCTTTGTTCGGTGGGTTTTTTTTAACTTAGTTTAGCCTTTTGGAAGCGTTTTCAAAACTCCACAGTTTCAGGACATTTAGACAAGAATCCTCAGCCTGACAGATGAGTGAATGCGAGCATGGAGATTAGTACCTCTTAAAGACATGCAGAAGGAGAAAAGCAAGTAGAAAGCTGTGGGCCAGTCAATTAAACTGACACAGTACCTGGACTGTTACATAGGCTGCAGAAGGATAAGACTTTTCCCTCTTCCCCTCAAACCATGTTAGTTCTTGGCAATTCATTTTTAATAGAATTGCCTAGTGGATTTTAACCTCCTAGGCTGTAAAAATAAGCATCTTTTGTACAATTATGTAGAATTGTAGCAGAGGTAGGTTGTTTTATGTTCTTTTTTTCCTCGTAAAGGTTGGGAACATTGGAGTAGCAAAAGTGTGCACCGTCTTTAAAGAGACTGAGCAATCCCAGCCTTGTTAGGTGGTGGTATTAGTTCATGAAGACTACGGAGAAAGAAACTCTTGCACTCCTGATGGTTAAGCATTGAAAATGGTCATAATATTAGGGATCAAAAGAGAGAAATTACTTGTTGGCTGTTATTTGATCGCTGGTAACAACACTATTCTTTTCAGACCTCTATGTTAAAAGCTAAAGTACAAGCACAAATCTTTGTGCTGGGTTGTGGCTTCAGAGAGAGCTCGCCCACTTGAAAATAAGCGTATGTGTAAAGGTCGAGTGTGATCTTAACGTGTGGAAAGGGCTAAAATGAGTAATTGTGTTGTTTTTTCCAGCGGATTTTGGAGACTATCATCAGTTTGAATCTCATGACTTCCTCCGAGAATATGTCTTGTTCCCTACGGTGAGTTCCTTATCGCTTTATTTTGTGGTCTTTTACGAATAATTTCTCCATGTCTCAGAGATGGCTTTGTTGATACCAGAGTAAAAGCACCCGAGCTGAACTATTCATAGTGGAAATAAGCTTTGATCCCCATACTCTGCAATATACTTGATTGTATTGGAATGAATACATGCTATGGAAATTTAGCCCTTTTTGGGTTCCTGTTAAGCATCCATGAGGAATAGGTATCAACAAAAGAAATGTACTGCTTTGAATCAAAAAAGAATTTGCATCTATTTAAAAAGGTGTATATTAGCAGTACTGCAGTATTAGTAGCGTAGCATAACAAGGGGATGTGAGGGCTGCTGGTGTAGTAAATGTATCACAGGGCAAATCATGCAGCCTTTCCTCAAGAGAATGTGAATTTACATCAGCTGACTATTAGATTGGAGCATGAATCAGGTCTTCTCAAAATGTTCTCCAGGGAACTGTGCTGTAAATTTGTTACATTGGAAACTAGCAAGCAGTTTGAATGCTGAGGGAATTGTTTTGGTCACTAATGCTGTTAGAAACTCTGGTGACAAAAGCCAAGCACATGTAATCCATGACATTGAGCTTCTCTGGGAGGATGGATCAGAGAAAAAAAAAAAAAAAAGCCTGCTGAGGTTAAGGCTGGCTTTATCTTGGATGAACAAGTCCATCATCACAAGTCTTGAGTGTAAGCTTCATGAAATGTAAAAGACCTTGGAATTCTTTCTAACTGGAAAAAAACTTTGGAAGTGGAGTGGGGTTCCCATGCCCTTAGTGTAGCTGCCTAGAAGTTAAGGCATCTATTTTCCTTCTGCAATTAACGGAGCAGTAGATGGAGAATGATTAATCTCACTGTAATTTGAAGGCTTGAGAAAGGCACTTCCAGAGGCATTTCATCCCATTTACTAGCACTCTTTGTACAGGAACTGAAGCAGATAGTCCATTTTTGAGTCCAAAAAGGTGACAGCTGCACAGTGTCTTGAAGTGAAAGTGGAATTTTGAGCTGGAAGACAGATTTCAATACCACCTGAAAAAGAAAGTCAGCAGGAAGAAGGGGAATTAATGAATGTATAGAGATCTGAATATGCCTTGTATAGCTATAATGTGGCTTCAATATTGACCTTTCGCTAAGAAACTTCTGTTAGCCTGAGTAGTGGAGCAGGATTTATTTGGTAGGACACCTTTGTCTGTTGATAAGTAGTTGATGATCTTGCACGTAGTTGATGATCTTGCACATAGTTGATGGCTTATGATGTCATGTATGGTAGCCTAAACAGGAAAGAAGATGGCTGCAAATATAGACCAAGAAACGTGTTGTCGAGCTGTCACTTTGCAAATTGCTGAACTTCTGCAAAGTTCTTTGAATATACTGATTTTTTTTTTTTTTCTGATCAGAAAAATAGTATAAGGGGAGGGTTTAGGCCTTTAGATGAGATTTCAGGTGCTTAATTTCTGTGTAGTTCTGCAGTTTACTCTCCTAGAACTTCCATTTTTGAGTCGGCTGCCTACATGGTGTTGTGGTCAACTCTATTCTGTTTTGCGTGTGCTGACTTTGTGGTATCTTGCCTTTCATCCTTGCTACTATTGCTAAATTTAACAAAATTAGCAAGCATCTCCTTCTTACAGTCTTCAGAAGCCTACTCTTAAATCAACAGTTTCTGTAGACATTTCTTTAACTACTTGCCTTTGCTCTTCTGGGGAGGAGTGGACAACATAATGGTAAATATTTCACAGCAAGTTCAGTGACAGTTGCTAAGTGCTGCAGATATAAACTAGTCCTGAAGCAAGCGGGAGGATTGGAGCAAATCTCGGGCATAGAAAGAGCCTCCAACGAGAACGTTACTATAAATTCATTAGTGAAGTGAGCTGGTGGATGAGGGAGGGGCAGCTACATTTGTACTGTTTGATCTTGTGAGGCTACAGTGTGTGTCAAATGGCATTTCTTCAGCAGGGAAAAGAACAAAGTTATGTACACAGTACACCCCACAGGTGTGTAGCTGTGCATAGGCATGTACCATGCCATTTTTCATTAGCACGCTACCACTTTCACATTTTTTTGTGGCAGAAGCAAATATCAGAGGGAGGGCCCCATTGAGCAAGAAACAGGCGGTGTATTTAAGTACATTACATGCAGCCTTAAGGCTTTTTTAAATAAAAATAAGATCTTTGAGGTTTTGCAAGAAAGTTTTTCAGCTTCCTTTTTTTTTTTCCTTGAATTTATGAGCAGACTTCCTTTATTAACTTGCTCCCAATTATTTCAGAATTGTTTCTACTACACATTATTAAATTTGCAGAAGATAAAAATTTCTACTCAGAAATGTGTTGCAAGCATAAAGTACATTTTATTACATACTTGAAGAAGTAGCAAAACTTCCAAAGCAAACATGGCAAAGAGAGTACCTGTAGATTGCATGGCAGTAAACAACAGTGACTTAGTTTTTCATGGTCTGTGCATTATTTTGGGCTGTTTTAAAATGTATATATTAATTTGTAGACTTCTAAGTGTTTTTAAAGCCTCATTTGGTCCTTGTCCAGGAAAAGATCCCTTAGCCGATCTCTATTTTGGAATAACAAGCACCTTACCCCTGTTTTTAACAGTATCTTTTTACTCTCCCTCCTGAAAAAGATATAAAAGACCTCAGACCCTCGTATTCTTTTTGCACATTTTCAGCATCCCATGCTCTGAATTTTCAATGCAGTTGTTTATAGGTTCTCTCTCTGTAACTACCTGAAAGAGCATGAACAGGAAACAATACTTGAAACATCTGCTATCATAATTCCTGTCTTGTGTTTCATCGTCACTCTCTTTGGGTGACTAGTTTTTGATGCTACTTCTTATTTCTACAGGATTGGACCCAGGATGAAGCTGTTTTAGAGGAGCTGACTCAAAAGGTTGCTCAGGAGCACCGAACTCACAGGTGAGCTTGACATCTTAAGATTCTGATTTTTTTTTTTTTTTTTTTTTTTTTTGTTACCATCCTCCTAGGACTTCCTGTCCTCCTCGTGCTTTTCTGGCAAGGATAAACTAGCCTATATTCATGTTACTATTATGCTATGTCTCACTGGATTTTTAATTAGTCTGTTACAAAAGATTATCTGCCTCTTGTGAACACAAAATGGCCGAGGAACTTAATCCCAAATAAACGAGCATTTGCATCAGAAGGTTTAATAAGCATGTGTAACGCTACTTGTGCTATGTAGTAGACTCCTTTCTCTTGGTTTCATTTAAATCCTGCTGGTGAAAGACCCTGTGATTTGATCAGGGGTGGTCCGAGAATCTGTCCGAGGGTTTTCCCTAGTTCAAGAGAGAGGGGAATACACACTCTCAATGTAAAGGAAATGAAAATAACAGGAGTTGAGTTTTAAGTCTGTTTGTGGAAAAGATACAATATGCTTTTACTAGTTAATGAGCTCGGAGTGTGGGTATTAGAGCTTCAGTAGAAATACCTTCTTTGTGAACAGGCCTCTTTCATGTCACCGAGGTGTTTTGGCGGTGGAAGTACTCAAACCTCTAGAGTGCTGTTCTTAGGAAAATGACAGTGCCTACGTCATTGGAAATAATCTTTCGTGTTCTATTATGAATTTACATTTAAAGCTTTATTACATTAAATGCAATAAGAATATTATGTGAAGGGTGCAGCACTCTCCATTATATGCCAGAAAATCGCAGTAAAGGGGCAAATACCAGTCTCTGAATCTGAGGCCGTTCTCAGTCTGAGTTTTTCAATGCAAGCTTGGGCCTTTGATGCAACCAAAGGATAAGCTTCCAAGCTGGCCAGGAACGGCCCTGGTTCTATTCTTCTCTCTCTGCCATGGGCTGCTTGTGTGATCTCGGTTAACTCACAGACTTGAAAGGAAAGATTTCCCTCCCCTGCTGTGCTCTTCAGTGCTATTTCTGCAACATAAAGGACAAATACTTATCCTCATTTCAGCAGGTAGATCACATTCCACCTCCTTTCTCTCCCTCTTTCTCTCAAGTATTTGCCTGGTACCTGGATTTCTGTTTGTAAGCTGTAGTAAGGAGGAGCAAAGAGGAGAAACATTAATAGTGGCCTTCTTTTGGAGCAACCTGCAATCTATTCTGACCTGCTTTGGAGAACTGAAATCTGTCTGAATTCCTGAGCTGTGACAGCAGCGTGTGTAGACATGTGTGTAAAAAGTTTTCAGGTGGTTTGTTCTCTATTATGAAAGAGAATCTGTTCAACACTTGATTTAGCGCCCGTGTTTTTGAACAGGCAACATGAAAATGTGGGTCTTTCCTTTTAAGTCATTTTAAGCAATTTCAATGCATTTGTGTACTATTTATGCAAATTAGGACCCCTGTGGCTCAAGTTGACCGTCTAGAACTAGACACAACCTGATGCAATGGCCTGATGTTTAATAAAACCTGGAAAATATTTGATGTGTGCAAAGGAGACTGAGTAATACAATCAGTTTGGTTTGTTCCTCCTGTAATTTAACTGTGCTTTGTACCTTACCTTAGCAGCATTTAGTAAAATTCCTCCCCTTGCTGATTATGATCCTAACATTGAAAGTCAGTTTTGTGTTGTGCATTTCTAGGCAGCATCTCCAAAGTGTCTTCTAAAGAGGTTTGTGAACATCCAGCTTTTTCACTAGTATTTTTTGCGTTCATATAACATTGAACCATTTGCTGCCTTTTGTTACTCTAATTGCAGTGGCATTACAGCAGCAGAAGCTGAGCTAATGTACATCAATGAAGTGGAACGCCTTGATGGGTTTGGACAGGAAATTTTCCCTGTGAAGGTATGTTAGTGTATATTATAAAAGAGCCTCCAAATCAAACAACGCAGGAGTTTGCAGTGACCTTTGCAACGCACACAAGTTCGTGTTTGTCCAAAAGAGACAAGACTTGTTTCACTCTTCTGGAGGGTGAAATGACTGCTGCTAGTTTGAACAGACATTGCAGCATGAGGGTATCTTAGACCCATAGTGTTACTTCTCTTCCACCAAAATCCTTTTCACAGAAGAGGTTGCTATGTGCTAGGGCCTGGAAGCAGAGATGCTTCTTGCTTTTCTTGAGTGCTGTCTGAGGGAGAGTGACTGGAGCAAATGAACCTCAGCTCTGGTCTCCTTTAACAGGATAAGAAGATAAGACCTTTTCATGTCCTTTTAAGTTGCTATTTACCGAGTATTAATTTTACCTTTCTTTAGTTTCATACATGTGCACACAGGTGCTCTACACATTTAAAATTGAGGGGAGGTTTCAAGGTTTATTTTACATTTGTAGTCACTTTCCCTTTGCTGGAAGCCCCTTACTGCCATGAACAGTCTGCCTGGCCTTATGGAGCACATGCCACCAGGATAAAGTTGTGCTGAGAAACTGAAAACTGCTGTTACCAGCATGACCCTTTTCTCTTTGCTAACCAACACAGCCACTGTAACTGGTTTACTGCTAGCAGTTTTTCTACTAGTTAAAACTGACTTGGAATTTAAAAAACAAACCAAACAAACAAAGCCCCACACCAAACAGAAAAGCTTTCTGCTGAAGTCAAAATTAATCCCGTGGGCAATCTCAAAATTGATCTGAAGGGGAGGACCTGAATGGTAAAAAAAAATCCCTACTCAGCAACAAAAAATATGAAATGTTTATTGCCAATGAATGAAATCAATATTTTCCTCAAATTAATTTGGATTAATGCTGCATGTTGCTGCAAAGGATTTCTGTTTTGGAATTGTCGTTAGATATCATTGCGTATCAGTAAGATAAGTATGAACAGTGGACTGGATGCTCTGCAAAATTTCAGAGGTTGTTACTACCCTTTATCAAAGAGCAGTGTGCTGGCCTTCTATGCAAATAAAACTGCATTTAAAGGTTAAAATGAAAGATTTGTCATTTGTTTCTATTAGAAAATGGTATTAGGAATGTGTGTCTCTTTCTTTCTATATAGATATCTTTGTGAATACACACACACAAGTGTATGTGTACGAATACATACATTTTCCCCAATGTTTTCCCTGTCTCTTTGCCTTCTAAAGCTGCCTCTGGGACAAGGCAGAGGAATGTGTGTAGTCCTCTAATCAGACTAAACTGAAGACTGTCAGCTGAAGGACCTCTGCTGACTTGTAGTATATGTGGAAGAATGCTGGTGTATGCGGCACTGAGAATCACCGCGTAAGCTGGAGCTTGAAAATTGTCATCCATTGTTTGTTTGTGCCAGGCGTAACATCTAGCAGTTAGTAGTTAGAAACAGGTGGAGATGGCTCCGTTGTTGCCTTCTAGGGATCAAATACAGCAAGGCCAGGAGAGCAGCTCTAATCCGATCTGTTAAAATGCAGGGACGCCTGATGGTTTCTAGAGTTTGCTCATGCGTAGTGCATTAACTTCTCTCATATCCTTTCTTCTAGCAGTTCTTTTTAACCACATTCTTTGTGTTAGCATGATTTTTATTTGCCACTTTAAAATCTGAATCAATTACTATACATGCAGCTGAGGGAGAGTTGTTTTTGTTGATAAATGTAGAAAAACCTCTTTGTCAACAGCATTTTGTAGCAGAAAAGAAAAAGCATTTTTAAGAAAACAACTGATTTCGAAGTGGAACAGGAGCATGTGGTTTTTCAAGCAGGAGCCTGCAAGGAGATAGGAGTAGGCAGAAAACTGATAGAACTTGTGAAAAATAATGCAAGAACAGTGGACGTTGTGGTGCATGCAGATGAATATTTAACCCAATAATTGGGGGGAAAAAAAAAAAGGAGGATGTATCTGTGTAGAGATACAAGTACTTTCTAGAATGACGTGCTGTGGACTTCTACAGGGAGTACTTAAAGGAGGAACCATGAAGAGTATAGCTTTTGAGAGAGATTCCATCCCCAGGTGTGGTTTTCTGAAATCTCAACATGTTTTAACAGGTGACTGGAGAAATGCTGTGAATGTGAAAGGGGACTATTGCTTTTCGTAGTCATATAGGCTCTAGATAGCTCTAATCACAATGATAGGGAATGTGGGGTATTATACAATGAATGCCAGTTTGCGGTGTGCGTGGTGTTTGATAGAGGAGAACCTGACGCTTGTTTAGCTTTTGTCTGTTCTCACTAATCAACAGAATGAATCCAGTTAACTGCTTTGAAATAATGAAAATCAGAGTCCAGTCAAGCAGCAAAATGTAGATTAGTCAAGGGTTAGTCCTGTGTTTATCCCGAAGAAGGGCTTCTATTTGGTAGGTCAGCATGTGTTCGTATGCATGTATTGGTCAGTTTCTTTATTAAACTAAAGGTATATCCTTTCTCTGCAGGATAATCATGGAAATGACATACAGCTCGGTATTTTCTTCATGGGAATCTTCATAAAAAACAGAATTGGAAGGACAACTGTGGTTTACAGGTAAAAACTAGGGTCTTCTGTATTTAAAGAGAGTTTCTTTTCAGAGCTCCATGTGTGGGGTTTTTTCCTTACATATGTGACTTCAGTGATGCCAATCCTCCAACCAAGGAGTGGTTACCTCACTGTTTTCAGGCTTGGCCTCTTGTCCCTGAGAGGTGTGATAAAGAATAATTTCTGATGTCTGAATGGGTTTGACTGCAAGAAAGACGTAGTTGTCTGTCATATATCTTGTTCTACTTACAAGACTTTGATCACTTTTCTTGCCTTTATGTCTGCTTCTTTGATGCTTTCGAATGCAAATTTGTTAAACCTCACGGTTGGCAGCCCAGGCACTCAACGTTTCTGAAAATCTGGTTGGCATATTTAGGTGTCCCGCTAAAAAAACCCTGAACTTTCTCATTCGGTAGTTTCGAAAATCCTGGCTGTGTCACTTGTTTATTTGTTCTGCTGCTTAGTTTGGTTATTAAGAATCACTTAAGCCTTTCTATTAACTTTCTTTTGTGGGTTTTGTTACTCCTTATAAAAGTTTTTTCTGTATGAAAATGTTGCTAGAAATCTCCCTGATTGCAGGGAGACTCATTCATTCATTCCTCTCTGCTACTCTTCTGGTGAGTATTTCCATTACTGTCAGTGTTAACTTGAAGTGTATTTTTACTAGTCCCTGTTATTAGAATATAAACACTTGTGTAGCCAAAAAATTGTGTTTCATGAGGAATGCTAATTTTTAGTCAGTAGCTAAGGCTTGTATCAGACTTGAGCTGGGATGTTGGGAGGTTTTTGCCTTAAAAGGGCTTTCAGTGGTCATCTTCAAAAACATTAGGGCTCCCTTTTCCACATAGCTAATGTTTTGCATATTAAAATTTGAGAAGAAATTAGATAATCCTTTAACTGTGCCAGGTGACAAGAGCAAGAAGTTTCTTTATATGTAGAAGGGACAGTTGGTGCTGGGATCCTTGCTCTTTGGAAACAGGCACTTCGAGCATCCTGCCATGACATGACGAGGAATGCATGCTGCAAACAGAACAAACAAGTCCTTTCCATCCCCATGGATTGCATGCAATGTGCGCAAATGTCTGTCAGCTATTTGTAAGGAGATTATAACTCTGATCTTGGGTAACCTGACAATTACTTGGAAAAAAAAAGAAAGATTGCAAACATAAAACCAGTGTATTAACATGGTATGCATAGCCTACATAACCATGTTGTCGATTTAACCTTCTTTAGGAAGAATTGGTGGTGGAGGAAAGTTTGAAACAGCATTTGGAGAGGAATGACACTATTCAAAAAAAAAAAGTAAAAAATTTTTATCACATGTGGCTAAAATCAATCAATTCAAAAATGCCACAGTTCAGCATAATGTTTGTTGTTAATGTGTTTTCAATGTTATCTTCCATTGTGAATCTTCAAATTGATATTTTTAAAGAAAGCGTTTAACTCTCCTGCTTTGGGTTAAAAGCTGAATATCTGATTTTCCTTTAATCAGAGCATGGCTTCCTTATTTTCCTGACCATATTTCTTCACCAAACAGCTACTGAAAAGCTTTCCCATAAAATGAGACTAATGTTGACTAAGGGATTCTTAATGTGTTTGTGAAATGTTTCAGTGTATGTGTTGGCAAACTCTACTGCATTTTTTTTTACTCTACAGGTGGAATGACATTGGGAATATAGCACATAACAAGTCTTCGATTGTTCTAGAGTTGATCAACAAAGAAGAGAATGTGCTCTTTCACACAGTAAGAAAAACATCTAATCAGTGTCATCAAGAAAGCTGCTTATATAAAAAATAAACCTTTAAAATTCCACTTTCCCAAAGGGGCTAACTCACCGTAAGCCCCACTCCTGCAAAGTTCACATTTTACTTTATGCAGAGAGTGAAATTACTTAATTTAGCTACCAATATTTGTATTGTCTTTCAAGCATCCCAATGTATACTGTTCTGGGAAGCTTGCAAAAAACTGAAGTGCTTGTTGGATGAAACATCTGCAGTGCCACGCTGTCTTTCATGTTGGCATAAATAGAGCAGCATAAGCAGTTGTAGGAACTGGGCACGAGCTACCATGCGTGCACATACTGTAACTCGGAGGGCTGTAGTGCTGTTCTGTGCTATTTAAAATCATTCCACATCTCCTTGAACCCAGGCCAGTATAGAAACTGGACCAGCAAGCTTGAGCCATTTTTTGTTGTTGTTGTTGTCCCTCCTCCCACCCCACTGTGACTTAGCAGTGAAGTGGCAGCGTGTAAAGGCATGCCACTGTATTTCAGTAATTCAATGCCTTGAATGCTCTTGAGGGCACTAGGCATGTTCTTGGCAGCCTGATTCTGTACCTGATGGACCTTACCAAGTATTACTACAGTTGGATTTTGAAAACTCTTCTTTGTTACTTCTTGGTAAGAATATCAAAATGAATGTGTTTTTTTTTCCCCTTGTGTTTAAAGGATGATCTTGAAAATGCCAAATATATTTCACGACTGTTTGCAGCAAGACACAAGTTTTACAAACAGAACAAAATCTGCACAGAGTGAGTACTCTTTTTCAGAGTTGTTTTCTGACACCCTGCTTTGGAATTGCTCTGAGTTTTGGTGTGTCTGGTTTTGTTCGTTTTTTGTAGTCACTTGTGTCAGTTATTCTTTTCCCCTTTTCCTTTTTTCTTATTTTGTTTTAACCACCAGCAAGAACAGACAATTAAGAATGAAATTTCGTTCTGAGCTTTGTGAGGCTTGATGCTCCCCAAGTAGCCGAATCTGACAGTGTCTTAAATTGAAGCCCATGGTCCCTGCTGTTTGTAACTCAGAGTGTTAGTATAAACTGGAGTAAAAGGTGACATATGTTAACATGCCAAAATGTGAACTGCAGTAGCATTTTGAAGATGCACTACCCATCTAGCAGCTAAGGTTGCTGGAAAACACAGGTTGTCATCTTCAAATTTGGGCAGTATAATTCATCTGGTTCTTATGTGCACCAAACAAGGGAGGACACCTGGGAATGTTAATCTGCGTAGCCATATTAGCATGACACAGCAGAGACTGTGAATCTGAACCCAAAGTCTCCTTTAGGCTCTACTTTAAGAACTGGCCTTGAGCTAGTCCTCTGACACGAGTGGATTCATCCTAACTGAAGGCACAATTCATGAGGCTTTAGTTAAAAGTCAAACGTCGTTTTATTAGCTGAGTATGTTTCATTTATATCAACACGCAGCAACTTTAGTTTGAGATAAATTTTACTTTGAGAATTTTAGAGTTTTGAGAAATTTTCATGACATGTGGGGTTTGTATAGCAACGAGAACATGAATCCCTTGCAAAACTTACCAGCTTAGCTGGAAAGATATGAAGAAGTTCATCTCTATCAACAGCTCTAGTTAGAGCTGGACATCTCATCTGTTTAGCTGGGTAATGCCATCTGTTGGAAAATAAAACTGAAATGATGAAGGGAAGATTGGAAGGTGTAGCTTTCTAATACTACGTGTGCACACAGTATATTAACATACTGTGAGTTAGAATATTGGAGAAACCAGTGAGGTGGACTGTGTAGAATGGTCTTTTCGCTTAGAGAAAAGGGATGTTGATTAGATTTCAGATGGCATTAACAGTTCTTAGGAGGTGAGTGGAGAACCAGAAAAGACATTTCTTAGCAGCATATAGTGCATTTCAGTAGTCCAATACTAAATCCAGGCTGCAGAAGCAATAGCTTTTGATCATGTTTATTTCTATGAGCTATAGTATGTGGGCAGCATGAACTGGGTGTATGCAGCAGCTTCATATACAACTTACAAATATTTGGACTAACAAAGATAGGGAAAGTCATGAGGTCACTGAGTGAAATAACTGGAATTTAAATGTATTTTTGCCATTAGAACAGCTCACCTTCTTACCACAGTCTTGTGTGGTATCAGTTTCTATGTTGGAGTCACAGATATTGAGGATAGCATATGCCAATGTGTGTTTTCTTGCCAAATAATTTTCCTCCCCTCTGCTAAAATGATAGTTGTTTGTTTTCCTGTGTGCATTTCCTCTAATCGCACATAACATCATTCACCAGATCAGAAACTGTAAGAGGACAAATTCCACCTTTCCTCTCTTCACGTAAGCACTATATTTCTGCCTCCTTCAACTTGTTTCTTTTCCTTCCTCAGTTTTTTTCCTCCCGCACTCTGTTCCTTCCACTGCACCTGGCTACTCTAACATTGTATGTGGCTCTGCTAGTTTTATCTAACCAGTTGGTTTTTGTTCCCCCTCCCCACCCTCCTCATCTGTACACATTGCTTTGGAGTGATTGCTATGAATTTCATAAAATTGTCATCGTTTTAATGTTCACCTTAAGTCACCTGAGACTGTGCCTGTGTGCCATGTTCAATTTTTATTGCTTAAGAGACTTCTTTGATTCATTTTTAAACCAGAGTTTTTCTTTCTTGTGTTTCCAACTAAGTCAAACAGGATAATGAGCAGAAGGCATGTATTTTTTGGAACTGGAACAATTGCTCTATTTAGAGAAGGACCTGAATTATTTCCATTTATTCATATTTTTTTTAAAATCTCATTAATGAGCAATACTTACAGATTCTTCATCTCTTGTGTTTCCCGTTCATTCTTGAATCAGAATTGAATTATTGTAGTTTCTAGTATTTCTCTTTACTTTTTCTTCCACAGACAATCAAACTCTCCTCCTCCTATCCGACGACGGCCCACTTGGAGTAGGTCATCCCTGGTATGTGCCATGATGGGGTCTTTAAGAATGTCTGTACCATTTCTAATGGGATGGGGCATTCTGTAAGATGGAATACTTTCTAAATTTCAAATAAGCACATTAACTCATTTGTTGTAGGCAATAGGATTGGAATGAGTTTCAAGGGTGTGGCTGCCCAGGTTGATTAATTTAACTGGATAATATCACCACTGAGTATTAAAAATCACCATCTTCAATGCATTATATTTTTATTTGCCCTGCAGAAACCGAGCATCTTTTCTACTAGATTGAGGTTATATTCAGTATGTAAAGAAAATAATCCTCTAGAAAGAATTTGAAGTGTCTTGATGCTATGTGCATCAAAACCTACTCATTACATAATTGTACAGCTTCTCCTTTTGTGTTTCTTCCATTTCTCATGTTTTTGTGTATAAAGTCTGCTTAAAATTTATAAACTTCTTGGGTTAAGAGCTTACTATCTGTGTGAAGTTACTGTGATTTTAAGTAAAACTATTATAATCAGTACAGGGTGATGATTCAGAGTTTTTATTGAACTGTATTTGTTTCCATTTAACTAATCTCCATAAATACTGTGAATTTGATAAAACTGGATAACTTTTTCCTGGAATCTTTACGAAAACCATCTGTGGGAATCTTTTTTTTTCCCAGTCAGCTCTAAGGACACTTTTTTGGATCCAGTTTTAACATCTAGTATGTAATTCAGAATCCCTTAAATAAGAGTAGCAACAGCACTGCTGGTCCCTTGGACAGAGTGCAATATTATCGGTATGCAGGTTGCCAGTTTTCATTTATGCTATAGATTATACCTACTTTGTAGACCTTCCCTGAGTGATAACTCCACTAGCCTATTTGCTGTAAGGCAGAAAGCTAATGTGGACAGGAGTGTTTTCTTGACACATCCCCCTGGTGTGGTTACAGCTTGTGAAAATGTTCGAAAATTAAGCTTAAGCAGGTACTGATATTAGGATAGTTTATCTTTGCAGGTTTCAGCACAGGCTGTTTTCCCCTGTGTGTATACATGGTCCATTAGATCTGAAAGTTGCGTTCTGTGTTTCCTAGCCATTGGCAGGAAAGCTGTTTTAGCTGGCTCTGGATTTCTTTGTTCTTTCATTTTTAGCATGTTTCTAAGGTGTCACAATGCAATACACAGGCTGTGTATTATCTTGTCTAGGGCATATTTACAGTATTTTTGGTATCTGCTAGCTTAGTCCCTGGAGATGACTATGAAAAACTGAAGGTGAAGAAATGAAACATGCTTTGCATTCTTATGCTATGGCCTCAGATATATCACAAGGGGAAAGAGAGAGCTGCCTTCTATATTAGATGTGAAAAATGGAAATCTGCTTTTTCAAAGGAGAAACAAATTCTGCTATCTCTTTGTTTTCAACATAAGCATGCAGCAAGTTTTAAAAAATAACCAAAGTCTCAGGAAGATCAAGAGGAGGAGTGTGTGCTCATCAATTAAAAAGTGAACTGAGCTGCTAACCATTCGTGTTGAACTTTCAACTGCTTTTTACATAATTGTTTTGTTTACTTGTTGGAACAGTTCTCTTTGGGGATTAAAAAAAAAAAACTTTCCTGACTGTTGTCTGCACTGTACATACCTTTATACACCTACCTATTCATTTGTCTTGTATGGTAATAAATCAGGAGGCATAAAGGAAGTGAAGTGGGATCCTTAGGGTGAGGCTCTGCCACCTCACTGAGGATCACGTTCATTACTTTCAGATTAAGACCCTTTATACAGTTTTGGCATCACAGTGAACCTATATTTTATTAACTATTCTTTTAAAGCCATTTTATGCTGTTTCTTTTTCCTGTCAGGCCACTCAATGATGCTGATTTTTCCAGCAAAACCTCCTCAGTTGGATATTAACGTTCTGCAGACCTCAAGCTTCTCTTGTTTTGTCAGAAGAGGTAGCTGGGACTTAAAAAAAAAAAAAACAACCAAAACAAAACACAAAAACCAAAGAAAGAAACCTACACAACAGAATAATCCCTAATTTCTTGCAGATACCTTCCATAACACCTATCATAAAAAAAACACCTGTCTGCTCTAGATCTATACGTTCCCAGTAGAAGTCACTTCTTCCTTGCGCTTTTCCTCTGCCCCCCATTTCTTAGGCTTTTGAACATGTTGGGTTGTTCCAGGCTAAGGTCCACTACTTGGATTGTCAGCAGCAGGCTCCTTTGCCCAGATTGTTCAGTGAGAGTAGAGTTTTATACCCTTGGAAGTAGTCATTGTAGCCAAAACTTTTCCTGTTATCTTCCAGCTCTGGCTTAACACAGCCATTTTGTATGCAAGAATTCATGTTTGTGCACAGTTTCTTTGGTTCTCATTCCTTCTCTCCATTTCCATAGAAAATGTGAATTTAACTCCTTCCCCACCCACTCTTCAGTAGCTAACTTGCGTGGTGCTCATTTTGTGCATATGCATGCAAAAGTAAATTATTTGGTGTTTCTTTTTTGCCTTGGGCATCCACAGTATTCCTTAATAATTTGAACTACTTGAACCAGCCTAGATCAAAAGCCTGTATTCCGCTGTTGAGGAAGACATATTCACAAGACAAGAGTGTCTTCCTTCTCTTCCTGCTTAATTCGTGTATCAAAGTATATTTTCGTAAACTTTGCTTAGTGACACCAGGCAGGACATTACAATGCAGGTGGTAAAATGTGGTGGCAAAACTCATCGGTTTACCGTTGGACAAAGCTGGTGAATACACCAGCTGTGATTTATTTCGCTGCAAATGATCCTGCTGATTTAATGCCGAATTGCCCCCTGTGATACTTGTGTTAAAAAGCTTATTGCAGTGCAGGTTGTTGGAGGAAGGCTCCAGTTCATTATCTAGGGAATCTAATATTCATGTAATTTGGAGAATTATTTGAAGTCCATATGTGCTCCTATTGCTTGTATAACAATGTTCAAGGTCCTTGAATTTGTTCCATCTGCTTTTGTCCCGATTAGGTTTTTGTTTTGTTTTAATTCTTCAAGGGCAAGGGCTTTTAATAAACTTTGAAAAGTTCTAAGTGAGCTGGGAGTCTGGATATTGTTTTCTGAAGTGGTTGAGCTTAAAGGAGTCTTAACTGGTCAGCTTTGGGCTCCGTAACAAAATTTAGCAAACAATTTACAAAATGTTATTCTCTTCTATAAAGAAATGCCAAGCCATGTGTCTTTGGCTGGGTAAGAGAAAGCAGTATTCAGTGGAAAGGGCTTAGAAACATTTTTCCTGTTTCAGCTGCAAAAAATGTAGCAAACAAAGTTCATAATGCTTTTTTTTTCCTTCTGCTTTTATTTCAGCCAAGACAACATCCGTTTATACTGCCTCCTATGCATGTCCAATGTGGAGAACACTACACTGAAACACATAATTCACAAGGTACTCTAGAACATATTTTTTTTTCCTTTAGTGGACTTCAATTTTATGTGTATGCAAAGAAGCTCCTACCCCTTATGTCTAGATTTCTAATGCTGTCATGGTCAAATGGGAATTGCTGCTGGAGGAGAGCTAGCAGTTTTATAGTTAATGTTGCAGTAAGTCTTCTGTTTAAAGTCCAATTTCAGTTTTCAAATTTCTCCAAAATGTCTGTGCATGATTATATGGACCTTAAACTTGGTATTCCAGTTCAGTGAGCTGAAAAAATAATTTCTAAAAGAAGTATGATGGCTGTACTCAAAGGCAGTGCCAGCTGGGGCCAGGGAGAGAAATGGAGTGAGAGAAAAGGAAACAGCAAATATCTTTTACTGTAGGAGAAATCATAGTGTCCTGGTCATGAAACTATATATTTAGATGATATTTTCTGCTGATTTTTCACTGTCTGCCTGCATTTAGCCTTACGAACTTAAGGAGGGTTAATTATTTTTACCCCCACGTTTAACGGATAGATTCTCTAAAAGGTTGTACCAGGTTACTTTGATGAAGGCTGGGAATGGAGCCCAGCCCCTAAACACCTTGAGTCTCACACCCTTAACCACACCACCTTTTGGAATACACGTAGCCAGGTCTGTTAGGCTACGTTCTTTGCAGTTCATGAGAGGTACACTTGAAGTGCTCTCACTGCCAGAGGAGCTCTTAGTCGTACCTGATAGCGTTTTAGAGTTGTGGTGGTCTGACTAATTTTAAGGTGGAATTTGGTAAGTTTTGAAAGAAGCCACTCAGTATAGTTGCTTGCATACAGTAGATTATTTGATTTAGTGGGTACTACTGGTTTAATGAGAAGCTGAGGCTCTGAAGGAGGATGTTCTCAATTTTAGAAGGATTGCAAAGTTGCCTTAGTGTTACCACAGGCTTCTCTGTACTGTTGAAGAACTAGCTGATTTCAGAGTTTTGGGAGCTGCTCCTCTTTTCCTGTGAGATTTTCAACACGGACAGTCTTGCAGTAAAGTTGTGATCCAGGACATCATCTTTATCATTTTGATTCCCTCTCAGATATCCTTTGCTGAAGTATTTAATATTCTTTAGCACATCTGTAGAGTGGTTTGTTGGGTTTTTTTTCTCCCTATCCCCCCCCACCCCTCCCCAAGTCTTGATCACCCTGCTGTGTTATACTTAAGATCCTCAAAACCGTTGGTTGGTCTGAAGCAGGATTTCCAATTCCACAGTCCTCTGCTACTTCAAATCACAGACAGCAGTGCATCAACAGAAAAGACAAGAGAATTTTTAGGATTACCATAGGCTAGTAGCACTGGATTTTTAAGATGGCAGCAGCAGTGAATCCTTCCAGGATGCTGAGGGAGGAGATGCCTCCTTATTCTTCCTTGCCACCCCAGGCAAAAACACTTTCTATCTTTTCCTTTTCATGTCTCTCCCAAGGATCTGAACTACCATATTTTGCTAACTGTTGGGAATGTTTACGGGAGTAGCTTTGCTCTATTTCAGTGACCCAAGACCAAATGTTCCTTGCAGTTGTTGTACACTAAGCTGTTTCTGTAATTGTTGGTACAGACTGCGTTTGAAGTCTTGTTAACATTGAATGAGTCCTTGTGTGTTAAAATTGTCAACATCTTTATCTCTGCTCTACACAGATAGCATTTTCCATGGAAATGAAGAAACTTTCTACTGCAGGTCTCAGACCAGTTTGGACAGATGTCCAGTGGACTTCAGCTATCTGAATGGTAATGGACCCAATGGGAGCGTATGCAGTGCCCACAGCATGAACTCCCTCAATCGTTCACAGAACTTCATCCAGGCATCTCCGATGTCCTCGAATCTGAGCATCCCTGGAAGCGACATCATGAGAGCAGACTATATACCCAGCCACAGACACAGTGCAATCATAGTACCATCTTACCGGCCAACTCCAGATTATGAAACTGTCATGAGGCAAATGAAGAGAGGGGTGATCCAGATGGACAGCCAAAGTCAATCTCTGAGGAATCTCAATATTGGAAACACACATGCTTATAACCAGCCAGAAGACCTAGTTTACAGTCAGCCTGAGATTCAAGAGAGACATCCTTACACGATTACATACGGGCCCCAGGGTGGTGGCTATAACAAGCCTGTCACCCCATCTGAACAAATGAACCCTAATAATACTGTGCAAAGTAAGACGGCAGCCAGTGCCATATCCCACACTGTCAGCACACCAGAACTGGCCAACATGCAGCTGCAGAGCAGCCAGAGTTACAACACTGCTCACATGTTAAAGAACTATCTCTTCAGACCCCCACCTCCATACCCGCGCCCACGTCCCGCCACTAGCACGCCAGACCTGGCGAGCCACCGGCACAAGTATGTCAGTGGGAGCAGCCCTGACTTGGTCACTCGCAAAGTGCAGCTCTCAGTAAAGACCTTCCAAGAGGACAGCTCGCCAGTTGTCCGTCAGTCCCTGCAGGAGGTCAGTGAGCCCCTCATGGCAGTGAAGCATCATGCAGCTGTGAACAAGCGCCATAGTTTGGAGGTCATCAGCAATATGGTACGTGGTATAGAAGCCATGGCATTAAAAACTTTAAACGCCCCTCTGCCGCGCAGGAACACTTTGCGGGAGCAGGTGCAGCCAGAAGAGTCGATTCAGATGGGGCATGAAGTTCAGCAGGTTCCTCATTATCATCACAAAAAGACATTCTCTGATGCCACAATGCTGATACACAGCAGCGAAAGCGAAGAGGAAGAAGAAACCCCAGAGTCTGTGTCCCGGATAACAGCCCTCCATGAGAACATGGAGTATAGTGCTCAGCTGCAAGCTGCCTTGGCTAGAATACCAAATAAACCTCCTCCAGAGTATCCTGGGCCTCGTAAAAGTGTCAGCAACGGAGCCCTGAGGCAGGACCATGTCAGCATTTCCGTGGCTGTAGCCAGGGCCAAGGCCATGAGGCCAGGGCCTTCCAAAGCCATTAGTGTCTCTCGAACTGATCAAATGGCAATAAACGGGTCTTCGCTCGGGCCCTCCATCTCAGAGCCTGACCTCACGAGTGTGAAGGAGAGGGTCAAGAAAGAACCTGTCAAGGAAAGGCCTGTCTCTGAAATGTTTTCTATTGAGGACAGCATTATAGAAAGAGAAATCATGATGAGGGTAAGTGCCTTCCTCTGTTGCAGTGGCTTCTTGGAAATTAGTAATCATAGGTCAGTTTCCATACCAGAAAACCTTTGCATCAGTAAACTGTGGGGAATACGTGGGTGGGAAGTTGTTGATTTGCCTAAAGTTAGGAAATGTGATATTAAGTGCCACATGCAATTTGGTTTTGTGGGTCTTCATGGCCACCAAAGGGGCTGACCCCATGCACTGCTATTGGGCTCGTCTGCTTCCTGCGCTGCGGTTCTTCGGCTGCTGGCCAGATCCGCATCCGATCCAGCTGATGATGCCACCACCCTGGCAGCAGTGGCAGCCCGAGGTGGGTGGCCGAGCACGCGGCCGGGTGATGAGGAGGCTGACCACAAAGCCCCCGGGATGCCTGCTCCCTTCTGCCTGCACGGCGCTCCAGCCCCCACAGAGCTGAGGGCAGGATGGGTCTGAGATGGGTGGGAGATTGTGCTTCGGCACTGGCATTTTATTCCTTCTTTGCAGGGATGTCGAGTTAAGTATCACATAATGTATAACATAATGGAAATTCTTGAGCTTTTCAGATTATCTCTTGGATTGCCTTTCCTGCCATTTAAACATAGTTATGTGAATACAACACTGGTAGCCGTAGAATACGGATTGCCAGTGTTGCCGTTATTGGCAAATAATGAGCGACCGGATATCTAATTACAGAACCAGTAGATGTAGAGGATCTGGATTGTTTGTTTTTCTAAAAAATATACTCAAGCATGAGTGAGAGTCCTTTTAAAGTCCTTTTAAGGACTCAAGTCCTTTTAAACTCGCAATGAATTTAGAATAAAAATATTTAAAGGCCTCAGTGTCACTGCAAGCAATGGCAGAAAGATGAGGGGTGCTTACTCTTCAGTGACCTACATATGCTTGATGTAATGCTCTGGGAAGAGCAAAGTATATGCTGTTGTTTGTTTGTTTTGTTTTGTTTTTCTGAAACAAATTAATGAAGCATCTAAATGGTCCAAAGCAGAAAAGAGTTTGTAATGTGCTAGATCACTAACTAGTTAGGTTTAAATAATACTATATCTTCAACAAAAATTTCTAAACATATGTATAGTGGTTCTTGTTCATTGGTGATCTTTACAAGGGTGTAATGGTTAGGAATCAAACTGGGGCTGTTGAGTTGTATCATAGAACTTGTAGAATCTTAAACTTGAAACGTAAAATAGATACTTTACTGTAAAACATAATCTTTCATGAGTAAATACTGTAGACACTGGTGTCACAACAAGCATAGATAGGCTTTTTTGATCTTCTGAGAAAAGAAAACATATTGAGAAGCAGGAACTCAAAGGATTTTCGGATGGAAATGGAGGTAAGAAGAGAGTTTAGTGATGTTATTTGAGTACTCTTCCTCTGAATAATAATTCAGATGAGCCTTTGGTCAAAAGGTGCTGCTGCTGTTAATGTTGTTTTGAAAGTAAAGGGATGGTCTTAGCATCAAGCTTTTAAGGTGGTTTCAGCCCAGATCAGCAGTCTTAACACATGCAGACCTTCCTTTTGTCATAGGAATCACGTGTTATATTAGTGGTAATTTGATGACCTTGTCAAACATAGACTTTTCTATTTTATCTCGCAAGTAGCAATAATAATAAAATGCCCAAACGAAAGAAAAATGCTTGCATTTTCCCACTTTCTGGAAGTAAGAAAAGAAAGGAGAGTGGTTTGGGATTTTTGTTTTGCTTTTTTGTTTATTTTTTACTTAGCGCTCTGGAGGAACCTTGTGGTGAGCATAAACCTCACAGGCTTTTGAAAAGTCAAGCCATTTACATATATCTGAGGGCATACAGGTTCAGTAGTGTGTTTCCAGGAACTGAGCATGGCCTGTATGGTGGCCACAGCTTCCATATACATGCTGAGAACCAGGCTTCCCTTGTGCTCATCTCTCCTTCCAAATCCGGCAGAAAGAACTGTTAAGGAAATGGAATCAAATATCCAGAAATCGACTCCTTCTTAGAGATGATCTGTCTTCCTGCTTGATGTTTCAGTTCCCAGTGGCATAAGGAGGGTGGCAGGATGAATTTAAAACTCATACTCGAGTTTTCCGTGTCGCGGCATGATATGATGCATGAATATGCTAAATGATATCCCTCCCTGGCTGCTGTTGTGTTCGGTTTCTGGGATTTGTGAGCTCAGTGTTCAGTGTGATATATATCATGGGTGCTATTTGAATCACCATAATAGCTGAGTGTGTCAGAAGACTTCTCATTTTAAGTATTACCATCACAGAAGAGAAACAACTGCCCTGTGTTTTACTGGTGGCTGTAATAGATTGAAATTATTGCTTTTTAAAAGATGCCCCAGGTATCTTGGCTACGGTAGCACTGCTTTAACGTAACAGGGTGATGCTTTGTGAGTCCTACATGCAGAATAATGTTTGCAGAAAAATGCTCGAGATTGTATTTGTATGTCTTTTGATGGCCTGTAAACTGTATTATACGCTGGGATTGCTGCTTTGAAATTAAAATTCTGTGCTCATGTAGGAGCAGGCCTTTGAGGAATAACAGGAAGAATAGAGGTTGTATTTGAATTTACGATGCTAATGGTGATCATCTGCATTCCTTGGCCAGAGAGTTGCAGATTTTGGAGATTAAAAAAACATTCCAGCATTTTACTGGCATTATAAATAATCACACAGAGATGAAAACGTGCCTTTTCTTGCCAAAAGAATCTAGAAAAGCAGAAGATGGCAGGCCTGGAGGCCCAGAAGAGGCCCTTGATGTTGGCAGCACTGAACGGACTCTCAGTTGCTAGGGTTCCGGTGCCAGAGGACAGCCAGGATGAAGTCACCAAGGTGCCAATGGATGAGAGGGTAAGATGGAGGCTTATGAAACGTTGCTCGTTCTCTTTGTTCCTGGCAGCATAAAGTTTCTAAAAATATTAAAATTTGATTCAAAATGTGAAAAAATTTCTCTTAAAAGTCTTCAGAGCCATTAACGGAAAAGATCTATGGTTAACACTGGTGTGTCTTGAACGATTACTGAAGTCTGTGAAAATTGAGGCTGTTCACTGTTTCACATGACCTTACGATGTCTTACAAGATCAAGCTGTAAATCTAAAATTTTGCGTATTTTTGACTTGATCAGGGAGTCTTTCTACAGTGATCGTCCATAGATACGATCTTGCATGATCTGATACAACTAAGGAGTTCAGTTAATGTCTCTAACAGGATTAAATTTAAAAAAAAAAAAAAAAGTTGTTTGCCTCCTGATGTTTGCACATGCGGGTGTGTGCGTGCATATGGAATTTCGGAAATTAAAAACAGTTGCTGCCATTAAGATTTGAGACACATATTTGCAAAGGATCTTTCTGTGTAGAAATGTGCAGCCTTGTGTTGTCTGGCATGCAGACGACAGAACTAAACCTCCACCTGTACATATGTGGGATTCTGTTCAACCACAGAAACTGCACGTGTGCAAGTTTGGGAGTGTTTTGAAAATGCAGACCACATCACGCTTCTCACAGTGTGATCTTCTTCCTGAAAAGATAAATTTAAAATATTTGTACAAGCATCTGTTGTGGTGAAATCATATACAAATTCATATTGAACCAGGATTGTATTTAGTATGGTTTTGCTTTTTATGGTAACAGTCTTAAAAAATGTGGAGGTGGAATGTAAAAATGTAAAATTTGCTTGTGGTTTCATTCAGTAGAAATAAGAGTGTGTCATGTTTCCTCAGATAACAGTAACTGAAAAAAGAAATGAGCAAGAGAATGCTATGACTATGTATTGAAATTCAAAGAACTAATGGACGAGTCTAGCAGTAAATGTTCTTCCAGGAGGAACTAATGGATCAGTGTTCGTTTTTGTTAAATCTTAGTGCAAAATCTTGAAGAGGAAGTTGGAAGAGGGGATGGTGTTTACAGAATATGAGCAGATTCCAAAGAAAAAGGCAGATGGGATCTTCACCACTGCTGCCTTGCCTGAAAACACTGAGCGCAACCGCATCAGGGAGGTTGTTCCTTATGAGGAGAACCGAGTAGAGCTGGTGCCAACCAAAGAAAATAATACAGGCTACATCAATGCTTCACACGTAAAGGTAAAAGCTTTATTGCACTTTGCCTTGTAAATGAAGGTATGCTAAAGCTTTGTTTGCATTTCTGGATGCACAGCAGCATTTCTGTTACTCCTGAAATTCTGAAAAAGTAGCTGAGTCAAAATGTGTCAGCATGGGCATCTCTAAAGTCCCCCATCAACCAATGTGCATGAATTGATTTATTCGCTAGAGACTGGGAAGCTGTTTTAGAGAGACATCCTTACTTTTTTTTATGCCTACCTCTGCCAGCTGATTGTGGAACATCTCTATTAGTTAATGTAGAAGGAGATGCCGTGTCTCTTAAACATCATGAAAACGCATTAGATCAGCCCTGATACCTCCAATGTAATACAGTTGTGATGACCCTGTACCTGAAGGAATGAGCATCTAAGTGCAGGACAAGGAGATGCTACTCCTAGAGAGGAATATATTTAGAGTTTACACTCATAGAAGTTTTCAAGAGAGACAGACAGCTGCAGGCAAACTTTATTTACACGGTCGGTATGTGTTTTGATTTATCAGTCCCAGTAGCCTTGAGGGCCACTGGGGGACTCCAACCCATGGAGAATGAGTCCCTACAGCTGATGTGCAGCGTGAAAGAAATACTGCATAAGGTTTGACTGAAGTATTTTTTCCATTTACTAGCATTTAGGATACAGTTTTTAAAAATCAAGCACGTAGCTCCATGTATGCAGTTCTATGTTCAAAGAAAAAGTATGTAGTTATGAGTAATGCATGTTCACATAGATATTGCAATTCTATATATAAATAACATATTTCTTCCTTGTATCATGAGAGAGATTTTTTAAAAAAAAAAAATTAAGTATGTGTTGATAAAGAGAACACCTCACTAATGAGATCCCTGCATCTCTGATGGGATACTGCATTGGACTTCTGTGTTTCAAAATAAGTTTTCGTCAAGATACTCCAGATTTCTTCTTGTTAATGCAATGTAGAAATAATTTAAGATATGACCTGACTCTCTTACTTACAAACACGGCCAGTTTTAACAGTGAACTATCCTGCAGTGCCTGCAGATGCTTGATTTTCTTTAAGCTTCCAATACTATTTGAAAAGTCCTTCTTTGGCTTTTACTCTACCCTGAGAGAAGTAATAGCGCTCCTCCCCCTCAGATGACAGATTCTCTTGTTGTCAGAGAGGGCTGTCTGCTTCTTCTCGTTGTCAAAACCCAAATTAAAAAGAAATAATTCAAAACCAATAAATAACACATCCTGTTAAATTAATGTTTTCCTGAAGTAAAGGCCTTTTAGAGGTTTAAAGAGACTTTCTAGCCCCCTTGGTTGTGATTTACAGTGTTAAATCCTATGATCCAAAACAATTTCTGAACCAGGATCCTGGCAGGTTATCACTTTTCTATATAGCCTGGTAGGTAGCAGATACTGAGTTTTTGCATAATCAGACATTGCTATGATGATGAGTTTCTGAGCCTGAAATTTTTTATCTACTTTGTCAGGAGGCCAAAAAAAACAAAGATTCCTAACATAAATTACGGCCATAAAGCAATACTAAGCCAGAAAAGGATTTTCCCTGGCCAGTTTTGAGTCCACATTTTACTTTGTGTGTCAGCGTTGGACACGCACGCATCTCACATCCGTAGAGCACCCAGGAACACGCACAAAAGTTTTGGCACATGACAGAGGTCCCTGCCAGTGTTTTCCTCTCACACTCATAGTGGCACGTACAGAAGCCAAGCAGATGTGCTTTTGCTTGGAAGGTGAAATTGCATCTGTGAAATTTACCTCAGTAGCACAGCGTGTGTGTGTTTGGAGCCCAATATTCAATTTTTAATATCCTGCAGTCAGGGCATTAGAATGCAGTAAACATTCCAGGCATCCCATTCCCTCCAGACTATTTATGGTCCTTTCATATCATGTGCCAGGAGGCTGGATATTTGGACCAGAAGTCAGTAGACAAAGACAACTCCTATATCATCCTGATAAGATCCATGCCTGGAGGATTCCAGCTCAGTCTGCAAGCCCCACAGTTTTACAGTATTTCTCTGCTTATTTACCATTGACCTTTGCTGTTAAGATACTAAGATCATCGGCTATACCAGAGAGACAAATTGCAATTAAACTTATGGATTAAGCAAAAAAGTTCTTGAGACCACTTCATCTGCCTGTTTGGGTCAGGTCAGTATCAACTTAAAAAGCTCAGTAATGCTAGACCAGCACTCGTGACTGCAGACGAGCGTGCAAGCACAAGACCAGTCCAAGTGCGAGACGCCGGTTAGCGCCGTGCAGTTTCTGTTAATTCCCACCTAGTACATGATCCTGAGGAGTTTACTTGCGTTGGTCTTGCAGACTTTAACCGTCATTCACAGAGGAGAATGCTGCATAGTATGAAATAAGAAAATGAGCTAGTGTGCAGGATTGAAACCCATTTTCAGTGCAGTGAAAAATTTATCATACAAACGCTATGCTAGTTACAGATGTAAAAACCAAGTAACTCAGCTTAATGGACAGCTGCGTGAATAACAAAGAAATTGATTCTGTTACTGAAAATGTGTTCAAAGACCTGTACCTCAAACATAGAATATGCTTAAACCTGTCAGAGTTATTGATTGCTCCTTGTAGCGTTGTCTGCCAGCGCCTTGGTATTTATGGATGTGTCAGCATTTCTGTTGTAAATCTTCTTCTCTGGGATTTATAACTTTGTTGTGAGAAGTGGCTCTGGGCTAATATGTGGAATTAAGAGGTCTTAGCCTGAGAAGGAGAAATATTTTAATTTTCGAAAATAAGTAGTTCATCTGAGTTTGCTTTTTGTTGGTAAGGACATTTTTAAATGATATCTAGTAGCTCTAGAAGTGATTTGGCTTTTCACCTAAAATATTGGGAAAAAAAAAATAATTCTGTGTAAATCTTTCCTGATGTTTAGCAAATCATCTGCCATAAAATAATATTTTTTTACACATAAGTATGCAAGTGATATTCTGGTTTTGTGGGTTTTTTTAAAACTGCCTCAGTATGAAGACCTGCTTCAGTCAGGTAAATGATGCAGTGTTTTGTATTGGTTATCTCCAAGGTGCTGCCCGGTCTATTCAAGGCACTACACAGTTTATAGTGTGTAAATCTGTATGTTCATGCTTTAAAAATAATTTCGTTGTGTGTTGCCATGCAAATACAGAAATATTTCTGTAAGATGTGGTCGGTAATCCAGTTATGTATTGGGAAATAGACTACATGACTACAGCTTTAGTTAATTTTAAATTTCACATGGCATTTGAAAGCCATTTAATGTGCTGGATTTACTTTATACTAGCCTCTGAACTGGAAAAACCCAAGATGAGTGAGGAAGAGTAACTTGAAACGAAGCCTGTCTTGATCTCATCACTATCTGGCAACAGGCATCTGAGCTCTGCCTTACGGACAGTGTGGGGGCATAACTGCATCCTCTGGGGTGGCTTGGCCACATCTTCAGCAGTGATCAGTGTAGTAAGAGTCTGTTTAAGAAATTCTTTTTGGCCTCAGTGGGAAATAATTGAGGGAGATGCTAAACAGCGGAGGCCTTCAGCTTTCCTCGTGCAAAACGTCGTTTGCTTTCAGGTTTTCTGCACCACTGTGTGTTAATTCGCAGCACGGCGCTGCCTTCCTAATGCACATAGACGCTTCCTCGGGTGCTCAGTTTTTCTTTCATCGTGGGTCTGTCACCGAGCCCAGGGAAGTCAGTCAGCTGCTTGTTTGTACTTAAGCCATAGCAGAAACAAGGTCTCAAAAAAACCAACAACCCCACGTTTTTTACATCTATATGATCCAGATGCAATGGCAAGAAAAATAGATGACATTTTGCTCAAAGCTTTGTGTTTATGGGCACCAAGAAAGGACTTGGAAGCACCAAAGACTGTATTTTTGTCAGGTTTGTTCTTATGAAAAGGGTGATTCTTGTTCAGAATTTTGAACAAAAGTGGAAGAACAAAGAAGTAAAGGTTTCATTATGGTCTCTTTTGTTTAAAGGGCAGTTCTGGCACAGACGTTGCTGAGAATTTGGGCACTGACTGTATTTTTTTTTTTAATTTTTTTTTCCTTACTCCCAGGTTACTGTAGGTGGAGAGGAGTGGCACTACATCGCTACCCAAGGGCCTCTGCCACACACGTGCCATGACTTCTGGCAGATGGTGTGGGAACAGGGGGTGAATGTTATAGCCATGGTCACAGCTGAAGAGGTATGTAAAATCACAGAACACTGTTCTTTCTGATGTGAGCAAATATCTTGTTATCATCACTTCCCACTCTGGCAACTTGTTTTTTCTATCAACAACCCTTTTTCCTCTTGCTCTGTTTGAACATAGGCTTGCACTGCTACAATACTTTGTAACTTTCTGATACTCAGTTTGGCAAGTACTGAAGCGAAAGAAGCAAAACTCCCCCCTTCCCCCTGCTTCACTTCAGTTTGGCCAAACCAAACAACGATGTTTCCATTGGAATGTGAGAGCGCTGAACTGCTCCTGGTTAAAATGACACGGACTTCCACCCCATCCAAGGACAGTTCTGCATACCATCACTCTTATCAGCTGAAAAGAGACTAGAAGCTGTTGTTTCTGTAGAAGTGTCCATGTAAAAAAAAAATTTTTTTAAAAAATAATCTTTTTATTCTTACGCCAAGCAAAACAGTTATTTCTATTGTAATCCAAGAACTATGTGCTATGGTATAAAAACTGGCACACGTTGCTAACACTGCATTCTGCTTTATGCCTGGTTGCTTTTAGCAAACATAGGGAGTGCCATAGCACATCAAGTCACTGTCCAGTTCCCAAGGCTGATCAACAACAGATACTTAGAAGTTACTGAAAAGAATCTCCTTCCATTTAAAGGAGAGACTTCCCCAGGAGGAGAATATTTACTGAGGTGTTGTAGGCAGTAGCTGGCTTTTGCCACGAGACGAGTTAGTTCTTCAAGCATTTTTACACTTAGAAATATTTTATGGCTGAGAGTTTTAACTGGTATTTTTTTTACTTTGTGGGATGCTCCTTGCTTTCCTAGTAATTTGAAATAAGAATACTTGGCTTATCTGCAGAGTTTTATGCCCTCCGTTTGTAGAGAATTATAATAGCAGGAACTGATGGCTTTTTTTGTTTGTTTGTTCATTTGTTTTTTGGTTATTAAGGAGGGAGGAAGAAGTAAGAGTCATCGTTATTGGCCTAAACTGGGCTCTAAGCACAGCTCAGCCACTTACGGGAAGTTCAAGGTGACAACTAAGTTCCGCACAGACTCCGGCTGCTATGCAACTACTGGTCTGAAGGTCAAGCATCTTCTCTCCGGACAAGAGAGGACAGTGTGGCATTTGCAGTATACTGACTGGCCAGACCATGGGTGTCCAGAAGAAGTCCAAGGCTTTTTATGTAAGATTTCTTTAACTTGCATGATAAAATACATCAAGGAAAAGGTTGCTGGATTCAGTTCAGTGCACCTAGTTAGAGCTGGGACTGATATTAAATGGTTATTGCTGTGGTATACAAAGGCCTCGGCTAGGTTGTACTTCGCTGCAATATGGAGGAAAAAAGGGGGATTTAAGAGGTAGGAGCTAAGGTGATTGAGGATTTGGGTCCTGAAAGACCTGACATAACAGGAGGAAAAATCAGAGGTAATAGCAGTGCTAAAGACTCAGGAAATTTTAAATAATAGGATACCTCTGCTGGCTGATCTGTCAGTGTAAGTTATTGCCAGTTCCCAGCTACCTAATGAGTGTAGGAGATACTAGGCTGCACACAAATGTGATTAGAGCGGCCTGAGTGAGAGAGGTTCCGATGATAGTGAAATATGGCACGAATCCTCCAGTTTCATAGGAGGCCCTTGTTGCTGACAACCAGCGTTTAGCAGTCCAGAGGCACTGGACTCGTTGCAGAAGAGCAGAGGCCTCCATCACATACACAGTACGTCTGAACTCACTGCCACTCTTCTAACCACATATGCCCAGGCAATGCTAAGGGCCTTCCCAATTAAATATGGTCCTGGTTCATGCATTTCTGAAGATACAGCCATTATAGTCATCTGTAATGAGCTAACAGGGCTTCCTACATCTTACTCAGTAATAAACACTACCCTATTAAGTAATAGGAATTCAACCGTTAGTTAACTAAAGCTACATCTCTGGCACTGTGGTAGAGCGTGATGCAGAGATCTTTAAGTTGCCATGCAAGGAGTCTGCACTTGGTGTGCTGATGGTTGGAGATGCCTGCCCTCACGATTCCTGAAAGCTTTGTAGCTGCAGCAGCGTAGCTCTGTTGCAGCCAAGTCCTCTCAGCAAGGCTCGTTAGTTCCACTTCAGTCTTGACACAGCTACAGTCCTTTAGCGATCTGCTCTCCTATGTGTGGTATAAGCTTGATGTAAATAACATGTTCTGTCACCAGGACAGAAAATAAAAATGATGTTTCAGCTTTGGCAAAGGGGTGCTATGGGATCTGTCTCTAAGGCAAAGCTACTGCCCAGTTCCTAGTTTGTTCTGTACTTTGTTTCTCCTACCAACCCATGTAGCTGTGGTTGGGCATGGCAGTAATGGGAACCTGATTGTCCCCATTTCCTCTGTCCCCTTGTTTGCCATCCCATACAGTCCCATTTCACTGTGTGCATTAAAAAGCAGCTTTTCTGATGTTGGTAGGCCTCTGGCCACAGCCTGCCTGTGTTGAAAGGACTGCTCAGGCTGTAGTGCCATGACACCAAGAGTCAGGGCAGGACAGTTCAGCTCAGATCTCGCTTCCCACTTTGGTGGGAGCCTAAGTGTCTTAAGAGTTACACATCTGGATATATCTTTCTGGGTGAGGACCATCATCTTTGTCACACATCTAGACTATGCTGCAATGACATTTAGAGGTCAGAATCAGAGTTGTATTTTATGGTGGGTTTATCAAACCAGGTGAGCTTCCAGTATGTAAGGTTCTCCATGAAGTTTGACAGTAGAATGCATTGAAAAACACAAGGAGAGCCACACAAGACAACTGTTCTTGATTCACGCACTTTCTAGAAATGACTTCAGGGAAAAAGAAGACAATGAGCTCCCAGAAGGGCTTGTAGCTGTGGAGAAACACACCCTGAGCAGAGAGGCGGGTGAGATTCTGTCTCACTCTAGAAGGGAGAAGGGAGGGAGGGGGAAACAGGACAGATGGATGCTCGCTTCCCATCTGATATTGGCTTTGACAGGCAGTAGTTTCAATGGGACTTAGCTGTTGTTTTGATCCCAGCCTGTTAATAGCAGGAATTGCTGTAAGTAATGTCTAGAATCATCTGCTTAGGGGACCTGGAGATTTGCAGAGGGGAAAACAGAATTTAATTTTTTAAAAGAACTATTTAATTTAAAGGAGCAGACTCCCAAGTAATAATTGACACCCAGCTGGTACTTGCTGGATTCAGTGCTGTTCAGTGCCTCCTGGCCAAAATAATTAGTACGTCATAAAAATGTACATTATTGCCACCTTGACAAAAAATGACTTTTCCATATTCTTTTTTCCTCACTTTTTACATTTAGACACATAGATGTTTGCAACCTTGCCTGCATTTTGCCTTGCAGCTTACTTGGAGGAGATACAGTCAGTGCGTCGCCACACCAACAGCGTGTTGGACAGCAGCAACAACTGCAACCCTCCTATCGTGGTTCACTGCAGCGCAGGGGTGGGAAGGACTGGAGTGGTTATCCTAACGGAGCTGATGATCGGGTGCTTGGAGCATAATGAAGTAAGTCAGCGTCTTTCTCGACACAAACCTTCTCGAGCTCGTTCCTTGACTGACTAGCAATGTTTCTGAGGTTAAAATTAAAAGGCGTTGAAGTTCTTGCTTTCTACTGCCTTTGTGAGGCAAGGGCCTTAAATGCAACAGGCAGAGATTTCCCACGGCAGGTTACTACTTGTAGTTTTCTGTTGAGTTGATATTATGCATTTTTTTTTATTAGTATTATTTTAATACATTCAAAATTAGGGCACTTTTTCTCTCTTTTAAGAATTTCATCTAATTCATGCCTGTCTTTAATTAACAGTCTAGAGACTGCGTGTTTACAAGACTACCTGAGAGAGGCTAGAGAATGTCAGCTTCCTTGCTCTTTGTGCTTTGTAAATTCACTCCTTGGACTCCCTCCTCTCTCTTGTATTGTCTCTGATCTCATCTGGAATGAAACTTAACTGTCTTAAGCAAAGGGGTGTGTGTGTTGGGGCATAAGGCTTTAAGAACTGCAGCCAATATTGCAAGACTAGTAATACAGCGTGGAGTTAAGAGCACCAGCAGAGTAACCACGTGTAGCAACTTGCGTTTCATCTGTGTCCTGTGTCACTGGAGAACTGTCCAGGAAGTACCTCACATCTTGCACATAACAATGTGCCACACAATTTCAACACAACAGCTATTGAGACTGGGGATTTCTGTTGCCAAAGAACCTGCTCGAAGACCAAAACCTCTTGTAGAGATAAGAATACAGCAAAAGTGACAAATAGACATCTATCATCTGCCCCTCCCATTAATCATCCACTGGATGAGTTGCTTGAAATTCAGGGAAGACTGGATGCACGCGCCCGAAATGCTCTCCTACTTTCTGTGTTACCATAGAGGAGTTATAGGTCAGAGCCTTCCTGTGCAAGGCACTATCCAAAGTGCAGCTTTCTGGCTCATTCAAAAATGTGAGTCCTGAAGCAGACAAGTACCAGCGCGCTTTCCTCTTCATCGCCGTTTTTAAAAAAGGTGATGCAAGAGGTAATTTTTCTATTCTCTACTCTGTTATCCCCCTCCAGCAGCTCGTCATTCTGTAGTCACAAGATCACCTAGAGATCCTGAGCTCAGTTCAGCTGAGATGAACCTCCTCCAATTCCGGTTGGGCCTCACTAGAGGTGAAGCTGTCCTGTAGAAATGTGTCACAATTTACACTTTTTTTCCTTTTTATTTGGAGGTGGGGGGGGAAGGAGGATCTAGCCCAGACAGAAAGCACCCACAGATATGTGCTTTGGGAATCCTGCAGCCTTCCTGTGCTGACTGCTGTTCAGTAACTACTCCTGCGTGGGGCAACAGCTCTCTCTGACTTTTGAGCCTGCTTGACTTCCTTCCATAACACACTGTCATCTGGAAGCGACTGCTGCTGCTGTTCGCACAGCAGCCATGAGATTTCTGCATGCCAGAGGAAATCTGGGTAGTCACAAGAGCTGTACCTGAATCACTTGTGAGCATCAGTGTAGCGTTGTCTGCTGTACAGTAACCTCCATATGCTAATGGTGTGCCAGGAACAAACACCAACAGTCATGCAACATGTTCTGGCCACCTCAGTTTGTCTGCGGTGTACAGAAGTCACCTCTTTGGCGAAGAGTAGCTGAGTAGCAAGTGGAGATACAGGCATTACCTCAACATCTGAGCATGGGGGTGAGCCTTGACATTGAGAAGAATTTTCATCAACTTCACTAGGAGCTGATGGTAGTGCTCAATAACAAAGGATTTCTCTGATGTCCCTTAATTAAAGCATTCTTTTGTCTTGATTAATGGTGAAAATCATCATTAATATTAAAGACAATTTTCCTTAAGGGCTTTGTTGCTCTAGATTGTACTAAGTTAATATTTTTTGGTTTGTTAAAACCTAATTAAAAAAAAAATGAAAAAAAAAAAACCTTAAGTGTTTGATTCAGTTTGTGACAGATACTGCATTCTGCACAAAGTGGGTTCTTCTGCAGTTTTACTGGCTTATTTGGAAGTAGGATGAACTGGGTCTTTTTCTGAAATAAAATGACTTATTACTTGAAATGCTTTAGTTTTATGAATTGGTTGATTTCCTCAGAATTTCCTAGTAAGGAGATGTATTAGTGTTAACATTTTAGCAGTGAGGGGGAAAAAAGGAGAGAGAGGTCAAAAATCCTGATATAGACCATCTTGGAAAGTTTGCAGGAGTGCTGAACTAAAACCAGGACTCTTGATTTTTGTGGTTTAGGTAAAAAGCCATGTTTAATCAAATTCTATGCAGCTTCAGTCACTGTGGCTTCTGGGCAGTTGCTGGTTGAGTCTAAAGCTGTGTATCATCTCACTGCAGGGATATAGTTTCAGTAACGTTGCTGTGCAGCAAGTAATATGTCACATCATTAGATCCTTACTGCTATAGACACGTAGAACAAGTAATTGAGATCCTGCTCTGCCGACTTCTTGTTTGGACTTGGCACTGGGACATTAACTCATGATTGCAGCTGCAGTGCATTTTCATAGGGAAGATCTTTTAGTTTGGGAGTCAGAAATAAGTAGCATTTTATTTGTGGGTTGGTTTTGGGGGTCTTTTTTGGGGGGGTTGTTTTTTTTGGTTTTGTGGGTTTTTTTTGCAAATGCCACCTTAGCAAAGCATTATATGGGGTTTTTTTTGGCATGTACATTGTGATGAAGCTGAGTTTTTGAAGATTGTGCTTACCTGCTGTAGAATGCTAAGTTGACTACAAATAGCATGGTTGACTGGGCAGGATGGACTTTGCTTTCGTTTCTGAGATAAGTCAAAGCCTAATCCATTTTGGGGAGGTGCACGGATCACTGTGTGCCCAGTAAAAATCAATGAGCTGTCAAGCACCGAACTGCTGGGAGGGGAACGTGGTTGTGCAGGTCGAAGCTGGGCTGCATTTTTGTTGCAGTTGCTCAGGTGAGATCAGGTTCCAGGTGACTTGGCTCCACAAGGACCGCGTGGCTTTCGCAAGCGTCCAAGTCCGTGGGGAGGCTTTCTCCAAGTTAACTGGAAAGAGCTGACGTTTTCCTTTGCACTCGTTTGAACATAATATGAAGTTACTCATCACAAATCTTTACGCTTGTTGACTCTCTAGAGATGTCCTTTTGTAACGGCTTTTGGGCTACATGGCAGAATACTTAGCCTATTTTCAGAAAGTGATAGCCTATGAGTAAGGGCTTGTTTACCCAGAATGGAGATTTGGAGTTTTACATATATGGACAGAAATCGATATGCATCATGATTTTATTTTAAACCTTCCAGAAAACTTCCAGTGTGCGTGGAAGCCAACTCCATGCTCAGTTGCACCTCCAATGGTTAGCAGCAATCTTCTTTATCTGTTTGTCCAGGCATTGTGCTTGTAACACCTCTCAGCCAAAAGTCTTCCTAAGTTCCTTTTTTTTTCTGGAATGGCAAACTGTCAATACAGAGTGCAGTTTGTGTTGCCTGAGAGAGTAACTGTTGTTCAGCTTTGTATCTTGAACTGCTGAAGAGCTTCCTCAAAAGGACCATGTATCTTAGTGCTTGTATTTACTGTTGCCATAGAAAGTTTGTATCCCTCGTCTTGGGTCATGTTACACACTCTCTGAATTTGAGCCTGCCAGGCTGAGCTTCATGGCTCAATGGCTTCCAGATTGCTCCTCATGTACCTGTTGTAACAGATAAAACACAGTAACATCATGGGTTGTTTGCTCCCTAAATGCTGGAGATACCCTGGTAACCTGTAATGAAATTTGCAGTGATTTCTAACGCTTTACCTCATGGGCCACTGTTCCAGGCAACTCATTTGAATGTTTTTTTGGTTCCGACCATGACAAGGATGCCTGTGCCCTAGTGTGCTCGATGGAGCCAGGGACTCCTGGTTCTTTCACAGCGCATCTCCTGATCCGTCCCCACTTACTGCGCTTTAGCTCCTGTTGCAGAGCATTTTTAGGGCACGTGAGTGGATTTCTTTTGGATGAAACTAAGCTGGAAGATGCCTTCTTGGAGAACATCTAATGTGTCCCAGCTGCCAGTGGACGTTCAGTAGATGGCAACAGACCAATGCTGACCTGAAGTCTGCAAGGCTGCATATTGTGGATACTGGGTCCTCGTTTCACTTCACAGATGTATTTCTTCTGGAGCATTTTTTACTAGCATAGACTTGGCTGTGGGAGGTCAGGTGTCAGAGTTTCTGGATCTTTTGGTGACAGCGAGTTCCCTTCTCTCTTAGTGGAAGGGTTGGTGTATTTGCCTGCACTTTAATTTTGTTTGAGGAACCTTTGTAATGATCCTGATGCCTGCTTGCCATTTGAAAAATCTCTCAGATCCTCCCTCTGTGAATGAGTCTGACCATGGATCAGAGTGCAGTCTGCAAGTGGCCACAGGGCCTGTTGATGCCCTCAGTGGTAGAGCCTGAACTGAGCTACATAACCTTGGCTGTTTAAGTTTTGTATTAGACCTTCCTGCTGTATCTAGCCTTTAACCTGAGATAATACAGTATATTGAGTTTATTTTACTGAGTTGAAAATTAGGTATGTTGAACCAGAAAAAACTCCAAAGAGAAGCCGCCCTTTACTATGCGTTTGGTTGATGATCGCCGAGAGGTCATCAGTGGCACACAGCAGGAAGACAAGTCTTTGGTCATCTGCCCATTTACATCAGTCCAGAAATTCCTGTAAGCTGCAGTGAGGAAAGCATTGGATGCACAGTAACCTGTATATACTACTGCAATACTCCTTGAAACAAAAGTTGGTGGGGGCAGAAAATAAAAGTTGTAGTATTTCACTACAGTTGGTTATAATTAATTACGTTATGTAATTACAAAAAAGTTCCCTGCGTCAGATGACTGATATTTGACGCAATGATTGTTTCATTTAATGAATCTCCATCCTTATGTTTGTGGGTTTTATTTTTTTTTTTCCTCTGCTTTACAGAAAGTGGACGTTCCTGTGATGCTGAGACATCTGCGGGAGCAGAGGATGTTTATGATCCAGACCATAGCCCAGTACAAGTTTGTCTATCAAGTGCTCATCCAGTTCCTGCAAAACTCCAGACTTATTTAATCTTTTCAAACATCCCAGACCCAGCTTTGTGGATCTGACTGAACCTTACTGATGAACAAGGGGAACTGCCTTGACAACACTGGGTGCATGTATTGCACTTTTTAAAGTTGTCTTGAAAGTAAGGAATGAGTGTTCTTTACTAGAGTCTCCCATGGATTATTTTATACAAGATATAATTTATTTTTCTTGGAATAACTTGTGAATTACTTTAATAACTTGTAAAACTTATAGTGACCTTCAAATTTGAACCACATTTGACATGACTGGTCTGCATTGTAACATGTCCATAAGGAAAGCAATCCTTTGTAAAGGTAGTTTACTGGCTTTTATGTTGCTACACAGCTTCTGAAATGAACAGTTACTTGGCGGTGGGCTTTTTCTCACGTAAGAACATTTTGGACCCAGGTATGTGGCTTCCATGGCAAAACCAAGACCTGCTAGATGTCAGCTACGGCTCTGTGCGAGTGGAAGCTGAGGGGACGCAGTCCTGGGGTGGAGAGATCTGAGCCTCTGCGCGCACACAGCAGAGCTCGTTACAGGGGGCTCAAATACAGGCCATTGTGAGGGCAGAGTGTTTTGGGTGCTAAACTGTTCAAATTACACCAGAATTACGGTTTTAGATTAGTGCTTGAAAAAAAGCAATATTGGATCTTTTAAGCGAGGCCTTTGCTGCTGTCTGCAATCCCTGAAGGGATTCATAAGAGTTGAAGCAGTGCAGGGTGAAGTGCAGTGACCCAGGGCAGGCTGAAGTGAGTGAGTCTTTCCAGTAAAGTGTGGTGGGCCGTGGATTGAGCAGGAGAGGAATTTCAACTAAATGCAGCTGTAAAAAAAAAACTCGAATCAAGCACCTTCTCAGGAATTATACTGAAAGCTCATTGCCTTGAGGCTCACCTCCTGTAGAAGACGAATCTCATTTAAGTTAGGTATCTCCAGCTGCCTTAGTTTCCTCTGTGAAATGTTGTCTTCAGCACTGTAATCACTTTACTTTCTGGTTACTTGACCTTTGTCAAAATGGTCAATATGCTCTTTCCTCCATAACCGAGTTCCTCAAACAGTGACCCTTGAGAGCTTTAGCTTGGGGTCTGCCTCGATTCTTCTCCCAATCACTGTCTTATGCTTTATGAACATATGGAGCAGTCTTCCTTGCGGTGTTGCCAAACCTCACTTTGTTAGGATGCTTTTTTTGTATTAAATCGCAGAGATCATCTCTCTTCTCTGTCTGGTCTCCCCCATTTATTACTACTGTTTTATCCCGGTAGTGTTCAGGGATTCCAGTGAGGATTAGGAGGATGTTGTGTAAATACCTAAAGGAGAAGCAGTCCTTGCCTGAAGTTCACAATCAGAACAGAAAAGGGAAACAAACCTCCTCCACTGCATAAGTAGGGTACAGATTCTTAACGGGCTTGCCCTAGGCCAAAAACGAAATCTGTGACACAGCTATGAAAAACATCCACATGTCCTCTAAGTATCTCAGCAGTTAGACCTGTCCTCTTCCTCATCCTCTGTCCCTCAGCATTGGCTAGCTGTTTTGCACAACTTAGTGCATGTTCCTTTCTCCAAGCTGTTTATTTCACTGAGTAAATCACGTTATGAATTACGTTGCAGCATGTGCATGGTAGCATTTACTTACAGTTATTTAGAATTTATAGTAACTGCACTTTTAAAAAATTTAAAAAGGAAAAAAAAACAAACAAAAAAAACCCCACCTTTAGCAAGTTGTGGTGGGGCTCCCACACTGTTATTTTTGGTGTAAGAGATGGAAAGGAAAGCTCCTGCACTGAGGTTGCTCCCTTCCTCACACTGACTCCTCTTTCCCATCTCCTCACACCGTCACCCTCCTGCAGGCCGTCCAGTCCTGCTTCCACGTGACAGTCCTGTTGGATCGCCGGAGAATGGATCAGGCTGGAGGGGAGCCTTGGAGATCTCTGGTCCCAGCACTGCTCACCCCACAGCTAACTCTAAAGTAGGACAGGCTTGCCCAGGGTCATGTCCGGTTTCAGAGATCTCCAAGGGTGGAGATTTTGGAGCCTCTCAGGGCATGTGATGCAATGCAGTTACTCTGTCACCGTGAAATTATCTTTCCTGGTGTCCCTTTCCCAGATTAATGTCATCTTTTAGTCCCATCATTGCTATTCTGTTGCATCCCCACCTCCGAATCCCTGGTCAATGTACGAAGTCTACAAGCACTCAACTTCATCACCTGCCTTTCCCTAAAATCAGTGGGAGCTTAATCTAAGGCTCTGTACCAGAGTGTTTCTTAAATTTATTTAAAACTGTGCTGTGTTGATTTCATACTCTGCAATAGATGCCTAATGAGGTACAAGGATTCTGGTGGAGACTTCTAGCTACCAACAAACAGTGAGGAGTTACTTAGCTGCTGTATCTTGACCATGTTCTTTTTAGGGATCAGTTGAGTTTTCAGTCAACTTCAGTTTTCCTCTAATTTCTTCTGCCAATGCCAACATCTCTCTTGTTAAATTAGCAGCAACCATTTAAAGTCTTTTCAGCAGCATCTGCATGATAATTGCACAGAGATGCTTTATATCTGGGAAACAAGCCAAGGAATAAACCTTGAAGCAAAGTGTATTAAATTAGTTATCTCGTTATAGCTTTTTGAATAATTTCCTAATGATGAATTAAGTTTGAACTCAGAGCTGTCAAGTCCCATTGCTCCACTTGCATGTGAGAAGCAGAAAATCAGGAGGGAAAAGAATCTGTTCCTGTGTCTTATAATTCAGCTGCTCTTGGCTGAAAAGTGTACTTCTGTTTCTACAGTGAGCACAGGAAAGTTATTGCATAAGAGAATGTGAAGAGCTGTGTTGGAAAGGAAGAAAATCAAGCTAATGTTTTTTATGCAAAGACGCGTCATAGGTGTCTTAGAAAAATATTAATTACAAAATGGCACCAAAAATCCTTTCCAAATTAAGTCAGTGCCTATTAATGAGCCAAATAAGTGGCCACGTAGTAAATAGTCATTTCCAATTAACTCCTAACGTGGCTGGTATGGCAGATAGAGGCCAACGTGACTCACTTTTTCCCTTTCATTGTCAAAGGACGGTAATATTAAACTTTTCCTTTCATCTGACTTCAATGTATTTTTTCCAGCTAGATTTTATCTTGACTAGATCTGCTAATACCCTAAGTGAATTGGGCTGGTGCACGTCTTCAGAGGTTCCTTTCCACCCCAGCTTGCAACCAAACCTCAGCGTGCTGATGTTTTATGATTGAAATGTGATACAGTTTTGTAGGGGGAAAAAGCTGAACCTTCTGACTTTGAACCTGTTCTAGTTTTATCAGACCAGAATTGCTTGGGCAGTATTTCCTAACCTTTAGGGAGTGACAGGAAAATGCATTTTGCATCCAATTTTATTAGTCATAGCAGGAACGAACACGTGAGACTTAAAGCAACAGGACTGTTTAGTTTCTGCCTTTCAGACTTTAACAGCAGAGTCCTTAGGCAGAAAAGGAGGACAGTTTGTGGAGTTGCTGTGTGTTGTGTTGCATGGCTTTTTTAACACCAAAGCATGATAGTGGGTGGGTTCTAAGAGGCCAGTTTCATCCTTTTGGAGTGAAGTCTGGATTGGAAATCTCACAAAGACGCATCAATGGCCAATGAACGGAGCTGCACCTTAGAAGTTTGACACAAGCAGTCTTCTCCCAAGGCGCCCATGTTGCTGCCTACGCTCCTGGACTCTTTCTGAGAGAGAACTTCGAGTGGATAAGTATGTCTGACTTAGGAATCCATTGTGTATTTTTTCCTTTTTCTGCACTTTGTCTGTATTTAGTAACTCCCCCCCCCCTTTTTTTTTTCACTTTAAACTCTTACCAATGATAGTATCGAGGTTGCTGGCATCAAATTTTTGGTTAAAGTTATGGTCTGAGCATTTCATGCCCAACATTGTCCGATCAGAGATGGGACTGATGACAGCTGAGTTCCGACACTGCTCAGTGCTGTGGGCGTCCTGTTTCTGTTCTCCACAGGCTGTGCTGGAGGATGGTGGACATCAGCTGCTTGGGTCCTACTTGTTCCAGCTCCTCCAGAGGCCTGCTTCGGCAGCCCTTGTCCTTGATTACCTGAGGAAAGATGAAGCTTATTCCCACAAACTTTCTCATATATAGGGACCCTAAATGCTCAGCCTTGTAGGAAATACCTTTTCCCTAAACTAGTTTCAGCTGGCAGGAGACACATCTGTGAGAACTTAAATCTATTGCTAATGCAGTCTTTTTTCTAAAGTATGCTGAAGGACATTTCTGTTCCACTTATTTAAATCAGTTGCCACAGCTACAAATATTATTAAGTATTTGCATGGTTTCAAGAGCTTTTTTAAAACAATTACTTTCTTGTAAACACCCAGAAATGCAAATGACAAAACGTAGGTTGGAAAAGAATGAGTAAGTCTCAGGGCTTCAATAGAGATGGTCATTTTAAGCTTTTTTTTTTTTTTATTTATTCTTTTTTGATCCAATACCTGCCATGTCTGTGTAGCCCACAAGCGACTGTAAAATAAATGCTGATGGGCAATCTCATACTTGGATATAGCACACAAACCTCTGGGGAAAACTCAGCAGCTACTGACCATGCTGCATTCTCAACAGCTGACTTCCCACCGGTCTCCTGGGAGGAGATGACGACTGAATTAGCTGTTGTCAGCCTCACTAAGTCTGTGAACTGTGTGCTCAGAAAGTGGAAGCCTCAGTATGGCTGGTATCTGCTGTAGCAGCTCTCGTGCATCAGTGAGAGAGGTCAGAGTTAAATTTTGCTGCTTGTCTTTGCGGAAAAGAACACTTTACAGCCAGACAGCCGGGGTGGCACCTGCTGCGTGAAATAAAGGACGCAGCATATTGAAGGAGCAAATACCAGAACTGACCTTGAAAGGGAAGCACCCGCATCAAAACATCTTTTAGCCATCCCTGTGTGGAAATGGATACGACTCTGCTGATGTGGCTTTGGGCAACCTGGTGTAGTGGAGGGTTTCCCTGCCCATGGCAGGGGGGTTGGAACTAGATGATCTTTAAGGTCCCTTCCAACCCTAACCATTCTATGATTCTATGTATATTCTAAGTCACAGGGAGTTTGGGGATGGAGTTTGATGCCAACAAGAGAAAGGCTGCAAGTCTAGAACCCCAAAGGCAATTGTCCCCAGCTTGTTCTTAACCTTCTAGAGAAGTTTTCTTGTAGAATCTGGTGCTATGGGAATAACTATCTAACTATTGTTAGATGGTGAAACAAAACATTTAGTGCACAGGTCAAAAATAGCAGTGTTTATCTAAATATTTACAGTAAATAAGTTTTGTCAGGGTTTTTAGAGTATCTTGGATTACAATTCCCTTGGTTCCTCTCAGCCATTTTTCAGCTGGCATTTCTTTGACATTTTGTTGCCTGTGCTGTATGTGCACCCTCACTGAGGGTGCAGCACTTCCATGCTGCAACAGCAGGACTTTTGCTTTTGGAGGGTGAACTGGAAGTCCGTGGTAAAATAGCAGCTTTCACTGCAGAATCCCAGCACACTCAGTTCCAATATTTCAGGGGCAGTGTTCCCTGATTAGACAGGCAGGAATAACACAGGAAGGCTTCCCACAAACTACTTCCCTGGCAGTCTGGAGGTCACCATATTGGACAGTGGCTGGTAGTTGACACTCAAGGAAGAAATACAAATGCATCTAGAAGAGCGTGCTCAGCCCCTCTAGCACACCTGCCAACCAGACCTTTAGGGACTTCCAGAGGCGAAAGTTATATCCTGCTTGCTGTGTTGAGTAACTACTGATGGATCTGTCTTCCATGAATCACATCATTACCTTTTCTTTACAACCCGTTATTCCTCCGGCCTTCGCACTGTCCTGTGTTGGTGAGTTCCACAACTTAATTACACGTTATGTCTACAAGAACTTCCTTTTTGTGTATGTTAAATAAAAGTATTTTCTTGCTGCTACTCAGTCTTTAAAAGGAAAATCCTTAGTGCCAGAAACACTGTTAATAGGATGTTTATCCTGTTGAGATTGCTCCATATGGAAAACATGTTTTCCTCATTAGTAAAGTACCTTTCTTTGGCTATTTTACAAAGGAAAAAGTTTACACATGCAGATGACTGTAATATTCCCATATATAATTGTGTGGGATGTGTTAAATAACATGTTTAAGTAAATTTTATGTCACTGGATTTTACTGTCCTGTTTTACTTCAGTATTTTGAGGCTTCCTGTTTTATTTGTTCTGTAATTCTGTACATGACAGTTTAGTACAAAACAGTGATCTGAATCTCACCACCTCGTTGTATGTACACGCGTTGTAGAGAAATGGGACATCAGTTACTTGCCCTTCCTGCCCCCTGCTCCCTCCTGTAAGGGCTGAATGGCAGAACTATTCTATGCTATTGAAAGCCTTTAAAAAAAAAAAATCTATGCATGCTATTTTATATTCTAATGTATTATTCATATCAGTACATAAGCTTATGCTTGTCAGTTTTATCTTGTGTATAGAACTGATTACTTTTGACAGTATTTTTGCACTGTTTCTTTTCTTTCTCTTTTTATAAAGGTCTATTCAGCATTAATTGACTGCAGTAATTTTTTTTTACCCTTCACTGCCTTTGTGTAAATAGTTTCCTATATGCTTTTGCAAATATGAGAATGTCTTCAGTCACTAAGGTTTTTTGGTAAGGCTGTCCTTCATATTCACAGTATACAATAAACCCTTTTTTTTTCAAGGAAAACCGTGCTTGTGTTCTTTCCTGTACCAGCTTAAGGTTTGTATTTGCACCTACCGTGCTTGTGTTAAACCAACAGGCACAGCCACGGCCACCGTGAGTGCTGAAGAACCTTCTGCAAACAGTAATCCAAGTTTCACAGGGGCAAGGCTCCTGCCGGTGCTCATGCTCAGCTAATCCAATTCTCTAGTGTTGAAGTATTGTCTGGGCTTTGGCCGGACTTTCTGAAATGAAGGTGCTGTTTCCCTGGACAAGGGTTTACTTGACAAGATAAAGTTAGGATAAAAATAGTCAGCTGGTGCCCTCTTCCTAGGCTTGGCTGTAGTTAAGTGGCTGTGGCTTTCTGGAATCGTAAGAGCTGGTGCAGTTTTATGTACTCCAGCAACAACTACTGGCTAAAGAGCAAGGAAAGCTTTCAGCAAAATGAGCTGACAACCCTTGTTCTCCAGCAGTTTTATTTTCAGAGCAGCGCTCACAGAAAGAAAATATGATGAAGTCCATAAGGGTGATGTGTTCTCTCACTCATTGTACTTTATAAGCTGTGAAAGTAGTAAGGAATGGTCGGGTAGATTTACCGTGCAACATATTTCAACTTTGGGGCTGGAGGTACACAGCCACGCTCTCCCTCCTCATCCTTAAAAGCAATCTCCTGCCATTGATCTAAACGGAGGAAAAAAATCCCCACACTCTGGTCTTATATATGGGCAGAGAAAGCCAAGTCCTGGATTTTTTTCTTCCGAAAATGTTCTCGTTCCTCTATTAAAAGTAATTGCTAATGCATTAATAGAATAGTTTTCATCCACTGGAGGCAAAGGTATGGCTATAAGAAAAGATGAGCTCTCCTCTGCACTAGTTTCACTCTAACTTGTCCAGGGGATTAAAAAGCCAGAAGTTGCACATCTCGTGCCTTGTGGAAGCCTTCGAGCTCTGAGGTAGGTGCCAGCGTTCTCTGTGCAGGACACGCTGAGCTCTGGGTCCTTACAGTGAGGGATGCCCAGCTGCTGGGAGCAGCGATGGGCCTGCAGATTAACAGGCTGAGGGAACACCGGTGGCTCTCCTGCACGGTGTGCAGAATTCATCACGCCCATTTTCCCTTTCTCTCTCAGCTGAGCCACTGCAAGCAGAATTGATTTGGGAAAAGAGGAATCGGATACTAAACCACTACAAAAGTAGTACAGTTTTTGCTAATTAATTCGTCAGATAAAATGAAACAACTCAGGCAAAAGTGGATGTCACGAAACTGATGTTACAAAACTATTGCACCCGTGTAAGTGTACAAGTGGAATCAAGAAGGATCAAAACCACTTTATTTACTTTACACAAATAAAATACAAATTAAAATCCATAAGGAAAAACATGGCCATTTTTAGACATGAGCTGTCAAAAGGCATAACCTTTAAGAAATCATGGATGCTTCCTTAAAAAAAAAAAAAAGGCAATTGTAGATGTGTGGAAGCTAGGAACATTTTGCAAGGCCTGAGTGTGTTTGTCATTCCAATTATAGGACAGAACTGTGTTCATACTCTACCGCTTTTCAAAGCGCTCCTGAAGGTTTCCATAACAAGGCTTTTTAAATAAAGGTTTGAAGGATTGCATAGATTCAAAGGCTCAGTGGTCCTCTAATTCCTTTTTGATCTCTGAAATGTATGGATGATCTTTCCCGTGTGCTACTTCCATGATAGCAATTGCCTATGAAAAGAAAAAAAATATTCACACAATTGATTCATATATAACACCAGGCTATAAATACTCTCTTTAGAGGTTTGAAACAGTCTGACACCTCTAGCTACTTTTTGTCCCCTTGTAGTCATAAACCCAGTAGGAAATAAAATGAAATTCAAGACTAAGTAATAAAGGTTTTACATTCAGAGAATACATCTTTCATCTTAAAGGATCCCAAAGCACCTTTCAAAACGATATTCCTGACAAAACTACTTTGAATGCAACCAGCACCAGGACAGAAAACTGTGAGTGGGGTGGGTAATGCTCTGGCAGAGGAGACTTAACCAGTAGCAGATGGAGCTGTATTGCTACCAATTTATCCTTCGGCTGTCAGACTGACGAGCAGGCCTACTGCAGAAGGTACATTAAGACATTCCTAGAGAAGTTGTGGATGCCCCATCCCTGGAAGTGTTCAAGGCCAGGTTGGATGAGGCTTTGGGCAACCTGGTATAGTGGAGGGTTTCCCTGCCCATGGCAGGGGGGTTGGAACTTAGATGATCTCTGAGGTCCCTTCCAACCCAAACCATCCTACAATTCTATGATTTCAGATTTGATTCTGTAAACCCTCCACCCACTCCAGGGGCCACCAACGCTTTACGAAGGAAGCGACTGATCCTAGGCAGCCACTGAGGTGAAAGCAACACCTTGTCAGATTCAGACAGACACTGCTGTGCCCAGCTCCTTGTCGTTTCACCTACAGCCTGCTCTGGTCCTAAGGGAGAATACTTCAGGCAGCCAAAACCACTGACTGGCACTTTCCTCCCACTATCCACACTGCGTTGGAGAGTGGGTGTGGAGGCAAAATTTCCATTTCAAAAAAGGATAGCAGTGGCCCCAAATGGATGTAATGAAAGGCAGCAGTAGGTCAGAGCAAAAGAAGCAAGTTCAGAGTAAGTGAGAAGATTTAAAGACCACAGCACTAAGATAAAGCACGGAATTGCAGCATTGTAGCCATCAGAGAGCATTTAGTCATTTTCTCCTCGGGACATTTGTTATGGAATTATCCTCTTATATCTGTGAGGTCAGTTCAAGAGCCTTTGGTTCCACCTCAGCAGCAGTGAGAAATGACTCCGTTCCCCTTCTGCCCAAAAGCAGAAAGTAGGGCCTTCTGGCCAAGTTGCTCGCAAACTGACGGAGAACAATGGTTTCGTTTTTCCACTAAATCCCAAACATCAGGGGCTGGGATAACTTTGGGCAGTTCCTGCAGGCAGCTTTTGGAAGTGAGTCATTAGAAAATGTTTGTGTTAGGAAGCTAACTATGCCAACAAATCTACCTAGAGTTCCCAACCCTCCATCCCACCTTCCTCCTGGCACAAATCCCAGTTTTAGTCAAAACTTTAACACCACAGTAAAGGAAAAACCTATGCTAATTTTAAACTAGGTAACAGTTAAATTTTAGAGCATATATTCTTGTAGCATCTTTCACCATGGCTGGATGGCTCTGTTATTGCTGGCTAAAAACTTGCCAGCATCTAAAAAGGAAGAAAAAAAAAAAACCAACACAACAAACTGACATTCCACACCAAGTCATTATATGCTACAGTAGTCACCGATGCTTAAGAAACTAAAATAAACTTCTGTCCAACAACAATAGGGGAAGAAAGTCAAGAAATACAGTGCAGACTAATAAAAAACCAGAAGAATTAAAACCTGAAGAATAAGGAACAGACTAACAAAAAGGGGTGAAGAAAAATGTAAAACCAAATGCTATATTTGCCAATTTCAGCATTACCATATGCATTGAATTCCCTTCAGCTATTTAAAAATCAATTGGTTCCAGGACAAATAACCACCAAAAGCATGCCTAGTTTGACTTGGACATGGATATCACAGACTGCAATGAAACACTATGTGCCTTTTATAAGACCCAAGCATTTTTTCTGTCCTTACCTAGCACGTGAGGAGAAGCTCGAGTTCTGCTTCAATTACATTAGTACAGCTCTGGTTCAGTGAAGAACGTACATCAAATATTTAGGCATAATGCTCACTCCAGCTGCTGTAGCAGAAGTCCACCGTGAAAAGGTACGACCCCTTGCATGCGAGAACAGACCCATTTCTGCATCTTTGGAAAAATCAGAACTGAGCCAAAAATCTAGTAACCAAATATATTAACACATGGTGCACTTCCTACCAAGCCAGGCTTACTGACAGAGAAGCACGTAGTGTTTCAGTGATCCCATGTCTGAACTGGTATTACTAATGAAGAAACCAGGAAATAAATACCTTCTTCAGGGCTTTAACTCCAGCCGTTCTATTCTCCAGTGCCATATACAGTCTCCCTAATTTCAGCCACATGGAGGCAACATTCAGCGAGTAGGAGGGGTAATGCTTGCTGCGCGAGAGAAGGAAATTCAGCTTTATCAAACCTGGCAGTTTCATAGCATTCTCCCAGCTCCCATCCCCCTCTCAGGGGGCAAGAAGCTGCCTCTCGTTGCCCCTGCCCATTCGCCTCTCATTCCCTCTGCCATGACTGCCAAGATCAGTGCCAATTGTGTCTGGGATGGGGACGCCTGTCACTTGGGAATTGAACTGAAACTACCATATGCCTCTGAACAGCTGTCAGATGGCAATGACTTTCTGCCACTACTTTTCACCTCGCCAGCTACAGAAAGAGACCGCATTGTGACGAGTTGTTGGAGCCACCCTACACCCGCAGAAGCAACTCGGCTTGTTCCACAATAGCCGGTCTTTCATGGAAAGCGAGGGGCCCTCAGCAGCGCGTACAGCGCACAAGCCATTCTGCGCTCGCACACACTGAGCTCGCAGAGTCCGGTTCAGCAGAGCTGACCTGGAATGCCAGGCTCGGAGCCAGAGGAGCTGGGCAAGTCCCAGGGAAAATAAATAGCACTGAGCCCCCGGCGGGGGGAACGTTGGCTCCTTCTTTGTATCGCTGCTCTCTGCCAAGTGATCTGTGACTTTACGTTGGCATCTGCTCCAAAGGGAGAGCTTTACTTGTGCTCCCAGCTGGCGAGAAAGCCACATCTCAAGATGAGAATCTGCTTGGGAGATTCATGGCAGGATCAGATACAGCGCGTATCTGGCTGGCTCTAAAGAAGGAGATCACTACCCTAAGAACGCAGAAAAATTCATCGGAGAGAGTGTTTGTTTTTACTTTGAGAGGCCACGTGCTGCTTTGCCCCACATGGGCTTCAGCCAGCACGTTCTCCCATGCCTCCAGCTCTGGGGCAGTGGAGATCAGGGACATGAGGGCACCGGCAGCTTCTGAGCGCAGGGGCTGAGCTCAGCTCCAGCTCCCTCTGCCGCTCAGCCCCAGCCCGGGGACAGGACTCTGCTCTCCTGCAACCACGTCCACTGTGCTAATGCAGAGAGGAAGGACTGGGAGAGGGCAGGGGGCTGACACCACCACCAGGCTTTGCCGCCATTACCTTACACAAAATACTGACTGTGGATGCACTTCGAAGCTCTGCTTTAGTAAGGTATTAGGACATTTAAAAAAAACCCTAGTATTTATCTAGCACAGTACCCAAGGTGGTGTAAACTTACTTTGAGAACTCAAAGCAAGGATTTCAGAGTCACCTTCTGTTATATATTGCAGGTCCCCACATTCTGACAGTAACAAAACGCGTCCCAGCATTTAACACCCCTTTTTCAGCAGTGATGTCATGGGTAGTGTGTTTATACAACATGTACTGAGAGAAGTGATTTCTGCCCAAACTTGTCTTAATTATTCAAATTACTGAATTACAGCACTAGAAAAAAAAAGTCTGATATTTACCTGTATGGTCTGATAATTTTTTGCCCATAACGCAGCGCACCTTCCCAGTCCTGTGTGTAGAGACAGACACCCATGGCCTGGTACATCATATGTAACATATAAACATTACTGTCTTCAAACACTGCACCCATCTTGTCCAGGCTGAGTTCACAGATCTCCAGTAATTCACTAGGAGGTACGAAGAAGTCAAGGAACCAAATAAACAGACAGCCTCTCATTAGACAACTACCTGGTAATGCCAAAGAAAAATTGACTTAAACTTATTCCGAATGGTTCTGAGAAGTCCTCTTTTCTCTCAAACGGCATGGAAGCATCTGTGCTACAACCCCAGCGCTTCTCTGAGAGGTGCTCTACACTCAGAGGTATCCTGCTTAAGAGATGTTTCCCCCTCCTACTCAAACACTAGCTGTCATATTTAAAAAGCAACAAAAAAAAAAAAGCAGTTTTCTTGAACCACTACCACATCAGCAATTTGTCAGAAGAACGGGGACTGAAACTCCCCACGCCGTGGGTACTGAACCAGGCATGAGATAGCCTGGTCTGCTTCTGGCCCAACAAACGTTGCATTTTCATCTGTGTGACCACCAGCAACAGCTGCAGCCTCACAAGCAGTCTCCCAAATCCAGGCAACATTACAGCAGACCACCACAGGCACACACCTGTGCTCACTCTGGTCTCCGTTGTGTGGTGTGGAGACAGTCAAATGCTGTGCTCTTAGAAACCGAGAACAGCACAGGAAGGAAAAAACACAGGGTCTCGCAATCCCCCAACACCCACAACATTAAGCTGCCCCTTGTCTCCAGGGACAACTCTTCAGCCAAAGAGGGCAGAGGTAAGTTTAACTTCTAATGGCCACAGTAGTCCTCCCACAGGTACTTCTGAAGCAATCCAGCAGTTAAGATTTTTAGGTCACACACCAAGCCAGTGGAGTCAGGGTGAGACAAAAGATATATTTGTAGTGTTTGGCTCGCCTGAATTCCTCAATCACGTTCCTGGCATATTTGATCATGTCCCGTACTGTCTCTGCTGATGGAGGATCATTCAGCTTGCGGAGTTCCAGTTTCTCTTTATCCTGAAGAAATCACAATGGACGTTACAAATGCAGGTTCAGAGCCCTACAAATAAAGGTGCACCTGCTACACAAAATTACTCTAATAACAGGACACAGATGGGAACTTAAACTCTTCAAAGAATGTAAAAACAAAGGTAGAATATGCACCTGCAGTTTTTCTCTAAAGCCTTGGCTGAGACTCCTAGACTCTTGTGTGCTTTCCAGTTTATCTGCTGTTCTCTACTTCCACAAAGTCCCTTCCTTTCAAAAGATCCAAGACCTTTTCGATTTTGTGATGAAAGCAGTTCTACATAGGAAATGTCACTGCTTCCGAGAGACTAGAGATTGAAACAAATTTAGTTTTAAGGCTAGAAAAGCCCAAATACCTTAGGCCTACACCACGTGATAGTTCAGTAGAAAACGTGATGATATTAAACACAGAAAAGGATCTTTCAGATCTACAGACAAAACCACATTTCCACATATTTTGTTATTTCTGCTGGACAGCTCCACTTACTCTTATCTTTCTGTCTAACTTACTACTTCATGAAGAGTCAGCCGCAACCTGGAGACAACCTTTTGCTGTTTAAGCCTCACATTGTTGCTAGATTTCTTTCCTTCATCTGCAAGCTGAGAGGGCTATAGGGGAGACTCTTTCCAGAACTGAAGGAGGCTAACTGATAGGTGTTTCCAAGAGTAGCACGTTGTTGGAAATCACAGATGAAATCCCGGCTTCGTTAAACTCAGTGGCAAAATTATCAAGGTAACTGTGGGGAAAAACAGAACTATAGTATCAACAGAACGGCCTCAAACAAGAATACTGGGCACTGTTTGGAAAAAAGTTGCAAAAGATGATAACATTTAGAAGAAGGAGATGGTTGTCTGGTCAGTTTGGGAAGTAGCTCTTAAAAGGACACCTTTGTCAAAGTGGGGGGAAAATGATCTGGAACTTGAGGATCAGATAATGCCAGCCAGACTGATCTTGGCTGGAATGACAGATGAGCCACACAAAGCTCAATTCTCCCAGGACCTCCACTGAAGGAGGTCCCAACAGTTGCACAGACACAGTTGTTTCAGTAACTGTTGGGTTTGGGTACCTTTCTCTCCCCCGTAAGTGCTTTTCCTCAAAATAACTAACACCTTGTGTTATGGAATGCTGTCTGGACGTCTGTCTTTGTCCTTTGAAGGGCACCAAGTGATATGCAATGACATAAATCTGGCCTGCAAATGACAAGGAGCTGTGACCCAGAACCATCCTGTCCATGAGAAGACTGATATGATGCCATTGCAGGAAAGCCCATTTTGCAGATTCTGCTGGGTCTCCAAATCATCCAGCAACGCCATATAACTTCACCTAGAAGTGACTGAGATGTCCCAACCGGGAACTGCAGCAGGACTCTGCTCCAGAGCACAACCCCAGAAACACCCCAAGCAAGATTCACTCACTGGGAGTTGGTAAAAAATACACAGTTACAAAAAAATCAGTTCCAAGCTAAATCCTTTTGGCAGGTAGCATAGACACAGTATAATTATCTACTTTTAACCAAGTTTTCATCTTTGCTTTGTAGCTCAGCTTTAAATAGGCCTCTACCAGGAAACTTCCTCATGTGTCATGATTACAGTGGAAAGAATGAGTATCAGAAAGTATTCCAGACGGAGAAACAAAACCACCCCCTCCTCTACTATCCTACTTTTCAAAATGTAATTAAACCAGATAGAATATTACATCTAAGGACCTGGGTAGGTGCCTTGACAGTCACAAGTATATTTCACACCAATTTTATTACCTTTTCTTTCGTAACGCACTCCCTGCAATCACAATCAAAAAAATACGAGTCTCTTAACCGGTCATTTCTGTCTTCCGTGGGATACAACAGGTCAATATAGCTGGTAAAAACCTATATGGTAAAAACACAGCAGTCAGGGAAAACCAGTGCAACTACACACATATCACTACTAGTTCTGGTACGTGTAGTATGACAACTACACATTCATGCAACCTGTGGATCCCTGCAGCCACATCACCTGCCTGCTCCCTCACATCCCAAGCCTCTCAGCAGCATCAGGAGTTGCCATTTGTGAATGCAATCTGACAGAGAGGTGCTTCCTTTCCTGTTCATTATGGAATTTCCCTCAAATATTTCCCTGGCTTAAACCCAGGAAAGCAAGATTCAGGTGTGGATAAGGAAACTATCACAGCATAAATCTCAGGCTCCTGTCAGACTACAAAGAGATGCCTACTTTTCAGAAGTAAAAATAATGATTGCCGGTATCCAGCCTAGGATAAATTACAGTGGCCTGGTTTTTTGGAGACTGGAATCTCAAATTTTTCTTTTAAAAGCCTACAAAAATTGGGGCAACAGCAGTCGCTAGTAGCTTTAAAAACTTAGGACAAGACCTTTAGATCTCTGAAAAGAAGAGAAGCCCAGTGTTCCAGTTCTAGGAGAATGAATATCAGATTTACTTCAGCAGCAACACTTTAAAGCAAAGAAAACTTGCTTTTGAACATTTTAAAGGCCCTTCACATACACAATTCTTAAGTTTTCCTCTACTTCAATGATCTTCAAAAAAGAACCCCTGCAACTAGCTTTAATGCTCTGTTTTTAGAATGAGATCTCCCCAAGAAACATGCCATTTGCACGGCACAGTCGATCATTTGGCAGGCCATGGAACAGCTTTAGTTCCATTCCCTCATTTACAGTTATTTGAAATGTTTTGCTCAGTCTTTTGCTCAGCCTTTATGCTTAAGGTCTCTTTCTTTTTTGAAGTAAAACCTACGGGTATGCATAATTTCATACAGCACATGACGTCCTTTTTATTCTGCGTGATCTCATGCTTTCCCTCACACTCCTCTCCTCCCTTCCCTATTTTCAAAGCATGCAAAATGAGGGAACTGCATTTACAGCAAAAACTTTTAAAAATATTCTGATGCAATGGCTACATTGAGCCTGAAGATGGAGACACAGGCCGTAAGACCACACAGACCCCAAGCAAAACCACTAGCCCACATTCATACAATTCTGAAGTGTCAGAAGAGCAACTGCACAAAAGCCATGAGGTCCTGTAGAACCGATGCAGCTTCTAAAAACCAATTCCATCAAAAGACGATGCCAAGCAAGGTAAGTACTCCTCACTTCCACCTCTCACTGTAATTACTCCCCAAAAATGCTGAAAACGTCCAGGATTCCACAGTAAAATTCCAAAAATGAGATCGGTCCTTGTCCACTATCACAATGCATATGCAGTGACTGCCAAAATCACAGACAAATCATTGTTAGTAAATGGTATAAAGAGAATTTGCTCATTTCAGTCACTCACTCTTAGCTCCAGCAACTAAACTCACTTTGTTCACAATGGGAAATGGCTATAATCCACACAAACAACCCCTCTTCCCTTCTTCGAAACTGCTATTGTGTATTTCAGAAAGCCGTAGGAGTTATCAAAATCGAAACTGCTTATTTTGATCAGCACTAGCCTTGCCTGCTTAAATTAACATTAACAAATGAGCCACTGAAACTCTATGCAAAGTCCATCTCCAGAGAGACTGTTCCGTATCTTCATCCCCTGCAGATATTTGAACATCCTCCTCAACTCTGTTTAACATCTTTTTCCTTTTTTTAAAAGCAAAAAGCAGCGCTGCTGCTGAAGACTCCCTGCCAAGTTCATTATTTGATTGAGAAAGTTTCAAGGTAAACCCAAGAGCCTTATTCAATTTCACAGAATTCTATCCATCACTGTTGATCTTCGCTCCACTTAAAACTCAGACTCTTGTTCTTCTGTGACTTCCCATCCAAAGGCTGCTGAAGTGGTATGACCGGGTCCCATGTTTTGTGGATGCTCCATCCAAACAGAAGTCAGAGGACTTATCTGTACCCATTTACCCCATTTATTCTGACTTCAATTTCAATATATTACTATTATACTGGGAACTATTCTAGCAGTAATAACTTGCTTTGATCTTGGAATTTCAAAGCACCAGTCAAACATCAGGAAACTCAGCTTCATTTTACAGATGGGTAAACTGAGACAGAGGCTGGCAGACACACAGTGACTGCTGCAGGTGCCCTTCCCTTGTTTCACCACAAAATAGCACGCTGCCTCCAAGAATCACTTCAGTCTTCCAGAGCCACCACCACTTTTCCAAAGCAACATCTCACACTTCTCTGAGAAACAAGAGATTCTTCCTCCCTATTATTAAATTGTCTTTTATTTGAAAAGAATCCTGAAAGGCAGGACGGATCTTACTTTTAGGATGCGTGCGGACAGAGTACAGTCAAACAGTGCGTTTACCTCTTCTCCAGGCTCAATCTCTCTAACAGCTCTGACTTCAGCCAAGGTCCCCTTGTAAGTGACAATCACATTTGGGCAACAGCTATGGTTCATCAATGCAACACTGTAAAAGCAGAAAAGTAAACCTTTTTCCCACCACCACAAGCAACAGGCAAAAAGTTAAGCACCGCTTTGCAAAACCAGTCAGTCTCTGCAAGCTCTTTTTGTTCTGCGCCTTAACAGGAAGGTAACCTTGGGAAAATCTGTTGTACTGTTATTTATTCTAATGATATGGAGAATGGCTGTGCTAATGAATCATTACAATTTTTAAATCCTATTATTGCAGGACTAGGCAAGTTATTATTTTCCCATTCTTATAGTGCTACGGGACAGCTGACGGGTGTTCACATACCTTAACTATCAGGATGCTATTTATGTACCTATGACAGACAGACTATTCTCCTCGGAGGAGAAAGAAAGAGAAACACATTTAACCTAAAAGAAACAAGCAAATACAGGAAAAGTCATTAGCTGCATCGCAATTTAAGATGCGTGTTAAAATTTTAGCTGGCTTCTATGCAAACGTACACAGCCTCCACGTTTGAAGTGGGAAGGAAGAGATCTGTGTCTGTTATACAGGCACATGACTTCCACAAAAAACTTGGACTGCTAGAGAAAAGTACTCCCCCTTACTACCGAGCTTGGAGAAAGTGCAATTTGCTGCTTATTTGAAATAAAACATTGATTTTAATTCTTTCTCTTTCAGTCTAGCAAAATAATAATTGTTTCTTAAGTCCTTAGCTCACAGGCATAACTGATAAGTAGGAAAGATCTGTCTCTTGCATGCTGAGCATTTACAAACAAAGGATGGTGTTGGACACATTTCCAGAACATCCTGGTTTAATACTCTCCTCTCTCCACCATGACTCTGATCCTGGGCACTTCAAGGCCTTAATTTCCAATCTGTAGATCAGGAATATGGACTTCAGAGAGACCTGCCTCAAGAAGGATAATCTGTGAAGCAAGGACTATCTACTACTGTCTGTATACAGCACTTAGCAACATCAGGTCCTGCTTTAATTGGGCATTTGTGAGTTTCAGATTACTTTGACACAGATAAGCTACTAGTAAACTATGCCTCGCACGGAAGTCAACCTAAGCAGACAGTGATAATACTTTCAGTATGGGGTTTGCAAAGAACAAGGGCAGAAAATATCCTACTTTGCTACAACATTAAGGGGGAAGAACAGACTTAAATGGAAGAAGTGTTCCTCAGCCTTACAGCGAGCTGTGTGTCCTCACCCACAAACTGCAGTTAACACTTCACATCTGCAGTTTATTTGTAAAGCTGAGGTGCTTGTACATGTTTTTTCCACTGTCATAGCAACATAAAGCATCACAGTTTTTAAAGCATCTGAGGAGGCTGAAAGAAATTATGAAAGGAGTTTACTGTTTGCAAAGGAACAAAGGTAGAAAGGATGTTGTTCAGAGAACACCAGTGAAGGATTATACCCATCCAAAACAGAAAGTTGTGAATAGAGAAAGTCACCTGCAACCCTTTTCATTTCACTTTGATCATTACATGATGTTCCTGTCCAGAACCTGCTAGCCAAGTAAGTAATTGCTTCCTACCGACCTGCATATAGTTCACAATCTAAACTTCAAACAAATTACAAGTACATTTTTACCAAAATTACCATATTTTTAAGAAAAGCTGCTGCAAATTATTGGCTATATTTTATTAGCTAAAGATATTTTAAATAAGACAAATTAATATTAAATGTTTAATTAAATTTATTTCAGTATAGATCTACTTCCATACATGTGTAAGAACCTTTGTTTGGTTTTTCCTAATTTATTTTTATTTTAAAAAAACCCAAAACATTAAAATCAACCTACTCAGGAAATATGGCTGATCCCAAATGAGAGAGTTCTTCATCTTCAATCGTGAAGCCATTACAGTTAACCTAAGGAAAAAGAGAAAGAGACTAGCTCAGCTTCTGGTTAGCTAAGTACTCCACACTCACATGTCCCATTCTCATACTTTAAAGTCAATTGCAGCAATTTGCTTACAATTTTCTTTCCATCTCACCAGTACAAGCAGAGAGCTACATGACATCTCAAAAAGTGAAGTGAGGACAAAGCCCCTATCCAAAGGAATGTGCAGGATACTAAAGAACTGACAGTCCAATGATTGCTTCTGCTCAGGACACAACATCTAGGGGACTGCTCCTTGGAATGCCAACCAAGAGAAATGGAGCTTGAAACGAACGCTAGAAAACGTCAGACAAAGCAAGATCATTGCAAACACAAAACACAGCCTGACACTAAGAAGGCAAAGAGACTTCGTTTGGCCACGACGAATAAAGGGCCAAAGCAGAACTACGCTCGCAAGGAGCAACGTAGGGATGAACAGTGGCAAACTCGGGCTCGGGCACTACAGAGCTTTAATGGAGCGTATGTCACAGAGTCTTGCCACAGTGACATCTGTCATCCAGGGCTGCACGTATCAGCTACAGCTAAAGCACATATAAAGAACAAAAAAGGCAGTGAGAAAGACTTGAACCTAATAAAGACATATAATAGGAGGGGACAGAAAAAGGATAGAGTAATGGAGGAAGTGTATTCCTAATTTAAACAGACACGGGACCAAAAGATCTCGTTCACAAATTTTTCTTACACACTAGATTCAAGCAGGTTTTGAAACCTCCCTCGTTTATTCTCACGAAACACAGGAATCTTACAGCAGTTTCAGCTTTGTTTCATGTGGTTTGTGTGACTTTAAGTGACCAAAGCGCACCTCAACCAAGTACTTTATTCTGCTTTCACTGTGAGTCACATATGTGCCAACATAAAGAGAATCATCTCCACGTTCACCAACATCTCCCTGCAATCATCAAAACGTTCACAGAAGCACCAGAAAAGCACTAAAACAACTACTGTCATGTAGCCAAGTCCAGCTGAAGCTACAATGGGCACAGGAACAGTCAATCAAGTACAGTGTAAGTACTTGTTCTGGAAGGGCAAGAGTTGACAACAAACACTACCAACAATATGCCCCACAAGCTGGAATGCAGGTCGGATTAGATTTTAGAAAATACATAAATACTTCCCAAAGCCACTCCTTAGGTATGAACTGTTCAGGATGAGTTCACAATTAAGAAAAATGTCCTGTTTCTCTGATTCACTCACCAGTATCTTTGCTTGATTTTTATCCTGCTATTTTTAGCCAGGTAGCATCCAAAGGCTCCCTGTCTCCCAAGATGAGCATGCTACTGCACTAGCCAATGTATGAGCATACCTGAACCAAAACCAAAACGTAATTACAAAATACAAAAACAATAGAAGAGAAAGATTATATCAACGGCAAGTAAGAACATAAGGCTACAAAGGCTGACATGAAGAACAGCTTGATGGTTCTGAATCACAGGGAAATATTTAAAAATATGTAGTGAGTTATCATCAACTCCCCTCTACTAAGCCAGAGACAACCCCCTTCTTGAATGCATCACACCAGGAATGACACAAGAGGAAGAATTAGAGAGGATGAGATACCACTGGTTTCACCAGATGAATGCATGACTAAAAAAGGCAATGTGAAGGGAGTAAAGAGACAACAGCGAGAAAACTAGAGCTCAGACGTGTGGAAAAGAGAACGTGCGAAGGGAGAATCAAAATTATGCAAGGTCTTCAAGGACAGGATAAGACACTGGAACTTGAGACAAAAGAGAAACTGTTTGAAGAGTACGACAAGGTGAGACTGATCAGGAAGAGCACCAGTCTCAAGAGCTAATGTTCCACAGGGACAAGAGAGTAGAATGATACCAACAGCTGAGGAAGAGAGAAATGAAAGACAAGGATGGTTTGGACAAAAATCTTTGCTCTACTCAAAAGGACCAACTACACCTTAGCTGTGTTGAGTAAGAAACAACATCAGACGAAGCCCACAAAAAGAAGTGAGCAAGTAATCAGATGTATCCAAGTCCCAAACGACTGCCCTGAGCCACAGGGAGAAAGAATGCTGATGCAGAAGCAAAGCAGACAACATGAGGCCGCAAGAAGTGATGAAGCAAAATGAAGAAGCAGCAGCATATCCATACTATTGGTTTTAGGTCAAGTTAACTAATTATTAGGAAATGTGTTTGTACATATCAAGCACAGCCATGCCTCCCCTTCTAGAAAGATTTATGCTGGAGCTAAAACGTCAAAAGGTTGTGTCCTGTAAAACACTTCTGAGTAGCATCCAGATAGCTTTTGGAGATTTTAGTTGAAAAAACTGCAATCTCCACAGCAGCAGATAGCTGTCTGATGATCACAATGAGCTTAAGGTGACACCTAAAGGCAGCATTAGACATCTACAGAGAAGATCAGATGGAACATCAGATCCAGGAGCCGGCAGTTCACAGAAGTCAGTTAAAGTACCATGATCTGGTGGAGCTGGTCCAGGACAGGACATGAAGCAAAAGTCATTAGGGCCAAAATAATGTAATCTTTGGGGATTCTGGCTACATTCTAACAAAAATATTCAGAAATATCACAAGAAACTAGATGTATTGATATTTTTAAAATATTCCTCTGATGAACATAAACTGTAGTCTTCAAAACAGAAAAAAACTTTTCTTTGAAGGGTAATCTATAGTTAGGGACAACACAATGGCTGATGAGCAGATGCTAATCATGCTAAAGAATCACTCCCTTACAGAATAACAATAGCTGTATATTAAGGTAATAGTAACTGTGCCTCCTTGTTGGTAGATGCCCAGCTCTACCAACCAGAGTATTGCCATCTCAGCCTTCACCCCAGCAGTCAACATTTGCCCCATCTAAAAAAAATTACACCTTTCACTCAGACGTTTAAGTTTAAAACTAGCTTATTTTGAAGTACGGGAGGAAGAATAAGAAAATGGATCTCTCAGCGTGTGAAAAACAAGAAAATGGATCTCCACTGGTGTGCTATTCCATCCACTACAATACATTCAATTTAGATGCGTATGAAAAGCAGGTGAGAGAAAAAAAAAAGGGACGGATTTCAGAAGTTATCTAAGAAGACATCCTGCCTTTCCTTCATCTCTCCAGACAACCAAACTACCTGACTGCATTTAAAAGCCACACACCAGATAAAAGTTTCAGACTGCTCTTTCTACTTCTCTGAAGTTTACTCCCTGTGAAGGTCAAACACAACGATGACCTGACCAGCAAGGTTTTCCACAAGTTTGAAGCCTGAATGAACATTTTGTCTCTGCAGCATCTCAAACCAGCAGCCTTCCACGTTAAGTCCAACAACAGCTGCACTATGCTTGGCTCACAAGAACCCTAACTTTGACAGAGTCTTATACACGCTATTTTCCCTTTTCTTCAGTGTTTGAGAAGCACCTCAAAAAGTCTGCATACAAGAGTCTCTCCCCTTGCTACTGAAATGGGGCATGTCCAGCCACTTCTAGTCAAGGAAGCAGATCTTCTCCAACAAGCACACTCAGCTCTCCCTAAGATAAGCAAAGAGCTACTATTTCCATTGCCGTCAACATTTTTCCCCTTTCACAAACGCTGAACTCCTACAGCATCATCCACCTAAGCAGGCTGCGTTCTAGCCAACTTACTTGTGCAAAGAGAACTACAAGGGCAGCATTGTCAGGGTACTCCAAGTGCTTTGAGTAAAAGTGATGAAGAGCAGCAATGTCGTTCTGAATCATCTCTCTCTTTTCATTGTCTAGTTTGTCAAGGTCTGTGGACAAAGAATACATTCCATTTCAGTAACAGTAACACTCCTCTGTGAACTGCAGCTAGACTTAGATTAGGACAGGCCCAGACTTGAACAGAAATCCCTCAAGCAACAGCTACTTGGAAGTACTGCAAAAAGTGTCTATTCTCCCATAAATGTAATACTGCTTCTGCTAAAGCCACACGTGCACTACAAGAACATGCAGGATTAAAAAGCATTTTCTAACATCTGTACATTAGCAGGCAATGAGACACAAGTTTCCCTTTCCTGGGAGAAGGGTTACAGTGTTCAAAATGCATTTGTTAACCACACCAAACACACCAGCCAGTCCTGGCCCTGTAGAAGCCTGTCCACTGCTGCTGTTAGACAGCAGCTATCCTCAGCTATCTAACATGACTTTATGAGCTACCTGAGAATGCCCATGTCTCCATGGGCTGGAGGGTGACCATCAACAGAGATGTGTTTAAGCTGCAGAAGATAATAGGAGACAGTAGGAACATCAGTGGAAATGTCTTGGCACACTTGCCAAGTGTATTCCCTTCGGGGTTTGTTCAGAGATTTACCCTCAGGCCCACGACAGGTTCTAGTCAAAGCTGTGGCTACTGAACCTTTTTTCTGCCTGGTTCATGCAGAGTAAGCTAAGTGCTCGACCACATAGTCCTGATCCCTTCTCTCTCAAGAGCAGAATGTTGGAAAGTTTTTTTTCCTAGTCCTCTTTCTCACAGTGGCAGCGACACCAGCTCAATCCTGCTCTAAAGAGCATCAGTTTCCCCTCTCCAACTCAAAAAAACAGTGGAGAGAAAAACATGCAGGAAGAGAAAAGGCTGCAAAACAGTGGAAGAAGAGGGAAACTATTTCTAAGAGCAGACGTGAATGATAGAGTCACAAAAACACTGAAGGAAAATGAAATGGGACAATTTGATGAGAATTAGGACAAATCAGAAATAAGAAATTTTGAGCTTCCAACTGACAGCCAGGTGCCTTTTCCTCTCCTGTGCAGGGTGCTGCAAAGAGTAAGGCAGCTGCTGAACATGGCAAAAGTGTGCTAAGTGATGAGGAGAGTCAACAAGGCAAAAGGAACAAGGGGTTCTTACCAACAAAACCAAAACGAAAACAAGGACTCCTAGAGGACAAAGGGAACATTGCAACAGAAAAACATTCCAGTCTTTTAGCTCCCAAATTAATAAATTATTGAAGACAAGTTGCAATGTAGAAAAATTTACAGAAATTACTTCAGCACTTACCCATCCTCCTCAACCTCAATCCTACTAGCCTACCTGTAAAAATTTTCCTTGCCTTAGGCAAAGACAAATGTTGGCATTTTTCCCCCGTATTTCCCCAGTTGTCCCAACAGCTGTGACAGAAGCTTTTGTCCAGCAAGCAAATAAGACTGTAATCTTGCTGTGCTTGGTTACTCTGCTACCTCAAGTCCTAGCAATGACTGCATTTATTCAGTATCTTGTAAAGGGTTTTGGAAACCATCAGAGCGAGAAATGTGAATATACAAACCTAACGTCTCCTTGTACATTGCCCCCCAGCACCAAGAAAGAGAATCGACAGACTAGTGAAAACTATGCCAGAATGGTTACTAGTCCCTTAGCTGCTCCATTTCTAACTTTGCCTCACTGAACGTAAACAGTAGCCTTCTAGTTAAAAGCAAGCCATTGCCTCATCTCCTTCCTTGGATTATTTTAGAGCATTTAGGACATGGAATTTCAACACAATCATATATAACATGTCAGATTTGACTGGCAGTGACAGACACTGAAGCACAGTCCAGAGGGTTCTGCAATTAGCCCCTTAGTCACTGTCACCATCAAGCAACTGTGCTGTCTCTGATTTTATGCCTCCTGGTAACAAATACCAGCTATTTTAATTTTACAACATTACAATTCTCAAAAGACACCAGAGTACCAGAAAAGCCATGAGATGGATGTATGCAACATAATTAATTCTGTCTAGGTTTTCACCCTTGTTTCACAGCCCCCATAAGCAACCAAGGGGAAAAAAAAAAAAAAAAGAAAAAAAAAAAGAAAGAAATAAGAGCACTGCACTTTAAAAAAAACGAGGAACCACAATTCTCTTTGTTTACTCCCTTCCTCCAACAGAAGGGATGCTCTGAAAGGTTTTGATGGAGGGGGGCCAGGGGGTAAAGCAAATCATGAATACAGATAACTGCCTCTGTTTACCTGCAAGCCTTTTTTACTTACGTGATTCAAACTCTTTAACAGCAAGCAGCTTCTCCGACTGTGTTCTTTCAGGATGAGTTTTCTAGCAATACAGGAAAAAAAAACCACAAGAAAATATTTTAATGTTTTAAGTAGGCAGTTTTGTCTACACATTTGTAAGCTGGGAACTCCTACTTGTAAAACAAACCCAAATCCACATTATATGGAATTTACAGACATTGATGAACAGCAATGAGTTAATTTGATTACCTTTAGTAAAGCCATAGAAATATTCTCTCTGCAACAAATTAGGCAGCCAAAGATTAACTCCCATCAAATTTATATACATAAACTGAACAGTATTTTAAATATGTCATTTGCTTTGTTCTAGACACCCAGAAAGCTTCTAACAATAGCAAGCAGGCAGGAGACAGGCTTCGCTTTGAGGAAAGTGAATAAACTGACTGTTGACAGAGTTCAAAAGCAATGCTCCATTGCTGGCCTAAGGCCACTTCTTTGTAATCTTGGCCATTAAATATGGCTTTGCAGGTGGCCCAGCAGCTGAGGTTCAGGGACTATGGTTTGCATATTTAGCTTTTATATGACATGTAGGGTTCTCCCCCCTCCCTGTAAGCGATAAAAGCACAAATTTATTCCAATGACTTTTTGCCATTAAACATTCGATTTTGTTTGTGGATCACCACTAAACCACACTTTAATTAAGTCACACACACACATTCACACACACAGAGCAAGTCTGCAGCTACCTTCCCAGCAGGCCACCAAAATCCTCACTATATACAGTATCCAGGTTGCCCTTGTCACATAAGCAGACCTCAATCACACAAATATGCTTCAAAGAGGATTTGTTTTTGCAGAGAGAGTTTAGAGCTCTACAAAGATATACAGCATGATAACCTTGAAACTCATGAATCCTGCCCCTGCCTGTAAGCACTTGTGTTACCCTCAGTATCTGCATAGTTAGGGAACACTGAAACAGAGGTTGACATTGCAATCTTATTTCCTTACTAATAACACACTCTTTCTCCAAAGACCAAGGGCCTGAGAGTTCTCTCTCAATCTCTGTTTTTGACCAGTTGCCTCCAGTAATCATAAACATTTACATCTGAATACCTCAGAGCTGTTCTTGACTCAGAAACGTACTGGGAGTTATATACTACACAATGCTACACAGCTACAGCTGAAAAATAGTACAACAGGCAACTGCTGCTTAAAGACATCAGTGCCTGCAGACAGAAAACCCTAGGAGCATTCCTCAGAATTCAATCACATATACCAAGTCTCATTCTTCTTTCTCTTCACCAAGATGGCCTTGCTGCTAGCCCACACATGTAACCAAGAGCTCCACTCTACCAGAATGGAGGCTGAAACATCATGCACATGGTGTTACAATCAGTAAACTTTTCCAGACTCTGTTCAACAGTACCTTGGCCGTAAGTCACAGCTACACAGCTTAAAACCTCACTAGCTTTTTGCAGTCTTACCCCAAAAGTCTCCAGCTGGTCTATGGTGGCCCTAACACTGCCGCAGCGGTCTGATGGTCAGCTCGTTCAGCTGCTCATGCTCCATATACATCCGTCCATACACAGGAAGCTACTATATACGTGCTTTGCAGGAACAGCTACTGTCGGTCAATTTTCATTTTCCTGCTTTCCCTGGCACCCAGAGTAGGAACATACCTCTCAAGTCTAGCCTCCTGCTCACCTGTTTGGCAAGGATCCTCGCTGTCAGCCTCACGGTCTCTGAGGGATTCCAGTTCTGCCCAAAAGCGCACATGGCGGAACACTCTAGCTTGTGCATTGGCCAGTCTTCCTTCTGAAAATGTAGAAAAATATTGAAAAAAAAATAAGCCATGAAGATAAAGTCATGAAAAAGAGGATGCAGCAAGTCCTGCCAAATCCTAGAGGTCAAGTGAAATGTGTTTCCTTTAAAAAAATAAGATGACGCTCACTAAATCTGAACAAAAGCTTGAGTCACATTTAAGGGGTACAGCTATCCTGCTTTTTTCAAACAAATTCACAAGGGATGAGTTAAGGTCAGAACATCTTCATTTATTCAACGGAAAAAAAAAGAATTAAATGACAAAGAAGTAAACAGACAACATGATTTATAAATCACCAGTTCTTATTGTTCAGATCAAGCACGTGAGGACAGAGTAGGTCTGAGCTTGATGGCTTTATTGGGTTCATTTCCATTTAATACCTTGGCCCCTCATTATGTGACGACCCTGGTGTAATCAGGAGTAATGTGTCTGAAGTCAATGGATTCACAATCACTGTAAGAATCGGTATATGTAAGGTCAAAAGCAGACCTATTGAATAGAATTATCAGATTTTTTTCCTTAAATGTTGTAGAATAAGAGTACAGCTAGGCAATGAAAACACACTAACAAAGACAAACACATTTCAGTTAAGAATGTACAGCATATTCCTAGCTCAACATACAATAACACTTGAAGCAATGGCACAAGTCACTGGCTTTTGGCACTCTACAGATTTCCTCCAAAGCAACAGAGTCTTTCAAAGATGAGCACAGAATCACAGATTAACACTCTGCACTGGCACACAGAGCCTGGCATGGGCTGTCCCCAGACTGTTTCTAATTTAATCTTATTTATTTATTCAAATATGGAAATATTCTTATTTCTATATTTAAACAATGCACAGCTATTTATTTCTGTATCTCATCCCGGACACGCATTGGTAACACTGTGTTACAACAGACCTATAGTGTTCTGACTGTACAGGAAGCATCAAGTTTTGTTCTCAGATCAGATTTAAACTGGTGGGAAATAGTAGCAGAGGAAATAAATCACAACAAATCCCACAAATTTATAATTGATTGGAAGCGAAAACTTGAAAAACTTTTTGTAGCCTCCAGAAAGTTATTAATTCCCCTTACTGTGATTCACTCAGTATCACAGACTCTGTTAGCCCACTAAAAAAAATAAAAACATAGCCCATCACAGTGACTGAGTGGCAGGAACAGAAGAAATACAGTTTCCCTCAGCTGCCTGACCACTGATGGCAAGAGCTATTTGAGACACTCTAGCCTATCTAAAACATCTACGTAGCATCAGCAGCTATGATACAGGTCTACAAGGAGATGCATTCCTTGTGGGAGCTACAGCTGGAGGCCACATAGGATAACTCAAGGCACCTCAAACAGTCAGCTGAATCAGGACCCATAGGGTCTCCTGCCTTAGCTGGTCCACTTATTTACAGGTTTTGCAGATCAAAACAAAAGCTGAGACCACTCATTTCAGGGTTAGTACACCACAGATTTTTCCATTGAAAATGGCCATTTTAATTGGCCTGGGCATGGCCAGCATCAGGAATTTAGTTTATTAGGAAAAGAAAGGTGAACACCCACCCCAGCCTCATGTAGGCTTTGAAGCAGTGCAACTCTGCAGAAGTATTCAACCTCTCACAATGTCAGCTTCATTGTCCTTGATATCTCAGTACGGTACTTCCAAAAAAACTTACGTACAGACTGCTTGAAATAAGCAAACATTCTAAGACGACGCAGCAATACAGACCAGGAGAACCAAAATAGTATATTACACCGTAATCATGTCATGTGAAATTACACTCTCAACTCTCCTACAGCTGCCACACTACAAAATGCGTCTCAGAGGCCTGTTTCCTATGTATGCCCAAGAGCTTTTTCTGGAAAATTTCCCATAGCTTTGCTTAGAAATTCACAGGCTAAAGGCTAAGAGAGACAGAGGGAGACCTCATCTCTCACCCCTTCTTGTACACCCATAACACCCACCAGCTTCAGTGGGATTGCTGGGTGCACAAGAAGCGAAGGCACAGAACCCAAAGTTTTCAAGGACCCGCATCCATACACACCAGTTAAACAAACAAGAGAGAGACCACCTGATAAAGCAAAAAATCAAAATGGAAAAATCAGGCGCCTGTCTCAAAGCAGTGCTTTTAAAAACCCGTTTGTTCCCTTTATGTTTTACCCATTGTTAATTAAAATCTTTCCCCAGGCAGAATCACACTGAGTTATATGAACTAGTAGGGAGGTTAAAGGGATAAGATATGGCTGAATTGTGCAAAATGAGATAAAAGCCTGAAACACCACAAGAAGAGAGTACTGACGACTGAGTAATACCTGCGATGGAAACACTGTGACAGCCGCCTTCCCTGCGATCACAGCAGGACTGTATTTTGCATTCTTTTCCACGTTTTTCTCTAAGTAGTTTGAATTATAACAGGTAGCATTATTCTAGTTGAATCTCCAATACTATATTAATGATATTTTCGCACTATTTTCATTACATCTGCAATATTTTCCCTTCATTTAGGAATGAATGACAACATTTTTGGAAGGGAAGTTCTTTAAAACTTATGCTTTTCACATCAAAGCATGGAAACAATCTTCTCCACCAAGTTCTTCAAAATGATTCCATCGTCCAGGACTACTGGATTAACTCCCAGAACACTGACATATAGTTTTGGCATAAAAAAAGAAAACAACAAAACATAATACTCGAAAAAATAAGACTCAAGTCCAAACAAACATCTCGCACCTCCCTCCTCACATGGACTTTTTCAATAAGATGCAAAATTTCTGTTGTATTTCACTGGATCAAAAAGAAACACACACAAATACCAGGCAGACATGCCGGACAGGCCAGTGTAAGGGGTAAGCCCACTTCTTCACATGCTTAAGGCCTGATTATGCTTAAATGGTATCCAATGCTTTAATCGAATGGCGGATGTCATTGCCAAACCCCTGTCCATTATCTTTGGGCAGTCTTGGCTCACTGGGGAAGTTCCGCTGGACTGGAGGCTGGCGGATGTTACCCCCATTTACAAAAAAGGGCGGAAGGAGGATCCGGGGAACTACAGGCCTGTCAGTCTGACCTCGGTGACGGGCAAAGTCATGGAACAGGTTATCTTGAGTGCTATTAATGAGCACATACAGGTTAACCGGGTGATCAGGCCCAGTCAACATGGGTTTATGAAAGGCAGGTCTTGCCAATCAAACCTGATCACCTTCTATGACAGGGTGACCCGCCTGGTTGACGAGGGAAGGGCTGTGGATGTAGTTTTCCTGGACCTCAGTAAAGCCTTTGATACAGTTTCTCATAGTGTTCTGGTGGAGAAACTGGTAACTGCTGGCCTGGATAGGCACACCCTCCTTTGGGTTAAAAACTGGCTGGATGGCCGGGCCCAAAGAGTGGTGGTAAATGGGGCTAAATCCGGCTGGAGGCCGGTCACCAGTGGGGTTCCCCAGGGCTCAGTGCTGGGTCCAGTTCTGTTTAACATCTTTATCAATGACCTGGATGAGGGGATTGAATGTACCCTCAGTAAATTTGCGGACGACACCAAGCTGGGAGGCTGTGTTGATCTGCTCGAGGGTAGGGAGGCCCTTCAGAGGGATTTGAACAGACTGAATCGTTGGGCTGAGGCCAATGGCATGAGCTTTAATATGGCCAAGTGCAGAGTCCTTCACTTGGGGTATAAAAACCCCAAGCATCGCTATAGGCTCGGGGAGGAGTGGCTGGAGAGCTGCCTGGCGGAGAAGGACCTGGGGGTCTTGGTTGACTACCGGCTTGATATGAGCCAGCAGTGTGCCCAGGTGGCCAAGAAGGCCAATGGGATACTGGCGTGTATCAAGAATAGTGTGACCAGCAGGAGCAGGGAAGTGATCCTGCCACTGTACTCGGCACTGGTGAGGCCGCACCTGGAATATTGTGTCCAGTTTTGGGCCCCTCGCTTTAAGAGAGATATTGAGCTCCTGGAGCGAGTCCAAAGAAGGGCAACTAAACTGGTCAAGGGGCTGGAAAATAAAACTTATGAGGAGCGGCTGAGGGAGTTGGGGCTGTTTAGCCTGGAGAAGAGGAGGCTGAGGGGAGACCTGATTACGGCCTATAAATACTTGAGAAAAGATGGTGGGGAGGTGGGGGAAGGGCTCTTTACATTAGTGATGGGTGATAGAACAAGAGGAAATGGGCATAAGCTTAGTCAGGGGAGATTCAGGTTGGATGTTAGGAAGTATTTCTTCTCTGAAAGGGTTGTCAGCCACTGGAATAAGCTGCCCAGGGAGGTGGTTGAGTCCCCATCCCTGGATGTGTTTAAGAATAGGGTGGATGAGCTACTTGAGGATATGGTTTAATGGGGATTAGGGATGGTTGGACTCGATGATCTCTAAGGTCTTTTCCAACCTAGAAATCTATGAATCTATGAATTTTAGTGAGGCAACTTCTGATGTCCAGTATTATCCGGTAAAGTTCTCCCACACCTTCACTGCTTGGTGAAGGACTGTAAGAATGTCACATGTCTTCACAGCCATCCATCCTTCCCTACTATCGTTTTCCGAACACTGAGCCTTAGAGGGTATTTGACTTCCACAGGTTAATGTTCAAAAGGTTCACAGGAGATATTTATCAAAGAAAATTACACGGAGAAAGTTTTGGGATAGGGAGACAGACACTTCCCCAAGGCAATCTTAAGCAGGGTCTTGCAGTGCCAGATTCCTCTTGTGCAGAATCATTACAGCAAGAATTTCGTAAAATATGAATTTTTCTACAGCTCACGAAAGAGAAGTGGGCGATTTCTATAAGGTCCCATTTAAAACACATCTGTTTGATACTAATTCCACGTCTACAAGTACATTTTGAGGCTTACTAGCTGGTTAAAAAGTCTCCCTTACTCCAGAAATACTAACTACAACACTCTAACATGACATGTTAAGTAAAATCCGTAAATATTTTGTTCAAAATATATTTCAAATATGGAAAGTCATGACAAAAACATCTCTTTTTGCACTTTGGCTAGCTGATCTCCACTCTGTCTGGGATAAATAATAGCTATGTGTAATAACAGAAAGAGGAGCTCCAGTAGCTGGTTCAAGTTCACCAGTTCCACAATTGCAACCACGTAACCCTCTTAAAACATTTCTCTTCAGAGTGTTTCAGCAGCTAATTTCTGAGGAGAAAAAATGAGCACAGGTCTCCTGCTGTTTCGCTAAAATTATTATAATTTAAGAAGTCAAGACCCGAACAGCTGCAGATGGGGTCTGAAGGCCACTACTATAATAACAGGCCTGCGCTTCGAGGAGGCAATAGTGGAGAGCAGAATAGTATGAATCAGCTGGAAATCACAAACCCTTTTAAAAGGAGAACTGGATTAGGAGCTGGGAAAGGCAAGATGCAACAAACCCAGGCTACATCCTCAGCTGCATCCAACCAACCCACAAAACATTCAAGGCAGCGAATACAACTTCCACGCTCAGGTGCCCCACATCTGAGACAGAATCTATGCCTACGCAAACATCCAGCTTAACACAGGTCAGATTTAAGGTTATCTATCTTAAAAGCAAAATAATAGACTAAAACAGGCAAAGAACATGTTAGCACTAAGGAAACTGCCAGGCACAGAGTGTCTGTGTATGTGTGCGTATAGAGAGAGGCCAAAGCAAATCAGCCACTATACCACTGCAAGACTTTTGTCTTCGCCTGTGTTCACTACGGTGTGACACCACCTTTCCCAGCAACCAGGGCAAGGGAATTATGCTGCAACGCAGGACTTGCTCAATGCATCAAACACCTGGCCATATGGCAAGAGGTGCACTATTTGACCACTTATGTGATCTCCAGCAAGTCAACGTATCTTTGTGTACCTACACCCTGTTTGCAAAACCACAAATGTCTCAAAGGTTGCTCTGAGGCTTCACTCGTTAAACGCTTGGAAAGTATTTTAAGAACCTCAAAACAAGGATACTATATGGCTCAACAGAGCAAGAAATACATTCGGTGTCACTAACTTTACTTTCAACAACCACATTAGTTGTGAAAGAGGAAAAAAAATCTTATTCGACAGAAATGTACTAGAGAGAGAAAGATGTCCGCAGTTATAAAATCCATAATTCTGAAAAAGACATTAAAAAATTGTTTCCTGCCGCACACTTTTGCACTTTTCTCTGTGTTCTTCTTCTGATCCATCTCTCCCCACCACTAGAAAGGATTTCTATTAATTGTGGTATAGCCCACAATTCTTACTTCTTCAAGTAAGAAAAGAGTAAGCTCAAAAGAAACTAGTTTTCTATCCCAGGCAATATACTCCATGTGATAAGCAGTTGTTAAACTGAATTATATTGAGTTTTATTAGAGTAACAAGGTACTAACCAACGCATGAAATCATACCACATCCCTGTTTGGATACATGCAACTTTTAGCTGAACTGAGCAAAGAAAACAGATTTACAGAGAAAATGAAAATGAACTTAAAAAAAAAATAAAAAAATTAACACCACCACAACAACTCTCAAGTACAGCCCTGCCTTTTTATCAGCGTTGCATGAAGAAGTCTCACATCCATGGAGGCAAAAGGGACACGCTTACCACTGTATCCCAGTGTTCTAAGTTCAGTATCAAGGCACAGATGTCCTTTTTGGCTTTGACAAAGAATTGCTGAACTGCTGAAAAGTGCCTTTGAAAAAGGGATGAAGATGCAGTGCAGATTGTCTGTGCTGTATGTATAGTCAGTGGTGGTTTCTAGAGAATATTATGTTTGAAGGTAACTTTGAAACAATGTCAAAGAATTCAATCTCAGCAACATTCATAAATTTCATCATACTGACTCAGAAGGGCCCAAACCATGGCAGATAATGTTATATCGACTAGGAAGTCAAAAGCTATATGCATTATCACCAGTAAGAGTGAAGTGCTAGTACCTGTGCTTGTCATACTATAGTCTAGACATCGCAGCATCCAAAAAACACCTTTATATCTAAAGCATCATACTATACACCAACAGATAGAAAAGATTTTAATTAATTGACTTATCAAATGGACAAGTTTTTGCTAAGCATCATCTCCTGCAGTTTTAAGAATACGCGGTTTGAACAGTTCAGTTTTTTATTCTTGGAAGATGTCCCTCTAGAGAAAGAGCATTTTGATCACAAAAATATATTTAAAAAAAAAAAAACAAACAACCAAATTTAGAAAGCAATACACATACAAGACCTTACCCAGGGGAAAGAGAGGAGAAAAAAAAACTCTCATTCTTAAATACAAAAGTATAAACTTTGTCAAGGATGGAAGTCAGGACACTGAGGGAGGGACAGAAGAAAGGGCCTGGAGGTAAAAGCAAAGGACTGTGAATTAGCAGAAGTAAGTCCTACTAATTCCATAATTCTACCATGATATCTACTTGCTATTTTGTCTGGCACAAATCACTGAGCTTTCCTATTTCAGTACATCTTGCTTACCTGCTTCATAAACCATGGTGAACTTTATATGGTAAGAGAAGAAACTCACAATCTCAGATAAAAAGTGCTGAACAGCCAATAAATTACTTTGTTCAAGTACTTCCTTCCCTCACCTAATTAAGAGCTTCCTAAGAAATAATGTCATATGGAAGAATTTCTTACAAACATGCATTTCTCATGAATGAATCATGGTTTTTCTCCACCCTGTCTTTAGAACTCATCCAGATTTCTCTCAAGGGCCTTAAGGACGTTCATACAATAAGCGCTCCCTTTCTTTCCAGCAACTGTCGCTGTGTCTTTCGATATTCTGTGAACTATCGCAAATTTTGTAAAAAACTTATTTCTTCTAAGCATTCTGATTCCTCCTGGTGCTTCAAAACCAAAAGGCCATTTGATTTACCCACAATTCACTAAAACACTGTGGGAAAGAAAGCAGGAACCTGGGGAGGCAACAGAAGGAAAACTAGGGTGAGGCCAGACTCATTTTGCACCTTGCGGAACGGGAGAGTAAGATACATCCTTGAAATAAAAGTGGTGGCCATCTCCAAAGTGTTTGGGAACTGAACAGCACAAACCACAGTATTCCAGTCCAGATAATGACAACGGAGAATACTTTGCATGCAACCCACGTGCTCAACAGCATGCTACCATGTATGAGAAGGTTTGAATTATTTATAGCTAACACATAGTTGTGTGCTAGACCTTTGGTGACTTACATCCTTCACGAGCACTGTTCTGTACCCTGTGCCCAGCACCACAGATCCTGCAGAGCTCACATTCTTTAGCGAGCAATCTAGCTGAGGTTTTCACACGTGAACCGGATGATCCTTCCATATCGAGACAGTCCACAAAAGATACCTACCAGATCTGGCAAAAGTTATTTTTTTGAAAGGTGCTTATTTCGGTCTGAAGTAAAAATGGAATTAAAACTGCATGCAAATGTTTTGGATGTCTTTATATTGCTACTCGACGTCAGTGCACACTTATATTCTATTTTCAGGGGCTTTTAAAAACCAAAGTATACGAAGAATAAAAGTTGCCAGGAGGAGTGAGTTAGGGAGAGGCTTACGGTTACAACTACTGCCAGCTGTGGCCACCCAAAATATTTGCAAAGATTCTAAAAAACCCAACAAAACCCCATTAAGATAGCTATTTAGTGATTTGATTTTTCCATTAGACACAGACTCTCTGACCAGTTTAGCAAGCTAATGTTACAATTATCTGGTTTGTGCTTAAAGAAAGAAGTAATACAGACATAATTAGTGGGCTGACAGGCAGCTCTAATCAAAGTCTCAGTGGTACCAAGCCCTGAAGCTAGTGATCTTGAAAGACTCACACAGACCATGTCCAAATCCTGTAATTGTCCAATGCACAACTCCATGGTCAGCATCTGTGGGATGCTGAAACTGACTGGGCTACCATTAACCAAAGCTACAATTAGAGACTATCAATGCCACACAAACGAAAAATGGAGTTCAGCAACCCCCACCCCATTTCCCCTGCACATCCTCACGAATTGCATTACTGTACCTGACATTCCACATTGCAGTAAAAGGCCTGCTTACATCTTCCACACTTGGACAATCCTTCTTTCCTTAAAAAGAAAACAGAAGTTATTCTATCCTGTAAATGTGAATGAAATACAAATGTATCCTCCTACTAGGAGCTAATCTAGTAACACTGTAGCCATCTGAGGAGAGTTTTGCGCAATATTTTGCATTTCACAACAAAAACTGTCCTTTCTTCAGGACACTGCAACTACAGCTTCAAGCTCATCTTCCAATAACAGACACTTTTTATTTCTTTAGAGTTTCAAAAGAAGTTTTTCCTAACAACCGTTATTATGCAAAAGCACTCTGCCATCCTGATAAATTGCTGGGTTTGGAAACATGTTACTCTACACTGTTTGACAGACAATGTCATTTTTTGCCATTATATGCTGCATACTGGCAGCTAACTTTTCCTTGTTTTCCCAGCTTCCCAATTGCTCTGTATCCTTGCTCACCAATATTAACCTTTTGCTTCTGCTCTGCCAATTCCCTTGCTTCTCTGTCTGGTCACAGAAAGCATGACCATTGTTTGGCGAGTAACCACCTCCCGACACGAAGAAAAGATGTTGCATTATTAAATACACTGTTTGATCTCCTGTCACCACACACAGCCTCTTACTGTCCTGCTGTCTAACATCTGCTCGGATATCTGTGTATTCAAAGGTCACCTAAGGCTCATGCTCTCCATTTTTGTATTTGCATATACCCCAACACAGGGAACTGCCAAAAGGAAGGTCCTTTTCTGCTTCAAGGTGCACGTGTTGTAGCAGATCCCATCAGAAATAGAGCACGTGCTTCCTAACACGTGACGTTTTGGCATGACAGCAAGAGGGATCTCTCAGTAGTACTGAATACTTTAAAATGTACTTTATAAAGTCCAGAGGAGGGCCATGAAGATGATCCGAGGGCTGGAGCACCTCTCCTATGAAGACAGACTGAGAGAGTTGGGGTTTTTCAGCCCGGAGAAGAGAAGGCTCCGGGGACATCTTATAGCAACCTTCCAGTACTTAAAGGGGGCCTACAGGAAAGCTGGAGAGGGACTTTTTACAAGGGCATGTAGTGATAGGGCAAGGGGCAATGGCTTTAAACTGAAAGAGGGCAGATTTTGATTAGATCTAAGGAAGACATTCTTCCCTCTCAGGGTGGTGAGGCACTGGAACAGGTTGCCCAGAGCAGTTGTGGATGTCTCATCCCTGCAAGTGTTCAAGGCCAGGTTGGATGAGGCTTTGAGCAACCTGGTCTAGTGGAAGGTTTCCCTAGCCATGGCAGGGGGGTTGGAACTAGATGATCTTTAAGGTCCCTTCCAACCCAAACCATTCTACGATTCTATGTCTACACACCCTCCCCAGTATGAGTGGCACAATAATTGTCTTCAACTGAGGTAAATTTTATAAGGTGCTCTCTGGAGTAAAGCAAGGGTGAGCATCCTCATACGATATGATAGCGTACAACATTTCAGAAGTCCCTGGCACTTGGGAGTCCATAAAGCACAGCGAGTCTTGATGTCTTCTGACTTGTCTTGCAAAGTAGAAGGTGCGATGCAAGCAAGTCAGGCTAACATCAAGACTCTGCTTGCTGGCAGTATGTACCTTGAGCACAGCTGCGTATTTAAAGTAACAAATACTGTCAGATGCAAAAACGTTACTGTAGTCTCATTCTGACCATTTCACTAGAACAGTTTTATGACTGCTCGGCGAAGTTTCTCTTACCAAGACTACGGCCGAGCCCACAACCTTTCTCCTAACGCTCTTTGCAAATTCAACAAGCACAGTTCAGAATCAGGCTCTTTCGTCCAATACATGGTAGTTCAGCGCTAATGCAACGGGGCAGAGACACAAAACACATTTCTAAGCACTGGCAGACCAAGTTACATCACTGAGATATCTTTCCTCTTAGCGGAACCTCATCACTCCAATGTGAAATAGGTTTCAAACTACCTCACTGTAACTGCTGTGGTACTCCACTTGGTATATACCTTGATTACTGTGCTCCTCCAGAGTAATCTTGGATAACTATTATCACTACAATATTACTTCACATCAGTGGAGAACAGAATGTGTTCCTTGGTCCTTTTACAGAGGGAAATCTTATGATGTATCTTTATCACATATCTTTTTATGTGATAAAAAAACCCAGCCATGGCACAAGAGAATTTGTGGATAGTCACAAGAGGAAAAACAAAAACCAAACTTAGGGGTTACGAAAAGTCACAGGTGTGAAGAAGGAGAGGAAAATCACCTCAGTTCTACAATTCTTCAAATTAATGGGACTCGCTTCACTGACTTCAGTAGGAACTATATTAGGTGCTCATACACAGAGAAGGTGAATAGAGTGAATATGTAGATAATGTAATGAGGAAAGAAAAAGGACAAGGTCAAGACAAAAGAAAAGAAAATGAAAAGCGTAAGTGAGCTAAGATGACAGGACAAGAGATGAAAAGGCCTACTAGAGTGTAATAATTATATTCTTCAGTCTGTCTCTCAGTTTACCTATGCAGGCAACACCTATTGATAAAAAGAGCAAAAGTACAACAGTTGTTTTCATTTACTAAGGCAAGCACTAACGCTTGCTCCGCATTATAACCAGGTAAGCACTGTAACTCTTCGGTAAGCTGCCAGAAAAATGCTATGCCTTCTAAAAACGTGGTATGACATGGCAGTGTCACGTCCACAGCTAATTCTATCAACAACCTTAAACTACTTTTTTTTTTTTTTTTGCTTCAGCAGCTGACAGGGAGAGTCACATATTACAGCAACGACTGGAATGACCAGAGCAGGTTCAAACCACCTGAACACATATAAAACTGAGCCCCCAGCAAACTCGAGCACCCCGCAGCCTCTAAGCGCCGGGACCCGGGTTTAAACGCCCCCAACCCCGCAGTAACAAACCTCTCCCGCAGCCTGCGCTCTGCCTTAGTCATCCGCCGAAAGACTGAGGTTTCTGACAGAGAAACATATATCTGTTTTTGGCATTTTGGTATTTTGGTACAGGTATTTCTGTACATTTCATTACAGATATATGTTTTCACATATATTCCATTCACACCGAATGGAATACAAAGCATGAAGCAGGCAATCGCAGACACTTTCTCCCTTGCCGAAACTTCATTAAAATCAGTGAACTGCTACAAGACTAGATAGACTAGAACAAGCTTCCCGTGACAGCGAGGTCACGCACATGCCTACCTAACTGCAAAAGCACACGAAGAGCGAAACTTTTTAAGCAAGGAAAACCGGTTTTGACCGAAAAGTTTCGTCGCGGCGCTGTCGCCAGAGAAGGAGGAACCGAGGAGGAAAGTTTTCCAAAGGACACCCCTGAGCCCCCCCGATTAACCCCCCCCTGCGGGTGCCGCGATCAGCACTCGCGGGGCCGAGGAGAGGCCTCGCTGGCGGAGCAGCGCCCGGCGCGCCGCTCCCTGACACGGCCACGGCCACGGCCGGGGGACGCGGGCGGGCCGACCCGCCGCCGGCTTGGGGCGGGCCGCCGCCGGCCGAGCCGCGCGAAGCCGCCCCCGGGCCAGCCCCGCCGCCGCCCGCCGGGCCGCCACCGCCTCCGGGCCCGCCCCGGGCCTCGCCGGCCTCACCTGGCGAAGCAGCCGTCGCAGTGGCTGCCGCGCTCGCTGACGGTCAGCACGGCGGTGTAGGCCGGGCAGCTGAAGAGCAGCTCCCCCACGGCGTAGCGCCGGCGCGCCCGCAGCCCCCGGCCCTTGCCGGCGCTGGCGAACCTCTCCAGGCCGTCCGGCTGCGGCGCCGCCTCCGAGCGCATCCCGCCGCGGTGAAAGGAAGGAGCACCGGGGAAGGCCTCCGCCGCGCTCCCCTCCCGGCCCGCGGATCGTGGCAGCGGGCGCCCGGGGAGGCCGCGGGCCGCCGGGTCCTAGCGCGCTGCGGGACGCCGCTGCCGCCTGCCCCTGCCCGCCGAGCGGCGCGGGGAGCGCCTCCTCCGGGCGGCGGGGGATTCGCCGGCGGTGGCCGGGAAGGGCGGCCGGCCGGCCGGCGGCTGCGCACCCGGGATGTCATCTTCCCGCTGCGAGCGCTGCTCCGCCGGCCCTCCAAAAAAAGTTTTGGCGACTAAACTGGTGAAAGGGCTTGAAAATAAAACTTATGAGGAGCGGCTAAGGGAATTGGAGCTGTTTAGCCTGGAGAAGAGGAGGCTGAGGGGAGACCTGATTACGGCCTACAAATACTTGAGAAGGGATGGTGGGGAGGTGGGGGAAGGGCTCTTTACACATTAGTGATGGGTGATAGGACAAGAGGAAATAGGTATAAGCTTAGGCAGGGGAGATTCAGCTTGGATGTTAGAAAGAATTTCTTCTCTGAAAGGGTTGTCAGCCACTGGAATAGGCTGCCCAGGGAGGTGGCTGAGTCCCCATCCCTGGATGTGTTTAAGAAAAGGGTGGATGAACTGCTTAGGGATATGGTTTAATGGGGGGTTAGGGATGGTTTGACTGGATGATCTCTAAGGTCTTTTCCAACCTAGAAATTCTATGAAAAATTCTATGAAAACCCTGCGCAGGAGGCGTGCGGGGAGAGCCGCCTGGCTGAGGGCTCCCTCAGCCCACCGGCCCTGTGCTGCTATCGGAGAGGGGCAGCGAGTGCCCCAGGGAAGGGGCTCACCTCACCAACCTCACGGCCCCCTGTCCCCAGACAAAGCACTTCAATCACGAGCAGTTTTGCTGTGCAGGTCTCAGGGGGCTTCATGTGTCATGGCCTGCTTGGTAACTACGACAGGACTCCACTCATGCCAGTCCAGCGCCATTCAGGTTCCCTCACCACCCATCATGGTTTATACCACCATACTACCCACCACAAGGCTGTGATGGCAGAGGGACCCTTGCACGACCCGTTTCTCCAGCGGTGGGAGAGGAAACAATGCCGCTGAAGATGGTGGGTGGGAAGGAGATCACAAAACATGAGGGAAAGGGGCCTCTGGAGGTGGGCAGCCCACCCCTGTGGCACCTGGGCCAGCCGGAGAGTCAGGCCAGGGTCTTGTCACACTGTCATGCGTGTCTTGTGGAAGCCAGATTTGGGATACAGCTCAGAGGCTGGAAAGCTGACCATCCCTTCCTAGTATTTTACGATAGTATCGTGTAGCCTGAGCCAAAAAATCCCCGTGGAATGAATGAAAAATTGTCATAAGGGATGGGCTTCTCTTTATAATAAATCAGTCAATCAGCCAAGAAGCAAACAAGAAGTCAGAATATGGCAGTGACAGCCGTGTTGTAAATGCAACAAAACTTCCAACAGCAAGAAAATACCAAATTTATGCAAAGTAAGAATTCCTATCGTAGAATTATTAAGAAGAAATCTATTACTGAAATCCAAATGCAACCCAAAGGAAACCAGTAAAGCTGTCTGTACTAAAGAAAGTGCTACAGCTTTGTGCCCAAGCAGTTTGCATATAATTACCGGTTGTACAACACTCTGGTACAACACTGAGCGAATATTCCTTTCAGAAAAACGAGTAAAGCATTGAAGCGAATGAAAATATTTTTGGTGCCACTTGAAGTTCACTGGCAGTGTAGACTGATGTACGCATCCAAAGGTTGCTATTAGTATCTCTGTATTTAGTTCTGTATTAAATTATTTGTACAGTAAATCGTTGGTAAGCTCCTTTTTGACTAAACACACCGGTTGAAACTTGAGGCTCAAAATTTCCACAAGAAGGTAAATCAGTAAAGTGGAAAGAAAAGGAAGTACATTGAAGAAGAAAACAACTAGAAATAAGAAATTAGCTTATGAAGTGCTTTGAGAATATCGCTAAAAAACAATAAAATAAAAATTGATCCAGTAGGATCAAAATGAAAGGACTAGATTTTATTCTTATTAACAGTGTAGTACGTGACAGAGCTATTCGTTTTACTAAATCTACTCTTGTGTCACTGAGCCGAGAATCTAGTCCTAAATTAAAACATCAGCAGTAGTCTGTAGCTATTCAATATTAGTATTCCAGCCTAGCCTGTTTCTCTGGATAATTTAAACTGAATCAAAGTAGAAGCACTAAAATAACAGCAGAAAAAATATGCATGCAAAATTCCATTTGCAAAAAACGTAATGCATCCCGTATCACCTCATTGCAGGCATGGGACAACAGCCATAACAGGAGCAAAGAGCAAGACTGAGGTGCGAGGCACTTTCCCCAGCATCATGGATGTCCGTCAAGTTAGGTGCTGCGGGTCCTCCTCTGCTGTTGGCACCCAAAGGAGCCACATTAGAGCTGACTCAGCACACCACCTGAGCTGCAGCATCAGTGTGTCTGCATCTGCCCTAACCCCATCACATTTTCAGCTGTGAAGCACCTCCCCAGCTGCATAGGCTCAACTATTTGTGGGGCCACCCCAAGAGGCAGAATTTGGAAGCAGTCTAGTGTAAGCAAAATGATGCAAGCTCCCCAAGTCCCAGCCTCCCCATTTTGAAGCTGGATCCCTCACCCACCATGGCACGGTCCTGCAGGAGCTGAGCTGGACAAAGCAAGCCATGGGCTGGAAACAGGTCCTTGGACAGCCCCAGGCATGGCTAGGGGGTGAACCAGGCCCAGGGGCCCTGTCTGCAGGAGACAAGTGCAGAGGTTGTGCGTGAGGAGGGAAGTTAAGGCTGATTCGTGCCCTCAGGGCACTAACGATAAACTATTCCGTGTAACTAACGTGTTTTATATCCAGTTGCCTATCTTTAACATCTTTGATGTCCTCATCCATCGTAACATGATGAAACTATTGGAGCCACTGCAAAAATAGTGTATCTTTCCGGACTGGCACCATCTGAATTCGTTAAAACATCACCTTTTTACAAGGAAAGAGTGAGCAATGAAAATAGGTTCAGTCATTGAAAAATACGCCATCACTCTCTACCACTGAGCTAAATGTTAATTGTCGCTAATGTCACAATGCTAAATGTTAATCCACTGCAGATCTATGGACAGCAGGGATGGAATTAGTGTATCCCGTTAGAATAATAAAAGCAGTATATAATTGACTAGCCAAGTACCGCATCTTGCATGCGAGGACTGCCATTTACTCTTGTATCCCAGTTCAGTGTAGATCGTGGATGTCTAGCTCAAAGGTCTGGACTCTTAATTATAGGCATTTCTACAACTAAGTGTATTTAAAAATAGTAATCGATAATGTATTCACTTTATGAATGAATTAGCATTAACTAAGAAACTGCCCTTATGGTCAATCCAGTGTGATTAATTGATGGGTCAATTATAGATAGGCAAATAGAGTCATAGCTCATAAAAACATCTACTCTGACTTCTTATACTGCACAAGCTTTTGACTTCCTTGAACTAATTCCTGCTTAAAGTAGAGCACAAGTTTTAGGAAATAGCCAGTCTTGATTTTAAAATATCCTTAATAAGAGGTTTTACTGAAACGCTATCTAACATGTATGCCTTATTTCTACCCTTAATATGCCCAGTTGACTTTTCAGCTGCTGGATCTTGTGATAACTTTCTACTATTTTGAAAAGTTCTCAGCTTTTTTTCTGTCTCCATTACTGCTTGCAGACATTGGTAAAATGCAATGATTCAGTCTTTGCTTCTGAAATCTGAAAACATAGTGTTATATACTCCAGTAGTGAAATCCTGGTCACACTGAAGTCAATGACAAATTCCTACATTCTTTAATGAAGTCAGGATTTAATTGCTGCTTCAAATAAAAGCAATAAAAGTTGTGTCCAAATAAAAGAGGTCCAACAGCTCATAGGCATTATCAGATTAGTTCTAAATGATACCTTGTGCTGGGTCATAGGTTTCTCTAAGATCTTGTAAGTTCACCAGTGAAAAGCTTGTGAGGTTTCTTTTTTGAGGAACCAGCTGGGATGATGGCAAATGTTATCATACTCCTGTTCCACATTATCACCCTTGTTGAACAGCTGACAATTTGATTATGCCTCAGGTAATGAGGAAATATCTGAATTTCAGTAGCTCTCTTTTTTAATAAACAGTCATTTAGTTTTAAAAACAAAAATAATAATTTACTAAATAGGCTTTATTCCTCCCTGAAAAACATTGCTTTCCAAGAGATAATGCGTGAATTTATTCACAAGAGTGAAATTCAGCACCGGCCTGCAGCCCCATTCAAACCCTCCAGGAGAAATTCAACCAGCTGCCTGCATAGCTTTTAGCTAACTTTGGATGTTTTGAAGAACTAAAACTGGTTTGATAAGTTATTAATGAAAACAGTTTTGTAACTACTTTGTTAGTATATTTATCCTGTCCTCCTTTTTCTATATTTATATGAAACCCGTAAATAAAACATACCCTTGTGGCTCTCCCTATTTTATCTGTGTCTTCATGTCATGTTCATTAGATAATCTGAGCATGGGTTTTTATGAATCAGTTCGAATGCCTACATAAATATTGTTTATTGCAAAACACAGACTTGATAATCAATTTATGAGGATTCTCGAGGCTTTTGCCATATAAACATGCCTGCAACTGCTGAATAAATAGCCAACACGAGGGAGTTTCAGGCAACCAGAAAAAGACTGGAGTGCTCTCAATCCCTGCTGCTCACGAGATGTGCAGAGGAGTCTGTACCCCACAGGATGTATTGAGGACATGGTAGCATTGGGTGGTAAAATGATACTTTGCTAAATTATACCTTACATCTGCAGAGACTTGTACTCCTCATCTCTGTCTTTTTTTAACTTCCGTTACATCTGCTTTAAATATGAAAGATGATAGCTCATGAAAGGATGTGAAGTAGGGTACAGGTTTAAGAAAGTCACAGAACAAAGTGTCGTGCCTGCTCTTTGAATTTCTTAAAATTAAGGCATCTTTAGAAGCAGAGCTGTTCACCTTCACTCACAACCTTGGAGCTGCTCTGTGGAAAACTGTACGCATTTGACAGGAAAAGATCCATCCCTGTTAGTCACTTTTAGTTAGGCTTAGTCTTCCAGAAATGGTACTGCTGAACCGCAGACTGTGCTCTCCAGGAACGGCTGTGCACCCCGTGCCCAAAGCTGTCTTTTTGTGTTACGTGTCACCGCAGACTTTAGCCAGAAAGGTTCTGAACTTGGAAAGGGAGCAGGGAGTCACTCGCTAAGACACAGGGCCCCAAGCAAACTTGGGGGGTGAGCTAGGAATAAACAATAAAATCAGCTACAGGGTAGGTACAAGGAACAATCATAGGCCAGCAGCCTATAGGGAGAGAAAGGACAAAGGAGACCATATATAACCTTGTCTATATTTAATGCAATTATTTCCAGGGAGATCTGGTTTCCTAACTTTGTCTTTTTTTTCCCTTCTTTTATTTTTTTCCAGAAGCTACTGGTACCGTCAGCTGCTTTCAGCTGGCCAGTGCAGGTACTGACAAGAAGGTAGCTGGGGCAGCTGAAAGCATGTCCCGTGATGCGGTCCAAATAACAAAAAAACTCGCCGTAAGCTAGTTTAATAAGCTTTGTGAGCTGATTTCACGGCTTACCCTAAATTCTGTCCTGCTGTAGCTAGGCAGCTTCTTCTAGTATCTTGACAATTTATGGGTAGTTTGTGTTGAGACAATTTTTGCATCTTTTCAGCAGGTGAGAACAAGTCTATATTATTCTTTGAGAACCAGAAATGAAGTGTGAAGGTAAAAACTCAGCAATGCTGCCTTTCAAAGAGGAAAAGTGCAGTTAATCACTTTTAGGAAATAACCTGCAAGGTGGGAGTTCAGGGATGACAATGAGTTCAGAATTCAGTAGGGGCTGCAAGCGCGGCGTGTCACCGGCGTGTCTCTCAGGCTGATGTGCTCCCAGCTCCCAGCCCTGGAGGGGCCTGGGCTTGACATTCAAAATCTGTCCGCGTGTTATCTTCCACATCTGTGCCGTGGATTGTTGACGTGTTGACAGTATTGACATTGCCAGTGCTGATACACGGACAAAAACGCTCTAGAGATGATGCCCTGTTGATAGTCAGGCTGTTCCCAACCAAAGAGGGCTGGTGGAAACAGAGAAGCCGGGCAGCCCATAGAGATGTGCGTTTTTTCTCCTCAGAGACATTTGTGATAGTGAAAGACTCAGAGATGTAGAAAGAAGTCCTCCATTTTTTTCATGAAAGCAACAAACTTCTCTGCCCTCACCCACTGGATACCTCCTACAGCTTTATAAAGATTAACATTTGTACTGCAAGTCATTACTTTACAGGGGAGAGGGTGGACCCCTTGAGAAGACTCAAGTTTCTAATAAATTGAAGTGATTTGCCTGGGTTAAATATATTTTAATCCACTCACTTGAAGTTTACAAGCATTTTCAGTATGTCATTACAGAAAGCCTGTACACAAATTTCCAAAGACAAAAAGTGACAGCGGCACAAATGTGGTTTCAGGAACATATCATGATGACAGAACTGGATGACTGTGGGGAACAGGCAAGGGCAGCTGTTAGGTGTGAATGTGACACTCAACACTCAGATGCTTGCAGTTCACAATTTGCTTTTATCAGAATCAGCAACCTCACAACTGCCATTCTGTGTTAACTCCAGCCTGCCCCTGGCAGACCTGCATTAACCTTTGCTTATGGAGCCACGGCAGGACTCGAGCAAATAAAAAAATATAACATGTCAGATTCTCCACTGGTGTAAATCAGCATTTCTCCACTGACTTTGAAGGAACAGCACCTGCTCACTCAAGCTGAGGATCTTACCCAGTGCGGCTATAGCATCATTAAGTTGTCACATTCTTCCCCTGGCTCTCCTTTGGTCGTTTAGCTGCAACTTTTCTGCGTTGAAGACTAGAGAAGTGTCTTTGATCCTCTGATAACTCCTTGAGGTTCCCTAAGATAATTGGCCAGGACATTTCCTGAGTTATCCAGGGTCATTTTATCTGCCCTTTTACTTGGAGAGGGATTACAGGCAAGAGAAAAGTCTTGGAGCCTTCACAGATGCAGACAAACTACATGAGTGCTGCCATGTGTAGTAGGTCAGGCACCCCTCCTGACATGAGGGACACCCCGTTGCCACCGGGCTGTGCTTTACCCATCCTGCTACTGATGTGGAAACAGAAGCCCTTCAGGGTGACCTGGGCCCTAAGACAAAGCAAGACTCTGTGCCTCTTTTGTCCCAGCTCACTGGGGGTGCTGGGAAAAGAAAGTAGGTGAGTGGCTTTTCTGCTGATGGAGGTATTTACATGCTGTAATCAAGCAATCCCTCCATACTCTCTAAAGTTCTGTTGGAAAGGCATTTTTTTCAGTTCTAACAACGATTTTTGCAGCTATTTTTCAAACCTCTGATTTTTTTCTAGCTTTTTTAAACATATGATCACTGAAAACTTGTGGCATTTCAGTAGCCACACCAATGCTGTATAAAGATGTAACATCACACCTATATACGTATTGGTTGCTTTTCTATTTCTATGTGCAATGATTTCATTAACAGTATAATCAACAGTAATTTATATTTAAGACAGAAACAAAAAATGCTCAGGTGCCAGGCCTAAGACTGACCCCTTTCCAGCCTTGCTAAAAATATCTTTATTCATTCATGACTTCCCAGTGATAACTCATTTTTGAGATTTGCTGCTTAATAAGACCACTGTTTTGCTACTGGGTATTTCAGTCAGACTTCATAGTAGTATTTTTAATCAGAATGTTTTGCAAAATTAAATCAAATGCCTTACAAATGTCTCAGTATATTGCACTGAAGCAGTTACCTTTTCAGCCAAATTTGTAATCTAATCAGGTTTGTCTGACAAGACCTATTTTCCATAAAACCATGCTGACTGGCATTAATTACTTCCTGTCTTTTCATTCTTTATCAGTTGAATCCCATATTCTATTATTTTGATCCCCCCCTCACCTTCTCTCCAGTTTGATGTTGGGTTAGCTGGCTTATATTTACCAAGGTCGTCATGTTTGTCCTTGCTGAATACTGGCAAAACATCAGTCTTCTTCCAGTCTTCTGGAATTTCTATATTATTTTGAGATTCATTAAAAATTAACGTGTGGAAGAAAGAATCTCTTCCACCAACTATTTGAGACTCCTCAGGTGCAAATTATCTGGGTCTGATGAATTACAGGTTTTTATCGCAAGTAGATGTTTAACATCCTATTTGGTTACTAATGGACTGAAAAAGGCTTCAGCTGCCTGATATGATACTGCTATCATCCTACTTTTTCCAAACTGAGGAGAGTCATGTTTATTGAATATGGCTTTCTTCATTAGGAATTATTGTACCACCTTCGTCTGGTAACTGACTAATTCTGTTGCTGGGATTTCTTTAGTGTGTAATGTACTTCAAATACTCTTTTTTTTTTTTTGTCCTTTTTTTTTGCCCTGCTGGATATGCAGATATCTTCTGCTTCAATTTTCTGTGCATCATAATTCCCCTTTTTCCTTCCTTTTGCTGCAGACCACTATTCCTCCTTCTAATATCTGCCTTCTACAAAATGAAGTAATAGCTGGAAGAAGAAAGAGAAAGAAAGAGTTCATTCTTCTACTATCTTCAGGTGTCTCTAATTATAACTAATCTTGTCCTTACCTTCTTCTCGTCCCAGTTTAGCTTCATGAATGATTTGGCTGTACCCAGTGCTCAAAAAGCATTGAATGGATGGTTTCTAGAGACCAAAGACACCAGCTTCCTCTTATTCCTCTTTCTGATGTTCCCTATTGACTGAGGGGCCCATCCTTCAGCAGGCTAATTCACGTCCACGTAGTTGGTGGTTTCTCTGACGACCACCTCTTCTGCTTTTCCTTCTGTAACTGCTTTTCTGCGTGGATGAAAGCTGAGAATACACAGACTTTTACGGAGAGAAGAGCCACCATCCATCATCTGATGACAGGCACTCTTACTTCTTGAAAGATGAAATCTGGTCCAGCAGAGTACTGACTATTTGTAAGCGACCCCACAGTGAGAGGTGTCACACCAGCAGCACTAGAAGGCCTCCAGATGTGTCTATACAGAAATGCAGTGCGCTCCCAGCTTTGCATTTGCTACCGGTGAGAGCTGTGGGTACGGAGTGCATTTGAAAATTAAGCCAGAGGTGGAGCATTTGTGTTACAATCAATAACTTGGGGAATTCTCAGTCTTTGCAAGAATTTTTTTTGGTGGTGGTTTTGCTTGTTTGGAATTCTTTTGGCGTAGCATGGGAGGAAAAAAAACATATTCAAAGCCTGGGAGTTTTGCTTTGAATGAAAGGCTTGTGCCTCTTTCAGGTTAATAGGAAGAGAGCTGTCAGGCCAGGTACTACTATCTTACATCTACACTTAGTGAAATAGCTACTTAAAGAGAAGTTGCACCTCAACCATGTGCTTGGGAGCCCAAATGTGTTTGGGAGCAATGCTATTAGCTGCTGGCTGAGTCTACACTGCTACTAGGAGAGGACATGGAGCGCAGCCCTGGCCCTGGGGCTAAGGGGCTCTGTCCGGCTCGCATCCATGCTGTCCGCCCGCACCCAACACTCTTGGTAGCAGGCTGGCTGCGTCCCCCGGGCTGTCGCTTCATACGGCAGCCTGGGGTGGTGAGCCTTGGGCCCGAGGAGAGCACTCTTAATTTGTGGTGTTTGTTCAATGTCTATGAAATAACGTGGCTCCTAGGCAGCAGTCCCTTTGGTTCTAGTTCCACGGAACAGAACGCTGCGAGCCCAGGGATACGGCACAGGGAAATATGTAGAGGGCTTGAACACCATGGGGATGGGGAAAGGAGATAGCATGAGCAGTCTTGTCCATACTGCCTTTGGGAATGCTTCCTGGAGCAAACGGTCAGCCAAACTGCCGGGGCACTGTTTTGAGGATGTACTTGGAGCAGTCCAGAACAAAGCCAGACAATAAGCTATTGATGTGAACTGATCAGGGATTTAAGTTATTTAGCACCTATGGAGATTTATGTTGTAAATGTATTTTATATGCAGAACAAGTATATTTGGGATAAATGCTTGCTGCTTCTTTGCCCTTTATCAGTGCTGATTAGCTTTCAGCATTAAGAGAATGACAATAACAACATTAAAACTAGGGGAGCATTTACCTTCAAGTGGTGTCAGTCCTGCTGATTTATGTCGCTGAGAAGCCTGTGAATGTGATGAGCAAGGGAGGTTACATGGGACTGGAAGTTGTCAGACTCCTTACTTGTGGTTGGGGCACCTGGACTGCACAGGGTGAATGCACTGCAGGGCCCAGGCATGTAGAGGGACCAGTACAGCAGATATGACTGACCAGATGGAAAACAAGCGTTCTTTAAGACAAGAATTTGGAAAATTCCAATTCATAACAGAGAAAATCAGGCTGTTCAGTAATAGATCTGAGTAACACAGCTGGGTTTAGATCCACCCAAGAATTTGGTGCAAATATGAAATGAAAATAAAAATGCATTGGTTTGATTTCTCTTAATCTGTCTAACGAAAATAATAAAATTAAAACAGGAACACATGGACAAATATAAGAACCATAAACTCTATCCCAGATAATGACTGTGTTAACAGAAAGTCGGGATCTCTCCAAACACTAGAAAACTAAAAACAGAAATCAGCATTCCCAGAGATTAATGTGGTACTTTTCCTGCCTTGCTTGAAGAGGAGTAGGCTTGTCTATACTTCATGAAACATTTTAAAAGATCAAAGGAAAGGCAGAGAAGCAGAAGATGCATTAAGATTACAGTATTAACAGTTGAAAATTATGTTCAGCTGGACCCATAGTACTGAATTCAGCAAATGCACTCATGGCATGAATAAGATTGCTGCTCAAAACAGTCTGGGAAACAGTGTTAAAATCACAGCTCATCAACTCCAAACATCTTCAGAGAAAATCTACAGAGACAAAACTTTCTTAAAGACAGAAAATGAGTCAAGGCAAAGCTGCTTCTCAAGGGAGTTACATAAAAAAATGAAAAGTAAATACTCAAAAATATGCAAAAACTAGATGAATTGAAACAATCATGAAAGAAGTAAGACAAGATATTGTAGTCTCAGGAATTAAATAAAGATTTGATAATAAAACTAAGAGGATGCATTATCCACAGAAACACTTCAAGAGTTTGATCTTATCCTTTTATAAGATATCTGATGATGCTTTGGATGGTATTGAATTGTGATTCGTGTATGCAGAGATCTTTTTGCACCATCAAAGGCATCCTCATGAGCCAAATAAGCTCTTGATGAGTCAAAACTGACACAAAATAGTTGCAGAACAAATCAAATTGGTCATTTCAAGAAGCATTGCTGTAACTTGTATTTTTTCTGTGAGTCACTTTTAAAAACATTTTGACTTCAGCAAACCTTTCTGGGGCCCCTTCTCTTCAAGTCACAAAAGCTGGCATGTGTAATCCTTCTGTCAAGAATCAGAGACTAAAAATATTTGTCTCAAATTGATAAGCTAAAGCCTGCCACTTTGCTTTATGCTTCCATCTCCTGCCTCCTTAAGATTAAAACATTGCTATTCTATGAAATTCATAGAAGAGAAAAAAAAAATAGTAGACTGTGGGACCTTCACTGGTTCAATTACTTTAACTTATAGTCTTCTATACATTTCTTATTACACCCAACATTTGCCTTCATAGATACTGAATTACTTATTTTGGTCACTACCTCTGTAAATGCAAAGACTGAGTAATTAAAGCTATTTCTTAGACCCTGTTTCTTTAGTCTCTGTAATTTGTATTGCTCGTCATAAGGTCATATGGAGTTTCTTGCAGCCCCCTTCCCTCTGAGCAACAAATTTCATGTTTGAAGCCATGACGATGGCAAACAAGGACTAGCGAATCCAGTGTTGTTGTAACATAGTTAAACAGGTGAACTTTAAAATGAAAAATTCTATTTAAATTACTGCCATTTCTCCAGTCTATTTTAAGCTGATTTGGCCTTTGATTATTAGCTAAAACAATAGTCTGAGCTATCTTTCCATGGTGAGTTACCACCTCCTGGTTATAAAGGTATCAAACTATATTAATCTTCTCTTTCAGCTCTCCCTGTCAAGCCTTAGGATGAGAAAGAGGCAGACACAGGGTTGTGCAGAGTTCTACCATCTGAGCCTCTGCTGAGATAAGTTAGCTGTTTCTTTTTAACCTCACTTGCTCTGAGTTTGGGACCCTTGTGACCAGGTTGTCACAGCCACCTGCCTGACAGTGTCACCATCCCATTGGCACAGCCAATGGGTCTTGGCAGAGCATTAGCAGCTTGTTCATGTCTGCAGTGTTCAAATTCCCACCACAATCTGTCCCTCCGTAGGTGTATCCAGAGTCTGTTTGGGAGATGACAGAGTGGAAACACAGAAGCAGTGACTCTAATGGAGCTCACTGGATGCAGCATAAGAGGATTAGAGGTGAGTAAGAGCAAATTTTGAAAATTTTGATGAATAGGAATGGAAAAAAGAAAAGACAACAAAAATACCTTAAAAGCTGATTCGTCAGCCTTGAAGTACCTGCTGTCTCTGTGTCCATTGACAAATATTAAGCAGCCCATTTTCATGGAACTGCTTGAATCAAGACAACTGTCACCATATTCCAGAAGGACAGATATGCATGAATTACATCAGAATTGTAGGACTATGATGAACCAACCACTTCCTGAAGATTCTTCTATTTATCTGAGGAGCTAAATTAAGCCTTGCACAACTTCATCTTCCAACATAATTTCCTAGCACATTCACAAATAAAGGTTTCTGTGTTTATAACTCGAGTTTTGCTTTGAAATTATAGCAAAAAAAAATATTTTCCCCCTCTTCCACACTAGTATTGTTTCATCAGCCTAATAAAGATGAGAAGGCAGTTGCTATTTGTGTTTGTCTGGTTTTGACAGTTTGCTCACTAGTTTACTCAGCTTACTAGCCAAAAGACAAATAATGCCTTTGCCACACATGATAGTACACCTAAAATCATGGACTTATAAGACGTACACGTTGAAATATATATCTCTATACACATTTTGTTATACTTAAAGGAAAATGGAGAGACAGGGAAAAGGTCTGTTATAAGATAGGTCTTTTATAAAAAGTTCTAGATAATGTAATTGGAATAGAAACAAGGGGGTCCTATAGAAATGTGAAAGAACACTGCAGAAATTACTCTAAAACCTATGGAGCACTACCTCTTTTATATGAACTTTTTTGAGCCATTGTATAGAATTTAATAGCAGAGGTATCTGAGCTATAGGATGGTACAAAAAAAAAAAAAAAGCTGCAGAAAGCTTATAATTTTGTGTTAAATTCCACAGGAGTTTTCCGTAAGGGCTGGGCTGTTTCTGAGGTATATCCTGTGCGTGTTTCTTCTCTACTCCTGCGGCGAGTTGAACTTTGGTTTTAGTCTGCAGCACATTCTGAATGCATGAGTAGCCTTTTGTGGGTAAAAAAAGAAGATAGTTCTCTGTCTCATTAATCTGCAGATTCATGTGGAAGTCTATGCTGTCTTAAACTTCATTGGCAGGTCACCATCCAGCTGCATGAGCCATTGTGTTTGAGTTTTAAATGGGGATGTACAATAGGCACGGTACCTTCTGGTGTAAAATGTACACAGAAAATCACATACCACTTCCATCAGCAACTGAGGTTTTGTATTATTTCAATGGACTGAGGGCCCTTTTTTACTTCATCAGGGAGTTAAGAAAGTGTACATAAAGGACGGCATAACAGCATCCTTTCCCAAGTTAGTAGAAATGAGAGAAGCTCAATTTTTTTTTTGTCAGATATCTGAGGCAGGTAGATTATGTATGAACCACAAACACAAGACTAGCTGTACATTAAAAATACTACTTTTAGAAAGCCAACCACTTCAGATACTGAAGCTTCTCAATTGTTGCTACCACAAAATTAAAAACAGAGTTTGGGAAGATTGCTGCTGAAGCCAATACAACAGAGATTAGAGAGGGTCTAAGTTCCTCCAGATTTAGGAAGGAGAAAAAATGTCAACAGAGTAATAAACCACATCCAGGCCAGCAGGTCCATCCACATGAGAAAACCAACATTTAAGAGAAGAGCCTCTGAAACTTCTGAAGAACAGAAGATTGGTAGGAAAGCATTTTTATGAGAAATAAAATGTGCCTTCCTGTCAGGGAGGAAGGGAGTTGCAGGGTGCTTGAGAAATGGAAAAAAAAAAAAAGCCATTAAACCCCGATATGAATAAAGATCAGGTGAGAGAGGATGTCACCCTGTGGCCTTTGGAACTGTATTTCTGCTGCCTCCTGAAATTACGTTTTCCTGAAACAAAGGAACAGTGTTATGGAAAAGTGGGTGCCAGGTACTTTAGGAAAATGAGACACAGTGAAGCGGATAAAAGAGACAAAGACAATAGCAATCATATGCAATAAAGTGAAGGCAGCTGAGGTCTGAGACAAAGGTGAACATTCTGAGCCAGCAAGATGACTGAAGCAGGGGAAGGAAGGAGGGAAAGGTGATTCACAATAACGTTTGAAAGACATTGGCTTGAATATTTATCAATGTCAGAGCAAACTTGGCTTGGCAGCCTTGGTGGCTGACTTTGTTCTTTCAGTGATTTCCCACCCTTAAGATGACAAACAGGAACGTGGATCGAAGTACAGCTCTTAATGTAAGTTGAACGCAACAGTGCTCAGGCATGCATGCCAATTATGTAGGTGTTGTCGTGCAATTTTGTAGCTTTTCTATAGACATAGCTGAGGTATTCACTTGTATCGTTATCCAACAGAGTGGATTCAGTCTAGGCAACGAGGACTGTTGTACCCTTACAGAGACATGGAGGCGCTACGCCCGTACCACACAACGGGACACGCAGAAAATTCTGCACAGCTGCATCAAGTACCTCACTTGCTACAAGTCCATTCAAATTACAGTGTAGGACTTGTGCCCTGGTCAATGATTCTTCTTTATCTTTAGTTTAGAAATAGCTAAAATAACTCTGAAGTGATTAATCCACCTGATTGATGATGGGTACAAAAGTACTCAAGTAATTTTTTTTTTTTTTGGCTGATAGCGAAGGTCTAATTTATGCTGCTTTCGTAAGAGCTATTTCTGCACATACGTAATGGTATTCTGAAGTGACCGGTTCCTGAAGGTTAAGATGCAGGTACTGTTAAGTATCTTAGAGAAGTGCCCAATCAATAAATTTCAGAGCTATACTCAATGGTGTGTCCCAACTTTTCCAAAGCTAAAACTGCAGCCCAGCTCTCACCTATAGGTAAGGACAGAGCAAATGTTCTGCCATAAGAAAGACATGAAAAGGACCATGCCTGCTCTTCGTGACACTGGTAAAAGTGGAGTTAACTCCAGATGTCATATTGCTGTAACCAAGAACTGAATTTGGCTATTCGTCTTCAATCAATGCTATCAATAGAAGTCTGCCAAAAATAACCAACTGGTAAATATTAATTTAAACAGAAAAATTGGAAATCAGTTTCACACTGAGTTGCAACATGGGGCCACTGCATGCTGGCAGTAAGAGCATAGTGACATAAAGTGCCAAAAAAGTACCTGGAAAGCATTACTTCTGTGTGACATCCAATAAAGATGCTGCACACACCCCTACATTTTTCAGCAATTAAATATCTGCAAATGAAAGTGCTCTCTTTCCCCAATTCCCTGTCTGCAATGGCCAAAATACAGCCCAGCAGTGCTGTAATAGAAGTTTTTCAGGGTGGCCCCTCTGCACAACAGCTGTTTCGCAGTCTGATAGTAGCATCTCCAACCAGCTGCTTCAGTTTGCTCCTGGCTGTCACTGCTATAGGTTAATAGGAACAGAGGCAAGAGAAGGGCCTAGGCCAGCATAAAGCAGAAATAACAAAATTTTCTGCCAAAAGGGAGTGTGGGATAAGAACTTTAATGGGCAAGCAAACAAAGAATCAGACTGAAGCCTGAGGCGCTTCAGTGTGTTGGCAACAGACAAGCAGTCCTGGAACAAGCACAGCCCAGAGTCTCAATTTGAAATGACTGTGTGGTCCCTGTGCCAAAAAAGTTTGGCTCTGCGTATACATGTGTGCATGTATATCTATATCCCCACACCAAATATGTAGTAGTGATAATCATGTAGTAAATTACAGAGCCATATGATAAACTGTGTGTGCCTTTGACCACCTCACCTGCCCCTGGCCAGCTAATCAATCTCCATTTGGATTTACTCTGTCATCCCAAATGGAGGCTTTAATCCTGCAAACACTTATGTGTATGCTTAACCTTAAGCACTTGAACAGTCCAGGTGAAAACGAGTTAGGCTGTGTGTAATACCAGCGTCGACTCTTGGTGTGACCATGGTCATCCCTTTTACATTCAATGGAAGCCGTTTGGGCTTGTGATTTCTTTTGGCTGATAGGACAACAGCTCTAGCGCTGGTGCTGACTGCTGGTTCGGTGTATGCCGTGGATAAATCCATATTATTCCCCTGGTTTCAATAGCATTACACCAATTTACACCAGCTGAGAATCTGCCCTGTTGAGAAAGAAAAGTTCCTAAGGATTACTAGACCTGATCTACAAACCCTAGGTGAAGATCAGTCCACGCATACAATAAGGTCAGGGTGCAAGTGGCAGATTTCTCATTCCCACAAGATGGAGGTGCAGGCTGATGGTGGTGCTCTACCGTGAGATCTATGCAGCCACCCTCGTTTCATGAATGTAAGGCAGGACTTGGAGAACTTCCGTCACCTATTCTCTCGTGGCTTCAGCTTCAGCTTTTCTCTCTGCCTACTTCCATAAACTGTGCAGAAAACAAAGGGGAAAAGCAGCAGAAGAGAAGTGTAATTGTATACTGCAAAATAACATTCATAAGTCACACAAACACTAAACCCTGCGTATAATGAATCTGTCCTTTAGGGACAGTCCTTTCTGTGTCATTGTCTGGTACTTATGTTGTTGTTCATCTAGCTAATTACTGCTTTGAAAGGTATAGTCCTGCTGTCATGCCTAGATTAGCAGCAAGTGTTTGGCCAGCTACTTTCTTGTCACAGTTGATAATTATTTAATGAGTTCTGTTCTTCCCTAGGAAAGCAAGATTGGGATAGAATTGGACTTATTTTATCACAGTAGCATTGCTGCGCCTGTTGGCAGGTTTGACAGCAACAGTGCTGGATTTCAGTAAGACAGAAGAAGAAGAATTTCCATAAGTAGTTCCTGAATCAGTTGGAAGCAACAGGGAAATTAATAGTAATGAGTGAATCTCAATAGATACTGACTCATTACTATGTTAGCTGCCAGTCTTTTTCTGCAGCTGTAACCATGCTGGAAACTGGGTGATGCTCTTAGCTAAAAGAAAAGCCATTGTCAGTTAGTACAATATGTTGCTAAAATGGGAAACCTAACTTTAGATCTCCAGATCTCTCCATCCATAGGGTGCCACTGAAGTCACATTATGTTTTTGTTTTGTTTTTTTTTTTTTTCAGTAGAAATCTGTTGATGAATAAAAGAGCATCATCAACAGGACTGTATGGACCTTTCCTTAATATTACCTGTCTGGGAGAATGTTTGGAGGAACGAAGGCAGGTAAAGAAACTGTGCTGAGGCCAGCTTAGAATGGCACTGGCAAAGGCCTATTGTACATGTAGCTACCTGCTGCAGTGGGGTATATTTTAAAAGCTCTGTGGTAACTGTTCCCAGTTATTTTCCCTGCCTGTCTAGAAAATTTCAGAAATAAACAGAAAACTGTATATGGAAAATGTTAACTCACTGAAAGCTGATTACAGAAAAAAAAAATTAAAAATACCTAATCAAAATAAAGATGTTATTTTAATTTCAAAATGTATTTTAATTCAGATGTTTTAAAAATTTCAAAGTCAAAGCAAAGCATTTGGGTAAATCTTATATACTTTTTTTCTGTTAGCGTTTTACTTCAAGGAAAACTTGGGAAGAAACTTTATTCTGTTTCAGTATAAGGAAAACACTTTCAAAAATGTAGAATTTTCCACAAAATGGAAAGCATCGTTCCTGCTTACCTTTACTGTTTCTCCTCACACTGAGTCGTGTTTTTCTTCTCAAAGCTGTACAAACCTTCTAATTCCTCAAGGCCATAAAGCATGGAGATCTTTTTCTTTAAGATTACAGGTTCATTTTGAGCCCATGTGCAGTCCATTCCCTTATCCCTGACTCTCTCCAAAACATGATTCACCTGGTTATGTATGAGATTCACAGGTGGGTTCGTTTGTCACTTGCTTTTCCTAGAAATGGCTCTGAGTCATCAACTAACCACCACCAGTCAATGCCATGATGTCCTACATTGAAGTGCCTTCTATATGGCCACATCACTCAGGACAGCAGCGGCAGCCAGACGGGGAAAGGTTGGTTTGACTGAAATAGATGACCTGAAAAGGTGGAGAACTGCTGGTCTCAGCAAACTGTTCCTATAAACAGCAGGAGCAAGTGAACTCTGAAAATGTAAGAATTTCTTGTTAAGCAAGCATCCCCAGTAATGCTAATAAATAATAATAACTTATTCAAAGTATACAAAATGGACAACATCTGACTTTTTTATTATTATTAAATCTAATATTTTCCCAAGTAAGATAGTTTCTTAGCTGTCATATTTTCAGAATTTTCACATGTCCATGTCCATTTTCCATCAGATCATTTAAAACACAGACATTATGTTTTAAATGATCTAATCTTAAACTCACCAAAATCAGTAGGAATCCCTATATTGACTCCAGTGGCTTTTCCATCAGATCAGAAGTATTGAAGGCAGCTGGTTTCTCCTCATAGTCTTCATCATAAGTTCTGTAAAATGTATCCTGACACAGTCAAAAAAAAAATTTTCCAGGAGAGCAAATGAAAATGTAATATTTTATAAATATTCAGGCTGAAAGGGGATTAAAATATATGTTTAAGTAATCTCTGGGATAAATCAGTTTTGCTTTCAATTATGTTCCTGCTAGATGTGGATTTCTTACCAAGAACTGAATGACGTTCTGTCTGTGGCACACTGGATCGTTCTCTGAAGAACACCGAGCAGATAGAGTGATACAGCATGATACATCCATGGCTGCAAACACCACCACTGCTGCGGTTTGGTAATCAGTGCTTTGACTTTTTTTCACAACAATATATCATCTAGTAGCGTGGAAGTAACGGATTTATCCACAGGTCTATTACTACATTTATCTCGAGTCTAACGTTTACAGGTATTTTTTTGCTCCTGTTACTGGATATGGCATCCAAATCCAGAAAATGCATTTTTATCTCTTAGCAAGCGTATATACCAATTTCTTTGGAGGTGTTTTCCCTATGCTAGTAGAATAAGTAAGTTATGTTCTGTGCAGATTTATTTACAAGAGCTTGTACAAAGCTGCTGAGAAGAGATTCTATGCCAATAAGGATGCTGCTTTTGCAGTTTTAACACTGAAATGTATATTTTCTGTACACGCATTCTTATACAGAGCTGTGACTTCATTCTAGATTTTCATTGCAGACAACCAGTTACTGAGTCCCTCCTGAAATGCGAGGAGGTTTCAAGTGATGTAGTTCTTGCTTTACCTCCCTAACTCGATACATTCTACATTAAACTTACTGTCATCCCAAATGAGGATCATGTCATCAAGGAAAGGTTTAGCTGATTATCTTGACGTGTCTTAAAATTATATCAAGGATTCGGATAACCTGTACTTGCTGAAGTAAGGGAGCAGGAGCATCCCTATCTCCGATATATCTCCTGCCTCACTGGCCAAGCTATGCTGCAATGTTTGCAGAAGGAATACAGCCCCAGAGAGGAGCCATTTATGCAACACAAGGCACTGAACAAAGCCTAAATCCAAATATCCCATAGTCTGGAGAGAGTTTAGGGCTGGATATGCATCTGATCTTTGCTGCCATTTTCAAATGTATGCATATTTTCACAGTAAGCTACTTTTGCCTATTTCTCCTACCAGAAATGTATATGTATGGCTGCATGCTTAAAGTGTTACAAATGTTAGTATTATAAATGGCTACTAATAATCTATATGTTGAGCGCATTATCTTCTTAGTATTTCCATCCAGTCTTTATGTATATCTACCCATCTCTTGATAGACATGTAACCAGAGTGTTTTTGGTGATGTTTAAGGCGACATAAGAGCTTTGGGGTTTTTTTTAATCCAGAGGTTGTTCTGGATCTGGGCTCTAGAAAAGGGGTCATTTGTGCTCTTCTGGTTCTCCGCATACTTTGAGGGATCAGGTTGAAACAATACTTACATCTCACTGGTAAGATACACAACTCCAACCTTAATGGGGAAGGACACCCCACAGCTGCATGGTCACAAGCATATCACATTATGTGAGAGCGTGCCCATGTCCAGTCAGTGTTCATGTGGGTCCCTCTTGCCTCCTCTAGTAAATCTATCCCCTTGTTACCTTTGGCATGTTACACTTTTGGCACTATGGCAGAAGAGTTTAAGCCTGTTAGGCAGGTCTTGGCAGGCAGACAGTGTCAAAGGAACTTCACCTACTGTAGATATCACAAAATGAATATCATAAAGTTAAGGGGCAATTCTATTTCTTTTTCTGAAGTTGTCCAGGGAAATTGAAAACAGGAATCACGAGTGGTTAGAATGAAGTCCTTGTCTGCTCTTCATCAATGCAGTATGACTCCCAACAATACGTTTTCTGTGTATAAAAATCAAAAGTTCTGCCTGCAGAAGAAATATGGGAGAAAAGCAAGCAATAGGTAATTGCTCTGTGGATAAACTAATTAGCAGTGCAAAATACAAGCCATGATAATGCCCTTCCATTGAAGACATTTTCATTTTATTTTGAACTGAGCATGTATATGATAATGTTTTAAAGCACTGAACATTTACTCATTTGTCAGGGGTGAATGACACAGAAGTCAGCATCTTGTGATCAACAGGAAAAGAAAGGAAAAGAAGAACACTCGCTATTCTGATGTCATCTCCCATTGTTATTGTTGTTGTTCCTCCAAATAATGGAATTCTGGAAGCAAGACCATAAATCTCAAAGCTCAGCATTGTCTCATTCAGAGATCAAGGTCCTTGTTGCTGATTGATTCATGCATTTTTCATTTGGCTAGCTAATATCCTTTAAATGGAACAGACACTTAGGCAGTGAAACTGGAGCTATTCTCCCTTCCCCCGGAGGATTTAGCATATAAGTTAAGCAATTTCTCAGATGATTTTTGGTAGAAAATACCATTTATGGAAAACAATTAATATTATTCACCTCAAAGGTCTAACATTAATTTTCTCTGCAATAAGCCTGGTGCTACTGTGCATTAAGAGTACTCAGCTTTTAAGGTTAGATTGTGATACCTTTCTCAAGTTGAATAATACCTAATTCTTTGAGTTATCCCATTTAAATGAAGTATTAAGATATCACTTGACATGGGTAAGAGTATCACAATCTAGTCCTTAATGAAATTTGTAGAAACTGAGAGTGTCCTTTACAAGAATGAGTCCACAATCCATATTTTTCTATTTTTATGGATGTGTTCTACCTTAATTTGTAATCTTTAGACAGCTGCATGATAATGGCCTGATGTAGCTACTTACATTTCACTACAACTTTGATAGTTTTAAAGCTGTCTGAGATTGTGCAAGCAATACAATCACAGAAAAGTTGTCTTTTCTTAAAAATTTTAAAAGTTAATTTGTTATATAAACATAATAAAGAATTTTTATTTTTTTAATGCAGGTAAAACAGGTGTTCAAGGATCACAGAACTCACTAGGCTTCACATGGGATGAAGAGAGTACAGACAGCTTCACTCTAAGGAGGTGGGTTTTTTTTCTGCACGCTCTAGGTAAACTCCAGTTTATCTGAGGCTTATGATATAAACCTCAATGTCTCAAAGAGTGTTGATGTCTTTCCTCTCCAATCCTGCTTCAGTCTGGACACATTGCCAGTTCTTCAGAAATCTCACCCTCCTGTTAAATATTGGGATTCCTCAAGCGTTCCCTTGCAGTGGGATCTCAGGTATCACAAAGAATAATTTTTCTTACTGTTTTAGACAGAAAAGTGTATGATTAACCCGTACAACCTCCTAAAATACAGCCAAAAAAAAAAAGATATTTGAATTGCTGCTTTGCACAAGCAAAATCTAAGAGGAGTGCACAGTGTCAAGATCGAAATAGAAATTCCAGTACGTCCATACATTTGCTAATACAATGCCTGATGGAAGACAGGACTGCATCCAAGGTAGTCCCTTGCCATTCATGTTTCTGGAGGATTCCCACTAAAATTTGTTTTCAGTCATAAAATACTTCATGCCTTGGGGCACGTTGAGTTATCTGCCATCAGCACTCAAACAGTGCATTTGGATTCCTGAAGGACCTGTGCTCACCCTTCCTGAACTGGGGTTTGGACTCAGGATGACCCCAGTGTGGTCAGAGGGAGATGAGAAGGATAGAAGTGACAATGGACTTCTGGGAATCCTCAGAAAAAATTGCAGAAACCCATGGGTGACTCCATTTCCACAGGTGAATGGACATTTCCAAAATGCCTGCTTTCCTGGATGTAATGGGCTGTTGGGAACTGTGCATCAGCTGCTGAGATGTACCCTTGTTTTGTCTGGAAAAAAAAATAGAGCAGGAGTGATGAAAGCAGCAGAAAGAACCTTCCATTAGAGTTAATTCAGTTATCAAAAGAGAAATCTGACAACACAAAGAAAGGAGCGGTGAAAGACCTAAATAGTGTGAATAGAGAATAGTAAGTTAGAAAGAACTGTAAAATGCTGAACAGTGCCTTTGGAGAACAGGCCTGCTCTTCCTCCTGGTGTCAAACATCCCACTACCAAGAAAAATTCAAGTATCTGATACATTCTGGACTAGAGAAGTAACTTCTAGTTTGGGGTTATATCTGTAATTAAAGAAGGAATAACATGACGTTTAAGCCAAAAGACAGGGAGATCGCTCAGAATGAGATGTATAGAAAGAACATAATGGACAATCTGCAGTATCTTGCCAAGTGTTCCTTGGGCTGAGAGCTTTGCTGATTGAGGTAGATCCATCTCCACATGCTGAAAGAAGAGCAGCCATGAGACAAGCAGATGTCTCCGAGCAGAGTTCTTATAGTGGCGTTGGGTTTTCCGGTCAGAAAGAGGGGCAAGATGATCTGACCTTCTTCCTGCTGGACTGTGAGGGTTGTTTCCTGCTTTGTCATGTCATCCAACATTGCATCTGTGCTGGTGTTTTGAGAAAGGTTGTTATTCTGGTCAACACTGGAAAAGAGATTAAACTCTTCTGGAAACCAGGGATATTTTCTGTAAAAATGAAGTGCTAGAAGAGAGTTTTCCATTTCTTTTTCTTTTTGTTTTACTTTCCTCTTCTCTGAATTTCCTTTCAGGGAGGGGAAGGTAATTCTTTGAACTCCGTGAGTAGCTTCTCATGTCCTTTGTTGATTCTCCCTTCACGCTGAGGAGGAATTGGGGGGTTTCCAGGTCTCGGTTCCACAAATCATTTAAGCACACATTTAAATGCCTCTCTGTTCAGCCGGGCAATCGAAACACCTGCTTTAATCCTGTGAGTACATGTTTAAGTTTACAGCGAATAAGCTGGACAGGTGAATAAGGACCTAAGAACTGGGTCTGAACCCAATGGAAAAGCTATGGAAAAACTCACACTGGCACCAGTAAGCCCCCCTGAATTACAGCCCCCCCCCCCCTAAATTTTGCAATAAATAGGCCAACATCACATAGATGTATTTTCAGAGGAAGGTAAGGGGCAGAGGGGCGGGGGGGTCGGACAACAGGGAGCTGTGGTGCCACTCTTGGGTCCTACCAGCCCCCGGCACCTGTATCCACTGCTTGGTGCTGCAGCCCTTGGGAGAAACCCTGCAATAACAAACACAGCTGCACCTGTGCAAACATCCTTGGTTTCGTGTTTTCCTGGGGTCACTGTAGCAGTAGCAATTTAGCATAAAAGAAAATACCAAGTTAGGTAAAAGCCTCTGTGGGAACCTGTTCTGCCTTGTTTTATTGAGGTAAATATTAAAGTTAGTGATATTTTCTGACTTGGGGTTACTTTTTATTAGTGCATCATGGACATATGAAAGCCTGAAAAATTAGCTACCCCAATTAAAAGTAAAATGCCATGAGTTAGCCTTTAATCCTAATTTTACTGATTTCCAAGTTTTATTTTATAAATTTTATTCAGCAATGTTTTTATGTCCTTTACTCCTGACATTATGGATTTTTCTGGAGCTTCTTTAACCTGTCCCGTGTTTTAGACTTTCTTGTTCGTCTGAACAGACTTAAATCCAATTGCTATAAGATCTCCAGCCCCTTCAGCCACATAGCCCATTTTCCCTGTATTCTTTCCTTACGTTGGTTTAGAGTAGGGAATTTCCTATAACTTCCTGACATCATCTAGAATTTGTACTGATGAATTTAAACATTCTTATTCTCATGTACATTTAACTTCTTCATCAGTTTAAGCATAGACGAAGTGCGCTCTGCCTGGACAACTCCCTGAGAGGACCAGGGCGTAAGGGTTAGGTCTTACCTCTCTTTCACAGCCCATAAATGTCAAGGAGCAATTCCTTTGGGGCTGATATTTTCTGTGCTTGGTGACAATTCGGACAGCTGGGGCGGAACTGGCAAAGCCTTTGGCATATGCATATGAAAAATACCATTTTTCTGCATAAGTTCCAAACCACATTTTCAGGCTCAGATAATTCCAAACCACCTGAAATGAGGAGTTTCAAACCAGGGCCAAAAAATTTAAGTTATCCAGCTCACACACACAGGCCCAGTGAAATCAGAGGGTTGAGCTATGTGGGAAAGATTTCTTTTTGGATAGTTGAGACTTGAAAAGCAAGCCCAATTTGAAGAAAACAAGTTAAGCAATTTTAAAGGTGCAAGGCCAGACCCTCATATGATGCCACTTGAATGCCTTTTATTTCTATTAAAAAAAATGCTTCATTGCTTTTTAATCAGATGCTTCTGTAATATGATTGCTTTAATCAGATGCTTTCCAGTCTTTCTGTAAAAGCTGGAAGTCTGAGTAACAACATTATGTGTGGCCCCAAGTGAGAGAAGTAGAGATTTTTCTAAAGAGCTACAAAGAAGACTTAAACCCGCCACTGTCTCTTGCTGCGTGCTGACCTATCTCCCTCCAGGATTCAGTGGTTCACTCAAATCTTGAGCTGCAGGCTCCACGACATTGGATTTTATTCTGCTTTCCTGAAGGCTTGTGGAGCTCAGTGCAAACACAGATTACTCCAAGCTTAGTTGCGAGGCTTTATTTCAAAATCCTAGCAAATGTACAGTAATTTTCCACATGCCTTGCCAACACTCACATGACATTGATGAGAGGATGAGTTTTTCATCCAGGAGTGCAAAAAACACAGAATTAAAATTTGCTGCTTCACCCTTACCTCTGCTAGTGAGGCCAGAATTAGCAGTCAGCAAACAATTTGCAGGATATTGGTCTGGGATCCTGCTCTCATTTACTACCTGGGGCACTAAAACTACAGAGACGACTAAACTACTCTTATATTCAGCGTCTGACATGAAGTCCTGATATGAAACTTGCTGCTTATGTTAAGCAGAGTTTCTGAAAAGTATCAGCAGATGTTTTGCAGAGGATCAGGATGTTAGTTGAATGCATTCACACTTCTGCTTGCGGCTGTGGCTACGTTAAAGTCTAAACCTACGTAGAAGTACTCTACACTGATACAAGCACCTTTATATGGGGGTTACTGCCACACTACTTTGCGACTTGAGGTATTGACATGATTCTTAAATCCATGCAGTAAGAGTTTTAGGATAGAGCCTTACAGGTTAGGGTGGGTTTTTTGTTTGTTCTTCTTAACAGTGGTGAGTTTTAGGATAGAGCCTTACAGGTTGAGGTGTTTTTTTTGTTCGTTCTTCTTAACAGTGGTTTGTTAGCAGGTCCAGAGACACACTGGCAGTTCATATACTGCAAAACAAGCAGTGCCTGCGAACACTCCCAAGCACTGGCACTCTGGACACATCTCATTTCCTAGTGGCGATGCAGCCACAGTGTCGTCTGCACCAGGTCAGGCTCACCTGATGCTCTCGTGTCCCGTTGGGCAGTATCAGTACCCCTTCCCCAGTTGCCCCCATGCCAGCACCACGGCAGCTGCCCTCGTTTCAAGGACAGCAGGTGGTTTTTAGGAGGGGATCGAGCAAACGGAAAGCAGCTGGAAGGTGACCGCAGGTGTGCACAGCTCCTCCTCCGCACTGCGATGCCCCCGGCGGGAGCGCATCCCTCTGCCCGCTCCCCTCCGGGGCTGTGTCCCACCCGGCGCCCCCCGGCCCCGCAACAGCCCGCGGGCGGACTGGGCTCTCCGGGCAGCGCTGGGGCCGCGCAGGGAGGATTTGGGGCGCAGGGCGCCTTTCTCCGGCCGTGTTTGTGTGCCGACAACCCCAAACCCGCGCTGTGCCGCCAGGCTCGGCCCGTGTTTTATTATCGCTTGCTGACATCTGCTGGCTGCGGCACGAATGAGCTGGGAGGGCCGCCGGGCGGGGACGGGGCGAGCAGCCGGCGCGGCTCAGGGAGCTCTTCTTCCTCGGGCAGAGCCCGCGGCAGCCGCCCTGAGCAGCCAGGACCGGGAATGACCCCCCCAGGGTCGGCTGCCCTCGTGTGCCGGCGGAGCAAGGCGGCTCGGCCCCCTCCTTCTGCGATATTCCCTGTTTTGTTTGGGTTCTAATGGAAAGTCCCTTCTTTCAGAGGCAGACGCAGGCCCCCAGTGTATTTATTCAAGGAGGTGCTTGTGGGGGCACGGAGGGAATGTCGGCCAGGTGTCGTGTGTCGTTTGGAGCAGGCTGCTGGTGCCAAAGCATGCAGCTTTTTGCGCTGCTTTTCGGGGGAGACGGGAAACAGGAGCGTCGCAGGCAGATCGTGGGGCTTCCCTGACTGTGATGTGTTCGCTTACGCTCTCCCTTTCCCCGTGTTTGCAGAGGGAAACTGTAAAGGACTGCCCTGCTTTGGAAGGAGTCCGTGCTCTCACATGGCGACCGTGGCCAGGGCATCCCTCAGAAGCCCCTTGCCTCCAAGTGTTGCCCTGAAGATACAAGGAATGTGAATAATACACTCAAGGCCAAAGGGTGAGTTCATGACAAAATAAAATTCCAGCTCTTGTTCAGCCATGTGCTTCTGAGGAACTTCACAGGCACCAGCAAATGAAGGCTAGAGTAATCCCTGGCTGTTGCAGGAGCCGAGATAGCTCTTCCCGTCTTCTGGGTGGGTCAACTGACACGAAGAATTGCAAATAACTGACTGAGCCACATGAGGAGAAAGGGCCAGGTGTAGGATTTCTACCCAGGTGTTCAGGTTATTTTTGAGCAGACCTGTGGTGTTTCAAATTAGTGCTGCCTTGAAGTATTTACCTGGAAATGTTTCAAGCAGTTATTTGTCCTTACGATGTTACTTAGGAACAAAGCTGTTTATGGTCAAAGGGAATAGAAGTAAGCAGGCATTATTTCTAATGTGTAACGTGCACTGCACAACTGGGTCCTCAGAGCACTACGTAGCACTGTATGCTTCCACTACGCACTAGAAATCACATGGACACTGCTGACAGATTCAGTTTTGTATCCCGTTATCTTGGTATAAATGCCGTTTTGGGTGGCTCATGTTGTAGGGTTGCCTGGAATTAATAGCTGCATTCAAAAAAAAAAAAAAAAAAAGAGCAAAACTATCCTAGGTGAAAGAAAAATATTGATGCAGGAGAAAATACTCATTGGGAATCCAGTGCCCCTTTTACTTTACTGTGTTCTTTTTCACTGAGCTGGAAGAAAATAAAATTAATCACCTTGATGTACATTAATACACAGATAATAATTGTGTCATTTACTGTATCTTAAATGCTGGGACTGATGAGCTTTTATCAATCCTCTCAGCACTTCAGGAGGACAAGACACCTAGTAAACAAAGACAAAATATTCTTCTCTGATAGAAGTGATGAAAGAAGAGACTATTTAAAACAGATAGGAAAGTATTTTTACTTTACCCAGTGCAAAACAAGCAGTTAGCTTGCCAGCCATAAGAGCCTGCAAACGCAACTTGAGTTTACTAGCTATCTAAAATCTTGTCTCTTCCTATATGTGAGCTTGTACATGGGTACTGGAAATTATTTCTTTGTCCTTAATGTGTTGATGTACAGCGAAAAATAGCTCTGTCATATTCATAGTTTATCCATTGCCAAGAAAATAGAAGTCAGCATTGCAAATCACAAAAGGAAAAATCCAAAGGTCTGCACCAGAGAGAGGTGTGGCCAAAATATTCCCTGAATCCCTGAGGTGTGGATTGATATATAAGCACTTCTGGCCATTCCTATCAGAAATGATGCACTGTGTGGGATTCACTGATCCAAGCCAAATGACAAGCACAAAGAAACCACATGAGTTGTGCAAAGGAAGCTTTCAGTATTCTCAGAGCTCAGGGAGTCATCTTTTCAGCAAGCATATCTGAATTTCATTCCCAGAAATAATACACTAAGGCAGTAGCTCTCAGCCTTTTCTGATTTGTAACCCTTGAAGATTTTGCTAGTGTGTATTTAGGTGCTTGCAAAGAAAACACAACTATTTGTAGTATACTTGCTTTTCTTAGGCATTCCTTAGAAATAGCTCACAGATCCCCTAGGGTTTGCAGCCCATACGTTAGAAATTTTTGCACTGAAGGCTCAGTATCAGTAAAAACAGTTAAACCAAAATCTTTCTTACGTACAGAACATATAGATGATACAGACTTGAAACTCCCGATTTCATGAAGAAATGTTTCAGGAATGGGTTCAGAATGCTATCCTAAGTGTTTAAATAAGGATAAAATCAAGGAGAAGAAGAGATTTATAATTAAGGGAAGGAATATTTTTCCTTTTGACACTTACTGGGAGATGACACACGTGTTTTGGGCTGGGTAGAAAAGGGGACGGTGCATGTACACAGCAGGAAAAAGCCACAGCTGGGTCTCTCTGAAAGACAGTAATCCTAGAAATCCTTTGGGCCTGGGACAGTTGTGCCAAGCGGGCTGACTTAGAGCTGCCCTTGCAGGCCAAATTTTAAGGATTGTTTCCCAATTGACACAGAATTGAGAAAAGCAAGACATTGTGGCTAGCCCCATGCAGACCTTTTGGCAGTGATGGTGAAGAGTTGCAAGTTTCTTGGTTTCTGCTAAAATTCTGGCTATTCACACTTCTGCTAGCACAAGCCATGAAATGATGAAATGCCAAGTACTAATCCAAAATTTTAAGACATAATTTGGGGATTCTGTATTAAACGGTCACTGCATAATGAGAATTGCAGTTTTATTGTGTTCCAAAACAATTGTACAATTGTGTGTTTTATTTTCCACATCAGATAACTACATTGTTTGCAAAACCACTGCTGTAATGCAAAACGGAGACTTCACTTTCACTAAAATAATCTGGAAATACACAGTTGAAACTCCCACAGCAACTTTACCCTGCCATGTTACAGCTATATACCTGCTGCTAGACTTGCAAATGACCCATTTCCACTAGAGTAGAGCACAAAGTGGAAATGAAGCAGATTCTAACGTCTGCAATGTTTTATATATCACAGTCAGCAGTGCTGGTGTTGGGTTATGTTGCCCCATTCACTTCTGTTTCTCAGTAGAATATTACATATATTCTTCCCATTTGCTTTAAAAGTCAAAGTTCAGTGAAAAGTAAAAATAAATGGTGGAGAGACTGCTGAGGGAAGTTGACTCATTGTTAGAGAAATGATTTGTCATGGCTTTTTTGCCTTGGTTGGTCTTTCTTTTCAGGCAACTAGCTAGCTGGATAACACAGGAAAAAGCTTCTATGGCAAGAACTGACAGTGCTGCACATTACTTTAAACGTGCAGAGAACTCATGCAGAAAGCCCACTTCTAGACCTGCTGTCCATTTAAAATCCGTTATTTATGCTTCTAGTAGAGTTACGTCCTCTCAGTATCTTTCTTAGTGACTTCCCATATTTTGGGCTGGAATGCTTTCCAGGAGTGTTTCTCACAGCTGAGTGTCACAGTAACCCTCTCTCAGGCAGTGTTTCAGCTGTGATGAGGAACCCCACAGGCAAGCCAAGAGTTAATGCCCCCCCTCAGACCAGCCAGGGGCCCTACAGCTGCTCCGAGCTGCCAAGCAATTAGGCTTGTCAACATCCCTCAAATAAACTCCGGCAGTATTATCAAACCCCATTGTTACCTGATCCCCCAGAGGCTGGGGAGGCTGTTATATCAGGACTGCAAGCTGCAAAGAGCCATGTCTGTTTTCTTTTCTTTTTTTTTTTTTTATTCTGGATGACCCATCTTTTCCATTACTGGTTGGAACTGAGGCTCAAGAAAGATGCATCTTTTGGGAAAGGATTAAATCTCTCCTGTAATACCAGTCTGGTCAGAAATCATGATGTGCATTACCCAGGAACCACATACAGTGCTGGCTTCCTTGTGGTTTTGCCTCAAAGCAATAGCCTGCTTCAGTGGACTACCTTAAAATTAACGGGATGCAAGCTGCCATCTTAAGGAGAAAAACGTTGCCAGAAAAGAGTATTTATTGTTCCATCTAGGGTTGCTACCTTGGAAATACAAAACCCAAGTCACTTCAGACAAAAGGCTGCTGTGCAGGCACAGATCAGTCTATGTGTGGGCCAAACTGGGCAGTGTGATTGGAAAGCAGGCAGATAACAACCCTACCTGAAGCCAAGGATGTGTTTGGAAGACTGAGTTCCAGGTTCAGTAGTGGCACAATAAGCCCATGTATTTACGGAGACATGGAAAGATGGCAAAACCACTGTTTTTCCTGGAATACATGATTTTTAGCTTTCATTTTTGTACAGAGATGCTGAAAATTTGATCTGAACTAAGCAATGCAATTTCGTCCGAGTCTACAACTCATCTGAAACAATTGCACTGAACTGACTTTGTGATTATTCCAGTTATGAAGCCTGTTGCTCTGGGGACAACAACAGCTAGAACCAGTGGGACAGGGAGGTGGGACTACCATGCCACCACAGTTTTGTTGGAATGGGTAAAGGGCAGTGATGTAGCAACGACTTAGGAAAAGGCGCAGCAGTCCCAGACATCCCTCAGAGACATACAGTGCCAGGGACAAAGATTGCCAAGCCCTGCAGCTGGATGAGTGCCAGGCATCTCTTCCAGGAAAGTGTTTCAATTAAGAGCATTTCGGGTGAAATCTTTTTGGTTTTTTATAGTAAAGCATAGTATGCTTTGCTTTAAATGTTTTGGGTCTGGTGACATTTTTAAGAGCAACTATACGTTCTTTCTAGAAGGCTGAACAATTGCGTGCAAACACGTACAAGCTGACATCCACACAAAACAGGCTTTCAGCTTCTGGAGTTTCTTTTCATTCAAAATCCAGAATTTCTATGAAAATCTTCGTTTGGGTTCAAAAGCGTAAGATTTTACTGGCTGAAGGCAAAATACAGAGAGACTAAAAATGCCTGAAACAAAGAAAAGAGGATCTTGCAAGGCAGAAAATACTCAGGAAGCAAAACTGTTCCCTTTCAATGCACTTATAATGCACTATGCATTCAGGTGGATAAGCTTTACGTTAGCATGAACTCTGCTAACTCTTACATGGATATGGAGAGGCTGACCCTTTAATACAGCAGCCATGATTTATTCACTTTCATTGTACCAGGACGACTCTCGGTGTTCAAATATGCTTTTTTCTACATATGAGAAATGATGTTGTACCAAGGCCAATGCTGAACTGCAAACTGATTTCCCTTCCCTACCCAAACCAGTTTGTGTTATTTGTAAATATAACAATAACAAAGATTCAAAGGTCTATTACTCAGCATCTCTTGATTTCCCTGTTTTATTTTGTGCCCCTTATCAATACTCTTCAGAGCTCAGGGCTGAAGCAACATAATGGGAGTCTGGAGACATTGTCTGCATCTCAACTAGGGTCTTGGCATTTGGTAACAACACCAGGTTGTCTTTTTTTTTTTTTTTTCTTTTCAGAGCAAAACAGCTGGTGAGTATTTGAGTGTGTACTGGTGGCAGAGAACTTGTAGTAGAACTGGCCGTGACTCCTGCTGCAGAAGCAGTTACAAGATACCAGCATTGAGCAGAAAGGCATGACAGATAAATAAGACAAAATGCAAAATATGCTTCTTTTCTGTTGGTCAGGAGTTACAGATTTTTCAAAAGACTCAAGGTCTTTTCAGATGCTTTCTTCCATATTATGTACGTCTTGCATGACTGAACAAAGTCTTTCCCTTAACCTGCAGGCTTCTTTCATTTAAGTTTTCTGAAACACCTTGCTATTATAGTGATGGGAGTTAGAGATTACTTAATGATGAATTCGCTGACATGCCAATAATGTTTATCTGATTACTTTAGAGGGTGAAGAGGGACTATAAGAGCTTGAGGGAAAAGCCCTGTTTGTTTCTAATGCCTCAAGAGGTATAATTTCTGAAAAAAAGGAGATTCTCTGTAGAAGAGATTTTTTTACTAGGCTTGGCAGATACGTATTCGTAAATGTGAACATCAAATGCACATTAATACATTATTCACTCAGTCATTCAGATGAACTGACACATTTATTTAATCCTCAAAGACATTATAGTCTAGATCGACAGTACCAATATTAGTGGGAGACTGATAAAAATTGCATATTTGCTTTTCTTACTGTACTTTATATTCCCCTCTAAAGTATTAACTCTTGATTTTGTTATTCACAAATGCATCCATCACTTATTCATGCATTACATAACAAACTGTCCATGCTGCAGCCAGTAGATATATCAGATCAATGCAGATTCTGGCTTTAAAAAGGTAAAATATAGACAGAACTCTCAAGCCTGTAACTTTGACTCTGAAGTCATCCATATGACTTCTGCATATGGATGTGCACATGCACATCCATATGCAAATCCTAAATATTTAAGTTTCTAAGGGCGCCACCATTAAATTTCATCAATAGCCTGGGAAGCCCAGCTTAAAAAAATTAAATTCCAGTCTTCATGAAACAAATAATAGTAATTTAAAAGAACTCTAGAGTTAAAAAAGAAGATTGAATTATACCAAATGACAGTTTCCCCTGCTTGCTATTAATATGTTTTTTTCTGAAATCATGCACATTATCTATAGATACACTGGAATATTATTTAAAATGGTGTCAATCTAGAAAAGATCAGCAAAAGAGAGCGCAGCAGCTCCAGGTGAACACTAACGTTACCGAGTGCCTAGTCAAGTCTCAGCAGCTCCCTGACACAGATCATTCCAAGTCAATCCTGGGATGCATAAATTTCTCTGTAACAGGCAACATATTCCAAAATATGTGGAAAACTACCTGCCCACACATTCATCAAAGTGTATGGTGAACTTTCATAAATCTCCTGTTACTTTTCCTGAGCTCTTTTTTTCTTGGCTGGTAAAAGTCACAGAGGATTTTTTTCCTTTTAACATTTCAGTATTTGATATTACACCAAGGCAGGGTGCTGCCTACATATTGGGTTAGTTTATGCAATACACTATAAAGTATAAAAATGACATGACAGAAAGAAAAAAAGAGTTTTCTAATGTCTGTGACCTGAAAAAGAAAATGTGAGCAGCAAATACCCGATTGCCATATTTATTAGGCAATTAGCTGGTTGCTTTTGTGAAGTAGTGACAAACTTGAGATACCCGCAGTCAGTTGGCGAGCACAGGGATTTGGATCCCCACCCATTTCAAGTGCAATAGATTCGTGTACCTCAGCTTTGATATTTCCCATGGTTCAGGTTAAAAAACCATACACACTAAACAACTGTTCTGTCTCAATCATTTATTCCTTAAACACCATTGTCAAGGCGTAGCAAAGCATTGTTGAGGAAAAGTCTATATAAGAATATTGCCAGATGGATTTGTGCAGAAATGGATAATTAAGTAATGACCAATTAAAATACAATCTGTAAATCCAGTAACAGGAAAAATAGATTGTTGCAATAGATGTTCATCAGTTTTGCATTTAAAATTGCTCACTCCTAATAACGAGCTAGTATATTTTAATCTCGAATCATAATTTACTGTTTGTCTTCTTTTCATCTCTGTTAAAAGCTGTATGTCCATTGACATACGTTCACATATACGTTCCCATAGCTACTTTCTGAATAACACTGCAAAAAAATGGGACTTAGTTTCTGCACAAAAACCTATAGGAATCTGTGCTTTTCAAAAAGGTAAATCTGCAACAGGAAGATACTGCTAATATAGAAGAAAATGAGACTTAAACTATCCTCAGCAAACATCACTGGTAAAGCTTCATTAGTATGTATTTTCACATAATTCAATTAGCCAAAATACATACAAATGCTGGCAGTGCTGTTCCCTGCTCTGGGAGCGTCAGTGAAGCTTTAAACAGATCTGAAACAAAATTGCATAAATGGCATGTAAAGCCCTGTGCATACAAAGATACCTTCAGGGTTCTAATAAATTCATGAAACTTTTTAAAGTATGATTTCCTAGCAGGCAATCACTTTTAATTAACAGGATCACCTACAGCAACACATGTCCTTCAAAAACTTACATTATTTTTTCTTTTTGAATTTCAAAGTTTCTGTAGTAAAAGTTGAATAGCTGAGTAGCTTAACCTCAAAAGGATTGCAGGCTTTTATGACAGTTATAAACCACTGTGGTGCCTTCTTTATAAGAAGAAAAGATTCTTAACACAACAGAGAAAGAAGGAACTCTCTTTTTAGTCATAGCTAGAAGCAAGCATTTCCTCCAAAGGTCAGAAAACTTTTCCTCAGTTAAAGAATATTTTTAAGGACATTGCAGGCTACTTGTACAAGTAATCTCTGGTAATTTGCTGCATGAATTAAACATATAATTTCCAATATTTATTATTTTATATACTTCTTCATTTTCTTTTATTTCTCTGAGCTCCCAGGATACAGGTTTGGTAAACATGGGGGTGAACTTGTGAAACTGGCTTCCATAATGAGCTTTACATGAGAGGGAGCAAAGGGAAGCTGATCTCCTTATTAAAATAAAATCATACTAGTTTACTGAGCACATCTTCAGGGCTGTGTGTTTGAGGTGGTGCTTTCCACTTGCTTAGAAGCACATTTCCATGTTCCAAAGCTGGCTAATCTTACCTGCGGATTTAAAGTGACAAAATATTCCATATATTGAGGTGGAAAGAAAAGAACAGGAAAAACATAGTAAAAATGATAGTGCCAAAGGCAAAATTTAAAGGACCAAAGCCCTCTCTAGCCCTCGTTTACACGAATCAATCCATTGGTATTGGTACCTGAGAAACTTAAGCAGGATTTGCATAAATTAATGTAGGGAGAAGGACAATAAACAAGGGTGCATTGTGCCTCGTTTGGTCCGGGAGGTTTTACAGCCTGTAATGGCTTAGGTGCTATGTGTTCTCTAACAGGGACCAATGGCAAATATACTTTATTTGCTTGATTTTGTGGCTTCCTTCCTTCCTTCCTTCCTTCCTTCCTTCCTTCCTTCCTTCCTTCCTTCCTTCCTTCCTTCCTTTGTGGCCCATCCATTTAAACAGGGAAGGTGGTAGATGCTGAATTTATGTGTCTTAGCAGAACAGTTAGCCTCACGTCAGTGATATGCATGATGTCTTGTGTGAAAGTATTGGCATATTTTCCTTAGGTGCGTTTTGTGACCTGGGGAAGAACAGATATGGTAGAGCTCTGGGAGTGGAGAGGGGAACAAGCACCCTTGGAGCATTTGAAAGTCCCACTTAAGAAGTAGTTCTGAGGCACAGGTGGGCTTCTAAGAGGAGAAGAAGACTAAAAAGCACGTTTATGGATCAAACAGCCTTTCTGGCTGAAAGGAGCACGACGCTTACAGTGCACCTGTATTTGAAATGAACATGTGAGGACAAAGTCCTATGCCATATAGTACTGGCCGTGCTATAAATGATTCTGCCGGGTACATCCAAAGGTGCTGATAATGCCAAGCATCATTTAGGTGAACACATATGCGTATACATAAGGATGTCTCTGCCATGGAGCGAGTGCCCCTTCACGGCATCCCAGCCAGGAGCAGGTTCAGCACATGCTCCTGTCTTGGCTTGGGGCCTTCTGCAACATGCAACGAGGTGTTTCAGCTCTTTATTGCTCTTCTTCAAATTCTTTCTCCTTAACCAGCCTCTCTCATTGGTGATTATTCCTATAGCTGCCTTCCCATCAATGCCTGTCCTGTCTCTTGTCTGGTGTTCGTCTCATCCTGTTTTCAAGCAGAAGCTTACAGGAGCTGAATACCTGCCGTGCACCTGGGACTTTGGGCAAGTCCCATCTCTGTGTGTTTGCTTTCTACCTGTTGTCACCTCTTTTGTACGTTAGACTGTCTTTGGAGCAGTGGCTTATTCTTCTTTTGTGGTTGTATGGCACCTAATAAATGTTGCTTTTATCTTGGCAGAGTCCTCTAGTTTTTACAGAAGACCAAATTTAGAGATTTACTCCTAAGAATAAGATAACATTTCTCTGTGTGGGGAATGCTAGTGCTTTGTTGTTTGGAAATGCAAATAAAACTTTAGTCTCCAGTCATATTATACACAAACTTTTCCTCTACTGATGGTATTTCTAATCAGTTCAATAGACCGAATTTTGCTTTATTTTTGTTGAAATTAATGGGGCCTTGTGTACATGTATGCCTGTCTGTCTACCTGTACCACACAAAGTGTAATCCATGAGCAGTATACACTCTGTGTGTGCAGTTGTGTATCTCGTGTTGATGTGAATTACTGTATATATTTTACTGTAGCCAGCAGCTGGATTATAAAGGACAACCACTGGACAATTAAAAAGCATTCAGAAGGACAGCCACAGCACAATCATCAAGATATGCCGAAATAAATTAGCATCATGCAAAGTTAGGCAATGTTTAATTCATAGGCTGTGCCTATATTTAGCCATCTTATTATTTACAATATAATCCATTCATTTATTGAAGGTTAATGCCAAGCTTTTCTCCTAGGTATTTGGTAAATGTGTCACAGGGCAGTGTAGCCCTTTTCATTTCCATCTACTAGATGGACTGAATTTGCTATAAAAATATATATGCTTGTGGGTAGAGTGTGCACATGCAAGCCTGCCTGGTGTAAGCACTTTCAACAAAATAGGGAGAATTCCCTAACCACTGTTGAGACACCTTCTGTCATCCCATCTTTCCTGGGAAAGACCACAGACACTAAAGAAATATTAATAGTGGTTTATGAAAGAACAGTGTCACTGCCTTCATAAAGAGAATGCTGTTGATTTTGCAAATGTACACGCAAAGGATAACGACTGAAGAGAAGGCGAATCACCATTCACTTTTGAGGCACTCCATGAGACGGTGGAGGAAAGTCTCACAGGGCACCATAGAAATCCTTTGAAAATTATATGAAATGTAGGAAGAGGACTGGGGAACAGAAGAAAAAGCGTCAAAACGGTGTTTTGAGTGGAGACATTAAAAGGTGAATGTCCTGAGACCATATCTGGGAAATGATGTTTGTTCTGGTGCTGATGTGATCAAAACTAGAGGTGGCCTAATTGAATGGAGAATATGAATAGCCTAACCAGGTTGAACAGGGTGAATTAAACTGTTCTTCTGTAGAGTAGCTGGACTGGATTATGTAGAAATTTAATATATTTTTGACAGGGTTTTGAAGGAATGTGATTTGGAATTAGTGACAAGGTTTTGAAGGAGGAATACTTTTATATAGATCACACTGTCTAGGGATATACCTGGTGCCAATCATTTTGATAGCTAAGCACAAGAGAGCCTGATTTTCAAAGGTGCTGAGCACACACACAGATCTTGTTCACTTCACAAGTAATTATTTTGTTCATGGTCCTTGACACTTGAAAATCAGTCCCTATGTTTCTGACGGTTAAGGAACTACAGTGTTACTGTAAATGAGGAAGGACAAATCATAAAATCATATACATGGAGAGAAACACTGGGTCTTTTTGGAAACGAGATGAGATCTTCTATTCAGAAGATAAAGTTCAACATTGTAGAATGTTCTTGGTAGCTGCACAGCTTAAAAATGCAGAAGAGGAAAGGTACATCTCATCTGTAAATCTAGCAAGGCAGTGTATGTCTGACCAACAATTTGTATTTCTATGCAGTCCGCCAAAATTAAGGAAGGACTCAGAAGCAAATACTTCACTGGCACTTCAGACTTTTGACTCTGGAGGAGGTCTGCACTCACCTCTTTTGCATGTCTGATTTCCACATCTCTCACTGCTGTTGGCCATGTCTTCTATCCTATCTAATTGTACTGGTGCCAGTAGGTTCCCAGCTCCTAGATTGTTCTTTGTGGCCTTTCCTCAAGATAATTATGATCTTTGTGACCAGCCCTCAAGGGGTTAGAACTAGATGATCTTTAAGGTCCCTTCCAACCCAAACCATTCTGATTCTATATCAGAGAGAACCACGTGATAGGTAACATTATTGACAGTTAATGAATCTCTCAGATAATGATCATCGCAGCAAAGAGGATGTCCTGCACATGCTGATTCTTCTCCATGGACATTCCATTTCCTTGGTGATACCCTTCTGCAAGGCAAAGTTTCTGCAGCAGGCAGAAGAGTGCAGAGCCCAGTGGGAGAGAGGCGAGGTTTGGAAGAAAAGTATCTGCTTCTAGGTCAGGCTAGAAAATCAGGCGTGGTTTCTGGTACCCGAAAGTTCCTTCTGGTCTGGAGCAGAAGTGTCAGCAAGCCAAGTAAAGGCTGAGAACAGTCTCCTTGAGTTGGACTTAACTATGCTGGTCAATTGGGCAATTTGAGAGAAAAGAGTGACTGGTACCTCTGGAGTAGGCAAAGCAGTTGTTTGTTTTCCCTGGACAGAAGGAAAAGCGGGAGAGCTGGGAGACAGGCTGCAGCTGGGCCAGTGAGGACTGGACATTACCTGACACCAGGCAACACCTACCCAGTGAATCTGTGATTGCCAGTATCCACTGGAGCTATAAGTGCTTCCCCTCTTCTTCTCAAAAGTACATATTAATACCTACCTATAAATAGCATTTATTTGTTCACTCCTAGGCTTGCAATCAGCATGACTTTCGCTCTTCCATGAGGTTTTGACAACCAGAGCCACCCATGCCTTCCCTTTCACTCTGTGCTGTTGCGTGAAGTGATTGGAGTTAAGTTCTTCTTTACTGTCAGTCTGAGAAGACTCAAAGTGTTGCACCTTTGGTTGGCTTCTCTGCTGTTAAGAGAGAAAAGGATGTGTAGACTTCCATGGAAGCTGTTGTTCTCAGATTGTGTTTGGTTCTTATTTTCTTTTTGAGTCAAACAAACAATACTGACAAAGTGCTTTCTCCACAAACTAACTGTGGCTGCCTCCTGACAGAGATTATCTACCATGGGTGCTGTATTGTCAGACTGCAAAAGGTGGTCTGCACAGATTGCAGGAGAAACAAGTCAAACCCCACATGTACTTATATTCCTATACAAGCAACTACAGAAATGTGCAAAATGGGTGAAATAAAAATAATAAATGAGCTCGAACTCACTTGTGGCTGTTTGTAATTGTAAACTACAGTGGCAACACTGTGAAGAAAAGTCCACGGACTTTTTTTTTTTTTTTTTTTTCAGAAAGACCAAGTGATGGCATCCATTTGAGGGTAACAAATACCAGAAGCCTGCCTGGAAACACTGAAGGATGTCTATGGCCTCTTCTAGTGGGTACTTCAAAAGGTACAAGTAGAGTTGTATTCTACTCCTAGCTCTGCTGTGTAACCTTATTAAGACACTTCACCTCTATGCTTCTCTTTCCATTGCCACTTTCCATATGTCTATTTTATTTTTATTGTTAGTCCTTTGCATGACAGACCATCTCTTAAGTTTGTACAGTTCCTAGGAGAACTGGGACTTAACCCCACTTGCAGCTTCTTATGTTAATGAATGTAATAGCCAAGTCCAGAAACTTTCATGTCAACAAATTTCTATAAGTTGGAGAAAATACAGCTTTTCTGACTCAGAGTGGAATTATCATTAAAACTCAAAAAGGCAAAACAAGTTTGGGTACTTTTCTGCCCACATTGTCAAATAAATTTAAGTTTGGGAAAACGTAGGCTTCCTTTACTCCTGCTGGTTTTCGTGAAGCTGGAATGCAGTGGGTCATGTTTCTGCTAGTACCCCTGTGCAATCTTCATTCATTTCACTTCCACTAATTTTACTTTTTAGGACTTTGTCTGTAGATTGCAAGGCATTTATCCTTGAGCATGGTACTTAGACATAGGCAAAGCTGCAATTCCCTCTTCCTTGGGATTTACTTGCTAAGAAATAGGTCTGTGTCCATCCACCATGAGACAAAGCCTGACCCAGTGTGTTTAGAGCAAATAGATGAGGCAAGTACTTCTGGGCCACATCCTGGAAAGTCCTCATTGCTTTCTGTGGACTAATGACTTGTCCCGCTGTCACGGGTTATGTTGTTTTGAAGTCACTGCTGGGTTTTGGTTGGCCTCAGGTAGAGAACCTGAAAAAAAACATCTCTTTAAGAAAAAAAAAAATTTCTTTGTCTTCACCTTATCCCACGTTAAGATAGGCTGCATGTCACCTGCCTGAGATCAGGGATACGGTAATTAGGAAAAAAGATTTCAGTGTGACGGCTGATACAGATGGAGGAAGGGAATAGCAGAGTGAAGGTGGGCACTGTGTTTCCTTTTACAGATTCCAGCACAGAGAAAAAAGGTACCGATAGCTGTAGGGCAGGATACATTTCTAATCAGGATTTAAGTCCTAAATGAATGAATGCTAATGAATTATTACTCCTTTCCGATTAATTAACAGAGTGTTTCACAGCACCCTCTAGAGAGCCCAGCCAGAACACTGTTGTGCTCTACATAGTTTGTGTAATTCTCCCCTCCATCTTGCTTATCTCACTATTTTGTAGGGACAAGGGCTTTTTGATAGTTAGACATCAAAGTGCTTGGAAACAGCTGAAATTAGTTGTTACCTCACTAGACCAGCTGGTTCTGAGAAGAGTGGTGCCCAGTCTTAACTTACAGTCGTCTTGCTTTTTCTGGTTCATCTGAAAGTTACTTTAATGTTTAACTTACTTGATTTAATGCCCACAAGAAGCAGAGAGTTGGAAAAAAATCTGGTAGAAGAGGATTGAGGAATTGAGAAAAGGAATGATTCAGGAATGTTAGTAAGTAACAGGAGGCTGCTTCTCCTCTAAAACGCCTCACTGCAGCAAGGCGAAATACTAAGAAAAGTATTTTAATTTCTACTTGCTTTTGCATGGCTGAGAGCCTGGATATTTAACTTCATGTAGGGAAAAAAGGCTGTGGTGTGTGTGCAAGTATCAGCCACGATGTAGCTGAGCAGCAGTAAAGCTAGTACATGAATTAAAGTAAAGAACATATAAAAGGAAATAAAAGGATCTGCCTAGAGATCAAATGTGGCATTTGTACAGAACCTTATTCAAAATGGATACAAATGCATCAGTTCCTCAGAATTATAGGTGAATCAAAGGAAAATTACATCCAGGAAGATAAAGCAATCGACCAGCAGCCTTGCCATGTGAGAGGCAGAGATGCAACTTTGAAGCTTCCCGTATGGCTTGCCAAAGAGCCAGATGTTGCAGGTGGAACAATGTCCTTTCTGGCTTAGCATCTGGTTCCTGTCGTTCTGATCCGTAGAAAAAGGAGATGCGGAAGGATGTGATAAAAATGATTTTATAACTTCATTTAAGAAAAGAGTATTTTCTGTTGCTTTTGTAATAAAATCATATTTGAAATGAGAATTTTTCTTCAGAAGTGGAGGCTATCACAGATGAAACAATATGGAATCTCCACTTTTCACTGCAGTGTGCTGTCCTGGAACCTGTTAATTCACCTGGAACTTAAACAACTAATTGCTTCGCCAATAAGAGGTTATGTAGCACCAAAGGGTAACATAACCCAGAAAAGTCATGTTTCTTCACATTTGAAGGGAAGCATGAACTATTTGTCAGATCAAAGATTTGGGATTTATAGTCCCTTGGTTCCATCCTTAGCTCTGTCACCCTCATAGGCATTTTGCAGCCTGAATGTGCGCTAGGTTATCCTCACCTCTTAAGGATAGAACTGTGTGACTAGCTTTCTTTCAAATGTGGATAAAATAATACCACTCTATACAAGGTCTTAAGATTTTTTTTTGTTAGGTGTGAAAGCAGTACGAACTCTGGCCTCCCACAATCTTGGTAATTCCTATCTAATCTTTACTGGTATTTCAGTTTTCCTTGAACAAGAAGTATCACCCAGATATATCAAAATAGAAAGCCAACAACATCAGTTGTTCTTCCTTCCTTCCTTTCTCATCCTCTCTCTTCCTCTCTGTACATAGTCCATCTCCAACAGGAAGAAAGATGCAGTTGCTGTTGTACTAGGATACTCTAAATCCTACTTTGGAGAATTGGTTACAATGATTCTCCTTCAATATTCTGCTTTTATGATGAAGTCTCATTGCTATTAATTAAGTTACTTCTGTTGTATGCTAATTTATATTGATTGGTTAATCTGTGTTTTTCTCTTACTTGAGTACTTTCCACCACCAACGCTGAGTTTGCAGCGCATGAGAGTGGTAACACTGCTGCAAAAAACAAAGACCTGTAGATTTAAGATGTAATATCAGGTTCACCAAGAGGACATCGCTAAGCAGATCACAAGGCAAATGACAGGAAATATGAGTACGAATGAGTTGATCACTCTGCGAGAATCCAATTTTATGTGGCTGCTGGATCCTTGTGATAGTTTACTGTGAAGGACAGCAGACACATTTCTTGTCCTTTTCATGATGCACCATACATCAGGCCAACAGCAAAGTCTTTGTTTGAGGTCAGTTTTATTATTTTAAATCCAAAAATGTTTTGTATTACTCCAGAAGTTGTAAAAAATATTATTGCTCCAAACACCCCCCATGACCACGGGAAAGGGGCTCATGAAACTCCATATATGCAGCCCCGTAGGCAGTGTCACATAAAATATGATATGACATGGTAACATAACAGACACTGACAGGTTATCCAAGTGCTTCCAGCAAGAAGGCAAGTATCTTAGTACCACTGGCACATCATTATAGAAATTACCAGTGAGCTATTGTCTACTGTAGGTTTCAGAAGGTGCCTCTGGGGAGAGGAGTGGGGTTTCTGAGAGGAGCCAGTTTGTGGGAGCGGATCCCACTGCAACTGGGACACCAAACAGAGATTAGCAATCAATAAATGCGTAACAGTGAGAAACTTGGTGGCTGGGAGAATCCACAGCAGTGCTTGCGCAAAACCTTGAAAGGATTTCCTATTATTATTTCCACACCATGATCACCAGAATCAGACTCGTGTTCTATGAGAAGTACTGCTGAATGCTTATTATAATTTCTGAAAGCAATTATTGCAGTTTATATCTGACCTTATGGCCCTCGCAGTTATAAACAGGTGATGTCCAAGGCTTCTGGCAGAGTGTGGGTGCTTTGATTAGATTAGCTCAATCAAATTCCTTGCTTTCTCCTGCGTCTCAGAGGCCAGAGCTTTCTGCTTTACTTTTTCCACTAAATAAAAATGTTTGTGACTAGATTGCTCTGTGCTTGTGCCCATAAAAAAATTTTCCTAGACTTGCCTTCAGGTCATAAGATGAGCCTGCCCAAAAATTTCACATCCAAATTTTCCTCCAAATTGGAGTAAGTATTTGTCTCTAATCTTTTTCTCGAGGGGCTGAAAACCTAAGTCAGAGACAACGGAGATAGAGTCATGCTCTATATTTGGACATACTCCTCCATTTTAAAATCATATGGAACTCCATTGGACAGCAGTATTACTCACGAATTTTAGCAGTCTGAGAAATTATATACACATGCCTTTTATAGCAGCATTTGCTCCAATTAAGCCTAAGTCAACAATCTCATTATAGATGAGTCCTTGTGTGTTTGTGGTTTGTTTTTTTCCTGAAAGCAGTTGGTTGATACCATCTTGCCTGATTTTTCAGTGTGGCATGTAAAGATTAAATTAAAACTCGGTACAGAATTCTTTCAGGGTAATATGCCAGTCTGGCTTAGTAAGGCTTGAATTTGTCAGAAAACTTCTACAAGTGCTAAGGTAGAGAGGTGGTAGGGTGGTAGGAAGCTGAAGCTGTGTAGTAATGTTTTATAGCAAAAAAAAAAAAAAGAAAAGGCAGTTACGCTTTTCTGTTCAGGAAGTCATTCCAGTTTAGTGTTAAGAGAGTTGCATATTTTGCTGCCTTCTGGTTCCCATGCTTTCCTTTTCCCACCTGCCAGACACTCACTCACTCTGTACCTCTCTTACCCCTTTCTATCATCCTGCAGCCCCCTCATGCCTGCCACTGGGTCAGAGCTTCTACACGTACCCCATTCCCTAGCCATCCCAGTCTGCAGCTCTGCAGTTCTCCATTCTTATTATGTCAGGAGCTTATAGCAGTAAATAAAATAGGGCTGGGCAGGGGCTTGAGCATTCATATGTGACTATCTATATTGTTCTACTGTCAGCAGGCTTCTCGGCATGGTTTTAGCTGAGAGCCACCAGCACTCTCCCCGACAGTACCATAGTTCCCTGGCAGTAGCCAGGGACTAGTCCCAGTAGGCAATTTGAACGCAGCCACCCTGTTTTGGGGGAAATCGAATTGTTGTATATGGGCACCAGCCATTTCATTCCACTTGGCCTCTGAGCAGAGAAACATCTAGGGCCTGTTTTATTTAGTCGTACTGATACAGCGTGTGTGTCCATTCCTCCTCCCTCCCTTCCCAGCCCTGCTGTGCTATTTTGAAGGCCTCACGTGCATCTCCCCTATGCTATTTAGTGCTGTCTTTTCACAAATATCTGTTTTAGGCTGCATTATTAATACTTCGGAGTGCTCAAAAATCATAAGATGCTGTAGCACAGAGAATTATGTCATTGGCTTAAATATCAGAAGATTAAAAAGAATACCTTTTAGGCTCCTTTTATTACCTCTGAGGGATTTTTTGGCAGGAGAGGAGAGGTTTTAGGACATATTCTGGTCATGCTTCCAAGCTTTCCTCTGCATCATTGATGGAAATTACCTTTTTATTATTAAATGAGAGTAGAAATTCACAGCAAATTGTATGATCCCAGGAGTAGAGGATTTAAGACTGATACAGTTGGCAATAATAATTCAGAATAGAGGGATATCATTAGTGTTATCTCCAATCTTCCAGTTGTCAGAGTTAGATAGAGGGGTCTTGGCCCTAAAGCTAACTTTACCCAGAACTCCCGGGAACGTACCACCGTAAACACAGGTTTAGGCTATGTTTACATGGCACAGTGCAATGCCATGTAGAGAAACGACATTTTGCCAATTAGAGCTAGTTTGGGTATCTTCATATGGCACTATATTTGTTCACTGTAGATATACTCATTACCTTCTTTCAGCCTCTGCCAGAGTTTTCCTTGTGTGTGATAATGAAGGGGTCCCTTTGTTCCATGTTTGCTGCTGCTGCAGAAGGTAATGGACCGTGTTCAGGCAAGCCTGCTGCACTGACCTCCAGTGCAACTCCCAAAAATACTTGAAAAGTAAATGGCCAAATCCATTTAAACATCAAAGCATTGATTTGGGAGCTTAAACTTTATGCTTCCATTTTGAAAATTTAAAACTTTTATACAGCAGTTAGGAAAAAATATGGTTGCATTTGTGCTCTTATTAGTGGACACTGAAATATTTTTCCCATTTGGTTATCATTAGAGCAAATCCACATAACTGATTTCAAAGCTTAGAGGCACAGTTTCTCACCCACGTGAATGGTCCAACCATAAAACTTGATATTGAAAACAGAAGAGAATTACTGGATGTTGATCTTCTCAAATATACTCTAGAAAACAAAGAAAACTCTTCAGATAGACCCATGAAGCTTAACACCTGATATCTGGAAAACCCCACACATAAACACATGTATAGACGCAAATAAAAGGAAATCAGCAGTAAGCAGGGAATAACACCTTTCTCTCTTCAGATAAATGGTTCCATCTGAGCTATAGCAGCTTACTGAACCATGAAGGTAGTGAAGCAGGGCACATAATTCATGTTTCAGACCATTAGAATGAATTGAGTCTCTGCAACTTTATAGAAACATCATCTCTTTAGCTCCATTTAAGCTATGTGCTCAGCCTGAGTGAATGCAAACAAGATCTCCAGCAAACAGCATTTTCTTAAAAGCAATAAATACTCTCACGGTCTTAATTTTAGTGATGGTTTCTTAAATGATGCTTTTGAGTCTCAGGAGAATGTAAATGGCATGAAACGCAGTAAGGACAACTGCAAAAAGTCCATGCAGCAAGTAACAAGAAACAATGGCTTCTCCTCCCAGGGAGTGGACTAAATCACCAGATCTGCAGAAAAAGTGGACCTTGCACTCCCACCAGTAATTTCCATCTCTCTCTTCTTCAGAAGCAGAAGCATAAATGTATCACAAGTAGCCTAATATGATCCTAGTTGCTCAGGCTCTGATCTAGCTACCTAAATAAATGCATAAGCACCTCCTTGCTCTCACTTATTTTGGTGAAGAAGAGGTCACCCCCCTGGCTTTTTTAGATGCTATGCTTCTTTTCTTCATCTTGACACTAATATTATTCCTTACTTAGACTACAGTGTTGGTCACTTTTGTGTATTTACAGACCATAGCCACAGTCCTTCCTGATGCACTACAAACAAGCAATAATTAGGCTTTCATTTTGCCGCATTTTTCACAATGGCCACTGATTCTTGTGACAAGATTTCTCTTAAGGCTGTCCTTGGTGAGACATTTGGTGAGGAACAGTAATATAGATATCATTTTTCTTGTTAAAAATATCCCCATGACTATGGACTATCCAGGTGGCACTTGTGAGTGTGCAGAGCCCTCCTCGTGTTTGTGGGGTCGTGTTAGAGGGGGCAGCCAACGCTGGCACAGTGCAGGCTAGTAGCAAGAGCAGCAGAGTAAGACTTTTCAACAGTTTAGTTCTGTTTTCTCAAGGATTTGTTGGTGTAGGGAAAAACACTTATCCTCTGAGTGTCGGTTTGTCTGTGTGCAAAAGGCTTGTCTTGTGGGGTGTTCTGAAAATTAAACCTATTTACACACATCATGGGATCTTGGGAAGGAAGATGCTGGAGAAATGTAAGGTATTAATTACGTGGTACTAGTTGGCTGTGCTCTGTAGAAGTAGCATCACCTGCTAAGAGTAGACCGTGCAAAGTTACCTTGGGATTACTGAACAGCAGGAGATACGTGCCACACAATTTCCTTAAGAAAGGTGTGACTCTGGCATGTGGGATGATGTAGTGAAAGCTTGCATGGTCCCCCATGGCATGAGAAATAAATGCCTTAGCCTAAAATTGTGACTTCAGATTAAAGTGCCGCGTGCAGTTATTTGGTTTCAAAAGTTACTCGAAATGAAAACACATTTATTACAGTAAGTGCAATCTATATCTGATAAATGGGAACACATCTGGTCCATATCCCTGATACAAACCCCTCAGTATTAATTATATTGATGGTTAAAGCTGAGGAGTGAGTTGAACATAATTTATAGTGATCTTTGCTAAGTAAATCATTTAAAAAATGGCTTTCTAAATGTAACGTTTCCCTTTTAAGAAGCCCTACAGAATTAAAGAGGCTTTACAATGGAACATGAAACATATTGCAGAGGGAGAGACAGAAGCTTGCTTGATTAATGCGCACGATTATCAGCGATGCAAATCACTTTCACTTATTAAGTCTTGTTTAATATCCTAATGAAGGCTTCCTGAGCAGATTTGATAATTCCAGAGAAAGTGACTGTGAACTAATGCCCTTTCAACATGTTGAGAATGAGCAGTGCTATAAAGAAAACCTCATTTACTATAATTCCCACCAAATGTGGTATCCTTTTCTAGACTCCTACCTCACAGCACGAGACAATTAACCTTTTCGATGCCAGAAGTGATTCCCAACATGTTCCAGCTGTGAAGGCCAGCAGGTCAGGCATGAATGAAGTTTACCTTCCGCTTTTGGTCTGAAAAACCACAATTATGCAAACATGTTAAGAAAGCCCTGAGCAACTCTGGGCTTTCACGTGGGTTCTGTCAGCACATGTGCTTCTTACCTTAGAAAGGCTCTGCATCAGTTCACCAAAGCAGTGTTTGCCTCTTGCAGGGACTGCTGTGTGAAGCAAAAATTACTTTAAAGCAGGTCTTTCTGAATACATCACAAGGGCCCAGAAGATTCCCGTGCTGAATATCTGGGTAATTAAACTCTTGTTGCTTCTAAGCCTGTAACAGTCATATTACTGTAGCTGTGATGGTCTAATGATAGATGAGAGTCCAGGTGTGTTGTAGGAGGTAATGCCCTTTTTCCATAGACTTTGCCTCACTTCTAAATTCGGAAGTGGTGGGAAGTGATGGAAAATGGCACATTTTCCCTTTTCCTCCCTTGACTGTGTCCGAACAACGTATGACTTCACATGACCAGACTGTTCCAGCGCTTTAGGGTGGCCACACCTATGCACAGAGAAACGAGCTGTTAATGCAATGGGTTGGAAAGCCCGTTACATGTGGTGTGAGCTGAGAGCTTACAGGTTCAACTCAGAGATACAAGCTTTGCTTTGAACCATGGCCTTTCCCAGACAGAGCTGCAGTTTGGTCCTTTGCAGTTTCAGAGATTTACAGATTCCCCCTTTAATTTAAAAGAACAAAAACAATGTCAAAGATATAAAGAAATCGCTTTGATGAAAAAAAAAAAGCCATTTCACCTTCTGCTTATCTGGAGATTTTCTAGGAAAAACAAGACTCATAGTTAGATTTGTTTTTAAAACAACCAGTCCCCTGGGAAGGAATCAGCTGAGGGGGAAAAATTGAAAGGCAGCAAACTCTTAAGAATTTTGTGAACATTTGTATTAGATCTGTGTTAGGGCAAGGAATATGGATTGGGCTTTGTGTTTGTAGACATGTTCAGGAAACATGTTTTCTCATCCACATATTCGTACAGGACAGGCTTTTAATATAGATTTACAATAAATACGGTTTGGTGGGACACATCTCCCACGGGACTGAGAGCTGTCATATAAAATGAGACTGTAGGACTGGATTTATATTTTTATTTCTGTGCATAATGAATTGAGAACAGCATTTCAGATAACTATAGGTGCCATGATGGATCTCAAAGGGGTAATCACATTTCAGCTCCTAATATAGTAAGAGCAGTAAAAATAGGGGTACCTTAAGAGCTTTCTTTGCTAAAAAATAGAAGGCACCCCAGTTGTATCAATGTCAAATTGAGAGGGGCTTTTACGCACCTTCTGAAACTATGTAAAAGCAAATAATTATTGCAGTCCATCAAGGAACCTTTCACAAGGAAAGGGTTTCAGTATATAGCTATATCATATGTTTAATTTAAACATAGAAAGTAGTTGTGGCTGAAAAGCCCACGTGTGCTACAAGAGTGAAGAAAATGTATATATGTTGTTGACTGGGATATCAGCTGAGGTAAACTGAACCACTGTTGTCAAAAAACTGTTATAAATATGTTTGTTGCTGTATGTGCTGGTGACATCAAAGCCCTGCGTTCACATGAGAGAACTTTGTGGTTTGGAATTCCTCAAGACTTCAGCCAGAACAAATGTCACTTAAAAAAATACCTAATGTCAGGTCAAAGGACAGGAGTTGCTCCAGGTCTTCTTGTCATATAAATGAAGATAGAATATTTAAGTAGAACAAAAAATGTGAGAGATTTTAGTCAGCATTGCTTCAAAGAGTGTGAAACAGCTGCTTTTTCCTTTTTTCTTTGATAAGACAGTGTTTCAAAATAAGAGTTGTCATGAGAAATAAAAAACATCTGATATCCAAGCCAGTTCTTAGCCCTTGAAAAATGTTATTATAGAAAAAAAAAACCCCACACATTATATTCAGACAGCCTGCCTCTTGAAAACTTTCCAACAGAGCTGTTGCACGGGCACTGGCAGAAGTAGAATGAGAGTAGCTGTACAGATATGTGCAACATAGAGACTAAAAAGGCATAACTGGAAAAACAGAGGGGAAACTAAGGGGATAATGAAGCTGAGGAGTGGAAGACTAAATACATTTTGGATCAAATCATATGTACTAGTGATATTCAGTTCTTAGATAATAGGCATAGGGACATGCATTGCTAATTCTCATTAGCAGCTGGCCCTGAGGCTGTGACTGTCCCTCTCTGTTATCGACATTTTCTTGTCTTTGTAACCTCTATGTTACTGCAGCATAATTGGCTTGAGTAAACCCTTAAAGATCCCCGAAGTAAGTAGTACCACTGCGTACTCGTGTGCCTCTGGATGAGGTGTTCAAGGTGGGGTGCAGGCTTTATGATAGATACAGGTGTATGCAAAAACGTCTTTCCCCTTGCCTTCGGACAGCCTGTCTGCTGGATCCAACCTCTTCGGAGCTCCTGGGAACTGAACTCCCTAAAGCTAGTAGTGTGTTATTTTAGTTGAAGTTCTCCATCATGCCTGTTCTCACAACCGGTGTGGCCACATCTGAGTGGGTTGTGGCATGCGCTGACAACTCTTCCATGTTGCTTAAGCTTTTGACTGTGCAGCAATATCTGGAGTATACGGCCAGTTCTGCTTTGGGGAGATGCAGTGTAGCTGGCATGCTTCAGCTAACTCAGTGTTCAATGCAGTTTTGTTCCAAGTGTGGACAGTCACATATGAAATGTGCTAAATTTTAGTGGTTGTTTTATAAATTAGCCATGTATCTTGAAAGGAACAGAGGCACGAGGCAACTCTTCCTACCTGCTGAATTGTTTCTCCAAAATCAACATTTATTAACCTTCATGTGCCAACACCTCATTTTTTGGAGGCAGTCCTGTCTAGATGGTTTTCTCCTTCTTTTCCTTGTTGTTTACTTTCTTCCTAGAGACACAAACAGGCATTTCCCTGTGAGCTGATCTCGTTCACATGACTTGTATAATAAAAAGGGCTGTCTGGAAGAGTGCTCCTAGCAGACAGGTATCTGTTTCCTAGCCCCAGGCATTTAGCATGTGTAAGCATCACAGAAAACTACACCTTTAGTGTGTGAAAGCATTTAGTACCCGCTGCCAGCAGTCCTAAGTAAGCAAGTGAAACACAGTGCTGAAAAATCCCCTGTTGTTTGCAAGGGGTAGCAATAAATATGAACCTCCTGTAGATCACTGTTCAGTGACTTAAAAGTATTGATGGCCATTAGTCTACTTTCAAAGTAGGCAAGTGGCCCTGCTGCAGAAATTGCTATCATAACTGATGTCCATCCCAGTTACCCAAGAAGAGAGGACTTGAGCCTCTCTCTTAAAGGAACATGGAGTCTAAATTACCATTTTAGCTACAGAAGTGTTTGCTGTCTGTCCAGATTAAGGCAGTGTTGGGATGTTGTAGAGAAATCACCAATCGTCCTGTACATATTGGGTGAATAAGGAAAAGAAAGGAGTCTCCATGGATACTAATCCACCATCTTTTATAATACTAACCACACTGTTCCTTTCTATCTTTTTTTTTTCCTACCTTTATGAATGTACTGTATTTCTGCATATTTTCAGTTCAGCAACATTTTGTGTTTTAAACATCATTGTGCCCAAATAGATGAACACACTATGTGGTCCAGCAGAGATTGGCTCTTCTTGTTCATCTTGTCCTCTTTTAGTATGAAATCATACAAGCATCTCCCTCCTGGACAGCACCAGCTTTTAGTAACTATTAATATTTAGGAAGACTTTGCACCAGTCGCTACTATTTGCAAATTAAAATCTCATCTAATTCACTGAAAAACAGAGTGAAACATTGGTTACTTCTAAGTAAACGCACCCTTGACCTTAGTGTGCCCAAGATTGTACAAAGGCGGTTTATAAATACCTGTGTTTGTTATTAATAATCCCAGCCTATCTGCTGCAGAGGCTGAAATAAATCAGTGTCGAGGCACTAGATGATAATGATATGTATACATACAGATAAACTAATTTCCAGAGATTAAAGGAGAGTAAATTTCCTAGATGAACTGTAAATTTCATCACCCACCTGTGGGGTGTGTAAATATAGATACTGGGTGGGAAGCAGGTTTTATTTTGCTGCTGACGTGATGCAGTGATGAACTCTGACATGTTGCTCACTGTGGTTACTTGATAAGTGTAAGATGTGAAAAGCCAGCAATAACACTAGATGGTATCAGATCTCTAAAATAATACGTGTTTGAAGGTGTTAGGTATAAATACGGCAGTACCAAAATAAAAACAGACGAAAGTATAGTTCATTCACGGAGGGAAAGAAACATCAGAGGAAACAGATCTTTCTTTTTCTGTAGACTTTTAACAAAGGAAAATCAACTTTAAAATTATGTTTAATATTCTGGTAAAGCCAAGTGATGTGCTGCCAGAGTTTTAACAGGAAAGCTTCCAAGAAGTGTGCATCCTTAGCTGCTCACCCTCGTGATGCCACCTGAGTAAGACCATTCTGTCCCCATCTTTGCCTCGAAGACCAGCAATTACTTATCCTCCTTCCTTACCTCCCACTGCCTTTGCTGCTACTGCCTGTGCTACAGCTGCCCTCTGCAAACAGGCCAGGACTGTACCTAAACAGAGTGGTGTCGGCCAGGGCTCACTCCCATCTCTTGATTCTGAAGGCTTGTGAAAAAAGCTGTAAAAATTACTGTTAGTCAAAAACATGTAAATAAAATAACATCCTATGTTTTACCTTGGATCATCAGACTACATACAACCATCTTATACTGGTCCAGATCAATAAAACCTTATTCAGGCCAAATCACTCTTGATTACTTGTTTAACCAGTTGTCTAGAGACCATGTTTGATGGCCTCATATCATTCAGACTGAGATTCCTCCAAGTGTTTATGTGTTCACCTGCCTTCCCCTGTCATCAAGATGTCTCATAAGAGAATTTTCTAGTTGTTTCTGACTTTGGGTGGACCAGCATGATATACCGTTACTTTTCTGCATGATGTTCTGGAGCTTCCAACATCTTTCATTGAAGTAAGGCATTATGTTCAGGATTTATTTGCTCCAAAAAATACAGTTTTCTTGGATTCTCAAAAATGTGTGGAATGACTTAAAGCTTCAGACCTGGAGCAGAAGGAATACATCTGTTCCTCCATCAAGAGATCACATCATGTGGAGAAGTAAAACTGGGTCAAATTTCTGGGCACTGTAAATTTAAGCAGCTTCTTTGAAGTAAATGGACTTAGACCAATTAACACCAGCTAAGGATCTGCTTTGCTGAGTTCCTGGTGAGTGCAAGAGGCCTGCCTAATGAGTCTCAGTGGAGAAGGGACTGCGAAGGAAGGGATCTAAATAAGTGATGGCCAACACATCTACACTGCTTAAAATTGTTCTAGCTGATAATATCGTTGTTAAGATCAAAGACAGGACAAGCAGGATATGCTTCTGGCTCGGGGAATCCTAGGGAAGAACTGTAGGCTTCTCGTCTCCAGTGTCCCCTGCAGCTGCCGTTGCCCCAGTTATAGTGCTGGAAGTCCCTCATTTCTTATAAGCAATGGCTGTGCTTTCTCCTGCCCTCTCTTGCGTTGATTCAGCTAGAAAGGGTCATGAGCATTTCCATCTCTCCTCATCTCCACTGATTTTGCTCTCCCTAATGTCAAAGCCACGGCAGTACAAGGGAGCATGGATGCTGTGTGGACTCTTGGGAGGGTCAAGCCAAGATGTTTGATGGTAAACATGGATTATGGGGATCTCAGATTGCTATGTGTAATATCTTAAAAATATCCTGATTATCAGAAAGTGCTTAGTATTTTCTGGAAAAGAGTTCCTTCAGAGTGCTTCTGGTTGAGCACCCAAGAACAGAAGTCATCTTGTGAAGGGTTGGCCTCCTTGCCTTGCGTTGGTGCGAACAACTGCTCCTGGAGCTCAGCTGGGGTAGGCAGCACCGGGCGGCAGTGTTGGGAAGCCCTCCACGCAGGAAGCTCAACATAAAAGCAAAGGCTGAACAGGTGAGTAATAAAAAACAAGGCAAGCCCATGTGCCTTGCAAATAGTAGTACCAAAAGGTTACGGCCATTAGCAGAGCTTTCACATGAAAGTTGCCTTCCCTGAATCAGAGCCCTGGTTCAGGATGTCTCTGAACCATTACTTGGAGTATGGAGACGGAAGGTAATGGAAAAGAGAAAGTTCCCATATCAAATGCCATCTTGTTGCTTTGACCAGTCACCTTTTAAATATTTATGTTTTATTTTTATCTGCGTATTAGTGAGACATTATTTGTGCACAGGCTGTTAAAAACAGTTCTAAGGGAAACACACTTCCAGCTGGTTTCCTCCTGTTTTCCATCTGCTGTGTGTATGTGTCTTTGGAGGCATTTAACTGTTTCTTGTCATGGTAATTGGTATTTTTTCAGTAGTGAAGGTGGGAGGGTGGAGGAGAGAAACCCTAAGGCATCTGTGTTTGTGCTCAGTTGATCTAAAAGAGATTATCCTAGTTATTTCCTAATAAACATTATGTGCTTTAAAAAAGATGGGGTGGGACAGGGGAAGGATCTCAGACATCAAGTAACATGAAGTTTTTAAGAGTTAACTTCCCTAAATTGTATCTTTGTATTCTTCTATTTATGCATCACTACTCTTTCCCCATTTAATCTTAAATATGTAAATCCTCAATTTATCTGGAATTACTTAGTGAAAGGCTGATGTGTGAGTGTGGCAGATTATAATATTCCATCGCCACCCCTGATCCTCTTTACCTCTTATTCTTTTCATAGCAGATCAAAAAAAGCTGTATGCGTGCCACAAGAATATATTATTTTAAGAGACTTGGACTTAGAAATTGATTTCCTTGATGAGAAAAGGAAAAGTCTCCTTCTGACCTGAAGGGTCACTTCATAATCCTGTCACTCTACATCAAAAAAGCTTTTTTTTTTTTTCTTTTAGTAGAAGATGAGAATATTTCTGAAAAGGAATTAATTTTTCAGATACAGTGAAAACGATGACTTAAAGAGACTTAGCAGATGATAGAGGGCTGTCCTATTCAAAATACATCTCCGGTGATTAGAACAAGCTCTGAATATATTTTAGGGTCAGGCAGTTTTAGATGGAGATTGGGATTTGTACTTTGGGATGAAACTGATCTTATATTTTTATCGAAGTACTTAAGGTTTAAGCTGTAGTCTTCCCTTTTTTTGCAAAGGGATTTCACCGGTTTTTATAATGGGGATTGGTACAAGCAGCCAATAATTTCTCTGTATGGATTTTAGTTAATAGGATGTTTGAAATGAAATGACTTTCATCACCAATAATTAGGTTCAGCTTCTAATGCTTTTTTTTCATAGTACTTTTCTTAACAGAAAGCACCCGATACCAATGTAGACTTTCATAATCTATTTTATTTATGTAATTACTGAATATGTCTTAAAGAAATTCCTTTAAACCATATGCTTAAAAACCAGCAGTCCCAAATACTGCTATGCATTAATAGCATGCTGCTGACCTAGGTATGCACAATACACACAGGTGCTTGTATGTCCATGTCTGATCATGTGTGGAGACATGTGAAATGCTGGCTTTATATATTTTTAAGATATGAGATATACAATATATGACATATAATTTAAGATATGTAATCTAATATATAAAGCATAATATACTGTAATATAATATAATATTCAGTAAATACATGAATAGTATATATTAGTAGTTTATATTACATAATGTTAATTGTACATTGTATTCTATATATGTAACCATTTGATAATTATATCATAGGAGTAGTCAAAAGCTATGAACAAGAGGCTCAAAACATTCTAAACGGCTTAAAAGCTTTTGTGCAGGTGCACTATAAAAATGGAAGGTCACTGCTCTGAAGACCTTAGAATTATGATTTGTTTATATAGTGATAATTGTTGTATGATGCTGTATATTTTTAACATAAGGTGTATAAAGAGAAATGCAAATTCCCTTTCTGCAGATAAATTGGCTATTGTCTGGACTATCTGTTAGTTGTTCTAATTGCTGGTCTAAAGGCAGCAGCAAAATATCGCCCACTGGTAAAAACTGTTCTTGTGGTGACGGCATGAGGTCCTAAAGCAAAAGCCGTTCCTGCATAAGAGATTTTTTCAATTTAAGAACTACTCTTCCAGGAGAATTTCTCTTGGTTTGCTAGGCTTTTTTAAAAATAATCATTTATGAATATTTATTGAAGGTTGCTAGCTTATGTTACTGGCTGCGTTTGGAGATCGGCAGAGAGCTGTACTGCGTTTAGGAGCTGCAAAGCCGGAGTAAATCTGTGCCATGAGCTCTCGCTGGTGATTCCCGTACGAGTCTGGCCCCTAAATGCTGATGATAGCTTCAAATTGTAACCGGAGGATCCCGACTGCTAACTTGGGTTGAATTGAAAAGCCGGGGTTTAGTCCAATAATCTAGTTTAGATCTGATACTCCCACAGGAATCTGGCGAGAGGAGCCGATACTTTTAATCACATTCACTGTGTTCGAGGTAGCGGAGGTCTGTGATGGTTTTGGAAATGTGGTAAAAGCCCTAATTTGAATCTCAGGGTTGCATCTGTATTTAAATCAGATAATACAACCTTTCCTAACAAAGAGTATTTGCATGAGTTGAATTTTCTGAACCCTGTAAATCTTTGAGTAATAAGTAGAACTAAAAGGCAGGGAAGTTGCGAGCTCCTCCGGAGCAAAACAGGAAACAGGAAAAATGATACTTTCACCCAGGGAAACATGAAAGCTGGACGTGCCCAGGCACCTGCTTGGGAAAAGAAACATTGGAAACAGGGAGTCCGGGGGCAGTTTCCCACTCTCAGCCATGTCCTGCGGAGCTGTTCCAAAGGCAGAGCTGTGTCTGCTTAACGGATGAGAGAAAAGAAAAATCCCAGGGTGGAAACCGTTTGCTCATCTACCCTGAGATAAATTCAGGGAGTTGGGGATTGCTTACTGCTACACAATCACTTGCAGTTATTTTTAATTTCACGAGTGCTGGGTGCAGTCTGATTTGAAGTACTCACGTAGGCTGGGACACGGCCCCCTTTCCCCCTCGCCAGAGCCCCCCTCCCCATCTCGGGGCTCCTTTATTCGGGATGTCAGAGCGCACCCATCACCATGGCACTCACGTGCCCTCCGACAGCGCGCCGAACAACGCGCCGAGCATCTGTCGGGGCCGTGCGTCCTTTCTTCCCCAGCCGCCCCTGAACTCGATCCACCCTGCCCTCTGCCTGACCTCTTCCCAAAGCCTCTCGCTCCCCTCCGCCCGGGTGCCCTGGCTCAGCTCCGCTTTTCAAACCATCGCCCTTGGAAGTGCCTCCCCACCCTCCGCCTTGGCTGCGAGATGGAGCCAGCAAGGAGCAATCTTTGCCACGTGAACTTCCCTTTGTTTTTCTTTGCGCTTAAGACGGCCCGTCTCCCTAGTAACTTTTGTGGCACTATACGTGAAGGAGCTCATTATGTAGAACATACATTTTCCTCCCTGCTAAAACTCCGCCGAGTGTTGCTCAGAGAGTTTCGGCGGCTCCACGTTATACCGGGATATTAACTCTGCCACAACCCTCTGTTTATCAGCACGTACGTCGCTCCCTCTAAAGATTGCTGAAATACAAACTCACTGCATTTGATCCCAGCGGAAGCTGGATGCGGCTGCTCTCCGAGCCAGCTCTCTGAGCCGAGCCTTCAGAGCTCTTGTACCTATATTTGATCAAAGACGCTAAATCCCCAAGCACAATGTATAAATATCGAAACGTATTGCGAAAATAAAACCACCCCACCTCTCAGGAATGAGAAGCCTAATGGCTGGAAGCGGTACGGTGGTGCAGGATTTTCCTATTGTCTCAGCAGAGGGGAAAAAGTTGTCTTCGAGAATGCTTTGCACATACCAGTTCCCTGAAAAGAAAAATGTGGGGCCGGTTCCATAGTTTCCGAATGAAATCTAACCTTCAGCCAAAAATTGAGCTGTCCAGGTTGACAACATTCAGGAAACTGTGCTTTTCTGGAGAGATGACTGCAGTGGCAAAGATAAACCGGCAGGAAGGTTTCTTTGGAATGATATGAGTTTAATGAATCATATCCACATAAAAAAATTCCCAGCTGGTCTTAAATTTCAGGGAGATTTAAGTGATAAAAGATATTTTCCCTGTCCCTTTAGATGTGTATTAGAGATGAGAGGCCTTAGATAAGCCCTCCTGGGAATCAAGCTTTCCTTTTTCTTTAATTTGTTTTAAAGAAAGAAAAGAGACAGTCATGCTTCTGAGTCTCAGACAGGTATAATTAGTTATTTGCTATTACTGTACTTTTAAAGTTGTCTACTCCCACTCTTTTGGTATTAAATAATTTTCTTTTTTTTTAAACCCAGGCTAATGAAAAACTACATAGTGCCCCCCCCGCAAAAAAAAGCAAGCTATATTCATTTGCCTTCCCCCTTCCACCATCTTTGTGCAGACTGCATCCTTTCCCCTATTAACATATTGATTTATTTAAATTAAAAATAATGATCTCCTTTCCCCTCTCCTCCTCCTCCCAGCAGCAGAGTCTGTCTCTGATCCTTATTAACAAATTGATTGCAGTATTGGTGTCAGTATGGCTCATTTAGTAGCTCTTTTGCCTAAGGTCCAGAAGGTTGGAGGAGGGAACAGCTTCCACACGTAGATGCTGGCCCTGCTCCAAGACTGACACTGCTCGAGTGGAAGGGACAGCTGCTAGAGATGGCACCGAGACACTTAGCGAGGCCCCCATTTGGGTGGTGAAGATCTGGCTGGAAGTTGGAAACCCCACTGTAACTCTTTAAGAGCATCGCCACCCTGCCCCACGTGTCTTCTCCTGACCTCCTGCGCAGGTGAGGACCTCGCTGGTCCCAGCCCCTCCAGTCCCCCAGCCCTTGCTGAATGCAAGATGGCAGCTGTGTGGTGCTTGCCTTGCCAGCACCAAGCACAAAGAGCTTGAGGATGTCGCAAGCCCTGAAAATACCGTGTAAACCTCAGCTGCCTTACATCTGTTGAAAACAAAGCATCAAAATGTGTTTTGGTCATCTTTGGCCCTGTCCTCATTCTCTGATTTTAGGGACTGCTCTGTTCATGGAAAGTTCAGGGAAATGCATGAAGGGCTCCCAGTCGGTTCTTCCTCGTCAGCACGGTGCAGGCGTTCCCATTAACAAACAGAAGCCGTGGGGCTAGAAAGGTCAGCAGCCATGGATGAAAAACTAAAGCAGGATCTGCTTGCCTACTAGCCTTTTTGTCTCTGATGCTTAGCTGCTCGCACCATGCTTGCAGCAGATACTGCTGAAGGGTGGGATGTGCCTGCTCTGTAGCCCCACAGCCCCAGCAGGTAGCGCCTGGGAACGTGCTCGCTAATGTGAACTCTGTCCTAATGACTTTGGGGGAATTGTGTTTGTCTCCTCCAGCCTCTGTCAACTGCTGGTCTGGTGACTGTCTTTCCTAATTCTTCTTAATGCTCCCGAGGTAATAACAACACACCTTCCCACGTGTTGTGGGGTCATAGACCCAGCGCCCACCCCATGAGCCTTGCTGTCTATAAGGGAAAGGAGGTACAGAAATGAGGTTGTGCCACCCTGTTCTGCAGCTGAGAAGAGAGGGTGCAGAAGGGTGGAGGGACTTAAGGTCACAAAACAAGACACTGGTTTTTCCTGTTAAGTGCCCCTACTTTGGGCCAGGAGATCCCATTTCCAGCACTGTGCCACCAGCTTTTGAGCAACTGCCTGATTGCACCCTGTTTTCATTTAAGCCCTCAGGCTCCTGAAGTGGTAGTGAAAACCGTGTTGTGGCCAGAACCTTTTTTATGGTTTCCCCTTCCTCTGCACCTCTGAAGGGCAGCTGCTCCGCAGGAAAAGCCCAAGGGAGCGTGGAGGCTTGAGCCCAGAAGGAGGGAGGTGGCTATTCTTGAAGAGTGCTTAGTCACCTAAAGCAGATGGTGTTGTTTCTGGTTCCTGATGGGATGACTTTCAGCTCCAAAAAACCTTTCAAGTTTGACCACGCAGACATGCTTGGAAGAATGTCAGATGAGCACACATCTGTCCAAGACCTTTTACCAAACAGCAACGTGAGTACAATTAAATTAACAAAGGGAGAGTTCAGAATTAAAGCTGGAGCAAGTGCATGGCTTGCTTTCAAAGAACGGCTTGAAAAAAGTTCTCATATGAGGCACCCGGGCCAGTGCAGTTTTCTCCTGTTTCATTCTATGAAGTTATATATTATTATTGTTGCGTTTTGAAATACACTGAAATAAGCAGAGCTGTAAACTTTACAAAAACTAGAGTTATTGATCTTCTGCATCCTTTGCCATCTGCTTAGTTCTGGTATCTAAAAATATTCAGTCCTTGCTCTTGCTTACATGATTGTTGAGAAAATGCTAGAGCTGGTAAATCTGAAAAGCACATTGTGTATTGGGGGGAGGGGAGTTCCATCAGGAAAATATGCTGTCTGAAGGGAAAAATACAGAAAAAAACAACTCCAGTCCTGTACTTAAACAGGCAAAAATGAAAGAAAAAAATCTATCCATTTATCAAACTGTAGGGAGAAAAAATAGAATCTATCTGGAGCGCTATTTTCTTTTGAAGACAAGCTACACGAACCTCACACCTATACCATACTATAAAAATGTATATTTGTTACATGCTTCAAAGAGTTGGGGAATATGAATTACCTATTATAGTTTTTTGAAAATTGAATCCAACTCAACGGTTTATAGGTTAAAAATATTACAACTGGAAAAGACATGTCAACCTCCAGGATATAAAAGCAAAAGTACTGTCTAAAACAGTATGCCTTGGGAAGTTGTTGTTGTGAACTGGAAACTCGAAAGGCTGGAAGAGATTATCCTTATTTTGGTTGAAAAATAAATGCGCTGCATACAGGACTCTGTCCGACTTCTAGGATGACTGAGATTTTGAGGGCAAACAGCATCCATTTATTTCAGAAGGAGCTGTATTAGTAAATTCCCAGCTCGGCTTTAAAAATCTCAGTTTCTCTCAGGGTTTGTGTATGGTGCCCACAACTACAAAACCTAAACATGGCTCAGAATAAATTTCATCACCATATGGAGGTCCCTAGTGAAATCAGCTAGATCATTCTCTGTTAGTTTGTGAATTGCTGATTGGAGTTTGAATGTGAACCCTCTGTCGTGGGCTTTATGTGAGTCTCAGGGATGAGGAATTTGGTATTGTTAGAACGGATAAAAAGAAAAGCAGGATATGCTAGCTCGTACTATTTCATGAATATTATTTACTGATTTATCCAAGCGGCTCTTTTGAGGCCCAGTGACATCTGTCACCCAAGGTGACTTTAAGAGGAGAAGAAGACAAAAAAAAAAAAAAAAAGAGTGGGCTATAAAACAAAGATTGAAACCAAAACTTTCTAAAGATGACCTGTGTGGAGGAAGAAATGTGGTTGCGTCTTTCCTGTGCTGCTTTGTGAAGTACAGAGGTGCCTGATAAATTCTGTGTGTTTCCAGGATGCTTGACTTCAATTTTGAGTCTGATGAGTATCAAATACGAATTGCCAACACCAAAGCAGACGAATGGTTGGTTTATTTAATCCTGTGTTCTGCGTTTGATTCTGACCAGCGTCAGAGGGGAAGGCACAAAGCCCCCATAATTCACCTACACAGAACTTCCTCTCCCCATCCACAGACCTGGTTATCACGTGTTGTGCCATGAAGAAGATAATTATACACCCAGAAGCCCAAGTCTCCCCTCATTTTATCAGAGGTCACCCCTGAAGCTCTGAGCGTACATGGGAACCAGGCAGAAATTCTCAGATGGAAGAGATCTTTGTCAGAAAATGCCAAATTGTTGGAACCAAAATGTTTCTTGGAACTAGGCAGGTTTGGGGACCCACCGGTGAAACACAGGCAAAGGTTCCCCTGGAAGCCTGCCCACCTGCCAGGAAGGCTTTCGCTCACTTCACCTGGTGGGCTTCCAGGGTCTGCAGATCCAGGGCGCCTCCATCACTTGGACCGCTTTGGAGTTGGAGCCTTTGGGACCCATAGCTCCAAGGAGGCCTACTCTAGGATCAACAACCCTAGGGCTTATGGGATCCTTGTTGCAGGGCTGGGAGCTGTGAAAACCCAGTGCTCATGAAAGCTCAGCTCCAGGCTGTGTGGCCGGGAACCCCACACACCTTGGTACCCTGGGCTTTGACAGTGGGTGAGGAGGGCGAGCATCCTGGGAAAGAGGAAAGCTGGAAGCTCTCCTGTCAGGTTCATTAAACTAAATGCCATGATTTCCCTCTCCAGACTTCTCTTCCAAGGGAAATTTTGAAATGTTTGCTCTGAAACGGGAAAAGGGCACCACCCCAAGATCCCCAAAGTAGTGCTATTCCAATTGTTTTGAATCGGTCTGTGATCTTGGGTGTGATTGTGCACAGAAGCTTATAAGAAATCCCAGATTTGGTCCTACTGTGATGTGACTTTTGGCTTTTGGCACAAGTAAGGAATTTTGTAAAAAGTAAATAAAATACTAGTTATCTAGGGAAGGGCTGGGCTTAATTAGAGATTGTGTGGTGTATCCAGGAGCTCAAGTACTTGTACTTCTGAGTGCCCCTTCCCCAAAGACTGCTCAGCAGTGATGGGGTAACTAACCACCCAAGTTTTCTGGCTGGGCAGGTGAAGAAAAAAAAAAATACTCTTAGAAGTTCAGTAGCTGAACTAATTACTTGAAAATTATTGCCTGGGGTTGGACCATTTATTATCTCATCAGCATTCAGCACGACTTCCATAGGATGAAGGAGAAGGAAGAAGAAAAAAAAGCCCAGAAACATGAGAAGGAGAGCAGATAAAAGAACAGCAGTTAGAAGGAGAAAAAATGCTTCTTAACTCTACTCTACTTTTTCTCTCTAATAGATCCCCCTTCCTATCCACCCTAAGTACAGCAACTGGCATGTAATGAGTTCTGCAGGGATGGAGCATCGGCAGCATGCTCTGAGATTCTCACTTTGTGTTTGACTAGCTCCCCAGATGCCTCAAAATTTGGGACCAGAGGGAGGGAGAAGTGGAGTTTTATTTTATAAAAAATGGGTTTTTATATATATGTGTATATATTATACATACAACGTTCAGCCTATCAGTACTTCTCAGGATTTTGCTGTATCTGTTGGAAGAACAGTTCGAGTTGACATGAAGTTTCCATCTAGACTCTAAGGAAGAAACGCTTTGGACACTGGTTGTGCTAACAGAGAGATCTGCTTCCTGGAACTGAAGATGCCTCCTGGAACTGAAGATGCCTCCTGGAACCAAAGATGCCTCCTGGAACCACACCTGGAACATTTGGAAACTTGGATTCGCCTGGGGGTAGTTGCAGCTGAAATCTTAACTCCACTAACACAGAAGGTATTGAATATCTTCCCTCCTTGCACTGGATCTTTTATCTTGGACCTGGTCTTCCACTGATAGACAGGATGCTGACTACCTGCAGACTGATGGGAAAGGGCCTCCAGCCATCAGTGTGCTTGATTTCATTGCGAGACAGTGTGTTAACCCTCCTTGCAGCTGCTGTGGGTATGCTTGCCTGCCCAGTAGCACTTTACTCAGCTCTCTTTGCAGGCTGTGGCATTCCAGGAACTTCTGCCCTTTCATTTTGCTTCACTACATGCAGCAAGCCAAGGAAGTGATGGCTTGCAGAGAAGGTGCTAGCAAACCTGGCTCTTGCTCCCAGTGCATTTTTAAAAAATGAGAACATCCTTCCAGTAATCCATGTTTGCATTAGATGGAAATGTTTTGGCTTCCCTCCTGTCCTTCAAAGCCCAGTGGTATAATAGGAATTTGGGAAATGCAAGCTCTCAAAAGTAATGTAAAGAACAGATCCACCTATTCAAATGCAAATTGCTAAAGAAAAGAACAAAGTAATTATTTTCTCCACCAAAAAAAAAAAAAAAGACTAAATAATTCATTCTTTTTAACTTAGGGCCACATCCCAATTTTTTAGATGATTTGTCTGTCAAAAGTTCTGGGTTGCGGTATCTCCAGATTCTCATGTGCTGCTGGGACACTCACTTGAAAAGATGCTGAAGCGATTTTCTGTCAAAAGATTAGTGTCATACATGGGGCTGTCACTCCAGATCTTGTGGGAGGAACAAACCTCCTGCCTTTACGATTGCAAAAGTTGACAGAAATATCTGAAGATAAGCCAAAAATCCATGCAAGGAAATCAAATGCACACTGTGAGCAGTGCATGTTTCTGCTGTCTTTTGGGCTGCGTTGGACCAGCCCAGCCCTGTCTCAGACACCTTGCACCTGCGGCTGCTAACGGGGAATCTCCATTTACTTTAAGGACACTCCAGTCTGCTCTGCGAAGTGCCCAGCAACTTCAGGGTGCCCACCGTGTATACAGCTGAAGAGAAGTAAGTGGCTGCAGACCTTTTGCAAGTCAGTCATACACCTGTTTTTCAAACCAGCACCCCACACTGCCAGTGTTTGTCTTGTACATATAAACCGCAGGCACAATGAAAATTGCATCTTTTCCACCCAACACTCCCAAGTCTAAAATAAGATGGTAAATTCCTCCTTGTACAAAAAATGCAGATTGCAAAATTAGGAGAACAGAACTAAGAATTTGTGTGAAGAGACTCATTTTCGCTCTTCCTTTAATGTCTGTAAAGCATTCGGAAACTGTGGTGGTAAGCATGGCAAGAATGCCGATAGCAAAAGAAGCAAAGTTCTCGCTTACTGCTGCTGTGAGCTGTGTGCACTGTGTAAAGATGGGCTGTTCACCTCGGACATAAGTGCAGTTACATCCATCTTCACATTGGAGCCACTGCTGGAGATGCACCGACGTGTGCCTGGTTGGGCGTCCAGTCTTTCAGCTTCAAGAGGCTGTTGTTTTGGTTTTGTTGTTTGTTTGTTTTTTTTTTTTAATAGGGTTAAGACAGACCCACTCCTTTAATGAGAACATCCTCAGACCTTAAGGAAGCTTAGTGGGGCAGCTCAGGTGTTTGACACTAAAGACTATGGCTGATTGAGACAGGCTTCTTTTAAGGCATGGATACTCAACTACTGTGACTACTTCATCTGTCCTCTACATGTAACTATTTTGCCTCATTTTATAGTAATCAAAGAGATGGAGGTTTAGTATTTGGTTTACTTCTAATTTAAAATATTTTTTCTTCTCTTGGGCTCTGCCTCCTGTGTTTTTCTTACCCCTTCCTCCAATTCCTACTCTAATTTTTTTTTCCTCAGATGATCAGTAGCTGTTTCCTTGAAATACCTTAGCCCTCATAATCACGGGCACCCACACCCAGGTGATTAAAAGCACAACATCTCTACAGCTACAGAGTGTATTCCTCTGTTATGGGGATAACTGCTGTATGTCATTTGTGTGTATTAAAAAGGCTGCTTCTCTCTTGGGCTGCAAACCCTTTTAAAAGAAAAGATTTTAGGAAAGAAAATTTTGGAATGTGCTTTGGGATGTGCATGTATTTTGTTGTTGCTGTTGAGCATGAAAGGCTGGTAAGTTTTTACTGTTGGACTCTGTTAAAAGACGCTGGTTTTAGAAAGTACCTGGTACATTGCTTAGAGAGGGAGAGATGGGTGCTCAGTGCCTTTCAAGAACCGATCATATAGCAGTAGAGAGCAATAAGTGAATGGCAGAACTCCCTGAGACTAAGAAAAAAAAACCTTTTCCTTAAATCCCGGGGCATCTCTCTCCTCTCCCCGCACCGTTGCCCGCACCGATCCGCCTCCTCCCGGGCTCCTGCCTGGGCCGGCAGCCCTTCAGTCCTCCTGCCTGCGGGCGGGGGGTTACGGGAAGCCCGGGAGAAGGGCGGAATAAAACTTCAGCCTCCTGGTGAGCCGCTGTGCCCCTTCCCCGGCGGCCGGAGCGGGGGCCGGGCACGGCGGCGGGCGCTGCGCTCTCCGCGGCAGCCGCTGGGTGTCAGTGAGCCTCTGGTTTCCGTGCCCGGCAGCCGGCCGGGAAAAGCAAAGAACGGCGGCAGAGTCTCCCCGCGGGAGCGCTTTCAAAGCTTCCTGCGTGATTTAGAAAGGTTTTTTTGTGTGTGTGTGTGTTTGGGTTTTTTTTTCTTCTTCTTCCCTCTATTGGAAAATATTTAGATTAGATTTACACTTAAGACGGCAACTTTGCGGTGACGGCAAGGTTTTGAGCTTAAAAGAAAACCAAGCAGACCGAAATCCATGCAAATAGACTCAAAAGTGATGATTGTAGTATTTAAAACGTTGTTTTGAAATGTAATTTAACTCCGGTCTGGTCAGATCCACAGGCTGATACTCTAATCCCAAGTGAAGCTTTTCGTTGGTTTAAGAAGCTTCTGTTGGACTGTTCTCTGGACACAGAAGAAAAAACAGAAAGTGGATAGCTTTTTCTTTCAAGAGTTGAAAGCAGCACTCGTTTGAGGTTTTAAGAAGATTTGGAGAACAGGAACTGATCTGCTAACATCAGAGAAGAAATCTGGTGGCAAATATCAAAACCTCATAGAATATTTTACCACTCAGAGATATTAATAACTATCACCTTTCTGGGCTCACAAACCCACTCGTTGCTTATTCACATTTTTTTTTAGTTGCAAAAAAAATAACTCCTGAGTTTGACCATGAGAAACATAGGATTAGAATTAAAATTCCACCTACTTCTTCAAAAATCTTACTGAGAAAAGGCTTAGATAAGTAAGGGAGCAGCAGCATCAGAACCACTTGAAATGTGCAGAGCCTCAGCTACCTGTAATACTACCTGATAATTACATGCAAAGACCTGGATATCAAACACCTGACCCGACCTTGTTGTCACCTGGTAAATGTCAGCTCCTAACGGAATTTCCTTAAGGGAGTCGCGGTGAGTTTTCACCACAAGCCCAGGGAAGGGAAGAGAAGCAGGAGAAAGAATGGAATCACTGTCAATGAGGGAAAGGGTTTGAGTATCGCCTCTCCCACTGACAACTCTTTTGAGGAAACAGACCTGAAACTCAAAAGCTTTTGAAAGGGCTGTTTGGATGGAAAAACACTTCCAGTTGTCAGATCATATGAAGGTGAAGCCCTATATCTAACTGCAAATGTGTGTGAGTTGTGGTTTTGCTGGGAAGGGGTGAGTGGGACAGGAAAAATATAACAAAAAAGCAGAGATTTTTCTTTTTTCCATCTTTGCTTCACATAATTATTGTCTGAGTTCTAGTAGTATATTAACAGTAGTGTTTTATGCATATGCTGGCTCAAAAGATCCCAAACAATTTGCCATAGACTTTACATCTATAGGAAGTGATTTTCCCACTGTGGAAACACAGTTACCTTTGGAGTGAAAAGCAGCAACTATTTAAGGTCATACAGCCACAGTACCTGATAATTTAGCATTGGACGTTTCAGTTCCACTTGGAAATCATAGAGGGGAATTTAGAGAAGCGGGAAATGATTTCATAACTGAGGAGGAATGTGGCAGGTAACACCCTTGCCCCAAGCAGTGAACAAGCCTACAAAAAACATCAGTTACAACACTCTACAACCACTAGAAACTCCTTATTTCATTTTCTCCTACTGAATTGCAAAAATCTCTTCTGTAGCTTTTGTATTTTCCTTAGAGGCTTTTTGTCCAAGTTCTGGCTGGAGTCAAGTCTTCTGTAACTTGTGAGAGCTGTCAAGATCAGAGCCCCAGGTGGTACAGCTGCAGGCCATGTTTAATAGTTAATGCTGAACAATGTTATGATATTTGTATCCTATTATTCACATGCTATTGGAAATTTGTGATTTTTTTTTTTTTTTTTAATACACTGTTGAAGATGGGATGAAGTCTCAAGAAAGAGCTTCTGAGGCTTAGCTTATGTTTTGCAGCTCTGGAGAATATTTGGGTATAAACTTAAATTATTGAATGTCCCAAGCAAATGTTCTTGGGTTATTCAACTCTGCTTGATGGGATTATAATTTGAAAGTCTGCTGTAACTTTTATCTTGCTCAGAAATATGTTTCTTGGATGCAATGCAAAGTGCACACTGTGGATGCAAGACTGACTTTTCATTTAGGTTTGCATGCATGATTCCTCTTGATTCAGCTGAAGCTCATTGTGCATCTGAGACTGCTGCAGCTGAGAATCTCAGCTGTGGTGCCATTGACCACAAAATGCTTCCTTCTCAGTTGGTCTTCAATCCTGCCTTCCAAGGCATAAAGGGATCAGTTTAAACTTCTGGTTTTGGAGCAACTCATTCTTGCTGAGCTGATAATGCCATGAAAAGTATTTTAAAAGCTTTCTTTTCTAGTCTTCCTATTGTGGCAATGAAGAAGCTTAGAAATAGATAGTTGATCAATGAACATGCCATGTAAGCCTGGCCAAGGTAAGCAGAAGAAGCAGATGATTCTATCACTGAAGCAAAGGACTGTTGGAAAAACAAAACTGTTTTATTAGAGTACTGAGTGGTGTCTGATGCCTGATGCCTATGCTGGTGAGTCCGGGAAAGTGTCAGTACAGAGGCAATGCAGAGAGTCAAATTTTGACAGTGATACAAGCCTGCAGAGAGCAGGGGCACAGACAGAGGCAGTGTGCTTAGAAGGAGACATGCAGCCGGACAGATTGAAACCTGCTTTGGGCTAAGAATGAACACTTTTTCTGCTGACAGAATGGCAGTGTCTGAGAAGAAAGGTGATGGGAAGATACTCTTCCTTTCATGTGCATCAGTTGAATTGGCCACTCAGTAATTTATAGCCTCTTTTGCAATATCTATTTTTCCCCTCTCCTTTCTAGAAGCCAGGGCCTGCTTTCCAAGAAGTGGTTCAGCATGGGAAAATGTGGATGGCCCAGGTGCTATGCTAATCAGATAGATGTTATTTTGGGATGGGTGGTTAGGTACAAGCTGCCATTCAAAAGAACATGTGTATATGGATGGCAGGAACTGGCTGGCCATGAGTAGTTGCACCTGCAAGTCTGGGAGATCAATATGATTGTAAATGCTCCTCTAGTCCCATGAAACAAGAGTCTCTGTCTTTCTCTCTTAATAACCATGGGAGTGCACATCCAGAATAAGAGTTATCCCATAGTTAAAGAAACAGAGCTAGTAACTTGGACAAAAAAGAAGGTGCCATTACTTTTATTTTGCAAATAAAGAGCAGAAGTAAAGATCAGAAAAATGGCAACCCTAGGAGAGCCAAGACTGAATCACAGATCCTTTAGTCATGAGATTGCCTTCTTCTCTGAGCTGTATTTATGTTTTGTTATAGACTTTGGTGCCTCTGATTTGCCACTGACCCTAGTCTTAACTCTTACAGTTTTTTCACCTTTCCCCCCCTCCCCCCCACTTTTCCTTTCTTTTTCTCCCTACGGCTACTTCTTTGAAGTAGCTCCAGGGAGGTCCATGGCAGTAGCAGACTTGGAAGTCTATTTTAAACATGACTTCATACCTCACATCGGTTTATTTATTTATTCATTTTTGTAGATCTAATTTTTTCTAGTTAAGAACTGTGTAAATAGCCCTAATGAGCCTTGAGGGCTCTCATTTGCTTAGAGAGATTAAAACAAGCTGGGAAGTCTCCAAGCACATGGGGCAGAAGGTACAAAACATACCTTACCTAGACCTTGTCAAATAATTCATCCCAAATCCTTTAGCTGATGTAATGGGCTTTTTGTGCTTTTTCTGTTATTGTTTGGCTTTTATGATTATGTTTAAGTATTATTTTTTGTAAGCAAAACTGAGTCTACAACTTGTTCAAAAGCTGGTCATTTTTGAGTGTTCGCAATTTATAAGCTCTTCTGTGTGATTGATCACCTAAGTCATACTATGTTGCCTTTTTTTCACTGTATGGTATTTTGCTTATCTGCATATAATCCACGAATATTCTTAGTGATATGACAAATACATTTCGTTTCAGTGTGAATGATGAAAAACACCTCTCTGTTGTTTAGATTTCCACAAAATTCACCTACACTGGCATTGGTGGTGTTTTTTACTGCTTGCATAAAAAGGCTTACAAGTCTTGCCCACCTGAATGTTTACTGCTAAGGAAAGAGAGGGGCTGTATCTGTCAGGAAAGCAAATTCATGAATGTGGCAGCACACACAGCACATGTTTTGGAAGCTCTTTTGTTTTGCATGAAACTCATTTCTTTTTCTCTTGCTGGCCTGTTCGCTGCGCAGTGGACATTGAATACAGATTGTTTCTAATGATGTCAGGATCTCCTAGTCCATACAGTTGCCCCACGGATCAAATGCTTTCTGAGTGCACGAGATGGTATTATTTAATATAAAAGCATATAGGGAAAACATCCTTGAGCTGGGTTTCCGAAAGAGATCTCCATCTCTTTCTCGCAGAGAATGACTCTCTGTTCCACTTCCCCTGTATTATCTTACCTACGTGGCTCCTTGGGAACTGCATGGCTGAGCAAGGATGCTTTGCTGCTTGAACAAAGCCCGGCATTGTCCAAGGGGCAGGCACACAAATCTGGACCTCGCCCCTGGAAGAGAGCAGAGTGACCCTCAACCTGAGCTCTCCCAAAAGCAAAATGCAGCAACTGCTTCTTTGACCTAGAGTTTGTTCAACAGCACCTTTTGAAAGATGTTAACCTCCAGCCACCGCTAGCACTGTCACATGTAAAAAGAGAGGCCAAACAAAAAAGTCAGAGCAGAGCTCCTGATGGCTGCATGGAAAAATTAGAAATGAAATTGGTTTGTGCATTTTAACTTTCGGAAGACCTCAGCCCATGGGTGCTGGAGCAATTCTTTCTGTGTAGTGCTGGCTGACTGTGCTCGGCATAACCCTGAAATCTAACAAATGCTGACCTTGCCCGTAAAAGCAATACATTGTTTTTAAACATTAGTTTCCTATTCCTGACAGATAAGATGAAAAGTTAACAATGCGTTAAGGCTGTAAAATGTTGGCCAGAGTTTGGATTTCACCTCTGTTTAACTTTTTGTCAACAGATTGGCATTTTCCTCCCCATTCAGAACAGTTGGGTTTTGCTTTCAGCACTGAGTAATAGCTCTTAGATGCTCTCTCACGCAGAGATTTGAGTTCAATATTAAGGCATTGATAACACTCTTATTATCAGAAAGACATGGCCTATGGGCTCAGAGGGAATCTAAAACAGCTCTTTCAGCGCAATAAAAGAGTAGTTCTACATAATGTGACATGAAGTTCCCAGATATATTACTTAACCAGATCACGGCATGCTAGTAGATTCAGACCCATGCAAGCCTGCTCAGTCTTTCTGAAATGACTTCCTTTCAAGAAAACAGTGCCCCAGTGCAAGATATCTTTGCTAACACACTGGGTATAAATTACTGCTCCTGCAAGTTAAACAGCACAGCCGGTCCTCCCTGGGAGAGGCCGTGTTGGTTCAGCAGGGTGACAGAATCATGCCGCTGGGACTTAAAGAGTTAATGATGTTAGCTGGGGGCTATGTTTCAGTCCCTGTACTTTGTGCTGTGCTGGAGTTAAATGCTGTTGAAACTAAGTTAAGGGCAGTGCTGAATATCAGTATATCCACTGAGCCAAGGAGATCCATTTATTTTTAATTGAATTAAATTGCTCACAAAATGAAAGTAGCATACTTTCATTAATATTTAATTACTTACAGTGTTAAACAATGATCACAAAGAAAACTTTGCTGGTGTCTTTTCCATCTCTGCATTTTTCTATTTCTTTGTCGCATGAGGTGATCCTGTTGTCCTTCCTGTGATTTGAACGTTAAAGGCTACTAAGGCTGAGTGCTACTGATATTTTCGGCATGCTGGGGAACAAACTCGAGATTTGGTGCTGAAGCTGCTGTGGAGCTACAGCCAAGGAAGGGAGAGTGGGAGATTTGCAGCCAGACAAGACAGAATGGCTATTTCCTCACAAAAAATGAGGCTCACCTTAACACTGGTCTGAAAGTCATCCATAGAAACATCAGTGTCTCAGCTGGAGCAGGCAAATGCTGCCGTGGCTACTGCCACTACTCCTTACTATTTCAGTGAGCTCTCTGGTTGGTGGGCATAAAAGAAAAAAATGTGGGATTTTCATTTCGGTTCAAAACCAAAATTTAAGCATGATTTTGAAGTCTGTGAAATTAAAACCAGGCTCTGCTCTCACATTGCCAACAAACTGAGTTGCTGAGGGAGTCAGTTACGCCTAAAATTGGCTTTGCAACTCTAATGTCGTACCATGAATATGGCCCATAATTTTCCTCAGTGAAGTGCACTAGATGTGTATATATATTCTTCCACCTACTTGTATTAAGCCCAGCTGAGTACTTAGGCAAAAAGCTGAGGTATTGTGAGCACAGCAGAAGTCACCACGGATGGTGTAAACCTGGCCAAATTAGGAAACTCCTCTGTATGTTTCCCCTCTCATATAGCAAGCAAGTGGGAGAAAATACTATAGGCATTGAAGGTTCACAACATTTATTTTTGCGTATAATGTTCTTCTTAACATAATCCAGTTCAGACAGAAATGTGACCCTAGTCCTGCAGCCCAAGAGACCAGAGCTCCAGAGGTATGACTGTCTAGCTGCTTGTCATGAAGTTATGCTGGTTTATCTCAGTTTGGCTTTTGGCAGTACTGGATGGATTGAGCTAAAGCCATGACTTCTGAAATTAACTATGTGTTTTATATGCTACTTTCGGACAAGACCAGCCCCTCTATCTTTCACAGCATATCGTCATATCATTCATAGAAATGTAATGCTATTAAACCAGAGCAATTAACTGTAGAAAGCAACATCTAAGTGAAGATGCTATGGTATTTTCTCCTCAAATGCTGTCTGTAGCTTGAGTGTTGCTAAAGAAATTGCTCAACTCCCTCATTGCCATGCTGACTGTGTCTGCTTGATTCAGAAAGCACTTATTACAGTGGGAAATGCCAGACCTGCAGTTTCAATACCCCACTTGGAGTGTGAATGTGGACAGTGCATGTCTTTTGTTAAGGCTTAGGTCCATCTTCATTCAGACCCCCTTTCCAGGTAGCTCCGGGTGCTCAGATTATTCTAAAGTGTAAGCTTTCCCTGTCTTGGAGGAAGGAAAGGGTAATTCCTTGGGGCTCCCATTGGAAAATGAAGAAATCATCAAGAAAAGGAAAAATGTCAATAAGACACTTCATGCAGCACGTTTCCAGGCGATCATGCTACTTTTAGTGTGTTAAAGTCAGTTGGCCTTTGGACAAATGCCTCGTCATAACACCACCCGAGGTGTGTGATAATCGCCAAGAAATGCTCTACCTGTCATGTCTTATTGCTTAAATATTTATGCTTATGACATTTGATTCCTACACTCTATATGTCATCAGAATGTTTCACTCACAGTAGATATGTCATCACCCACCAGGAACAGCTGACACTAAGGATTAGAACACTTTCAAATTAAAAATCCCTAAACAAAGAAATGACATGCTAGTAATTGTCTAGGGTAGTATAAATCAAATATATGATGATATGAACTAATAGATTTATTACATTAAGCTGACCCAGCCATTTAATTTGATGATTCCTGTGCCTCCCTTAACTCTGTGAGGAAAGCAGAGAGAGAATAGGACTTGTATTAATGGTACTTCTTATTTTGATGAAGGTCATGGTGTATTTCCTCTCAGTACCATCCTGTGGAGTCAATAAGGAAGAGTACGTGTTCTGTGGCAGAAACTGCTGGAGAGAACCGAGTGTGCAATACAAAATCCTCCTACGAGGTAGTTCCTGTCTTGAAGGATTGTTGAAAAATGTTCCCAGTGCTTCCAGTACTATGTTGGGTGACCCTCAACAGGAGATCAGCTTCTAATAGGCAACAGATTTCCAGCTACTTCATACAAGGCAAAACCAAACTTCTCGGGTAGAGGAGCTGGTGCTCCTGTCCCTAGCCCACCTTTCCCTGCTGTGGGCCAGGCAGAGGAGATGCCTACCCTCCTGGTCACCAGCTGTGCACCAGGCAGCAATCCTGCCTCCAGACGATGTCTAGAAACCCTCGACTGGGCAGAGAGGCAGCAGAGGTGCTCAGCTTTCAGCACCTCTCTACCAGCTGCTCTTGGTCTCTGCTGAGGCAACCGTGTTGGGATGGGCGCAGCCATTCCACCCTTTGGGTATGGATCCATGGGCTGCCAGCTGGATCACCATAGTGCCAGATGTTTTTAATTGGATTAAAAAGCCGTAATTCTGATATTTTCTAATAAGCCACTGTATATGAATGCTGTTGCCCTTCACTGAATAGAGTCAAAACTGGTCAGTTATGTGTTTGAAGGCAGGGCTACTGCTGGCATCAGGAGACTCTTTAGAGCAAGGGTCCATGAAAAGTAAGTTCTCACCTCTCTTGTTAGTGTCACCAGAGTGTGCGCTGTGATCATGACAACTAACTCCCTGGTTGTACCCAGACATATTTGTTTAGGGTCTTTTTCTCTCTAGTACCCATCAGTACTGAATCTAAATAATGACATGGACACAAGCAGGACGAAAGTGTAAGCTCATGCTACACGTGAAAACACACAAATTTAAACACATAAATGAATGAGATGGCGTGAAGATGCATAATTTCCACCTTAACTGTACTTCTCTCCCATTTCTAGTCCAGTTAAAGTAAAAATTATTAAGCAAAACATTAATTGCTAGTAAAAGATAAAAACAAATAGGCCAAATATTTACTGCTTGAAGAACATTATCAGGTAATGGCTATAGACCTATTTCTAGCATTCTTCAAGCAAAATTCCCCTCTCAGAGCTGTGTGGTGGAACTTGGCCTGAGACCATGTGCTCTGACTGTGTACGTATAACGCCCTTTGGTATAAACGGGAGAATCCAGAACATTGGATTTGCTCTATGGCCCTAAGTGAAGGATTCTTCCTTTTGTGTCAGAGTAGCATGTATCAGCACTTTCACTCATGGATTCTGTACATCTCCCTCAAACCAGCCCAAATAAAGCAAGCACCATGTGATCTGTCCTGGCACTGGCTCAGCAGGGTGGCATTGAACAGCTATATATATCTGGCACAATGTGGCTTACACACTGCGTGTGGATTTGAACGTACTAGACAGCTCACCCAGAGTGGCCCTGCACACCCACAAAAGATGGTCAGTTGTCCACAGTCCCTAGCGATAGCAGGAGCAATTGCTTTCCGTATCTGCCGCTGCGCACGCGTCGCTCCCGCTTATAAAGTTATCAATGTTATGCCCTTCTCTTTAATAAAGAGGTTATCTGAGGGGAGGGAGGGGACGTTGTTTTGGCTGGAATTTCACAAGGCACAGGTGGTACAACCAGCTGCAAGATCTTTAGTTCTTGTTGGCTGTACACCAGCTCTTGGTCTTTTCATAGTTCTTTCACTGGTAGTGAAGGAGGAGGAGTGGCAGGAAGGGACAGTGGGCCCTTGATGATGTTGTTCAGCATCAGCAGCTGTCTCAGGTTGGCATTAGGCTCTGGAACAGTTCCTCAGGAGGTGTTTATGCTGAACCGTTCCCTGGTGACACTGGACGCAATAGCAGAAATGGTAATGCAGCGAAGTGTTTATTGGAAAGAATCCATGCAAAAGTCTGCCCCATCTCTGAATTTCCCCGTGCAAACCCATCTTTTACTTTGTAAGCTGCCTGGGGTTGTACAACAAACAAACAAAAGATATCTCTCCCTAGAAAAGGATAGATTCTTCCATCATTGCTTTCCCTGAGTGCTACAGAATAACCTGTCAAAGAGGACACAGCACTCAAGCATATGCCTCTCATTAACCAATTATTTCTGAGGCTGCTGTGAGCGGAGATGACTTGAGATAAGGAGCCAGATCTCAAGCTTACACAATACGACATGTTCCTGAGAGAAAAGAGGCAGTACCCAAATAATCTCGAGATATGGAATGAGAACGAAAGAAAACTTTCACAAGCAGTGAGACCAGTTCGGGGAGAAAAAGACTTTGGGGGAGAACTAGGAGGAAGCTGGCAGTTGCTTCTGCAGAAAGCTGAGGTTTCCTGAATGGTACAAGAACTTTATGGGCAGAGAAGACTAAAAACTTAAATGTAAACAACACTGGGACTACATTTTTCAGACTGCTATATTCTACCCTTTGTCTCTCAAATGCCTGTGGAGATCACAGGAGCTTGACTTTGATGGCAGAATATCCCGAGAAGTTGCTTGTATTGGAAGTCCTGTTTGATTTCTCACTCTGTTGGTGTGTGCATCTGTACACTCTCAGAGGGCTCCTTGAAAAAGTTCCTTTGAACTTCCATAACACTTTTTGACTGTTGAAGTATGAATTGTAAGGGACCTCTGGAGGTCATCTGGTTCAGCCTCCTGCTCAGTACGCAGGTATTACTAACTGTCCAGATAATGTCAGCTCTGTTTTTTTTCCTCAATGAGTCTTGAAATCCTCCACAGACAGAGATATCAGCTCGTGGATAGCCTGTTCCTGCGCTACTCCTCTAGTGAGTAAGTTTTCTCTAGTGTCTACTCTGAATCTCCTGAGCTGCAGCTCACAGTTGTTGCTCCTTGTTTTACTGCCTGCCACTACCAAGAAGAGCAGCTCCATTGTCTTTGTGACTGCTCTTCAAATATTGACTAGAGGTCTCCCTTCCCAGCCTCCTCTTCACCTTCTTAAATGAGCCTAGTTGCTTCAGACTTTCCTCAACATTCATGGGCTTCAGCCCTAATGATCTTGGTAGCCTTCTGCTGGTACCTCTCCAGTTTCTCAACATCTTCTTTGACTTGCAGGGTTTCAAAACCAGAAGTGGTGCTCCAGATGGAGCTGAATAGAGAGGAATGAAAACTCCCCTTGATCTGCTGGTTGTGCTCCTCTTAACATATCCCGGTACGGGCTTTGCTTTATTCGCCTTCGGAGAGGGCTAGCTCCTAAATGGACAATGTTTTGACTGGTGATATGTGGCCTTCTTGTCATAGCCATGCTGGAGAAGACCATCACCTGCGAGACACAGAACTAACAAAGAACACATTTGGGGGAGGCAGTTTAGAAACCCCCAATTCAATTTTCTGAAGTGAGGGAGGTGCTTGGGTGAGTTGTACCACGAGCACGCAAAATGCGAGTGTCTGCTAACAAAGTGTAATGTGCCCACGTCACCCAGACACTTCAGAGTTTTGCTTAAGTCAACTTGCTTTCTTCTCCTTTCCTGTGAATAGCATGTTGTAGAAAACAGTGTAAGAGCATTTATTCAAATCCAGTAAAAATCAAGCTCCTTTTTTTCCACTAAAACAGGTTTGGATTTGTACCCTGCAAACTGATACAAAAAGCCTCCCTAGTCCACACAAGAAAAGCCCGTCTCTGGGAACATTTAATATACAGAACGCGTGAATAAAAAGAGGGGATGTAACATTTGTGAGATCCAGAAGCTTGTGACAGCCACTCGGAGAACGAAACACATGTATTATGACAAAATCACAAACTGCTGGCTTGGCAGATTCCCTGGGAACAGGCGGGGAAGGTGATAGCTGCTCGAAAGTCAGAGAAAGGATCAATATTGAATAAATCAAAACAAATATGTGATAGGTTCTGAGAATGATATAAAAATTAAATACCAGGGAATTCGAGGCATGAGAATATCCAATTACTGGGCTAGTGCTACAGTCACTGTCATACTGAGAAAAGGGGGAGAGCAGAATGAAATTACTAAAGGGGTAATAGCTGGTAGTAGTCTTAACGTTTACACAGGCAGCCTGTCTCAGTATACATAGTGCAGGAAGATGCTTACTGCTGTCTGCATTTTGTGGATGGAGAAGTTGAGGCATGGACCACGGGTCTCTTATTCCTCCTGATCCTTCACTGGAGCTCACCATCTGTCCCCTTTTTCTTCTGCTCTCTGTGCCTCTCCCAGCATTTCATTCCTGCGTGATTCCAGCCTGGATTTGAGTTGTTGGTGTTGCAGCACCCAGTAAAGGAAATGGCTGCTTAGTCATAGTGATGGGCTTCTTTGTGGAGAGAATATTCAAACCTAATGCAATGCAAGAGGAGTAAGGCCTCCGATGCTGCTGGAACATCAGGATTTTCCTGCTTAGCAGCACTTTCCGTTTAGAAAACACCTCTTTACTGTGCATTTTTCTTCCAAATCTGCCCGCTTGCATTAATTTTGTGCATTCTCCGGTGTTTTTCTTGTCTTTTAAATTTTGTTTCCCTTTAAATTGAAGCACTGAGATGAAAGGAGTCATTACCACAAGCTTAGTGTTGTATGGGCTTTCTGCTGGCTATCTGCGTGGAGGGAATTTCACCCTAGGAAGTTTTCCACTGGAGACAGGCTAAGCTTCCAAGGGTGAATTTCCTGGAGCAAATAGCCTCTTCTTTCCTTGTTCTGAAGTCAGTTCAGGACACTGAAGACAATACCTGTGGCAGTGTTTGTTAGAATTTCTGTTTGTCTCATAACTGTGTTTAAGTGAGCTAGCTGCCATATAACCATAGATAGAGAGAGCATTGCTGTTCCAGGGAGTCTCAAATTGCAACCCCATACCGACATCTCCTGTCACCTTTCAATGCTGTGACTTAGTTACATGAAAAATGTGTGATCATAAGACTGAGATTTTCAAAAATATTATCTATCATAAAGAAATGAATCCCATATCTTTCCAAACTGTCTTCATTGATGTTTTTCTTCTTCATTTTTTGCCTCAGAAACAAGACATGCTGAGTGGTATACGATGATTTATGTTCTTTTCATACAAGAAATATCAGCTGACCTAGCAGAATGTATGGATTTTCTTTTATCCTTAACTGAGCACATAATATGTTAGCAAAATGAACATGTATCATTCCTAACCTACTGAATTTCTCTCCTATTTTTCAAATAACTTTACCTCGCTCTTTCTGTGGTCCATTGAAATAACATCTTGCCTTAGTTTATTTGTACGGCTAGCCATGCTATCATATTACTGCGAATTCTACAGATAAATATGAGGAAAAAGTGAAGGAATTGAAGGAATGGATGCAAGAATAATGTTTATGATGCACACGGAGATAGTTTTCGATGGAAGATGCTGTAAAAGTGCAAAGCTCTATTATTATTGTTATTATTACTTTATTAGAGGTGGTTGCCACATAGATCTATGACTGGATGAATTAAACTCAAATAAAAGCAAGAATTGATTTCAGCTATTCCTTACTTAAGCCTATAAACAGTCAATAGATATCTTAATATATATTTTTGCTGCTCCTGGCCGGGAAGTCGTGGGAGCAGATAAGGTATTATTGGTTTTATCTGCTGTGTGTCTTCCATAGAGGACAAATCCAGTTTCTCTCTTGTGTGGAAAAATCTTGACATTTGGTTAGGGTCCTCTGATCTCAAAGCCTGAATTTTGTGTTGGAATGCATCAATATACGGAAATTTGGGGCTCCTATATAGAAAAAAATTGGCATTCTAGCTTAACTCTAAGCAAGGAATTGCCCTTTGTTTTCAAGTGGAATCTACTTAAGTATTGTTCCAGGTGGGGAAAATGATATGTGACTAATATGGACTTTGTTTTCTATGCTAAAGTGGTGTATGGGATAGCTCTGATTGCTGTAGATCTTGGAGGCAGGTACATGAGCAATGCCTTATAAAATTGACCTGCTGCTACTCTAAGCAGACTGAAACCTTACTTGATATAAATTGATATAACACTACTAATGTCATAGTCTCTTCTGTTGACCTTAGTCTCTCAGTCCAGAGCACCAAAAATATCACAAACCATACTCCAACACCTCCAACAGTAGTGAGATAAACCTCACAACTGACAGCACTGCAAGTCACGTCAGCTGAGGGTCTGATTTAAAAGTACTGCAAGACCTGTGGATATCTGCTAAGTGATATGAACATTTTCTCTAATATTTCTTTCTGCAGGCAGCTGAAGTGTGGTATCACCACTCTTTACCCTCTCTAGTTTAGAGCTGACAACAACTATTCACCCAGGGACTCCGCGTTTCTTTACTTGCAGAAAACCCTCTAGATTTGTACACGTCTAGAAGTGCACTGCTCCTCAATGCAACCCTTTGACCTTAGGCTTATTTCTCCACTTTCTCTTAAAATATACTATTGCACTACTCTGGTGTAAATCTACTTTTAGTCTGGATTTACCTGCCTGTGCCTCATAGGGATGGAGGGCTACATCCTCAGAGGAGAGCAGCCGAGAGCATCTCAGTACATCCTTTGGCAGTTAGCAAAACCAAGTGGTTGTTTAATAGTGAAAGACTCAATCAATAAGGGGAGAGCAATGCTTCAGCATTGGTTTTTTTTTTAAGTTTGAAGAGGAATTTTAGTTAATTAGAAGTGAGAAAAAAAAAAAAAAACAAAACAGAAAAAGTCTTGTTGATTTGGTGAGCGTTCCTTACCCACATGACCCCAACTCTCTATCCATGGAGGAGAGTGGCTCTTCACGCTCGGCCTGCTGAGCTCTCTGCCAAACGTGTTGGAGAGCTGGGCCATGGTGCCTGCTGAGCCTCCCTCTCCTCCTCTTCTTCTTCCTCCTCCCACATTCCCCCAGGGCCTGAGCCCCACTGTGGACAGCAAAGACCAGCAGGAGAAGGCATTTCTCCTGCTCTCGAGCAGAGGATGTTTGGGACTACAGCCTCAAAGTCCTGTGCTCTCTTGTGCCCATTGTGGGATGGGGCAGGTTTTGGGGGTGTTGAAGGGGGAAGTTTGGCCCCTTCTTTGTGGTTCAGTCAGTGGAGTTTGTGGAATCCTGCAGGAACCTGAAAGGTTGGTCCAAAAACTGGAGGGAGGAGGCAAGGGTTTGCTTCTGTGCTTCGCAGGGGCCACTCCAGGTGAGTCAACACATTGTGTATTTTCTTGCAGAATTCGGCTGCTGAATGGACCTTTATTAGCATGTTAAAGCCTTTGCAAGGCAGAACCAAAGCTTGGAATGGAGGTCAATAGGTGTACCCCCGAATACTAGGTGCCTGACTGTGATTAAGTTGTACCAGATCAGAGCGCTGCCCCCTTCTCTCCCTGAGCCTTCTATGCGTCTCTTAAATTTTGGGGTGTATAAAAATATCCATACCCTAACTTCCTCTCACATTACTTTCAAAACAAACCCGTTTGAATCAGACCATTGCAACAACAAAATCCCAACCAGGAGCAACAGAAAGGGAAAAAAAACAGTCCCTCCATCTCCAAACCATTATCTTTTGCCATGAACTAAAAAACAGCAGCTTCACTTGATTTCATTTTTGGTAATAACAACAACAGAAATTTGCATCTGGGCTGACAATGTGTATAGTGAGTGTTAGCCCAGTGTGATTTGAAATTGGCAAGTTACAGCAACCCTCTGGAAAACCAGGATTTACAAGGGAAATGCTGACAAACACTTAACTACAGTGGCACTTGCTCTATACTATATAACACACAAAACAGTGAAATGGAACATAAGTCTCTCCTAATTATTGAAAATATTTTGGGGCTGCCTTGTGCTAAAACACTCATTTTCATCTTGCATTTCAGCTATTTTTTTTCTCTCTCGAAGCAAATTTTGTTCTAAGCCACCTATCTTTAAAAAAACGCGGCTAATCACAGTCAAAAAAGCAGCATACTCCATGTGGGTTTTGGAAGGCTGTGTATAATAAGAAGAATTTCAAGGCTGTGTGGACTTGCATGACACCATATTATTGCATGAGAAAAAAAACAATACTGAATGGTAATAACCATTTGTCAGAGGCAGTGCAGAGGATTATATTATAACCCTTTGTGTGTGTGTGTTTGTGTGTATCCTATACAAAGCAATCAGGCACCTTCCAATTTCCAAACACCTGATAATGTTAAAGTTTATTTTGTCGCAGCCAAGGTTGTATTTTCTTTCAACTTCACAGTGACCCTAGGAGGAAGAGGAATAATGGATCGGGAACCTATTATAGCGATTCTGTGTTAAACAGCCAAGTAAAGGGCAAATATAGTTCTGTAGCGGAATCAATCACTGAACCCATCAGTGAGAATGACCCTCCTGGCCCCCACCTTCTTCCCTGTGCCTAAGAATTTGCCATATTCAATCTTTAGGCTCTGAACCCAAATGCCCTTTGAAAGTGAATTTATGATCACTTCATCACGCTGTCTATTAGCTCACTTTCTAACAAATAGGATTGAGAAATATATGGCAGGAACTGCAGCGGCACATTTCCAACTAATGGTTAAAATGTCAGGGCGATAATGTACAAGTGCGTCTGCCCTCAAACACAAAATCAAACGCAGCTTTACAAGGGCTGTCGCCATTCCACTTTAGTTAAAGACTTGCAAGCTTCCTTCTTCCCCTTTGCAGGGCTGCAGTTTGGAAGCTGCTGCATCTCATCAGGGCTCGGTTTGCCAGTGCTGTACTGTACTTCATTAGGCAGCTCTATTTAATGGTTTCAACAAAAGCCATCATTTTAGCCCAACTGCCTTGACTAAATTAAAATTTCCAATCTCTGTTTTAGTGTTCTGCAACTGATGTATACATAAGCAAAACTGGTCAACATCTGCCAGGGGGTTGGCCAAAAGTTCTGTAAAGATGTACTTCACATTTCTGAAGCATGTGCAAAGTAACAACGTACTTATCCTCCTGAGGGCTCTCATGATTTTACTTCACCATTTGTTCAGACACACTTTAGCAGCATATAAGCCATACAGTTGATTCTCCCCTTGGTTGCAGTTTTATCTGTAGTGTCATTTTGAGTAATTGGGGTATGGTAGCTGATCAACTTTCAGGTTTCTCATTGGCAGAAAGGGACTGTATTGGCACCAAGAAAGAATATGATGGGTCCTCTCGGTGCCTGAGCAAGTGTCCCTCTTTTGCACTTGGCTACCCAAGGCCATTAGAAAATAAGCTTAATAAAGCAACTCAGTGTATACATCTTAACTATTCCCAGCCAAGGGGATGCAGCTATAGAAGAAATATTTTAAACCAATATGAAAGATGGTAAATGTACATATTTAGTCAGTGATCTGTGAAAGTTTTTGAATTAGTTTTTAAAGCTTTGTTAAGACCAGAACGCACAGATGTTGAAAACAAGTTCAGATGTAGCGACAGATGGTATTTGATTATGAAGCAGACTGTTCATATAATACAAAGATGCTGCTTCTGCCATACACAAGTAACTGCAGAGAGTGCAGTAGAAATTTTGGAAGGCAGAGCAGTTCAAGAGGTTCTTTGTGCGGCAATAACTTTCACGTTTTTCCAGCAGCGCTAGAATTGGGATCATTTTCTTTCTTTTGCAGTCAACACCCTCACTGCCCCCCCTCACCCCCACTCCCCTTCCATTTTCTCCCCTGTGTTATAGCTATCTTGCACTTTTTTGATCCTCTTTTCAGGTCATTTGAAATCAGATTAAGGATAAATACTCTTCATTTATATTTACAGAAGAACAAAGTTCCTTAAGGTTAATAATAAAAATAACTGTTATTATATATTACTGGTATTACCTATTAAAAAAAACCCACGACAATTTCTCTGAATTTTGGACAAATCCTGAATTTTGCAAGTGATGTAACACTATATCCGGATTCACAGGGCAGTTGTACAGGTCTTTGGCTGGGGTCAACATACGTGCCTATTTGCAGGGGCTGCTGTCATGTTTACCTTGTCAAAACCACAGTCACCTCCCTTCCACTTCCCTCCTCCAAAGGGACGTGAGTATGGTGCTGAAATTTGGAAATACCGGGAGAGAGCTGTGTGAAGGGCAGGGGTATCCACCCCTCAGCACCAGCTCCACCCCACTGCTGAGAAAGGTTCCAGCTGTGGTGGGGGGTCTGGACCGTTGCTGCCGCTGCTGTCCTCCAGGCCCTGCTTGGCCCACGGGCTACAGACCCCAGTACCTTTGCCTCGAGTACGGAGCAACTCATGTGGCCTCGGGCAGTGCCCATCCACTCAGCCCTTCGCAAAGGGTCGTTCCTGGCAGAGCCAGGTCTCCCCCATCACCCCACTGCCGCACCCCCGACCTGCTCTTTTCCCAGTGCAGCCCCTGCCAGCAGCTGGGATGGCCGCCCTGCACCTCCCCGTGCCGCCGGCAGCCGGCTGTGGCCCCAGTGAAGGTCTGCCGAATACTCTGGAAATCTCTGCAAGGGCAGAAATGCCGTTTAAGCAGTAGGACCTTCCCGACGGTGTGCAGCAGCACCGAGGAGGGAGCGACCTGGCTCGCAGGCTGGGGAAAACCCATGCCATGGACAGGCTTTTCCAAAATTTCTCTGTGGTTCCCCTCAGGTTCTGTGAAAACAAATGGCCGGATAAACAGCGTTTTAGAGTATCGGCTCCAGTCGCTCACAAGGATGCAAAAGGATGCCAGAAAGCAAGGGTTTGGTTAGGAAATGAAACAGGAACGGCAGCAGCGTGTCGATTGCGCAACATAAACCAGAGACTTTGGGAGGGCGGCGCGGGAAGCCCTTGCTCAGGCTGTTAACGAGTAACAGCGAGCGTTAATGAGTAACGCAGAGGGCTGGCGGTGGCCTGGCGCCCGGGCGGGGGGCTGGAGGAGCGCGCCCTGTTCCTGGCTCTGTGGTGGGCAGGCGGGGGGTCCCGGGGAGGAACCTCACTGCCCCACGTCTCCGTTTTGCTTTCTGTAAAATGGGGACATGCAACCGGCAGCGTGAAAAGCTTTGGGCTTGGCCTTTTGAAAGTGCTCGAGGATTTTCCCTCTGGCACTCAGTGCGTGGTGGAGCTCCTCGCCTGAGCTCCAGGTTTCACCAAAAGCTGGAAAGTGGTAACACATAGGTTTGCGTAAGAAAGCCGTGAACTTCATTTTATGTCTTGCCGCTTCTAAACACACACGTTTTATTAGGAAAGATTTGAAATACACTCCTTGACTCGAGCATCCTTATGCTTTCAGGCTGTTTGCAATCTAAGGCGAGCACAGGGTTATACGTTTTTAAAAAAAGCCTTTAAATCAGTTTAAACCTCAGCCACGTGGGCCATTCGAGATCCACCCCGGACTGTTCTGCGACTTTCTTAAAAATGACGGGTGAGTCTCCGGTCTGAATGGCCAATCTTCAGCCCGAGCCAGGCAGCCGTGCAGTCCCTGGGATGGGTGTGTTGTCAGAGCCTTGTGTCGATTACCGAGACATGGTAAAAATAATATCCAAAAAAATCTAAAGCGCCTCCACTTCAGAGAAATCTGGGCTCAGGGTTTTGACTGGAGCATCATCTCTTCCTTTAAAAGCTCTGACCAAATTATTGAGCTGATAAGCGATTCCCCTTGGTTTTACATGTGCTGGCATGAATTATCCTTGAGTGCTGCATATTAGGGTTGTTTTGTACTAAAAGGTGTTAAACACTTGTAATAAATATTTTTCCTTATTTCCCCTAGGACACAGTTCCATCTCTGGTTGGTGAAGCATAAAAAAGAGCTGTCATGCCCAGTTTTAATAGGCAATAGGATTTCAAGCCCCCAGAGTTGTTTCACAGTCTGGCAGTGGCCATAATGAAACTGGCCACTGTTGCCACAAGACTTTTTCCTCTCATGCGTTCTCCCCTGTTACCTCCCACAGCTGCTTGACTGGCAGGTCTCTTGCAAACTGCAAACATATTTACATTGGAGCTGGTAGTATTTCTTTAGCTATCTGTGCCATCTTTCTCTCTTTTTTTTTTTCCCCTTTCCTTTGCCTAGCTAGAGACTCAACCTTAAGTCTAATTTTAAAGAATAAAATTAAACTGTGCATGCAATTAACTGCCTTTGAGTGCAAACAGCAGTTCATTTTCATGTGTTTTGTTGTGAAGCAAATAGCTTGTTTGTTTGTTTGTTTTTTTCACACTGATTCCCAAATAAATGGGAAAGTACCACTATTCACTCGCCTAGGATTTATTCATGAAAACGCAATCGCATCCTCCCAGACTCTGGAGCGAAGCGGGGGGGTCCTTTCTCTGCACAAGAGTCCGTGTCTCACTCTGCTCTGCATCTCTGGAAAGGGCCAGGCTAACCTAAGCCAGCAAGAATTCGTATGAGTTTCTGAAAAAAATGTAAGATGTAAATAAAATATACCTCTTTGAGGTACATGTATGCTAGTGATACTAATATGCTGTAGAAAAAAATGACCATTGTAGCAAGTGATGGATTTTCTGCACCAACCAATCGATCAGGCTTTAATAGGCAGCTTCTCCCAAATGCTCCTGCTCCCTGAAAAGCTGGGAGAACAGGCAGGCCTTGCAACGCACCCAGAGGGTCACAGACTTGGACCATGCAGGGAAACAACCCTCCCACCCCCCCAACCCTTTTCATCACGCAGTTCTGCCACCAGCATGGGAGCCCTCCAGCCCTGTTCCCCAATAAGCTTTAGCAAAGATTTAATTTATTTTCCATATTGTGTTCTTAAAATAAATACAGTGCCATATTTTAAAGCTGAATTAGTCTGTTTGGGGAGACACTGTGACCCATTGCAGAGAGACGGACTTGTTTGCTCTTATTTCCTAAACGCAGTCAGTCATATGCTGCAACTCACCCATCAGCTCCCTTTCCCTCCTAACAAAGAGGGAAGACTGGATCAGAAGGGATCATCTCCATAGAAATTGCATTGGCACAACCCAGACTGGGCATAAATAAGGGTACAGACCAAGAAAACAAGAGCAATTAACTCTTTCAGGCTCTCAAATCACAAAATGCAGTCTTCTACATTCGGCTTCTCAGTAATGTGATGTGTAAAAGATCCCAGTTCCTAGTGATGATCTCAGGGACATAAAATTGCTCTATTTGCCTTGGTCAGAGATGATTTGTGTCTTCCTTGTGATTTTTAAGCTGGAACTTAGTATCTTCCTTATTGTAAAAATTCCAGGTATTAGGGGAACTGAGGATTTCCAAGCACAGATGGCCAGATCTGCAGAATTTGGATCATTTCAGGGTGCTTGAAGCCTGGGAAAGTTGATTTGGCCCTCTGCAATGACAGGGACTACTTGCCAAATTCCAGTCTAGCTCTGAACTCCTGCAGTATTCTGAGATGCCAACAGCTAGGATTTCTTATTTAGAGATCTGTGTGCTTTCCACTGCGAGGTAAAATGGCAAATAGTGTCTTGTATTTCATCGAACTAGTATATTTGAGAGAAAAACTGATCAGAGGACAGACTGAGCTACCCATTACCCATGCAGCTTGTATCCTTTGATCCATTAACTGGGCATCTGAGGATGATCTCCCTCTCCTTCATCTAGTTAAGTCTTGATAGCTAATGCAAAAATGAGCCCTCCCATGTAATCTGTAGGTGCCTTTGTATGTCTTTGCTAGGACGTACTTAACCTGCTGCCTGGCTTTAGTCTCCTCAAACGCTCTTTGGCTTCCCTCTGAGAAGGAAAGCATTTTCATGGTTTCCCAGCAGCTTCCTCCTGGGATGCCTGTGCTTGCTCTAAACCAAGATTGGCAGAGGACCTCCGCAAGGCTGGAGGCCTTCTGGAAGGGATGAGGCAGGGACCTTGACACACTCCTCATTTCAGACACTGCAGCCTGCCCTGCTCACCGTGCCATGGTCTTAGCAACCTCCTGAATACACGGACAATTATTACACTGGCTGTGAGTCAGCCAGTTCCTTAAGAAATGCCCTGAATGTCGGGTATCTTGACCTGAAAATGCTTCTAGTATGTTGGTTTGGTCATGTGGATAGAGGTGAACTTAAGAGGCAATTTGTTTGCAGTAAAAACAGAGACGATCTTACACCTAAGTGACTGTTAGTTACATAGATGCATCTTCATGACCTTCCACAGACCTCCTTTACACCTGCTGTTGATGTGGCCCTGCAAATGCAACTCCAGTTGTATAAAAAAACATGGAGTTTTAACTGCAGATATGACGTATTTATTTGGTTGTTACAATGTAGCTAAAGCTGGATTCAGGCTCCAGCTCAGCTCTACAGTGTCTCGAGACTGAATCAGGGAAGATTCTGTAAAGAAATGACCTCAGATGAAAACATATTTTTAACATGTTCCTTCTTCGAAATCAGAAAATTCTTGCACGATTCTGTGATCCAAATAAGCTACCATCTTACTGCCATCTGCACCAATTCTAAGCCAAAAAGAGACCATTCATATCTGAAACGCAGACAATAACGTAAATCAAAGGTTCACTCAAATTCGAAATTTTAAGATACATACAAAACAACAGAAATAGCGAAGGACTGGAGAAAAACAATGAACAAATGAGACTTGCATTTTGAGGAAATGTGTAAGAACAAATTAGTTATTTATAACACTAATGATTGTACAGCTTGAAAAGGAAGCGATCCAAGAAAGAGTGATAGAGTGTAATAAAAAGAATAGAGAATGGTAGCTGGTCACTACCATTAACAAGGGCAAATTGGTAACAGGGGTAAATATGAACCACATCAAAACAAGCGTTATTCTACATTCACCAGACTTGTGGAACTCCCTGCTGCAGGACACCAGCATGGCAGGTGTATCGAGGAAATGATTAAACACCATAAATAAAAGTACTTTCTAGCTCACCTTGGCTACATTTAATTTAAAGGGCTGTCTGTGCCTCAGCCATGACATGTCTCTTGCAGGGAGCTATTCCTTGTCTGACAGACTATTGCAAAATAACATTCATTATCTTAACCGGTGCTGGAGGTAGGACACCGGATTAGATAAATCATTATATCCGTTTTGCAAGAGGGCTGGCAGTTTCATTAATAAATAATTCGAACTAAGGGGAAAAGAAAACCTTGTGAGGACCACAGTGTTAGGCACAGCCCGGCTGCAGCAGAGAGGTGCAGTGGTTCACCTCTTGACATGGGACAACATAAACTTTTGGAAATAAATATAAACAATGGCAATGAGCTTGTAATTTATATTTTATTTTGCACAAGCTTGCATATATACTGCACATACATTCAGTTTAGAGAAGATGGAAGGCACACAAGGCAATTGAACTACTGTATCCTTTAAGTGGTACAAAGCAAAAAGGTAAAAGTCTGGAGAGTATACAAAAGCTTTAAACACACAAAATAAAATCCACCCCCCCCCCCCCAACATTTTTCCTGTGTTTATCTTAAATTTAGTAGCTGCCAAGCTAGAATTGTAACTTTTTCAATCAATTGTCTACTGCACCTTTTTTTCCAAACGGACAGGGGAGTCTTATTGTTTTATCTTGTCATCAATTAATATTACAGTACATCCTTGGTAATACAAAATTGTACACCTTCATCAAATAAATTAGGATAAATTAAACCAATAAATTATGCAAAGTCTTCAGAACAATAGACAACAACAAAAAAATCCACAGTTGAAATTGCCTCTAGCTAAAAAATAAAATAAAAAAAAAATCAAAAATTGACTTTATCAGTTCAGTTATTGTACTATCTTCAAATTAAAGGGTCTTTATTACAAAAAAAGAGCTTAATAATGCTATTTACAACATATTGCTAAATAATATAAAGGCAGTGTTTTGTCACTTTTGTAACTATATACATATGAGTAATGGCTGGGACAATATCAGTTTAAACCTTAACCTTTGACTCTTCTGGGCATCATTAAAACCAACCTAAAGAGGCTTTTTTTTTTATTTTCTTCTTTTTGAGTTTCTGACTCTTACACATTATATGGTAATGAGATGGTTATTGTGTTTGTCTAATATCTCACTCGAGATGTACAATTAATGCAGAAAGGATGGATTTTAGAGGAAAATGTAAGCTCGCTGTTTCTTCTAGATTTGTTTCTACATATCCTGGTATATTTGTGCATTCGGAAGGTGGCTGCTTCGGGAGAGAGGTGACTGTGGCTCAGATGAAAAGACTAAATAAAGTCATAGTGCCACCACCTTTCATACACTAAAAAGGATATTCCTAAGAAGATACAAAGGTTAAATACCAGTTTTCATCCCAGCTCTAAATATGAGCATTTTTAGCTTCAGTTTATAGATGGTTTACAACCAACAGTTCTACAGAAAACAAAATTGCATTTCCTTCAACAGAACATTTAAGTGCAATACAGTAACTGCTTACTCATATAAACCAGTTACATTCCTTAAGGGGAGCTTTTTGAAAACAATGTGTATTGGAATTTTCAAACACATAGTTGGTACCAGAAGGAAACATTTGCACTATTAACACCAATGATTGCTATATAATACACATGGCAAATATAGTTTTTGCTTTCACTTCTCATGTACAGTGCTCATTTTGGGGGTTTTGTAAACCACTTTCCATTTTTAATATATATATATATCTTTCTGTATATATATATATGTATAATCTTTCAATGCTGCTGGTGAAAATCCTATCTTTAAAGCCACAAAATCTTCACCTTTATTTCTTAATTAATATTAACCTGTGGAAAAAAAACATTTTTCTATTAACTGACTTCATATACATAGAAAAAAATTCTGCAGTTTTACAGAAACTGTATTACCCATTCCCTTGACATCTGATGAAAGAGACTTAACTTTTAAAAGTAGAGAGCTGGATTTTCAAGAATGCTTTCAACTATCTATACAGTTACTGTAGTGTTTCTTATAAATTCAACAGATGTTTTCAGAATGTAGTTATTAAAATCTTATGTCTTTATGCAAGAACAGCCGTAAGGTTGAATATTTACATTGCTTTATAAAAGTTCCCCTCGATTTTCAATGTTCACCCACATACCTGGTACAGTAACAAAGATTCTGCAAACTTAAAACACTTTAATTAAATAATACTCAGAGGCACAAAGCAAACCTCAGGAATACATGGGTGAACACTCTCTTAAATAATTACTACATTCTAACATCTTCCACGTGTTTACCATTAAATGTGAAACGTTCCCATTAAACAACCAGAGATACAGTAAGAATTAAATGTTTTGTAGTTTCAAATAGAACATTCTTTTCACAAAACATAACAAATGTCTAAAATAGGTTCTTAATCTAGATAGGAAAAAGGTAAGCTTTTCACTTCATACGCATATTTTGTGTGTGTGTGTGTTTCTGTGTATATATACATACATACACCCACACATTTTGTCTTTGTGTGTGTGACTACGTATGTATATGTATATGCACATATGTCACGTATGAAATATTGCTTCTATACTACTTTTCATCAGGCTAAGAAAACACAAGATTTGCACCACAGTTACAAAAAATTGGCTTCTACAAGAATTTTCAAAACTTGAATGCTGCTCAAACAATTGAGAAAAAATAATTTGCGTTATCAAACTGTTCTAAAAATTCTCTTCTTCAAAAACGTATTCTCCTGCTTTGTTTTTTTTTTTTTTAATTTTTAAAAAGACACAAAATATGCATAGCTATCAACATTATGTCAAACAGCCGGAAAAAAAAAATAAATTAGTGTTTATTGCAGCTGTAGTAATTGAAAAATAAAGTTTAAAAGATGAAAATTGTAAGCCACAGAAGGCACAAGAACAATTGTACTTGTGGGGGAAAAACTGGTATTTTGAAGGATTTTTTTTATCCTTCCGCTGGTGCATTTAAGGTCTAGGCACAGACTATAACCTCAAGTTTATATGCAGAAATAAATCTGAATTAGCAGTAAATGAATGGCAACATGGGGTTTCTACATGGATTTTGAAATTCTTTCCCTATGTAAACTTTTCATTACAATAAAAGTAGCCTCCTGCCTTTTAGCCATTTTTAGTGAAATAATATTGAGATAATTTGAAAGAAACTGCTTTCTACTTAAAATTTAGTAGGAGCTATGCCATGTATTTATAATTTTAGGTGTATTGGGAGGCACAAAGGCAATATGGCTATAAAATGCAGAAAAAACGCATCACTGAAATGATCAAATTATAGTTTATTCCTTTTTCAGACAAAGGAGTTTTTTATTTTGCTTTTAAGATGAAATTTCTACTCTTAATTCCTATGCCTCATTTACTATTGAGATTATACTACTTATAAATAAATAAATAAATGCAACAACATCAAGTGTTGAGTACACAATTTCACTTATTTAGATTATGTGAATCACATTGCAGCCAAATAATAATAATAATATTAATAATAATAATAATAATAAAAACATAATAAAAGTAACAGTAAAATCACAGATTGAGATGGTAGCTAGTAGTATGTCCACATAGCATGACTAAAGTATGGCTTTGCTTTCTTATGTCCAAGGTGACAATGCAGTGTTACATTTTGTATCTGATGGTATGCCGATGATTAACTTACTGTATTAAAACTTGAGCATTTTATGCCACTTCTTCCCATAAATCAAAAAAGTGCATGAACACAATTTTCATCCTTTCTTACTCAGATTCATTGGAGTTACATCTTTATGAAGTGTAATGTTTACCAAATCATGCACACACAAAAAAAAAAAAAAAAAGAAAGAAAGAAAACAAAAGAAAATGGAAGAAAAGAAAGAAAAATACACATCCTGTCTACCGTAAGGATGCGTACAGTATTAGGTACTCTCAGGGAGTCTAAGATCAAGAAGATTTGTTTTGCTTTTAATGCATAGTGAAAATGTTGGCACTTCATCCCATGCTATTGTCTGCATTGCCTATACTCCACAGATACTGCCAGTACTTGAAAAGAATGACAGAGAATCGTAGGATTGTGCTGTTTAATTTGAAGTCAGCAGGTTTTTAAGGCTTTCTGCTAACAATAATTGCTTTCATACATTTCTGTCTATCAGCAGTATTTGTAAATGAAGTGAAATTGCAATGATCAGGTCAGCTCTTCAGTCACATGGGTAAACTTTCACTCTCCAAAGTCAAAATGTAATTTTAAAATAAAGAAATAAGGTAACAATATCCTCGATGGTCTAAAGATAATTCGCAGCTAATTAGGAACTTCCTCTAGATTCAGATTGAATTATGTAGGGGAAAACACTATTGACGATAACAATAAATTCTTACTGCATCCGTACAAAAGACGACAGAGAAAATGACAAATACAGAGTGCCATAGCATATCCAACCTTCCCCCAAACTCCTGGAGACAATACCTTTCTGAAAACGTGAGAAAAGGAGAGCCATTGAAGAAAGCACGAGAACTAGCAGCTAGCTTTCTTTCCGTCTGCTGACATATTGTGGTGTAGCATTCAGGCGAACCCAGACCCATCATGGACTTCACACTGTAGCTCAGATTTTGGTCAAGACTAGCTCCAGCTTCAGAAGACAAGTGCAGCACGTTGCTCAAATAGATTTTTTTTTTTTTTTTTTTTAAAGCTGCAACTTACTGTCATTTTAAAAATCCAGTTTGGCCATCTGAACCCTGCATAGCCAGGAGGACACTGCGATTTTTATATATGCTTGATTAGACTTTTATGAAAATGTAATTTTTATTCTTCTGATTAGGAAAAGACTAATTATATTCTACAGCTACAAACAATTATTTTTTTTCCTTTGCCTCAGCACTGTGAGGTGAAGATGCTTTCTTCTACTATATCTAAGATCATTCAAAAAGTGCTTCTCAGGACAGACGTCGAATACAGACAGAAAACTTTGTATATTGGAAAGGGGATTTTTGGGAGCAGAATGGACTAAGAAAAGAATAAATTTAGGGACTAATGCCACTTAAAGTAAGACCGAGACATGGCAATATAGGACGCTGAAGGTTTCATTTTTACTCTATGGAGAGTGAAATGCTTCCGCTTTAATAAGCTGACCATATTCCAAAATTAGTGTGGTTGATACAATATTGTGCATGAATTACTGGCCTCACCCTGCAAGAACGGTATTGGATTTGTGCAAACGTCCCTTGCTGCAATTTAGAGAAACAACAACCTGGCATGTTGATTACTGGTGCAGGGTATTTATCGTTTCTGTAAGGAAAGCATGAAGAATAGGGTTTGCTTTTCGGGTATCACTTCTTGGAGTGAGTACCTAAAATAGATGTTGTAGTTTTTTAAAGTATGGAACAAAATCTAGTTATTGGTTAAAAAGTATATAAAATAAAATTAAAAAAAAAAAAAAGCTCGCAGCTTATGAAGTGACTCCACAGAGTTCAGACCTTTAGCAGTATAAACATAATATAAACTTCATTGTCTGTAGTTTTGTGCCATGACATTAGTCTCACTAAGACAAAATGCCACTTTGCAGCAAGCAATAAATCTGACAAAGCATTTTTAAACATAATGCCCTAACTTGCTAAGACAGGCTTTTACACGCTTCCAAACTCTTCTCCCTGAAAATTAACCCCGTTGATTCTCCAAATGTTAAGGGTCTCGGGCAAAAGTAAACCAAAGGCTGAAGTAAAATAACCATCCCCTTGGAACCAAACGAAAACTTAAATCCAGGAGGGATCACAGTCTAATTTCATATACATATATATGTATGCGATACACATATATATGAAATTAAAATAGAGACACACATGACTTGGGCATCAGAAGGGGACTGCTACTTTCATACATTCATAAATAGCTGCTGAACTCTCTACTCATGAAGAAGCTCTTGTAGGCAGTTTGGGGATTTGAAAATCTCGGGGACCTCACTGTCCAGCTTACAGATGACCTTGTATATGGCCTTCTTCCAGGAAGGATCAACATCTTTGCCTGCGATAATGGCATTGAAAAACTCCCGTAACGTGATCTGAGCCACTTCCAGGAATCTCTCTGGAACCTGCTGATACAAGGAGACAATGGCATTAATACAGTTTTCAATTTCAAGTCTCTGGTTCTTCAAAGGAAACTGAGCTAAGTTCTTTCTTTCAGAAAGGGGCTTACATAGCACCTGCATTTTCTAAATGTGGCAGCCTTCTATTCTCTTATGCAAAGCTGTTATATATAGTACTATAGCAATAACTTTTATAACATGTGTTAGAGATCTTTGTAAAGTCTACTGACAGAATGGAGGTAACAAAATGTTACTGTCTGAGTTTGGAGAGCGGGGATTATAGGATATAATTAGCAGGAGGGGAAACAAACACAATTGTCTTTAAGGAGAGAAATCTCCGCTTGATACTTTACCCATGTGTTTACGGCTATGTTCTCCTCTCCATGTGAGAACTAATATGAAAGCTATGCATGCACAGAAAGCCCTCTGTACCTCTGCACTTAACTTTGGTCACAACCAGCGCTGAAAGCTATCAAAGAAGTAGAGTATCTCCGAATATTGTTTGTAGTTTAAAAACATGCAAGCAAGAAGCCTTCAGCTAACAGTTTGCTTCCGTGGCTGCTGCGCATGAGACCCCCATGAGATGGCTTTCTCGGGAGACATGATGATCTTTCCTTCCTTTTCAGAAGCCTACACATAAAACCCCAGCCTCTTCAATGGGTGCATTGTGCTCCAAGTGCTGGGATGCGTCAAACTCATCCGGGTTTTCTAAATGTCACTGTCACTTCACAGGTGAGCCAAACGGCCAGCTAGCAGGGGCATGCCACTCTCAGAAGCCCCTGAACAATGAGTGAATGTTAAAACACACAATTACCTCCAAACTTTGGTAATTCATCCTAAATAGTTGTCTCAGGCACCAGCACCACCTTCTTACCCTCTTTCTTAAATGATTCAAAAGCAATCACTATAATGAACAGTAGGTCAGTTGCAAGGTTGAGGTCATCTCCATAAAGGTATTATTTTCCATTTTTATTACGGAAATATGGCTTCACGGCTCTAGAACTGCTAATACACAGCCGGCCAGTAGCCAGCACGCTTATAATAGCAAGTATTCCCTCACTGCTATTCTTTGCCCACTCCGGCAAGAGGAGTTCTCTAACCTACACTGGGGGCCACTTCAACCATTCCTGTGGCCAACAGACACCTGGGCAGACCTCACTCATTTACTGAACGCATGTCACATTGCCAGATCAGGGCCAGCACCTTGTCCTCTACTTCAGACTTCTGTTCTTCTTCCTGGAGAAGCCACTTTCAGAAAACTTGCCTCGAAATGTGCATGTTTAACCTGATCCGGCAGGGCTCTGGAGCCTCACTTACCTATCACTGTTGGGGAAACACTAGCAGCTTGCTAGCCACGTTTTGCCATCAGATAAGCATGAGATCAGCTCCCCCTGACACCAGCTGACAAACTCTGCTTCCAGAAGCCCTAGTCTCTGTCTACCTCTGAGAGTGAAATCCAGCCCCCACATGTTTTTCTCTGCTCCCAAAGACAGGCTGCCCTCTGTGGAAATTTTTCATTCAACAGGCCGCACAGACAGAAAACGCTTTTACATATGTTCTAATCCAGCAATAATCATGAAGGAAGAAAATAACTATTATGTTTCACTTGTTTCAGCTCAAAGAAGTAACTTAAAACCTCACATAACCATTCTGCTGTTTGGGCACTTGGTAATATGTCTACAAAAGATACCATGCTTGTCTCGTTCTTGGCATTGCTATAAAAAATGATACACTTTTCTGTTCATGCAGTTCAAACAACAGCTCATGTGCTGTTCTTCACCCTTGGTATTGCTGGGCGCCAACCAAGGGGAAGGAGTCACTGACTACATGATACTAGCAAGAAATGTAGTAGATAACCATCTTTTTGGTGCACACACTGATAGCTCATGAAGGCAAAAACTGGTTGTTTTTTGCCTTTGTGCTTGAGAAAATAAGTTCACACCTTTCAACTTTGGTGTCCACTCCAGAGGACCAGTATTAGATGCCTTTCTTCCCTTTAAAGTTGACGGAGATAGGAGGGAGGCAATTACAGGCACCTACGTGAGAAGCATAAAGTTGTCCAGATGCAAAAAGCCCTACCTCTTCCTACATAGTTACACCCACGACAACTTTAAGCACAAAAGTGACAACCTGGGTTTGATTCTATGATTTTAAGTTGAGCCTTTGCCATTCCATTTCTAACTGTGCATAGGAAAGCGTTCCATGTAGGGGATGCTGCTTTTCCACGGAGTGGGAAGTGTGAAACCACTACATTTCAGGCCTCCCACCCCTGTAAAGATACACAGGCTTTTATTTTAGGCTAGGAGTTAGCTTTTAAGCTCTGACTTCATTGTACCTGAGTCACATCTGCAGGGCTGGGCCCCTTTGAACCTGGGACAACAGGCTGCAGAGGGCAACCCACAAACAAAATAGCGAATGAAGCCCTTCGAGGTCTTTGAAGAGACCTCCTTGTAATACCGAGTTCCTAAAGATCTCCCCTACTCCTCAGGGATTGGAGCCGTTCATAGCTCTTTCCTTTTGGGAAGTTATTAGCAATTTTTCATGTCAGACTGGATTACACACATTACTTTGCATGTTGTAATGTGAGTAGCACTGTGATTAATCCCCACAGGATAGTACATCAGCCAAAATTCTTCCTTTCTAGAAAGAGTAACCGTTGTTGGTTTTTTTTTTAAATAAAGAAAATACAAGTCCAGAGCCTGAAAATAAATATTTAAATGGATGGGTAGTTAGATTTTTCACTGGGCAATAATCAGTCAGCCATGTTAATTATGTGTCTGGGGGTAGCATTTCCCTGACCCTAAGTGATGGCGACCTATTCAGCGCATCTTTACACCTAACTGACTGAACATCTCTGAAGTAGGAACATCTGCAGAAAATGCTTCAGTGACAAATAAACTCCATCTACGTTGCTTTTAATAGAACCAACAATCCCTAGTATGAACCCAGGGCATTTTCTTAGCATCAGGTGGCAGCAGTCAATCAAAGAATCACGCTGTACATTCACCAGGAGGAAAGACAATGAGGTCTGCTCGGGGAGGCTAGGTGGATTTCAGGCTGAAGCCTCCACATCAGCCTGATTTAGAAAGAAATCACACTTTGTTGCATGCTTTGTCAATATAACTTAGCTTTGCTGCCAAGGAAAAAGTCCCAGGCCAAACTTTTGGCTAGTGCAAATTAGCAGGGCTCTACCAGCCTCAGTGCCTTTATGCTGATTTACACCTGGTACACATCGGTCCCATACCTCCTAATGCAGTCCAGCAACCACCACAGTGCCCCTTCTCAAGCCTTAGCCACGTTAACACATCCCCTTCGTCTGTGAAAACTGGGAGGGAATTAAAGCTCTCATCTGCCTTGTCTATTTATGCTGGTTTAACTACTGTCATTTTCCTTGGCTTGAACAACAAACCTGAACTATCTCATTCCTGGGTTTGCATATGCAACTACCATGCTGAACCATGTGGATTAGCACTGTAGGGGAGTGCTTTGTTAAAAATACTCAGCACAAACTATTTGTATGTGAGTAAAAGTATAGTTCCAATGGCTCAAAAGTTGGAGCCAAATCAGACCTAACTCACGCTTCCTTGGTACAGACGCATACGCAGCTGCAGAAAGTGATATGATTTAAAAATACTTGTTGAATTTCTTTTCAAGGAAAACATTACCAAAAAGTCAGCGGTGACTGGGAAGGTGAGGGCAGATCCTCAGCAGGTCTAAGTCAGCATTGCTCAAGGAAAATCAGTGAAGCAACACTGATTTTAAGCCAACAAAGAGGATAAGGCTTCCCTTTCTGGTGGCATGAATGGGCTTTAAAAATCACCATTGGGAAGGAGGGGACACTAGAAGTAGACAAGTGTCTCAAGTTGGTGGCCAATCAGTGGCCCTTCACTGTTTTTCTCATTATTGGGTTGTCTTGTATCAGTTAACTCATTTATTTTTGGGGTTGTGCAGCAAAGACTTTTTCTCCCTTCCCTCCCGTTCTCCTCATCTCCTCCCCTCCCCGAGCCCTCCTCCTCTTCCCAGTTGCTTTACCTTCAAGGATGATTTGTTTTATTAAACTGACTGTCCCCAGCCTCTGCAGTACATAATAAAAGCCTGACATAGCAGCCTGCCTGCCTTCTGTGTCCTGCAGATACTCATCATAAGTGTCAGGACATACCAAGGTTAGCGGTCACTGGAAGTGCACTCACTGGCTCAAGCCTTGCCAAACATGCTTGGCAGCTGAATGAATGTCACAGAGAATAGAAGGGGAATTACAAAGGTTAGAAAGAAGACAGCCTCTCTCCCTCTCTCTCTTTTTTTCTTCTGGAGATATATAAGCTGATTTTTCACACTTCTGAAATAAACATCAGCTCATTCACAGTCCCTTTCCAGCACCTAAATCTCTCCCATTGTCAAGCAAACCTTCCGTTTCTACCCGAGCCTTATTTCTTCATTAGCAAAATAAGATGCTTAATTCTCTCTTAATAGAAAAGGGGAAAACCACCAAAACCAAATGACAAAACAAGCCACCGGTCTGCTCGAAGATTTATAAGTGTATTTCATGTCTTTAATCCTATTAAGAGTGGGCTTCTTTACAGTTAATCTTTTAAACTTTCAAAAATTCTTGCTCAAGTGGTAAACCTAGATGATAGAAAAAGCAATACAGATGTAAAGATTGCAGAATTGTGAAAGTCAAGCTAAAACCGATATTCCAGAGAATTGTTTTTTGTTTTTTTACTATAAAAGGGCAATAAAATGCTGACTGTAAGAAGACAATGTCAAGGAGAAAAGGGTATTGGTATTTTGGATACTCTTGACTGCTCGCCTTGGAGAGAGAGTTATTCTTGTCACAAACCCTTTTGTCTGCATCTGCTGACTGCTTGCCTGTAGCCAGCAGCATACTTTAACTGTTTTGTCACCTCCTAACATCACATGCATCAGCTGTTGTGCTTTTGTTACGGGTATTGTAGAGCTAATCCACTGTGGCTGTTCTACTGTGCAGTAAATAAAACAGAAACTGCTTCTCAGACAATTCTGCATGAATATTTCAGATGGCTTTTACAACTCTGATTCACAAAATAAAATACCGCCCCCCCCCCCAACTAGACTCAGATGCCTCAAAGCTAATTGCATGCAATGACTTCAGGCATCAAAAACAACTGTTTTAGTTGGATAAATGAATAGCAGACCTTTCTGAAGTTATTCTTTAAAAACACTAAACATACTTTCTTCCTTGAAAATTTACCTGCATGTAATTTTTTTCTTTAGAACTCTTCAGGTTTTTGGCAGTGGCAATTTTGAAACATTTTGTGCCAACAAAATGCTTAAAGACATCTTTGAAATATTTTCTTCCATGAGTGCAAGAGTCCGGGAAGTTTAGTTTATTTTCACTTCAGCCTCAAGTAATTTTTAACGATGGAAGTAATTTTACCAAGTTTCTAAACTTCTCCCTTCAACTTTCCTAGAACAGGGGATAAAATATGTACTCAGAAGTTCATTTTCTGCAGCCGATGGCGAAGCTGTTCTAAAGCAGGGTGGCTTTGAGCATGTTCACAGGCGCAATGGCAGCAAAGCCCAGTATGAGGCCTGAAGCAGAAAAGATACCCTAGGAAAGGAGACAAACAGGTGAAGTACTTTACCGAGCATTCATTCACCCTTGTGCACACATGATTCCTCTAAACAAACTCTCCTATCCCTGCTGTTTGTTAAGTAAATATTGATCAAGGAGAGACATATCTCCTGACAGCAGTAGCACAAGCTGGGGACTTGTACTGCAGACAGAGTGGACTTAAATGGATAAACTCAGATGCTTTAGGAAGGCCACACAGAGATTACTAGATAAAAAGGCAAGAAGTCAGAGAGTTGGCTTTCCCTTCCCCTCTGCGGGGGGTTGGGACTTGGTAACGCGGAACCTCCATGATAGAAAGAAAAGTCATCTGCTCCCAGACACAGTCTTATAAAGCAAGAAGCCTGCGTCTTAGGTGCCCAAATGACTTCATATTTTTCTCCCTTGCCAGCTGATGCATTAATATTGCATGCAATAAACGTGGAGTTTAAGTCCCTCTCCTGGAGCACATGTGGGAGGCTACCAAGGGGCAGCTAGCTCCTCAGCGATGTAAGTTTTCAGCGCTCCATTGGTTTCAACACAGAGCTTACTTCCCCTGCGGATGGTCCACCTCTGGTAGTGCTGGGCTGGGGGCACACATTTTTCTCGGGAGCACTTTTTTCCCCACGCATACTCCTAGGGAGCGGTTCACTCCAGTGCCTGTAGGATAAGGCACACACCACCTTACGTAAGGGTGCCCAGTTTAGTCTGGCGTGTCGGTTCTCAGAAGCAAACAGCCAAGATTTATTGGACTCATGTGTCTAATGGTAGTAAAGCAGCAGAAAGCAGTAGCAAAATTGTCAAGTCATTAGTGGCTGTGATTTCTCGTAAAATTTCAGCAATAGGTAGCAGCGACCTCATTTCAGTAAACTACCAAAATTTGGGTGGACACTAGAAGTACCGCAAGTGCTTCTTGGAGCAGATTTTTAAGCACTCCTCAGAGATCGGATCGAAAGCCTCCGAACCATGTGCAAGGCAACCATAAAGCTATTCACCTTGTCTGGAGGGCAGGGGGAGAGGATCAGATGTTAATTTTCAGCACGGGGTCCCATGTTTAGAGGTACCAAGACCAATGCAACCGTTCTAATATTGTGACAGCGTCAGACAACTGCTTGGCTGTAGCGCACAGATCTGAAGATCCTTCAGACAGGGACAGCTGGGCTAAGCTCGAAACCTTTTCTCATACAATGTCTAATCTGCGTTAAACTTCAGCTCCATTTATACGATTAGGCTGGCTGGAGTGTACCTACAGACTTTGCCTGTGGTATTGTGCTGGAGTCTGATAGTGTGTTGTATTACTAATGTTCCAAGAGTAAACACACTTGTAGGAAACAGCTATAGTTCAAGGCTGCACTTTAAAAAAATAAATGTTTCATCAGTCTTAGCAAAGGAACAAATGGCAATAACACTCTGTATCATATTTTACAAAGCTTCAAAAGAACAATGTCCCGTTGAGTGAAATTCAGTAGCATTCTGTAAACATTAATTTAAGGAAATCAATAGGCTCTGTGAGCTAAAGCCATATTGCAAGATAAACTGGCTGGAGTGCTACTTTGTCAAACAGATTTTAGTTTTCTCGGCTAGATAAAGACGGTTTCAAAATGGGGTAACGTGTTGCAACCAAGGTTTGAAAACTATGTGGCCTTCAAACAGTCTGCTTGTTCCTACTACAAAGCTGGATAAACATACTTTAAAAATGATAAGATTGGGCCAGGATTGATTTTACTTTCAAATTTTATATAAAGTAGAATTCTTGGTGAGTGCGAGTTTGGATTTTTTTTATCCTAATTATGAACAGAAATAAACAAGGGCAGTGCAGACAGCTCAAGATGTCAGGCTGCCAGGAGAGGTTAAATTATCTGTATCTGGAGGCAGCTTTTTTTTTTTTTTTTTTTCCCCTGCAATTGCAGGACTTCATGGATTTAGAAAATCTTTATTCATGTTGACCTGGTGGGCAACAAGTCGCCTTGCCAAATAGGAAAGCCAAAATCTCTAGTGGACTTAGGATCAGAGGTCTTCAGCTGGTGAAGGCTGCTCACGTTGCAGAGCGCAAGGTCGTGGTAAAGGGAGGTAAACAGGTTGGAGGGGGTGAGAGGGGGAAGGCCAGATCACTCTTCTAGTTGGATGATCCAGACAGTGGCTAGAGAGAGGGACACCGCAGGGAGCCTCTTAACCCAAGAATAAGGCGTAAACAGCATCTATTAGGCAAGCGATGGAGAACATCTCCAGGATGGTGAGCGCGTCTGCTGTCGGAGGAGCAGTCTCACCATGAATAGCTTCGGGTCAGAGAGCTTTAAAGTGTGTGCACAGCAGTCTGCACCAGCACAGGTACAGCAACAGCAGTAGGCAATTCAGGGAAATATTTCTGCTGAGAAAACTTCATACAAAGCACAAACCAGATGTGCACCCCCCTGTCCCCGAAGTCAGAGTAAGGTGAGCTTTGGGGGCACGATACAACGTTCTTAAAGGAGATGCTTGAGAAATACCATGTGCACCATCCACATGTAGCCCTGAACCCATTCCTCACATGAAGAAGATTTAAGCCTGGGGGCTTTTGGAGCAAGCTGGCACCTAAATGTGTATTCCCAAATCCGCAGCCTGTCATGTAGGAAACCTACCAAGGACAAGCCGTTCCCGGTCCGTCCCTACACATAAGACACTGCATCTGAGCAATGCCAGCAGTAATGCAGCGAGGCATCACACTGCTTTTGAGGCCACTTCTCTGGGGGCTTGCGGGGATGCTGGTGACACTGGGACCAGCCCCTTCCTCACATGCATCCCATCAAGCCAGGGACCCCTCCTGCTTTAAGGAAGAGCTACAAGGCAGCCCACATATCCACCGGGCCCTCCACAGACTGGGGACTTGCGCAATTAGCAGCTGCAGGCACAGATCTGCCGCCGTTTCCAGGATAACGCTGCCCTGAGCAGCAGTGCCCTGCCGTCGGTTTTCCTGCACTCGCAAGGGCAGTGTCTGCAATACCTCACTGGTGTCCTGGCTCCTGCCACGTTTATCCAGACTGTCACCTCCCCTCACGCACAGACTCTTTTCCCAGAGCGCGGCGAGCTGCTGCGTGGGACCATCTCGGCGCTGCGAGTTGGTGTGGCAGCATATCAAGCAGGAGGCTTTGGCTTCTACACAGAAATTGGAGGCAGGTTTTGGAGTAAGTTGCTACACTTTTTGGCGTGAAAGCCACGGCAGCATATGGCCCAATGTTCTCAGTTTAAGTCTGACACTTAACATTATTTAACAGTTTCTGTGTTAGGTGCTTTATAAGGTAAAGGAAATTAACAATTTTCAGCTAATTAGATCACTCAATTGGCTGAACATCCTGGACACCTCTTAGAAAAAAAAAAACAGGTTGGCTCAGGCGATGGAAAGGCTAATGCCTCTTCCATTATCACTTATGAGGAGAGGGAAATAGTTGGAAAGGATGCTTTTATTTTAAAAACACAAATAAAAATACCTCAACTATCGGACACTCCAGTAAAGACACTTTTCTCCCAACCACCACCTTTCTAGAGAGTGGGGTGCCAGTTTGCCCACCACTACGCATCCCTCAACTCCCCTAGCTACAGTAGCAGCTCTCTGGTGCCACCATGGTCTGCATTTATTGCCTTCAAGTTTCCTCTCAGGACTTCTACTGTGCAAATCCATTAAGAAACAGATTTTTTGGAAAAAGATGGACAAGAAATCGGGTGGCTGTTCAGGATGGAGTGTTCTCCCACCGTGGCACACAAAGAAAAGCCCACTCTTCTGGGACAGCACTAACAACACAGCGCTGAGCTTGCCATTTGGGAAGGAAAAAGCATTAGCCTGAGCCTGGTTCAAAAGAGGAAAATTAGGAGAACAACAACAAGAGGTTTCTTATTGTATTTGCTGTTATGCTGTAGCTTTTTTACTCTTTGTAAAAAGTTGGAAAACACACGCCCCTCACATGATTTAAGACTGTCTTTTAAAAGTGTTAGTTTGAAATGAAGCTGAGATCCCTTATCCCTTGAGTAGAGTTTGGAGCACTAGTAATCTCTGCTGGCTTACTGTTATCTCCTCCGCCAAGCTCACAAAGGAGAGAGAGAATGGGCATGGCTCTTACAAGGAAAAAAACCTGACAGTGGGGCTGCTGAGATGTCTGATAATATCGGGGAAGTGAAAGTGGTAGTGCAGTGAAAATGGATACTGCGTGATACGTTAGATTTAATCACTTGCATTTCAATTAAGCTTTTCCACAAATAAAGATTGGGAAGTACTCTGCAGGCTCCCGGTGGGGCTGGAGCGCCAAGCGCCATCAGTGCTGCGCACCCCGGCTGGATGCACACAACGGCGCTTCCACAGCTCGTTCAGGCTGAAACCCCATTTCTGCCTCCTGGGGCTCTCCCTGTTAGGACCCATCTTCCCATTTTGCTGTACATGAGAGGCATCCCACACACGTCGGCACCCCCAGAGGATCTCTGTCCTGGGACTGCTGAGCCCATGGTTCAGGGGATGAGCGTGTCCACCACAGAAACACAGCTACTCTCTCGTGCAAACACAACAGCCTTAACATGCTAGTTTTTAAGCACAAAAGTTGGTAAGACTTGCGAGTAGAGTGGGCTAAAACAAAAGAAAAATACTTTCCATTTAACATTTATTTAGACTTTTTGCACCTTGAAATTCAGTTCTCCCCTTTCTCCATCCTCAAAAATCATTGATAGCATTTTGATAGGGAGATGATTATCAAATTTCTTTTTCTGCCTTGCTGATGAATTAGAACTGCATGAGATGTAGAGGTTTCTAATGGAAACTCTGATTGCCCTGAACTTACTGCATCGCCAATGGCACTGCCGCGGAATGGAAAAATCACTAAGGCTCCTACGGCTTATGATAGTTGGGGGTTTAGTATGTGGTGAGAAATGTAAGAAAGAATCACAGGGGGGGTTACTGTCATACCCCAGAAGCTGTCTCATTCAAAAACTGAAGAAGAAATAAAACTTGTGCACACAAGAATAGTCTAACTTAACTCAGTCCCACTGCGGTGAAATGCAATCTGCTACAAGAGGCTGCCTACAATGCCAAGCGGCATATTACGTACCCTGCTGCCAAATTCTGGCAGGTACCACATACAGGCGCCCACAAAAAACCTGTCCAGGAAAGAGAGTACAGGGATGACCACCCAATTCTGGCTCTGCTGTGGGAACAGCAGAGAGGTGATTGCATACTCTCCTGGTCATATCAGCCAGATGGGAATGTGATGTGTTACTCAGAAGGACCAGGAGGATCAGCAGGTATGTCTCTCACCAGCAGCAAGTCCTATGCTTTCGTGGTATATTTCCCCGTGTAAAAGAGCTGGGGAGGCAGAAACTGCTGGTTAGACCATGGATATAGAGGAAAACTGGTTCGTAGAGCTTGTGGCATGCAGGGATTTTTTTATGTTCAGCAGAAATTTGGCCTCATAGACGAATCATGAACACTGTAGTAGAAGTGATAATTACAGGCTTATACATCTAGAATGTATCTTATATATAGAAAAAGATTGTAACAGTTAGTAAACATCTGTAACTGGTGTTGCTTGCTCTTGCACACTCTTCCCATCTCTCTGCACTGTAGTCACCTTTGTCTTCTGTGCCTGGCTCTGAAAAGCTGCAACTGTTCCCTCTCCCTCCTTGTTTTGCGTGTATTGGGCTGGAGGGAGTGCAGAAGGAGGTAGAGGAGAGGGATGGGAAGCAGGTGGTGTTTAATCAGTCTGGCAGGGAAATAGGCAGTCACCGGGGTCCTTTTGGGGGTGTCACGAAGGTGGTAAGCATGCCCTCTGGCAGCAGGGTACCTCCTTTCCTCTTGCCCATGGCAGAGGGTAGAGGCAGGGGAAGGAAATTGTGCATGGTTACGGGTGAGGGGTGTTGCTAATGAAGCTGGCTCCACCAGCCCAAGCTCCCCCCGATTAGCTCTGATGAACCTCTTCCCAACGTAACCACATTTTCATGGGCATCCGGAGCCCATCGCGATGGGATAAACTGCTCCATGTATTCCACCCTGAGCCATGTGGGTAGCCAAACGGGCTACCAACACTCCATTACAAGCTTCAGTGCAGGACCTGCCGGGGACGGGTGAGCCGTGCAAGCCTGTGAGGTCAGAAGACAAAGTCTTACGTCCTAATGGACAGAGCTCCCTCTCGTTTGACTCCTCTTTATCCCTTGCGGAAGGAAATGGTGCGACTCCAGACGGCGCTGGATTAGATAACCTTGAGGCTGGACCTCGTCTGATGGAGCCAGCCCTCTCCGCAATTGCATGAGATAAGCCACTTCGGCTTCCCCTGAACATTGATACTCGGCAGTTAAAGGGCTTTTATTTGCAACGTTGATTTCCCCTCTCTCCTCTAAAAACTTTCTGAAGTTGTAGACTACTGCTTTAAATGCATTTACGTGTCTATGCCACCATTCTCCCCCAAGTCCCAATCAATGCAGCAGCCTTTCTGCTTAGCAACAGAGATCATGCCACCCTGGTCTGCTGCTCTCTACAGAGCCTCTCCCTCTGTTAACTACAGAAACAAGCTCAAGGCCACATCTTTGAGCGCTCTGGACCACCACCTGGACACCACTTCTTCTGACCGCACATTTCCACCAGAGCCTTGAAACCACCCCCCCGCAGAGGGCAATTCACGAGTCCCTCCGGTGGCACGTACAACGAGGCAGAGCCTGACTACGTACCTTCCCCCTCTGCAGATAAGAAAGATGAACCTTGCCCCTTCCAGATCTACAGGGAGAAATCATCTCCAATACGTTGATTACCTTCAGCCAGCCCTTCTGGCTGTCCCTCTCTCTCTCTCGCCCACCCACACTTGCACGTCAGGAAGACACCAGGCTCTTTCTCTGCACTACGAAATTCAGCAATACTCCAGTACTGCTGGTCCTGGGCTCTGTGTATCTACAGAAAGTGATCCAGTACTCTGAAGACTCTCCCTCTTGGACCAATCAGTATTTCTTAACTTCACTTCTTGCTTTATTAACCTCACTTCAGTAGAATACTGAACCGTGGCTACTTCACCTCCCAGGTTATCTCTCTCTCACGCAGGTGAAGGACACACAGTCCTCATGTAGCCCTGCAATATTCTGCTATTACTTCTTCACAGCCTCACTATTTCGCCCTTGTAGATCTAAGTATCTTTGAAAACAGCATCCCCATTGCACTCCATACTCATGTTGGAAGGTCTCTCCACAAGCAAACCTGCACTGCCACTGCCCTCTCAGCCCAGGGATACCTGATTTGAGAAAGGGCAGGACCCCAAAAGCTGGGCCAGAAACCAGTGTGGGTCACGATGCTGCTAAACATCTCCCGCGGTTTCCAAAGGTTATTGACAGTTTGCTAATTCACGTTATGAGAGTCTGACTCTCGGCCATTTCAAAACATGTTGAAGATATCAAGCAAACAGTGTTCTGCGTGAAGGTGACCTATTCAAAGTCCTATAGGACAGGCAATCCTATCTGTAAGACTTCTGTTAAAGTCAGTCACACAGCCCTGACCCCGCACTGTGAGACGGTATCGGCTGGGACCTCCTCTTTTGGCAAGAGCGCCTTACGAAAATAAAAACAACGCCCCCCTCCACCCCATGTCCATAAACGTGATGGCTCTGTGGCTCCACATCTAGGCCTGCATTTAATTTTTAGTTTTAAAATAAACAAATGAGACTTTTTTCCAATTAACATTTAGCATGTATTCACACACTTGACTGTATAGTAACACAACAAAAGACAGCTCTTCGGCTGGCACAGATTAATTAACTGCAATGATTGCTGGAGCTGATTTACACCAGAAACTGAGAATCCAGCCCAGAATTTAGTTCAGTGTCACAGAGAAAAAGCATGGGGTGGGTGGGATGCAGAGGGAAAAACCTTACAAAGCTAGTAAGCTAACCCACTATTTCACATCTCTCTGGTACGACATTTACATAGAACAGCTTAGATAAAGTTTAGAAGATCAAACATTTTCCTCAATTTTCAAAGTACGAAATGTTCTATGTCCTTTCAACGTGACACATTAAAACAGGATATAAGACATTTCAGCTGATCAGGTCTTGTGAACACCCTCCTCCTTCACTGGCAGCGCTGCTTCTCCAAGAGTTCTGAGTGAGAAATTTAGCTATGTCATCTAAAAGAAATTAAGAAAGTACGGAAGAAACACGTGCCACTTACATGTTACCCATTACCACAACTAGGATTTATTAACTGGTAAGGGAAATCACTAATTTATTTTCCTTTTCTTTTTTTTCCTCTTTTTTTTTGGCAAACACCAAGTTTTAAAATTGAGCTGCCTAGCCTAACGAACTCTTTCTATATGCAGGATGAATGAAAAAGCATTTCAGCTTGTGAGGGATAAGACTTTACGCGAGTGAGGGACAACATGGGTTAAAATTCACCTTGCTTCTCACTCCTCATCTACGATGGATTTTTGGAGAATGACGGACATCTGGAAATCAGTTTTACACAGAAAAATAGAAAACAGGGAAGAACTAGGAAGATGAATAAAGGCTCATCACAGACACAAAAGACCAGAGCAAAAAGAAGCTTGGATTTGGGTATTCTTGTCTGGCAAGGAGGCAGGCAGTAAGGCTAATGAAGCATTTGCGATATGGGACGTATGCCAGCGTAACAAAGAAGATGTGCATCAGCTCTGCAGATGTGCCAAAGCCCCCAGAGCAAAATAATGACATAATCACCATCAGTGTCACAGACCAGACTGTACACAAGGTGACATGGGAGAGAATAAATAAGAGTCTTTAGAGGCCTGTAGTACACACACGGGAAGGAATAGCCATTCCTCACAACTGCCACAAGAGAGTGGCGAGATGTTGGGTATAATGTGTGCAGCCAGCAAAAGAAATCTTGAATTGTGCAAGGCTAACGCACTATAAATTGGTGCTTTTCTCCATCTCCAGTTGACGTTTCAATTCCCACTACCCCTTGTTGAATGCAAAACGAAATGGCAGTAGGAGTCGGAAGAGTTTGCCAAGTTTTGTTTTGCTGGTTTCTTTTTTTTTTTTTTTTTTCTGAAGGAGGTTGTTTTGTTTGGGAAGAGGACAGGGCAATAAGGGGGAGAACTGGTAAATGATTGTAAAAGAAACAAAAAAAAAAAAAAAAAAAAAAAATCCACCCAAAACAAAACACAGCACACCACCACTACATGCACACACACACAAGCACAGAAACTCTGCACCATTCAGCTGGAACAATCCTAGGATTCCCCCAAAGCCAAATTAGAAACAAACGAGGACGGGTTTGGCTTTTTTTCGGGGGGTTGCGCTTTCTGGTTTACTGCTATCCATGAACTAAACCAGGAAAAAATCCCACTAAAATATTTTTCCACGCTAAAAGACAAGATTACTATTTTATTGATCAGTAATAAAACACCGCTTAGGGCAATTTAGTACTTAACATGTTATTTGCGGTGGGGAGTAATCTGAAAAGCTCTGAGTAGCCTTAAATCATTTCACAACAGCTCTTCCTGCATAAAAGCAAGTGTTCGTCTCCGTACAGCTGTGTGATTTTGTGGTGTATTTTTTTTTACAGGACTTTTGTCAATTTTTAAAGGGAACATCTGTTTGATAAAGTAGAACAACGCTGGTAGTAATCCACAGGCCTAAGTGGGCAAACCGTGAAAGAGCAGGAGATACGCTGAAGGCGCCAACAGGACTCTCGCAGAAGGAACACTCAAGTACGTAATTGTTTGCAGGATCTGGCCCTACAAGAGGAGCTCAGAAGAACAAAGCACTTGGCTTCACCAGTGTCCCTTTTCATTGCTTCTAATGAAAGATTCATAAGAATAACTTTAATTTTTTATGATCTTTTTTTGCATTACTGTATTAGCTGCATCTACTTTGTATGCAATTTCTTCTTAAATACAGAAAACCTGTTTCAAAATGCCAGGCATAATAACTTAATCAGTCCAATAATTGATCTTGATTGTTGTGCGGTCCTTCTTAACAGTAAGGAAGTGAGATGGAGCCCAGAAAATGTTTTATATGATTATTCCTTTTCATTGCCAAGTGATGTATTTATGAAGAATGCAGGTGAAGGTCTGGAGTGGAGTTCTTTTTTATTTTTTTTTTTTTAAGACAAAAAAAAACCCCCTAAAATCTCCCTAATATGCTAGTTAAACTGTTCAGTGGAAGAATGATTGTATTTGTCCTGTTTGGCTTCGCCCAATTAATTGGAGCAGTAACCTAACGATTGTTAATAAACAGCCCTAATTTGACTATACTTCTTGCCTATCTCCTATAACCGCACCATATCTTTGTTTAGCATATCATCAGGGAAAACAAGGAAGCATGTATATAATTTTGTTCTGTTGTATATGAAGTTTAATAATTACGCCACAGAGGATTCTAAATTAATTGCAGAAGGCACCACAATATTAATAATCTGTTTAGCAAACTCTGCCTTCTTTGCACTTCGATGTTATGAGCAGAGACAGTAGGAACTGTGGCAGTTTTTTAAATTGGGCGAGTGTTTGTTTCTGTTACAGCTTATACCAATGTTTTCTTTTATGCTTTTTCTACCCTGCACCTTTCTTCCCTCTAAGAAAATAAAAACACAAAACTAAACCACAGAACAACTCAGCAAACAAGCCTATGCTTACTCGGGTGCGTTTCGATCAAAGCTGACAGATCGAATTTTTCATTTATTTACCAAAGTTTCATTGCAGCCATTCTTCATAATTACAGTGGCGTTTTAATTTTTTTTCTTCCCTTGAATAGGAGAGAAGGGGTTCTGAGAAAGTTTTTAATTAGCTAAATAGGTCTGTGTAATCTAGATGAAATAGACACGCCCGTTTGAAAGGGTTGTTAGAACTTTTCCAGCCATTTAATCCATAGATGGCTGAACACAATGATACCTTCCACAGAAAGCTACAGCCACCACCAGCAGCTGTTAGAAGAGAGCTTGCTCCCTGCTCCTATTGATAACCCTTTGTGGAATGAAGAAAAAGAGCTGAGGGAAGGAGAACTGAATGTCAGACAATAGACATCGCTACACACACTGTCTCTGAACTTTCCTCATCTCTGAAGGACAATTAATTATGAAGGCCTTTGGGGTAGGTCGAAGCAAGGGAAAACCTACTGCTGGCCCAGCACTCCAGCCGCTATCTCTGTGTTTGTTAAATGGTTGTGCCTGTTGGGGAACCAGAGTAGCAGCCACCAAAATAGCCAATAGATCATTTAGGAAAAAAGAGCAAAAGATTTTTTTATGTGTGTCTGTCCTTGTATAATTCTATTCTCACTGTGAAATCATCCATACACAAAACACAAGGACAATTTTTTTTTTTTTTTTTTCAGAAGAGCCACAGGGTAGGTTACAGTCAGAAACGGCCTCTCAGTGGTGTGTTAAAAAGGATGGTCTTTTCACCAAATCATTTCACAGAGGCAAAACAGACAAACACAAAGAGTTGAGACTTTTTCTCCTACATTAAATAGAGTAACTGATAAGGTCAGACATATGATACCTAAAGACATGAATCTGTGAACTCTTGAAGTCAAAGGACTTCTCTGTGCAAAGGAACAATCTTTCAAAGGAAATAGATCATAGAACTCCACTGAATCCCCTTTAAACTTTATGAAGCAGGAGGAGAAAAAGCTCTAAGTAGGGAAGCTTGACAGAAGAGCCTTGAACTATTTTCTGAAGGAAAGATGAGACCCTCCCTAGGCTGCCACAAAACATCTTTTTTTTTCTAAAGGCTCTTCTGAACTTTGATATGTGCCAAGACACCGCTATTGAAAGCTGTATAATTATGTGCTATAGCCACTGTAGAAAATGCTTTGTTCACCACAACAAAGAACAATAAGCAAAGTAAAGTGACATTACACTGTATCTTTTTCTTTAAGAATGTTGAGAAAGGTCACGGTACGTTATAACTAATAAAGCTGTTGAGTAAGGAAGTTTAAAGTTGATCTTGCTGTGCTTAAATGTAACCCAATGACAAAAAGGCAGAGGGAACTAAAATTGTAATGACATTAAAAAATAGATCATATATCAACGTGCCAACTTCATTATACAAACACCTTGAATCCAAAGGACACAAACAGAAAAACCAAGTGTAGTCCTGCAACAGTATTCCTCTCGCGATTCTCTCCCTAATAGCTTCCAACTACACTCCGCAGTTCAACTAAATGCAAAAACTGATTAATAAGCATCAATTGATACATGCAAAGCACGGACCTTCTATTGCAGGCTGTGGATTTTGTTACTTGATTAAAAAATGGGTTCATTTCTTGTGCAGTTTCAAGGAAAGCTCTGCTGTTTCACAAGAGAGCCTCTTCAAAATTAAAAAAAAAAAAAAAAAAAAATTGAATTTCCTGAAACCAAGATTTTTAAGTGAAAAAGAAGTTCCATCTAGACACCTACGTTTCAGATTTTCTTCCGAGGAATCAGGACAGCTACATTTGTTATTCTCAGATTGCCAAAGCAGCTTTACTCCCCTTGCTGCAAATCACCAGACAGTGGCCTTACGACTTTGTCTTTAAGAAGGCTGAGAACGATGTTGAAATGCTACAACAATAAAGCCCTTGAAGGAGGAAGTATACAGCTGAGGGAAAAAAACACAAGGAGTTTAATACTGAAACAAACAACTGTCCCGTTAGGCTGTGCCCACTGCTGGTACCACCAGAAGTGCAGAGAATGCCACGGCAGAGCAGTTGGTATGGAAAAAGCAATCTCTGAGCTGGAAGTTAGCAAGTTACGGACTTGATTTTCACTTCTCTTGAGGCCACTTTGCACCACTCTGGTTGTGTAAAGGAGTATTCAGGTGGTTGTAAATTGTACTTTGTAGTGCCTGCGTATCGCAAAACCACTGGTAAGTGGCCTTAGTTTAAATAAGAATTGGGTTCGAAGGCTTTAACTCTCCTTTTGATGAACACCAATCCAGTTCAAGATGCATCCTGCAGATGAAATTGGCGAAGAATACAGGCTCCTAAAATAAGCACGAGTGGCCAGAATTTTTCATAATCTAGTATGTCTTAATTTTTGGATGCAGTGCTGGCCACACTTCATTTTCAGGGAATGGACCGTTGAGGACCTCCTGACAAAGTGGCTGTCATTAACAGATCTCCAGTTGAGCATCCCAAAATGGAATTGGCCTAAAGCCGTCATCACTTCTGAAAATTTTGGCAGCCAGTGTTCCTCTCAGGGGTTCGTAGGCTGCTTACATGACTAGGTTATTACTTAGATTTTGTAGGTGGTGTTATTTGAATTGCTTTACATAATGTCATTGATTTTTATGGGACTAACTCACGGTGCCGTAAGTCAAACATTCTGCTAAGACTTGAGCACAACTGGTCTTAATTAAGCTTTTCCCATCAGTATGGTTTTCCCCTGCCAAAAGCAGAGCAAACTTCTTAAAAATGTTTTCTCCCCCTTCGAAACGACGACACGTGCCGTAACTAGCGCCATGAAAAGAGGCAATCATCGCGTCGAGCCCCACTGTACCCAAACTGCATACAGTGTATTTGTGCAAATAACGCAGCTTGGCAGACGTTCCACTATTGTGATCAATCTCAATAACTACGTCTGCAGAATCGGGCGAGCTCCCGTGAAGCAGCAGGCAGGCTGAGCTCAGAAAGATGGCGTGTGCGGGGGCTTGCTTTGGTGCTCGTTTGCTCGCCACGCAGCGGAGCGCGGCGAGCGTTAGGAGTAGGCAGGAGGGCACAGAGCGACATCGCTAGCACAGAGAGACCCCGAGACTTCAGAACTAAGACTGAGTCGTTAAATGCCCAGAAGGAAAAGGAACGGGCATCGTGCAGAGAGACGTTAATACACGGAGAACGACAGTAACTACGCAAAAATGCCAGGGAACATGGAGGAGGAGTGGGAGCCAAAGGAAGAGTAAAATCCAGGTATTGTCCTCAGGCCAATTACTTTTGCTTGTTGTAAGTACATAAATCAGAAAAAAAAATATCTTATTTATGGTTTTTAACCACATTTTTATTTTAACTCACAGCAGGGTGTCCCACTTGTTTGAAATCATCCTGTCACAGTCATAACTGTGAGCTCTGATGTTAAGATAGATTTTGGAAGAGAGTAAAAAAATTATTGGGGATTTTAATTTTTTGTTTTGTTTTAATGCATAGCAACAATACCTGACTTTAATTATTGCAGCTGGCATTGAAAAGCCTATGGCAACACCACAGATGAGACAGATATCAAGTGGCACAGCAACCTGCCCTCTCTTTCTGACCAACTTCGGTATTTGTGCTGGGACACTGACATTTGTGGCTTTCCTTCACCAGGACAACCCACCTTCTCCCTCCCTGGAAGAACTGACCCAGAGCAGAGAAGCATCTTCACCTTTCACAAAAAAATTGTGGTTTTTTTTTTTCCTCCTTTTCAAAACTCAGTTTCAAATGGCTCTGTGCAGCTCAGCACAGGTTTCTCCAGCTAACCCTACTGCCAGAGAGAGAAACGTGGAACCGGCTACGCACTCATGCACATGTGCACAGAAAACACAGGCAAAGTTGCATCGCGCTGGAGGAGGCGTTCTGTCTGTCTCTGGCTCACAGCCACAAGGGTACAACAGCAAAGCTAAAAACGATAGGACATGTGGTTTGTTAAACATCTTACTTGACTTTGCTACAAGCTGTCAGTTCCAATGTGCAGGGAAAGGAACACAGTATCACAGATTCCTGAGCAAATCAATGGCACAGCCTGATACGGACCAAATGCACGTTTTAGCTTTATCATTTTTTCCTCATAGTCAATTTATGAGTATTAAAGTATATGCACGATTTCACCCAAGAGAGATAAAGGGGGAGGGTTTAGGAATAGTAGCGTAGGTGATTTAAGAAAAACAGTACATCAGACTAATCTAGAAGATCAGCAAAGCATTATTGAAGTATGAGAGGAAGGAACTTTGATGACGCTAAATATGGCAAATGCTCAGTTTGCTAAATCCCTTTGGATCCAGTTTCAACATTACAGTACTTGTCATTTTTGCTTTGCAGCTTGTTGGGGAGGGGCCAGGCATTTATCAGGAAAAGTTACATTGGCTATACTGGAAACTTCACCATACACTTTAATGATCTCATAACTGCTGGACCTTCAGTGCAAAACCAAGTTTTAAGCCTCTAGGAAATTCTCATTATACTAGATAACACAAGAAAGA